>NC_086323.1:204790509-205990509 GCF_036172605.1 Pelobates fuscus | reverse complement strand
CTCAGTATTATTATACAGAGCGACATGCTTATTATCAGTGTATAGATACTCAGTATTATTATACAGAGCGACATGTTTATTATCAGTGTATAGATACTCAGTATTATTATACAGAGCGACATGTTTATTATCAGTGTATAGATACTCAGTATTATTATACAGAGCAACATGTTTATTATCAGCGTATAGATACTCAGTATTATTATACAGAGCAACATGTTTATTATCAGTGTATAGATACTCAGTATTATTATACAGAGCGACATGTTTATTATCCGCGTATAGATACTCAGTATTATTATACAGAGCGACATGTTTATTATCAGCGTATAGATACTCAGTATTATTATACAGAGCAACAAGTTTATTATCAGTGTATAGATACTCAGTATTATTATACAGAGCGACATGTTTATTATCAGCGTATAGATACTCAGTATTATTATACAGAGCGACATGTTTATTATCAGTGTATAGATACTCAGTATTATTATACAGAGCGACATGTTTATTATCAGTGTATAGATCAGTGGTAGTCAACCTTTTTTTACCTACCGCCCACTAATGCATCTTTTTGGTTTAAAAAATTTCCTTACCGCCCACCAGTTTTCGCGCAAATGCAGATTTTTTTTTAGAAAGGAGGGTGTTTTACAAAAAATAAATGTACGTACATATATCTTTTTATTTCTACTTAATGCAGGTTTATAAGGTTTTTTACTTTATAAAGTTTAATGAGAAAACAATAAAGTAAATTGAAATTACCTTTACTAGTGATTAAAGGACCACTCTAGTGCCAGGAAAGCATACTCGTTTTCCTGGCACTAGAGTGCCCTGAGGGTGCCCCCACCCTCAGGGACCCCCTCCCGCCCGGCTCTGGAAAGGGGAAAGGGGTTAAATCTTACCTTTTTCCAGCGCTGGGCGGAGAGATCTCCTTCTGCTCTCCTCCTCCGATCCTCCTCTTCTCCTCCCCGTCGGCTGAATGCGCACGCGCGGCAAGAGCTGCGCGCGCATTCAGCCGGTCACATAGGAAAGCATTCATAATGCTTTCCTATGGACGCTGGCGTGCTCTCACTGTGAAAATCACAGTGAGAAGCACGCAAGCGCCTCTAGTGGCTGTCAATGAGACAGCCACTAGAGGACATAGGGGGAAGGCTTAACCCATTCATAAACATAGCAGTTTCTCTGAAACTGCTATGTTTATGAAAAAATGGGTTAACCCTAGAAGGACCTGGCACCCAGACCACCTCATTAAGCTGAAGTGGTCCGGGTGCCTAGAGTGGTCCTTTAATGAGATCCTTGAGGTTGATGCTGCGAGACTAAATATTTGATATCTGGTTCGATTTTCGTAAGGAACAAACAAAGGTCTCTTTCAGTGATATTCAGACAACTTCTCTGTTTGTGCACAATATGATTTCTCATTTGTGCGTCAGCTCCTCTCCTCTCCCTCCTCAATTCCCCTCCCCACCTTTTTTTCCCCTTTTTTCTATTTTTTAACCTTCCTTGTAGCAATGCCCAGTAGGAAGGCTGAGCTAGGTAGCCCACTTACTATATAGTCCACTATAACAGACAGACACACGTACCAGACACACGTACCAGACACACGTACCAGACACACGTACCAGACACACGTACCAGACACACATACAGACACACACATACAGACACACACACAGACACACACACACAGACACAGACACACACACAGACACACACACATACGGACAAACACACATACGGACAAACACACATACGGACAAACACACATACGGACACACACACATACGGACACACACACATACGGACACACACACATACGGACACACACACATACGGACACACACACATACGGACACACACACATACGGACACACACACACATACGGACACACACACGACACATACAACACACATACATACACACACACACACACATACACACATACATACACACACACATACATACAGACACACACACCAACAGACAGTCACACATACATACACACACAAGACACACATATATACAGACACACACACACACACACAAGACATACAAAGACACACACACAAGACATACATACAAAGACACACACACACATTATATTTAAGTCACCCTCCTGTTTCCTACCTTTTAGATTCAGGAGGGTGACTTTCCCTGGGGTCCAGTGGTGGCTCAGGTGGATGGGAGTCAGAGTTCCCACTCTGACTCCCTGGTCTTCCTCCCGCGCGGCTCTCAGTGTTAGCTGGGAGGAGTGACGTGCAGTCACTTCCTCCCAGCTCTGCGATGTCATCACAAGGGGCCCGGTTGCGCTGTTAAAGCGCCCAGCGCTGACCGGGCCCCCTCACAATCCACATCCATCGGGTGGCCCTGACAGCATGGGCCACCCGATGGACCCCTCCATATGCGGTCCCGGCAGTTTGCCGCGCGGGCCGGGGCCGCAAATTGTCACGGCGGTACCCAGTCGCAGGGGTACCGCCGGCTCGCACCCGTCCGCCCGGTCTTCAGGTCGTCAAAACCTGGAAATCCCTACCGCCCACCTGAAATCCTAAAACGCCCACTAGTGGGCGGTAGGGACCAGGTTGACGACCCATGGTATAGATACTCAGTATTATTATACAGTTACATGTTTATTATCATCATGCAGCATGTTTATTATCAGCGTATAGATTCTAGCTATAATTATACAGAGCGACATGTTTATTATCAGCGTATAGATACTCAGTATTATTTTACAGAGCGACATGTTTATTATCAGTGTATAGATACTCAGTATTATTATACAGAGTTACATGTTTATCATCATGCAGCATGTTTATTATCAGGCAATAGATACTAGCTATAATTATACAGAGCGACATGTTTATTATCCATGTATAGACACTCAGTTATTATACAGAGCTGTTGTGCCTAATCATTAAATTCTTGAAGCACTAATATCCAAAAAGTAATAATCAATACCTAATATGGTTTAAAGTAATATTGGCGGGCACACAACTCAGTTTATAATGAGTATCTTGAACTATAGGAAAATGAAATCACACCGAGACCAAGTTGAATAGAAGATTTCACATCACACTTTACTGTCCATAGAGGTACCCTATGTCGGTTTTCGGTGATCCTTCAATATTGATAGTTATGGCTCGCTTCAGGTATGATGTGGACCTTTACCAACAAAAGGTCACTCCGGGTCATTCTAAGCTTAGCGTGTCTATGCAATGCAATCAATAGCTGTATACGGAGCAGACCCTTCCATTCCCAAATTACTTATAAATACTGTTTTCCTTAACCATTCTAGATAATAACTTGACTATCACTAAAATAATCCAGTGTCTGAAGACCCAAAAGACACTGTAATAATATTGTAATAAATGAAACAATGACTCAAATAAATATAAGATAAACGTGTATTGAATAAATGTTACAGAATGCAAAAATAGTCGGTAAATAATTAATCTTACCAAATGTATAAGTGGCTACAGCATATGTCCCTTGTGGCGAACCCTGCTGCATAGACCTGTATTGCTGGTTCGTCTGTTTTCATTGGATTCGTGGATTTCCTGTCCGTATGCTGTTGTTCGTACGTTTTCTAAAGTACCGATTGAAACTACCGAACATCGGCCACCCAGGAGAGGAGTGTGTGGCTCATTAACACCTTGACCACAAATTAGAACGTTGTGTTTAACCGCAAACACCTCTCCATTCCATTCGTACGGGTGGTCGTCGTTCGTATGCCGAACACGAGGCGGCGGCCATTTTGGACACGAGGCGAATCAGCGGTGTTCGGTGCAAAACCCATGGATCTAAAAACGGACTCTTTATCTACCGAACACCGCTGGAGACGGCCGTCTCCCCTTCTATTCCCTTGGAGGCATACGAACACTGTTCCGTTCGGGAGTTTCTTTCATCCGTATGAACTTACCCAGATAGCCGTCCCATGGAGTCATTCGTATACCGAAGGACTTATGAGAGACTTTGACTCCATGGCGATTGGACTGTGTACATCGGACCTGAGCGCTATTCGGTAGGAATATGCCCTCAGATCCAGGCTATCTGGGGATACGTTGCACGAACACTATATATTCGGTACTTCTGATTTGATGTATTTTATTGCATTTTTTGTGTTTGGTTTTAAAATGGCGATGGTTCCTATCCTCGGAGTTAATTAGGTTTCTCCCTAATTATCTCCAGGATAGGAAAAGATGTATTATGGGTAAAATGGGAAGGGCTTGTGTTATAGCCACTGTGATTGGCTACTGTTTAATATATTTTACAGTCTTCCACCAGGTCCCCTAGGGGAGTGTCTACCTGGTGGAGACCTGCATAAATACTGGGCAGGTAGCCCCCATTAAAGACATTCTGCTTGACCTTCAAAACGGAGCTTTGTCTCGTTTGTGGAGGGATTGACTATTGGGACAGCGCTTTCGTTTATTTCTAGCTGTGGAAGGATTTCGGATGGATTGCTGATCGGGAGTTACCGCATTCGTATGCTCCGTTCGGGAGTTTTATGATCGGTTATACTGGAATTGCATTTCTGGAGAAAGGGGATTATCGACTAAACGGCGGCTTCACTCTCCAGGCGGTGAGTGTCTTAACATCCCTGTATACCTTTCAGATGTGTGGTGACAGCATGCAGAGTAAGAGTGAATGAATGAATGACTGACTGAATGACAACGTCCCACTCTTTCTCCTTCAGTTAAATAGCCATTGTGTCCTCCATAAAGCAGCCCCCACCTGTGTAATACTCCCAAAAAGGTTTTCTAACTTGTTACACGATGTAATGTATTGAATATCTAAGTTTGGGATATACCCTAGATGGCTCTGCTATAGTTAGCTTCAAAATTAAGTGAAGTGTTTTGTATACATTTGACTGACAACACATGTGTTTGTTCTAATTTAACTTCAACCTTTTAGCTGTTAACCTTGTGGAAATGTCATTGAAAATTTAACTTTTTCAAATCTAAGCAAAAAGGCCTGCAATATTTCATACACCTATTTTATACAGCTAAATGTACATTCATATTAGATATATATATATATATGCACCATACCATATAATACACATATATATTGCAAACTACACATTAAATAATACTTGTTTTTCTTCTATGACAAAACCAAAAAGAAAAAACAAGAGAAAAACTGAGAAAAATCAAAAACAGAACAACACTTGTGCCAATAGAGAAGAGAAAGAGAGAGGAAAAAAAAATTGAATACAGCAATAATGAAAGCAAACCCCCCCCCCAAAAAAAATCAAATACAAGTGGTACCAGCAGAAACACGGGAATAAGAAATAGAACACAGAGTGACGTAGTAAACTGTGTTAAAGCTACTTCAAAGTTCTTTAGAGATCTTGATTGAAGAAGTCAAAAAACAGAATCGAATTCGGAAGTCAAATAGAAGGAATATCAGCGACATAGCAAGAAATATAGTTCATGGAGAGTTCAGGATTAGAGTCCTGGCCGCAGAATGAAATAGAAATTTGCTGCATGAGAATCACCATAAGACAGTGACAATAGAACGGTCACAGCAACCAAACAGGAAGTTTGAGAAGTAGGATAACCATGTTAGCTCCTCAATTCCTTAGGTATATGCAAAGTTTAGAAAATATTCAGTAGATATAATATGCAAAGTCTTCATCCTAGTACCGATTGTACCCATAGACAGCATAGCAGTTAGTAGGAGCTCTTCTTAGATATAGGAATTCTTCACAAATAAGTGTAATAAAAGCAGCTGGATGTATGTTGACAGAGAAAGTCACTGGTAATAGAGTGTAGCTGGTAAACCTGTCATCAAAATGTACCACTTAGTATTTAACTGAAAGAGACAGAAACGCCCAAGTGCTGTTTAAAAATAAAAGTAAGGAACCAGTCATGACATAGAAGAAAAGCAAAATGGAGATCTAAAAGAAAACAAAAATAATGTAAGAACATGGAAACAGAATAAAATCCAAAATTAATGAGGAGTGGGAAGCTGAGAGGGATCAAAGATACAGAATAACCATTTAGTGTATATAATGGGAGAAGACGTTTATGCTTAGACTCTAAGTCCTCCAACACAGCCACCTTTTTACACAGATTACGATGTAAACGTTTGAAATAGCAACCACTAATACAGATGAATAAAAATAAAATCAGTTGTAAGAGAAAAATAACTACAACTGGATGCAACATTATATTAAAAAAATGTGTAGCAGTATTACTGTATCCCAAAACAGATTCCCACCATGAGGTCTGGCCATCTTGCTTAACAGCAACAGAGACCTGTTTAAGAATCCCTTGTTTATGTGTGACAGTAATTTGAGCTTGGTGCTAAACACTCTTTAATGAATTAAGCAATGTCGTAATTGATGTTGAGTCAGTTAACCATTTTTTCATCTCAGAACCCATACCTAGGGGCAAATCTGACCTGGAAAAATCAACAATACGTTCCCATGATAAATCCAAACTTATGTTAGTAAGTTGAGGCATAGTGAAGTTCCATACTGAAGAAGCAATGTAAGACACAGGAATGGAATTACACCACGTGCCAGGCAATAAGTGAGTGCTGAGAAGGGATTCATCCATTGTTTTAAAAATAATTTGATCAGGCTGAAATAAGTGAAAACAAACACGATCTAACCCCAAGTAGTAGACAGGATTTGTAACATTAAATTGACCATGAAAACTACATTCATCCTGATTAACCCAACATGTTTCAGTAGTAGTTTTATATTGGGATGGAGAACATATATAAGAATTAGCATTAGAGTGACACAAAGAAATGTCTACAAGGGTCCAGTTAGAACTATCCGTACCCTGGGCTACCCATTGATGTGAAAGTTCAGGCAATAATAATGAACCATTAGACGGTAGGCCAATTGTAGCTAAACGATAAATAATAGCATCTTTGCCTGCCCATGGTATTAATGTATGAATGGCACATTTTTCAAGTGAGCAGTCAGATAGAAGAACTTCCCACCACAAAAGATGAGTCATCGCAAAGTCAGTCACAGATTTTGAAGCAGCAAGACTCAACAAAGCAGGCCATCTACCTGACCATAAACTTTGCAATTGAAGTTTAAGATCGGTAGACAGATCAGTCTGAACCTGGGAACATAGCATTGCCCATGCAGTATCATGAGTAATATTGTAAACTGAGTCAACCAGAGTGTGGAGCGGAGGTCGGATACATGGTTTCACGAATCCCCGCTATCAGTCTGGTTGTCCCGACCGTTCTGGACACGAACGGAGACCGCCCGGAAGGGGGTACTTAGCCTGCGGTTAACCGCAAGGGCAACGTTCTAATTGATGCCACACGCAAGAACGTAGGTGGTCCCCCATTCGTGAGTCTTTCGGCAGTTTCCCTTTGGGGAATTGTATATGAACGGGGGTCCCCTGGGACCGTCAATTAGTTAGTGGTTAACCGCAGACCGCAGCGCCTTGGGCGGTTAATGAGCGGCACACTCCGCTCATAGGGTGGTCGGTCATTCGGTACTTCTAGAGGTGACGAGGTTAAGTAGCTGCACACGCCAAAGGCTGGGGGCTCCGTCGTTCGTACCGACGAATGAGTGTTTATAATAGTTCATGCAATGTGTTCGTATGGTCTGAATGCTGGTAGAATAGGGTTTTTAAACGAAAGAGGTTAGGTTGCAACAATATATATAGAGTCCTTGTAACAATGCTGATTCTGAAAATGTAAGTTTTATGTGAATATGATGTATACTTTTAAAGTTATGAATATTGTGTAATTTCCTGCCTGTGATAATAACATTAGCCCATTGTGTGCAGTAATTATATCACAGGCAGAGAGGAGGATTTTGTGTGTAATTGCTGGGAGTGTCTAAGTGTATTGTATGTATTGATTGGTTGTTCTTCAAAACCTACATAAAAATCAGAGTGTTGGATTAAAGCTTCAGTTCTACTTCACCCTCAATTTGGAGTCTCGTCTCTTATTAGGGGATCTGCTACAAGGGATTGCTATGCTCTGCATATTCCCTTGCTATAATCACTCCTAAGCTCTTTTAAGAGCTTGTTCCTGCTTCACTCTGAAGGAAAAGAGGTTCGGTCTTCGGTGGTTGTGGTGTCGGCTAGAGTGCTTGGGGCCCTCAGGAAGCACTAGGAGCATCCTTCAATGGAGGTACCCAGTCGGGGTGCCAGGTGATCCATTACATTGGTTGGCAGCAGTGGGATGGCATCCTAGTGCGAGGTTATTCAGCTCAGAGACACCGTTCATGGATTTATAATTGAGGGTAATGCTAGTATCCGTACAGCGCCCGTATCTACAAAGGAACTAACTTTCAGCAGAGCAAGCATGGCGCCCAGCTACACTCAGGAGGAGTTTGACAGAGAGTTTACTTCACGGCTGGCTTTCTACGGACCCAACCCCCCGGAGAGATCCGTGCAGCTCATGATGAGACACATGGAAGAGTACCTGCAGGTCAAAGCAGAGTGGGCACGTGAGTTGGCAGGTTGGGAGAGACCCCAGCGGCCGAGCGAGTTACTGGGAGAGAAGCGTGTCGTCCTTCCTCCCGAGCGGCAGTATGTTCCCCAGGGAGCTGAAAGTGTCATCCTTCCTCCTCAGCGGCAGTGTGACAGCTACACTCAGGAGGAGTTTGACAGAGAGTTTGACAGAGAGTTTACATCGCGGCTGGCTTTCTACGGACCCAACCCCCCAGAGAGATCCATGCAGCTCGTGAGGAGACACATGGAAGAGTACCTGCAGGTCAAAGCAGAGCTGGCACGTGAGTTGGCAGGTTGGGAGAGACCCCTGCGGCCGAGCAAGTTACAGGGAGAGAAGCGTGTTGTCCTTCCTCCCTAGCGGCAGTATGTCCCCTAGGGAGCTGAAGGTGTCATCCTTCCTCCTCAGCGGCAGTGCGACAGCTACACTCAGGAGGAGTTTGACAGAGAGTTTACATCACGGCTGGCTTTCTACGGACCCAACCCTCCGGAGAGATCCGTGCAGCTCGTGAGGAGACACATGGAAGAGTACCTGCAGGTCAAAGCAGAGCGGGCACGTGAGTTGGCAGGTTGGGAGAGACCCCAGCGGCCGAGCAAGTTACAGGGAGAGAAGCGTGTTGTCTTTCCTCCCCAGCGGCAGTGCAAACCCCAGGGAGCTGAAGGTGTCGTCCTTCCTCCCCAGCGGCAGTGTGTATCCTTGGGAGAGGAGACAGTCGGTCTCTCCCCAGCAGCCAAGTGAGTTACAGGGAGTGGAGACAACTGGTCTCACTCCCCAGCGGTAGTGCGAATCCCAGGGAGCTGAAGGTGTCATCCTTCCTCCCCAGCGGCAGTGTGTACCCTTGGGAGAAGAGACAGTCTGTCTCTCCCCCCAGCAACAAGGCAACGTTATGGGAGTGGAGACTGTCAGTCTATCTCCCCAACAACCAAGTGTGTAACAGGGAGAGAAGTGGGGTTCAGCATCCCTGCAGGTTGGTCATCCTTCCTCCCCTGCGGCAGTGTGCCCTATAGGGAGCAGAGACAGTCGGTCTCTCTCCCCAGCAGCAGGACGATTTATTGGGAGTGGAGACGGTCGGTCTCCCTCCCCAGCGGCCGCATGTGCTTCAGGGAGAGGAACATATATCGCCCTCTCTCCCCAGCAGCAGTTTACCATACAAAGGGGAGACACTAATCTCCCAGAAGGTGCAGAAGAGACCGGGGTCTCTGTGCCCAACCTGCAGGGATGCTGAACAGCCTGTCCAAATCCCCAACTACCCTTGCAGCGATACCAGGAGGAGGGGGTGTGCCCTATAGGGAGCAGAGACAGTCGGTCTCTCTCCCCAGCAGCAGGATGATTTATTGGGAGTGGAGACAGTCGGTCTCCCTCCCCAGCAGCCGCATGTGCTTCAGGGAGAGGAACATACACTGTGTGCAGAATTATTAGGCAAATGAGTATTTTGACCACATCATCCTCTTTGTGCATGTTGTCTTACTCCAAGCTGTATAGGCTCGAAAGCCTACTACCAATTAAGCATATTAGGTGATGTGCATCTCTGTAATGAGAAGGGGTGTGGTCTAATGACATCAACACCCTATATCAGGTGTGCATAATTATTAGGCAACTTCCTTTCCTTTGGCAAAATGGGTCAAAAGAAGGACTTGACAGGCTCAGAAAAGTCAAAAATAGTGAGAGATCTTGCAGAGGGATGCAGCACTCTTAAAATTGCAAAGCTTCTGAAGCGTGATCATCGAACAATCAAGCGTTTCATTCAAAATAGTCAACAGGGTCGCAAGAAGCGTGTGGAGAAACCAAGGCGCAAAATAACTGCCCATGAACTGAGAAAAGTCAAGCGTGCAGCTGCCAAGATGCCACTTGCCACCAGTTTGGCCATATTTCAGAGCTGCAACATCACTGGAGTGCCCGAAAGCACAAGGTGTGCAATACTTAGAGACATGGCCAAGGTAAGAAAGGCTGAAAGACGACCACCACTGAACAAGACACACAAGCTGATACGTCAAGACTGGGCCAAGAAATATCTCAAGACTGATTTTTCTAAGGTTTTATGGACTGATGAAATGAGAGTGAGTCTTGATGGGCCAGATGGATGGATTGGTAAAGGGCAGAGAGCTCCTGTCCGACTCAGACGCCAGCAAGGTGGAGGTGGAGTACTGGTTTGGGCTGGTTTCATCAAAGATGAGCTTGTGGGGCCTTTTCGGGTTGAGGATGGAGTCAAGCTCAACTCCCAGTTTCTGGAAGACACCTTCTTCAAGCAGTGGTACAGGAAGAAGTCTGCATCCTTCAAGAAAAACATGATTTTCATGCAGGACAATGCTCCATCACACGCGTCCAAGTATTCCACAGCGTGGCTGGCAAGAAAGGGTATAAAAGAAGAAAATCTAATGACATGGCCTCCTTGTTCACCTGATCTGAACCCCATTGAGAACCTGTGGTCCATCATCAAATGTGAGATTTACAAGGAGGGAAAACAGTACACCTCTCTGAACAGTGTCTAGGAGGCTGTGGTTGCTGCTGCACGCAATGTTGATGGTGAACAGATCAAAACACTGACAGAATCCATGGATGGCAGGCTTCTGAGTGTCCTTGCAAAGAAAGGTGGCTATATTGGTCACTGATTTGTTTTTGTTATGTTTTTGAATGTCAGAAATGTATATTTGTGAATGTTGAGATGTTATATTGGTTTCACTGGTAAAAATAAATAATTGAAATGGGTATATATTTGTTTTTTGTTAAGTTGCCTAATAATTATGCACAGTAATAGTCACCTGCACACACAGATATCCCCCTAAAATAGGTAAAACTAAAAACAAACTAAAAACTACTTCCAAAAATATTCAGCTTTGATATTAATGAGTTTTTTGGGTTCATTGAGAACATGGTTGTTGTTCAATAATAAAATTAATCCTCAAAAATACAACTTGCCTAATAATTCTGCACTCCCTGTATATCGCTGTAACGGATCACCTGGCACCCCGACTTGGTACCTCCGTTAATGGATGCTCCTAGCGCTTCCTGAGGACTCCAAGCACTCTGGCAGACACCATAATCACCGAATCCGAGAAACCTTTAAATTCTCCCAAGCGTATGAATGCTGTAGACCATTGAATAGGAACCATACGAATCGGCTTGTACTCCTAGCAGTCAACTGGAACAGCATACATTAAATCCTTCCCCCAATAATGAGACGACACATCGCTTTGAGGGTAAAACAGGAACTCCGGACTGGCTCATCCAGCCTGGCTTTTATTACACTAATCCACATACAGGCCACACCCAGGGGGAGGCATAAAATAACCAATCACATACATGGTTCAGCCCACACATCCCCTCCCCTCAGATAACATTAAACTCAATTATCCGGTACACTTTTTCAGCCAAGTTCTGGATGTACCCCAAAACCCGGGGGTACACCTTTAAATCCAGCATCGCTGGATAGCCCTTATTCAGGGGGACAACATATCCAAAATTCAAGTAATTCGGATGAATGGTTCGTGAGATATGGGGTTCCAAAGATTTGACCGACCGCATGGGTAAAGTATCCGAAAACAGTTCCATGCATTTTGGCCCTGCGGTCGGTCACAAACAAGGGAATGAAAACAGGCGAATTGCCTGTGTTATAGAGCCTGGAGAGGGTTTGAATGAATTCCCTTGTTTATGGGGCTCTTTCTACCGAACGGCGGGTCATTCGGTAGTTTCCATACGAATTTCTGGAAGTATGGAGGTCTCAGCGGTGTTTGCCTAGTCAAGTGTCCGATTTTAGTTCCAGACACTCGACGGCAAAACACCGCTGTTCGGTAGTTTAAGATGGCCGCCGCCACGTGTTTGTTTCCCGAATGGCGGCCACCCAGAGGACAAAGACCACACTGCACTGATTGCCAATTACCTGTTTGCAACATTGTTGCAAACGGTAATTGGAGGCACACTCATTCCTGGGTGGTCTGGTTGTTCGGTAGTTTCACTCAATATACTGAATGGGGTGATTCTACCGAACAATCAGATGAATGTTGCATACAAATCACCCAGGATACACTTAACACATCTATAAATACATATATAATATTACAGGCAGTACACTCGAATATGCTTCACAGTCTTAAAGGGACAGTAGTCCCAAAAGTCCCAATATGTCCATAGATGCTGTTAAAAGGGCCAGTAGCAGCAATATACAGTACAATATGCCCCAAATAACCCAGGGGCCATAGTCAGTAGGTAGGAGGCTAGCAAACAGGCTTCTCCAGGGCCCAGTGGCGAGGTTGGTTTCGCCACATTTCTCCCCTTTTCCAAACAGACTAACAGGGTACCTGACCTCTTGCCGGTCAGTGCCCTTGTTAGTCCAGCAGCCCACCCACAAAACAGAAACAGCAGTACAGCCCACCCACAATAAATGGTTACTACACCTGAGTAATGGAAAAACTTGTCCAGGTCCAGGTGCCTCACCCCGGCTGTGTGGGGGACTGGTAGGCTGTTTTGGTGGGTTGCTGAGTGGGCAGAGACCAGCGGTACTCTGCCCTGGTGCCAGCACTACTACAGGAGTAGTCTGGTTGGAGCCTGGTTGCTGGAGACCGACTGTCTCCCCTTTAGCTGCGCAGCTCTGCTGCTGGAGACCGACTGTCTCCCCTTTAGTTACACAGCTCTGCTGCTGGAGACAGACTGTCTCCCCTTTGGCTAAACAGCCCTGTTGTGGGGGGGCAGGACCGACCGTCCCTACCCCCTGTGCTGGAAGTGCAGAGACCACGGTCCCATCTGCACAGGTGTGGGGCTTACAGTCTCCCCCTGGTACATTAAGCTGCCGCTGGGGAGAGGTGGTAACCAGCTCCTCTCCCATTAGAACACTCTGCCCATTGATGATCTGCCGCTGGGGAGAGGTGGTAACAATCTCCTCTCCCATGCCTACTTTCAGTCTTTGTGGAGGGAGACCGACTGTCTCTCCTCCCAATTCAGTGTCCTGCTGCTGGGGAATAGAGACTGGGCTCTCTATTCCCAAAAAATCACGCTGCTGCTGAGGGGTAGGACCAACTACCTCTGCCCCCTGTAACTCAGCCTTCCGCTGGGGAGGGAGGACGCTGCTCTCCTCTCCCTGCACTTCACACTGCCTTCCCGGCATATCACTCTGCTGCTGGGGGATAGGACCAACTACCTCTGCCCCCTGTAACTCAGCCTGCCGCTGGGGAATGGAGACTGGGCTCCCAATTCCCTGCAATTCACACTGCCGCTGGGGAATGGAGACTGGGCTCCCAATTCCCAACAAATCACACTGCCGCTGGGGAGGGAGGACGGCCCCTTCAGCTCCCTGTAACTTGGGCGCAGAGACCACGGTCCCATCTGCGCTGGTGTGGGGCTTACGGTCTCCCCTTGGTGGGTTAGGCTGCCGCTGGAGAGAGGGTGTAACAAGCTCCTCTCTCTGAACTGTAACCTGCCGCTGGGGAGCAAGGATGGCCCCTTCAGCTCCCTGTAACTTGGGCACAGAGACCACGGTCCCATCTGCGCTGGTGAGGGGTTTACTGTCTCCCCTTGGTGGGTTAGGTTGTCGGTGGGGAGAGGGGGTAACAAACTCCTCTCCCTTACACACCTTCAACCGCTGGGGAGAGGGGATAACAGGCTCCTCTCCCTGCACCGTAGACTGCCGCTGGGGAGCAAGAACGGCACTTTCAGCTCCCTGTAACGCACACTGCCGCTGGGGATCTGGGCCGACTGCCCAGCATCCCTGTAGGGCCGGTAGAGAGACCGCAGTCCCATCTCCACCTGCCATCTGTGGGTCTTCCCAGGACCAATCCGTGAGGCCCCTCAACATTTGTGAGTAAGGGCCACCTGCTTCCCCACCTGACAACTCTGGCTGCTGCTGGGGATCTGGGCCGGCTGCCCAGCATCCCGGTGGGCCCGGTGGAGAGACCTTGGTCCCATCTCTACCTGCCTGTTGTGGTTCCTCCCAGGACCAGTCTATGAGGACCCCCACTTCGGGTTCCTCCCGCCGCCTCAGGGAAAGACGGCTAACCTCCTCGGATGCAGCCTCTACTCGGCTGCTGTAACGCTCCTGCTGCTGAGCATACTTCCTCTCTTTCGCCAACCGGAATTCTCGGTCCAGCCTTGTGTTTCGCTCAGCCATGACCTGGTTCCAGATCACCCAGCGTGTCTCCATGGGTATATCATCCCCATACTCGGCCACTCGCTGCCTCACCTCGGCCAGCCAATCATCTCCAGAGCCAGAACCTTCCATACTAGTCTGCTCCCAGGGGCGCTGCACGACTGCTAGCGTTGCCCTCAATTTGTAAATCCAAACGTACTGTGTCTCCGAGCTGCTTTACCTCGCACTAGGACGCCATCCCACCGCTTGCCACCAATGTAACGGATCACCTGGCACCCCGACTTGGTACCTCCGTTAATGGATGCTCCTAGCGCTTCCTGAGGACTCCAAGCACTCTGGCAGACACCATAATCACCGAATCCTCACCTTTAAATTCTCCCAAGCGTATGAATGCTGTAGACCATTGAATAGGAACCATACAAATCGGCTTGTACTCCTAGCAGTCAACTGGAACAGCATACATTAAATCCTTCCCCCAATAATGAGACGACACATCACTTTGAGGGTAAAACAGGAACTCCGGACTGGCTCATCCAGCCTGGCTTTTATTACACTAATCCACATACAGGCCACACCCAGGGGGAGGCATAAAATAACCAATCACATACATGGTTCAGCCCACACATCCCCTCCCCTCAGATAACATTAAACTCAATTATCCGGTACACTTTTTCAGCCAAGTTCTGGATGTACCCCAAAACCCGGGGGTACACCTTTAAATCCAGCATCGCTGGATAGCCCTTATTCAGGGGGACAACATATCCAAAATTCAAGTAATTCGGATGAATGGTTCGTGAGATATGGGGTTCCAAAGATTTGACCGACCGCATGGGTAAAGTATCCGAAAACAGTTCCATGCATTTTGGCCCTGCGGTCGGTCACAAACAAGGGAATGAAAACAGGCGAATTGCCTGTGTTATAGAGCCTGGAGAGGGTTTGAATGAATTCCCTTGTTTATGGGGCTCTTTCTACCGAACGGCGGGTCATTCGGTAGTTTCCATACGAATTTCTGGAAGTATGGAGGTCTCAGCGGTGTTTGCCTAGTCAAGTGTCCGATTTTAGTTCCAGACACTCGACGGCAAAACACCGCTGTTCGGTAGTTTAAGATGGCCGCCGCCACGTGTTAGTTTCCCGAATGGCGGCCACCCAGAGGACAAAGACCACACTGCACTGATTGCCAATTACCTGTTTGCAACATTGTTGCAAACGGTAATTGGAGGCACACTCATTCCTGGGTGGTCTGGTTGTTCGGTAGTTTCACTCAATATACTGAATGGGGTGATTCTACCGAACAATCAGATGAATGTTGCATACAAATCACCCAGGATACACTTAACACATCTATAAATACATATATAATATTACAGGCAGTACACTCGAATATGCTTCACAGTCTTAAAGGGACAGTAGTCCCAAAAGTCCCAATATGTCCATAGATGCTGTTAAAAGGGCCAGTAGCAGCAATATACAGTACAATATGCCCCAAATAACCCAGGGGCCATAGTCAGTAGGTAGGAGGCTAGCAAACAGGCTTCTCCAGGGCCCAGTGGCGAGGTTGGTTTCGCCACAATCTCCCTCTCTCCCCAGCGGCAGTTTACCATACAAAGGGGAGACACTAATCTCCCAGAAGGTGCAGATGGGACCGGGGTCTCTGTGCCCAACCTGCAGGGATGCTGAACAGCCTGTCCAAATCCCCAACTACCCTTTCAGGGATACTAGGAGGAGGGGGTAAGTACTATTTCCCCTCCCAAGCCAAGGCCTAACCCAGCTGCCCCAGCAGAATTGCTGACATACCCGTTTGTTTTGGGTGGGATGTTCTTGTACTCTGTTATTGTGGGTGGGTTGTCCGACTAACTCAGGCACTGACCGACAGAAGGTCAGGTACTTGGTTAGTCTACCCCCCAAAGAGGAGATATGTGGCGAAAGCGGCCTCGCCACTGTTTTTTGGAGGGGACTGATTGCCAGCCTCATGCCTTGGCACTATGCCCCCTGGGAGATTGGGTACTTTAAAACCGGTCTTGGGGCTTATGGACTTCTATTGGACTGTGTATGGCCCTTGCTAAACTTTAGTCCCATGGAGATTTTGTTCTTTTCATGGGATCTGAGCGCTGTTCGGATATATTGAGCGCTCAGATCCAAGCTATCTGGGGATAGGTTGAATGTGGGGATTCTGTTCAGTATGATAGAAATTATGTATTTTTGTGTGTGTTTACTGTTGTTGTAAATGGAGATATTTTCTGTATGCTGGAGATAATTGGCTTACCACACCCAAGCCATGCTTGCAGTTGGTCAAAAAGGGACTTGCAACTAACTTTTGAACCACTGCACCAATTTATATGATTTTGACATATGTTTGTATTTGGAGTATGCTGATTCTGAAAATGTAAGTTGTGAATGCAATTTATGTGAATGTGATGTATACTTTTAAAGTTATGATATTGTGTAAAATTGTTTATTTTCTTGCCTGTGATAATTATGTTAGCCCATTGTGTTCAGTAATTATATCACAGGCAGAGGGGAGGATTTTGTGTGTAAATGCTGGGAGTGTCTAAGTGTATTGTACGTATTGATTGGTTGTTCTGCAAAACCCTGTGGGCAGTACTATGTGTGTAAAATGTGCATAAAAGCAGAGTGTTGGATTAAAGCTTTAGTTCTACTTCACCCTCAATTTGGAGTCTCGTCTCTTATTGGGCGATCTGCTACAAGGGATTGCTATGCTCTGCATATTCCCTTGCTATAATCACTCCTAAGCTCTTTTAAGAGCTTGTTCCTGCTTCGCTCTGAAGGAAGAGAGGTTCGGCCTGTGGTGGTTGTGGTGTCGGCTATTCTTGGAGCCCGAAGGAAGCGCTAGGAGCATCCTTCAACTAAGGTATCCAGTCGGGGTGCCAGGTGATCCGTTACAAGAATTGTGAGATGGTTTCTAGGGATGACAATCTGCACATTTCTAGGGAGCCATAGAAGCATGTTTTGAGGGTACATCAGGAAGCTACTCCCCGTCTTCACCAAGGGCTTAGTCAATGATGGTTAATTCCACTCCAGAACTCTCTGAAGATGTACTGCATTATTTTATCTGGTAAGGTCAGGCAATCCAAGACCACCATGTGGCTTTGAGAGGAGGTTGCAACTTAGGATTGTCCTACGGTGCTGCCAGACATACTCCAACAATATTGATCTAACTTGATAGAAAAATTGGACTGTAATATGCACCGGCATTGTTTGAAGCAAGTAAAGGAAGCAAGACAGGAGATTAATTTTTCAGAAAACTGATTTTTCCTAACCTGGTGATATCAAGAAGAGACCAAGCAAGATGATCCCATACGACCCTATCAAACAACGTGAAAATGTTTAGTTGGAACGTCCAAGATAAATTTACCAGAATCTTAGTTCCAAGGTATTTATTCGCTGTGACGGGAGCTCGCCTTGCCATGGCCTTTTGAAGAGGTGTGAATTCCAGCCTCCTGCTCACAGACTATGGACCTGGTCCCAGGAACCACTAAAAAGGGCTGTTGTCACCAAGAGAGGGGATTATAGTGCCCCCCCTGGATGCTTACTCTGCCTGCCAGACAGAATTGGAGACCTCTGGGGATTACCTAGACCCATGTTGCACACAAAGTGACTGACCGGGAGATAACTTTGAACTGTTCGCTGGATCATATTGACTTGGGAAGGCACAGCAAAGAGCTTATGATTAGTGTTGTCGCGAACCCGGAATTTTCGGTTCGCGAACGGCGAACGCGAACTTCCGCAAATGTTCGCGAACCGCGCAAACCGCCATTGACTTCAATGGGCAGGCAAATTTTAAAAACAACAGGGACTCTTTCTGGCCACAATAGTGATGGAAAAGTTGTTTCAAGGGGACTAACACCTGGACTGTGGCATGCCAGAGGGGGATCCATGGCAAAACTCCCATGGAAAATTGCACAGTTGATGCAGAGTCTGCTTTTAATCCATAAAGGGCAGACATCACCTAACATTGACACCTGTCCTCAAAGCCCAGCCCTGATACACACTGACACAGAGCAGAATAGAGACTGTTCCCCCTACATAGGGTCAGTTGGCAGATATGGATTGACACCTGTCCTCAAAACCCCTGATACACACTGACACAGAGCAGAATAGAGACTGTTCCCCCTACATAGGGTCACTTGGCAGATATGGATTGACACCTGTCCTCAAAACCCCTGATACACACTGACACAGAGCAGAATAGAGACTGTTCCTTGTCCACAGAGACCATGATACACACTGACACAGAGCAGAATAGGGACTGTTCCCCCTACATAGGGTCACTTGGCAGATATGGATTGACACCTATCCTAATGATCCCTGATACACACTGACACAGAGCAGAATAGGGACTGTTCCTCCTACATAGGGTCACTTGGCAGATATGGATTGACACCTATCCTAATGATCCCTGATACACACTGACACAGAGCAGAATAGAGACTGTTCCCCCTACATAGGGTCACTTGGCAGATATGGATTGACACCTATCCTAATGATCCCTGATACACACTGACACAGAGCAGAATAGGGACTGTTCCTCCTACATAGGGTCAGTTGGCAGATCCTAATGATCCCTGATACACACTGACACAGAGCAGAATAGAGACTGTTCCCCCTACATAGGGTCACTTGGCAGATATGGATTGACACCTGTCCTAATGATCCCTGATACACACTGACACAGAGCAGAATAGAGACTGTTCCCCCTACATAGGGTCACTTGGCAGGTATGGATTGACACCTATCCTAATGATCCCTTATACACACTGACACAGAGCAGAATAGGGACTGTTCCTCCTACATAGGGTCACTTGGCAGATATGGATTGACACCTGTCCTAATGATCACTGATACACACTGACACAGAGCAGAATAGAGACTGTTCCTCCTACATAGGGTCACTTGGCAGATATGGATTGACACCTGTCCTAATGATCCCTGATACACACTGACACAGAGCAGAATAGAGACTGTTCCTCCTACATAGGGTCACTTGGCAGATATGGATTGACACCTGTCCTAATGATCCCTGATACACACTGACACAGAGCAGAATAGAGACTGTTCCCCCTACATAGGGTCACTTGGCAGATATGGATTGACACCTGTCCTCAAAACCCCTGATACACACTGACACAGAGCAGAATAGAGACTGTTCCTTGTCCACAGAGACCATGATACACACTGACACAGAGCAGAATAGGGACTGTTCCCCCTACATAGGGTCACTTGGCAGATATGGATTGACAAATCCCTGACAAACAGCTACCACATGCAAGGAAGGCAGCAGGGGCGCAAATGACCCACTCCCGACGCGGGAAGGTAGTGACGACAAATAACAATACAGGACTCTTTAGAGGCCCTGTGATTGTAATCAGTCCACTTGAAATCCTTTAACTTTGATCAATTGGAGGGAAGTCTGGTGCAGAGCCACTGACCCATGCACAGGGCCAGCCTTAGGCCTTTGGGCGCCCTGTGCAAGAAATCTTCCCGACGCGGGAAGGTAGTGACGACAAATAACAATACAGTACTCTTTAGAGGCCCTGTGATTGTAATCAGTCCACTTGAAATCCTTTAACTTTGATCAATTGGAGGGAAGTCTGGTGCAGAGCCACTGACCCATGCGCAGGGCCAGCCTTAGGCCTTTGGGCGCCCTGTGCAAGAAATCTTCCCGACGCGGGAAGGTAGTGACGACAAATAACAATACAGGACTCTTTAGAGGCCCTGTGATTGTAATCAGTCCACTTGAAATCCTTTAACTTTGATCAATTGGAGGGAAGTCTGGTGCAGAGCCACTGACCCATGCACAGGGCCAGCCTTAGGCCTTTGGGCGCCCTGTGCAAGAAATCTTCCCGACGCGGGAAGGTAGTGACGACAAATAACAATACAGGACTCTTTAGAGGCCCTGTGATTGTAATCAGTCCACTTGAAATCCTTTAACTTTGATCAATTGGAGGGAAGTCTGGTGCAGAGCCACTGACCCATGCACAGGGCCAGCCTTAGGCCTTTGGGCGCCCTGTGCAAGAAATCTTCCCGACGCGGGAAGGTAGTGACGACAAATAACAATACAGGACTCTTTAGAGGCCCTGTGATTGTAATCAGTCCACTTGAAATCCTTTAACTTTGATCAATTGGAGGGAAGTCTGGTGCAGAGCCACTGACCCATGCGCAGGGCCAGCCTTAGGCCTTTGGGCGCCCTGTGCAAGAAATCTTCCCGACGCGGGAAGGTAGTGACGACAAATAACAATACAGGACTCTTTAGATTTCCCAGACCCTGGGGTTGACATTAGTCCAGATTTAAATCTTGTGACCCATGAGGATGTTCCAGGCACTACTTGTGAAATAAAGACAGATTATAAAGTGAATGATCCTTCTCCTTGGGACTTGGCACCCTGTCGTTGAAGGTGGAGTAGGCAATGGCAAGAGCATGCTGTGGGTAGTCAGTGCAAACACTCTCTTCCCGGTGAATAATGAGGAGACTAACTATGATGATGTTATTTGCGTTGAAAGTAATGATGCCAGAGATCTTTTGAAACCATATGGAAGGAACGAATTGGTTAAAAGAAAGGCAAGAGACCACCTGCATATAGACAAGAATACGCATAAGAGAAAGAAGAGAACAGGTGAAAAAGAGAAGCTGCAGACTGCCTATCTGCAAATAGTTGAGTTATGTCCTGAAGATGTCCGTGTTACCACAGTGCAGACTCTGTTTGATACACTACTGAGGAGAGTCAGAGAAACCCCAGATCTTCACGTATTGGATGAGTCGGTGCGTGGAGTTGCAGAGAACGTAGAACAAGAAATATTTAAACTTTTCCTGTGTACTGACAGCAGATATACATAGGGTCACTTGGCAGATATGGATTGACACCTGTCCTCAAAACCCCTGATAAACACTGACACAGAGCAGAATAGAGACTGTTCCTTGTCCACAGAGACCATGATACACACTGACACAGAGCAGAATAGGGACTGTTACCCCTACATAGGGTCACTTGGCAGATATGGATTGACAAATCCCTGACAAACAGCTACCACATGCAAGGAAGGCAGCAGGGGCGCAAATGACCCACTCCCGACGCGGGAAGGTAGTGACGACAAATAACAATACAGGACTCTTTAGAGGCCCTGTAATTGTAATCAGTCCACTTGCACCAGTGGGCCTAAAAATTAGGCATGTACACATGCCTGAAAAATTTGGTATTGTTGCAGCCGCTGCTGTAGCAGTGTCCAGAAAAATTGATGTTTGTTTCACAGGCAGAAAGTGCCCTAAAACATGGCGGCTTGAACCCTAGTTGGTGGCGGATAAGTCACGCAAGTCAAACGTCATTCAGAGCTAAAATACAGCAGCGTGTGGACAATTTTTAGCCCAAGGCAGCTCATCTCATCAGGCCTTTTTTAATCGAATGTATCGCCCAGTGTCAGTCCCTTCGGGATCCATCCCTCATTCATCTTAATAAAGGTGAGGTAATCTTGACTTTTTTGACCTAGGCGACTTCTCTTCTCAGTGACAATACCTCCTGCTGCACTGAAGGTCCTTTCTGACAGGACACTTGAAGCGGGGCAGGCCAGAAGTTCTATCGCAAATTGGGATAGCTCAGGCCACAGGTCAAGCCTGCACACCCAGTAGTCAAGTGGTTCATCGCTCCTCAGAGTGTCGATATCTGCAGTTAAGGCGAGGTAGTCTGCTACCTGTCGGTCGAGTCACTCTCTGAGGGTGGATCCCGAAGGGCTGTGGCGATGCATAGGACTTAAAAAGGTCCGCATGTCCTCCATCAACAACACGTCTTTAAAGCGTCCTGTCCTTGCCGGCGTGGTCGTGGGAGGAGGAGGATGACTTCCACCTCTCCCCCTGTTAGATTCCCGTTGTGCTGTGACATCACCCTTATACGCTGTGTAAAGCATACTTTTTAATTTATTTTGCAAATGCTGCATCCTTTCCGACTTGTTGTAATTGGGTAACATTTCCGCCACTTTCTGCTTATACTGGGGGTCTAGTAGCGTGGACACCCAGTACAGGTCGTTCTCCTTCAGCCTTTTTATACGAGGGTCCCTCAACAGGCAGGACAGCATGAAAGACCCCATTTGCACAAGGTTGGATGCCGAGCTACTCATTTCCCGTTCCTCCTCCTCACTGATGTCATTGAAGGTATGTTCTTCCCCCCAGCCACGTACAACACCACGGGTACCAGATAGGTGACAACGAGCACCCTGTTATGCCTGTTGTGTTTGGTCTTGCTCCTCCTCCTCCTCCTCAAAGCTACAATCCTCCTCTGACTCCTCTTCCTCACAATCATCTTCCAGCGTTGCCGCAGGTCCAGCAAGCGATGCTGATAAGGCTGTTTCTGGTGGTGATGGTGACCACAACTCTTCCTCTTCCTCTTCACGCTCATCTACAGCCTGATCCAGCACTCTTCGCAGGGCACACTCCATGAAGAAAACAAATGGTATGATGTCGCTGATGGTGCCTTCGGTGCGACTGACTAGGTTTGTCACCTCCTCAAAAGGACGCATGAGCCTACAGGCATTGCGCATGAGCGTCCAGTAACGTGGCAAAAAAATTCCCAGCTCCCCAGAGGCTGTCCTAGCACCCCGGTCATGCAAATATTCATTAACAGCTTTTTCTTGTTGGAGCAGGCGGTCGAACATTAGGAGTGTTGAATTCCAACGTGTAGGGCTTTCGCAAATCAAGCGCCTCACTGGCATGTTGTTTCGCCGCTGGATATCGGCAAAGTGAGCCATGGCCGTGTAGGAACGCCTGAAATGGCCACACACCTTCCTGGCCTGCTTCAGGACGTCCTGTAAGCCTGTGTACTTATGCACAAAGCGTTGTACGATCAGATTACACACATGTGCCATGCACGGCACATGTGTCAACTTGCCCAACTTCAATGCCGCTATCAAATTTTTTCCGTTGTCACACACCACTTTGCCGATATCCAGTTGCTGCGGAGTCAGCCACTTTTCCACCTGTGCGTTCAGGGCGGACAGGAGTTCTTGTCCGGTGTGACTCTCTGCTTTCAAGCAAGTCAAACCCAAGACTGGGGAGCTGGGGGGGTGCCGTTGATGTGGAGCAAGAAGCAGCGGCACAAGAGGACTCAGCCGAAGAGGTTATGGAAGAGGATGGAGTAGGAGGAGTAGAGGAGGTGGCAGCAGGACTGCCTGCAATTCGTGGCGGTGTCACCAACTCCTCTGCAATGCCACGCATTCCTTGCTTGTCAGCCGTCAGCAGGTTTACCCAATGCGCAGTGTAGGTGATATACCTGCCCTGACCATGCTTTGCAGACCAGGTATCAGTGGTCAGATGGACCCTTGCCCCAACACTGTGTGCCAGACATGCCATGACTTCCTTTTGCACAATCGAGTACAAGTTGGGGATTGCCTTTTGTGAAAAGAAATTCCGGCCGGGTACCTTCCACTGCGGTGTCCCAATAGCTACAAATTTTTTGAACGCCTCAGACTCAACCAGATTGTATGGTAAAAGCTGGCGGGCTAATAGTTCGGACAAGCCAGCTGTCAGACGCTGGGCAAGGGGGTGACTTGGTGACATTGGCTTCTTACGCTCAAACATGTCCTTGACAGACACATGACTGTGGGCAGATGAGCGGGAACTGCTCAAGGCGGGAGACGGAGTGGCGGATGGTTGAGAGGGGGCAATAAGGACAGCAGTGGTTGACGTGGCTGAAGATGCTGGACCAGGAGGAGGATGGCGGCTTAGAGTAGGCGTGCTGCTTGTACTCATGTGTTGATCCCATAGGCGTTTGTGATGTGAGATCATGTGCCTACGCAAAGCAGTTGTACCTAGGTGGGTGTTGGACCTCCCACGACTCAGTTTCCTTTGGCACAGGTTGCAAATGGCATCGCTGTTGTCAGAGGCAGACACACAAAAAAAAATGCCACACTGCTGAGCTCTGCAATGACGGCATTCTGGTGGTGGACACAGCATGCGTTGATTGGCGTGCTGTCGGGCTGACCCCGGGTGCCGATCATGCTGTCTGACTGTGCCACTAGCTCCTTGCGACGACCCCCCCCTGCTTCCAACTGGTCTCCTCCTCCTCCTCTCTGTCTCCCCATCTGAACTTTCGCCCTGTTCTTCTTCTCTTCTAGCGGGCACCCACGTGACATCCATGGACGCATCGTCATCATCAACCGCTTCGCTTGTATCTGACAATTCAGAAAAGGAAGCAGCAGCGGGTACATCATCATCATCACACCGTACCTCCATATGTTTAATGCTGCCTGCCTGAGACATATCCCTGTTATCTACATCCTCTAGCTTTAATGGTTGCGCATCACTCATTTCTTCAAACGGGTGTGTGAATAACTCCTCTGACATACCAAGTAAAGCGGCTGTGGTGCTAGTTTTGGTGGTGGCGACAGGCGGGTGAGTGCTATCTTGAGAGGTGCCTGAAGCTTAGCTGGAGGAGGATGGTGCGTCAAGGTTCCGAGCGGAGGCTGTACAAGATTGGGTGTCCTGTGTTAGCCAGTCAACTATGTCCTCAGAACTTTTCAAGTTCAGGGTACGTGGCTTCTGAAAACTGGGCATTATTCTAGGGCAAAAGGGAATCACAGCACCACGACCACGACGGCCCCTGCGGGGTGGCCTGCCTCTGCCTGTCATTTTTTTGGGGATTAGTGGTACTATGCGTGCAAGCTACTGTGAGACCAGATATATTGGCAATGTGAACTGTAACAGTTCTGCAGAGCACACACTGTAGGCCTGAGACACCCGCTTGAAGACAAGTAACTGCTATTCAATCTATAACAGTGAAAAACAAATTTTGTTTTTAAAAGCACGCTATAGAGACACCAGATATGATTGGCAATGTGCACTGGAACAGTGCTGCAGAGCACACGCTGAAGTAGGCCTGACAGAGCCGCTTGAAGGACACTGACTGGCTGCTATTAGCTTACACTGGAAACCTTTTTTCTTTGTAAAAGCATGCTATAGAGACACCAGATATGATTGGCAACTGTCAAAGCACGCTGGCAGGGTTGTGCAGGGCACACGCTGATGGAAGGCCTGACAGAGCCGCTTGAAGGACACTGACTGGCTGCTATTAGCTTACACTGGAAACCTTTTTTCTTTGTAAAAGCACGCTAAAGAGACACCAGATATGATTGGCAACTGTCAAAGCACGCTGGCAGGGTTGTGCAGGGCACACGCTGAAGGAAGGCCTGACAGAGCCGCTTGAAGGACACTGACTGGCTGCTATTAGCTTACACTGGAAACCTTTTTTCTTTGTAAAAGCACGCTAAAGAGACACCAGATATGATTGGCAACTGTCAAAGCACGCTGGCACAGGTCTGCAGAGCACACGCTAAAGTAGGAATGACACCCAGACGCTTGCAGACAACTAACTGCTCTTCTATTACAGTGAAAAAAATTATTTATTTTAAATCTAAAGCTTAAGCTATTGTAAAAACAGATATGCGTGGTGGCACTGGGCAAGAGGGCACAGTATCCACTGTGAAACTCACACAGAAGCTGGCAGGCAGGCAACTGCTCTTCTATTACAGTGGAAACAAAGTTTTGGTTTTAAAAGCACGCTATAGAGACACCAGATATGAGTGGCAACTGTCAAAGTACGCTGGCAGGGTTGTGCAGGGCACACGCTGAAGGAAGGCCTGACAGAGCCGCTTGAAGGACACTGACTGGCTGCTATTAGCTTACACTGGAAACCTTTTTTCTTTGTAAAAGCACGCTAAAGAGACACCAGATATGATTGGCAACTGTCAAAGCACGCTGGCAGGGTTGTGCAGGGCACACGCTGAAGGAAGGCCTGACAGAGCCGCTTGAAGGACACTGACTGGCTGCTATTAGCTTACACTGGAAACCTTTTTTCTTTGTAAAAGCACGCTAAAGAGACACCAGATATGATTGGCACCTGTCAAAGCACGCTGGCAGGGTTGTGCAGGGCACACGCTGAAGGAAGGCCTGACAGAGCCGCTTGAAGGACACTGACTGGCTGCTATTAGCTTACACTGGAAACCTTTTTTCTTTGTAAAAGCACGCTAAAGAGACACCAGATATGATTGGCAACTGTCAAAGCACGCTGGCAGGGTTGTGCAGGGCACACGCTGAAGGAAGGCCCTTACAGAGCCGCTTGAAGGACACTGACTGGCTGCTATTAGCTTACACTGGAAACCTTTTTTCTTTGTAAAAGCACGCTAAAGAGACACCAGATATGATTGGCAACTGTCAAAGCATGCTGGCAGTGTTGTGCAGGGCACACGCTGAAGGAAGGCCCTTACAGAGCCGCTTGAAGGACACTGACTGGCTGCTATTAGCTTACACTGGAAACCTTTTTTCTTTGTAAAAGCACGCTAAAGAGACAGCAGATATGATTGGCAACTGTCAAAGCACGCTGGCACAGGTCTGCAGAGCACACGCTGAAGTAGGCCTGACACCCAGATGCTTGCAGACAACTAACTGCTCTTCTATTACAGTGAAAAAAATTATTTATTTTAAATCTAAAGCTTAAGCTATTGTAAAAACAGATATGAGTGGTGGCACTGGGCAAGAGGGCACAGTATCCACTGTGAAACTCACACAGAAGCTGGCAGGCAGGCAGGCAGGCAACTGCTCTTCTATTACAGTGAAAAAAAAATATTTATTTTAAATGTAAAGCTTAACCGATTGTTAAAACAGATATGAGTGGTGGCACTGGGCAAGTGGGCACAGTATATGCTGTGAGCCTGACACACAGGCTGGCAGGCAGGCACCTGCAATTACATTACACAGGAAAAAAAAAAAAAAAGCAGCCTGATATTCTAGCCTTAAAAAGGGCTTTTTGGGGTGCTGTCCTTACAGCAGAGATCAGATGAGTCCTTCAGGATTGTAGTGGACACTGAATACCCTAGCCTAGCTATCAATTTCCCTATGTAATCAGCAGCAGCTAAACTTTCCCTCCTCTCACTAAGCATGCATCTTCCGAATGAATCGAAAATGGATGCTGGGAGGGAGGTTGGAGGGTGTGGAAGGGAGGGAGTGCTGCTGATTGGCTGTAATGTGTCTGCTGACCGAGAGGCACAGGGTCAAAGTTTGCCCAATGATGACGAATAGGGGGCGGATCGAACTGCGCATGTGTCCGCCCACCGCGGCGAACGCGAACAAGCTAATTTCGCCGGGAACTGTCCGCCGGCGGACAGTTCGGTACATCACTACTTATGATCATGCAATCAAGACCACAGTACCAGGGCTTACCTTAGTTGGGAGTCCGGTATGCAGTGATATACGCTCCCCCTTGCGAATAAACACCGATCAAGGTGACCAGATAAGGAACCACCTGGCCTGTGAGTCTGTGCACTGGGCCTGTGCAGGATATTGCAAAAGTAGAAAGAGAGTAAGGAATAAAATAGGAAAGACTTATAGGAGAGAAACAAAGTGGGAAAAGTGTGATACCAAATTCCTAATTTCCCAAAAATAAACTTAGCTTTTAATCTAAAACTAAATAAAAACAAAAATTGAGGTTGGTATATATATAAAGGAAACAGCAGCTATAAGTAGCAGTGTAAGAACGATATCCCACTGAGACTATAGATAGTGAAAGCTATTAGGATAGCAGAGCGTAGTAAGAAGGATCAGATGTCCAATATGTTGGCAGGCCGTTATTGATGCACTGTTGTCGAAGTCTATTAGCAACAGAGTATCTTGTGTAAGTAAATTCGGCACTGCAGGCTACGATCTGATAGTCAGATTGAAAGAACGCTTACAAATACGCTTAGGTAGACAGGTCGATTACCACCAATTGTTATAATCACTTATACTGGTGAAGACAGCAGGGTGGCCAATGCTCCTACAAGCACTCTGTCTAAAACTATGATCTAGAGAAGCGGGGGGGGGAGACTGCAGACCGTACATGGAGAGGAAAATAGGCAAAACATAAAACAGTTCCACAGGGGAGGCTTTCTGCCTATCACTTATAGCCCTAGCATCTTGTGCTTAATCAAAAGCCTAATCAGCTCCTCACACTTGGTACAAGGATCTGGAAATGCCACCCACCCTAAAAATAAGCCGTAATAACACCCTAAGTGATAAATGAACTGGCTCCTAGACGGGACATAGGAGTCCGTGTTGCCGTGATCTTAGCCCTGTTCAAGTAGTAGCAGGGATAAAGGATATACACTGATGGTACAGTGGGTACAGGATAACGCCAGGTAAGAGCCCCTTATCTGTGTGCGGGATATTGCTCCAAGTCGCAGTACAGGCAAGGACACAAGCAGGAGGATCGTCGAGGATAAGCCAAAAGTCAGAGGGTGCCAGAGGTCAGGACACACGATAAGAATAAACCAAGATCAGGAGCTGACTGGAGAACACTGAATCACAAACACAGGAACCAGAGTCCATGAACTGACACTGCCGTCAGCAGCGTGTTATACCTGGCTAATTGGGCATCAGCTTCAGGTGGACTGAGATTGATAGGAGCAGCCCCAGGTAAAATCCAGCCCCCTAATGCTGCAGACAAGGTAGGATAGAACATCAGGCAGAAACATGAACTGAATTGTGGCTCAGAGACAAGACTGCAGGACTAAGGCAGCAAGAATCCAGAGTTCATATCCCCTTTTTGGCACCTGTGGAACAGCCACACCTGAAAATCTGAATGGCACGGTGCCAGTCGTGACATCACTCCCTCCTCAAAATCGCCCTCCAGGCATGAATAGGTCACTCAACAGAGCCTTCCTGGTCAGAATCACCCTCTTCGTCTGAAATATCAAAAACTTTATCTGGCAGGAGGTACATTCTCCCATAGGCATCCATGCCTTATGTACGGCCTTCTTCCAGATTTTTGGAAAACACAGCACCCAAAGAGGCCTTTGCTTTAGCAGTTTTTGCAGGGGAGGCATTCGCAGCTCTCAATGCTTTCTCAAACATCTTGAGTTCCCGCCTACATACAACAGTGCCATTAGAAGCATATGCGCAGTTGGCATGGCAGAAAGTGGTGATGGTGCTTATAGAAATATCTTCATGAGGAGATTCAGATGTCTCTGGAACAGAAGATGGAAACAGGGGTACTGGTTATATTTATATTTATTACCGTGGTCTGGGTGCCCTTTTGCGTCACAGAACATGGAGAGGACTGGCAGTTTCCAGGCTGTGTTGCAGGGATGACAGGATGGGTATGAACAGTACCTACTTGAATATATTTAGGCCGAGGTGGGCGAGTAGGGCAGAGGGAGATAAAGTGCCCTCTTTCTCCACAGTAGAAACAAAGGCCACAACCTCTCCTTCTGTCTCGCTCTTTAAACAACAATCTGGTACGGATGAAGCCTCCTTATGATCCGGTCCCGAGGGAGACTCCAAAGGAGAAAGAGGAGCCTTTCTCCTTTGGAGTCTCCCTCGGGACCGGATCATAAGGAGGCAACAAGGAGGCTTGGCATTGGTACAGGGTTTCCCAATTTCTAGGAACCTGGGATCTTCTGGGACGTGGAGCAGGCTTTGTCATAGTGGTCTTGCACTATGAGCCCATTGCAGTCATGAAGGACCCCTAGCTGTCAAGGACTCTTATCTAGCATTATCTGGTGTGCCCATGTCTTGATCCATCCAGACAGCAGGTTAATAGCCACACAGACCATGATAAAGTCACTGGTATATGGCCAAGGTTTTAAGGCAAATAAAATGTCACTGTCCACCTTAAAGCACTTCCGATGCATGGTTACCATCGAATCTTTCTGGCATAATAACAAACGGCTCAGAATAAGCAGTTTCCTTGCAGAAACATAAACTGAATTGCCACTCAGAGACAAGACTGCAGGGCTAAGGCAGCAAGTCCAGCGTTCAAATTCCTTTTTTGGCACCTGGAAAAGGCCATGCCTGGACCATCTGAACGGCACGGTTCCAATCGCAACACACACACAGTGGCGTAGTGGTGCATGGAGACACCTTGGTGTGGGAATCCACATTTCTGTGTATAAATACCTGTGGTTTGTACAATAAAGCTGCATTCTACTCCCTTACAATCAGTCTCGGGTAATTTGTGGGGAAAAGGTTTAATTGCTGCTTTACAGGAGAGAGCGTCCCCAGATCTATGGCCACTGCAGAGATCTATAACCACGGAAGAATATTATAACCTCTGCAGGGAGCTATAACCAAAGACCCCAGCCAAGCTTTGGTGGCAGCCTGAAGAACATCAGAGTAGTAGCAGGGAAGCATACTTTGTGGAGGTACTTAGTTTGAGTACATAAGCATCCACTACATCTATTGGTAATCATTGGGTGGCTTCCTAGCTATTGAGGAAAACCTACAAAACATTGCCGCAACCCATACTTATCTTCCAGCGGTGAATGCAGGAGGCTCTGTCCCAGTATGATGGCTCTGTCTTGAAAGAGGGTTAACTAGACTGGAGGTAGCAATCAGATGGAATCTCTGGAATGATGTTCTAGAGGGGTTTGGGTTTTACAGAGAGAATCCCTCCCAAATATTATGCAGCATGTGGCGAAACCAACCACGCCACTGTTTTGGAGAAGCCTGGTTGCTCGCCTGCTGCCTCTGGTCTATGGCCCCCGCGTTAAAACTTCTATTTTCCCCTGCAGACAGGCTTGTTCGTGCCTTCATGCCCGGACGTTCGGTAGATTGAATCTACCGAACCAACTCACGAATGAACAGACCACCGGGGTAAGGAGTGTGCCAGTGATTTACCTCCCAAAAGCTGCGGTTAACCGCAGATTAATTGACGAACGCTGGGTGGCCGCTGTTCGTATAGCCGAACACGTGGCAGCAGCCATCTTAAACTCCTGAACAGCCAACGGTGTTCAGCTCCAAAACTGTGGAACTCAAAACGGACATTAAACTCACGAACACCGCTGAGCCGCCGACCTCCCTTCTCCTGCAATCACACGAACACCGGTTCATTCGGCACTTTCAATGTGTGAACAGTGCTATCCCAGATAGCTATGCCATGGAGCCCATTCGTATAATGAAATACTATGTGAAAGACTTTGGCTCCATGGAGATTGAACTGTATGTATCTGATCTGAGCGCCATTCGCTAATAATGTGCACTCAGATCTCAGCTATCTGGGGATATGTTGAATGTATATGTGTTATGCAGTAGTTATAACATTGTGTATTTTTATGTGTCTTTACTGTCATATGTTCAATTGAGTTTTGCCTCTGTCCTTGGAGCTAATTGGATTACTTCCCAATTATCTCCAGAATAGAGAGGAGAGATTAGAATGTACCTGTGGGAGTTTTTACTGTTAAACTGTTTCTATTGGTCAGTGTACAATTTGTGTCCCAGTCTTCCACCAGGTCCCCTATGGGAGTGTCCACCTGGTGGAAAACATGCATAAATACGGGGCAGGTAGCCCAGATTAAACAGATCACTGCTTGACCCTCAACACGGAGCCTTGTCTCGTTCTTGGGGGGATTTATTGTATGCTGTTCCAGTTCGACTGCTAGGAGTGTAAACCTTTCGTATGTTTTTTCCTGTTCGGCTGTTTACAGCATTCGTATGGTTTCCAGTTTGAGAAATTGGTGTATGGAGTAGCTGCCTGTGTATCTGGAAAGAGAATATCCTCTAAACTGCATTTTAACCCCTTTTATGCCTGGGGTGCAGCAACTTTGGGGTCCTTATGCCTTTCCTGTGAGAGCAGCAGCCTGATGTCCAGCAGGTATAGTGGCTGGGTGATGCTTACCTGGCCTTACGGTTGTATGTAGTCCATCAGTACCTATGGCTTGTAGATAACCATCCTCTGGTGGGTGATGGCTATGAATGCTGTTGTGGGAAGTCTTTGAGGATAATATTGTTTGGAAGTTCGGAGAAGTTTTGACTCTGGGACATCAATAACAATAGGGAAGACTTGCAGGATCCTTTTTAGAAGCTAGTGAGCTAGGACCAGATCTATCCCGTCTGGCTGCCATGGAGTGGGAGTTTGATCAGGATTTCAGGCAACTGTTTGACTCTCTAGAGCAGTGGGCCCCAGAGGCTGGAGATTTCATAGACTTATAATCTGAGGATGTTGGCCAGATCAGTGTGGAAGGAACCTTGTTTCCACATCTGAATCACAGGCTGTGGACCCTTGCCACTCTGCTAGCTTCACAGCAACAGAGCGATTACCAGGATTACCCAGAAGGGTAATACACAGCACACTCACTCCCCAGTGGCAGAAGGATCACCGAGGAGGTTGACAATCTCCATCCTGAACAGCACATCAGAGCTATAAACTGGAGGTTTGTCCAGGAAACTGTCAGGGTTTATGTACTATATTTGTGTCAGGTTGCCTGACATAGGCAAAGACTGATTAGAGGTCTGGTAACTGGTTAGTCTATCCTTTGGGGGGAGGGGGAATGCTTATTTTGCCTTCCAGTCTGAACTGGGTACCTCTGGGGATCGCCTGGACCTGTTCTGCTCACCGAGTGCCTGACCGGGAAATGGCCTGAAACATTCTGGAACTGTTTTGTGGATTGGGATTGTGCCTTTATCTGGTGAACAGTTCCAGAGTGTTTCAGGGTATCTCCTAACAATAGCCCTTTTTGGTGTTCTTGGGACCACTCTTTTGCATCTGTCATATGCAAAAGGCTGTCTACATGCCGCATAAACAAAGTTGAGAATTTTGACATCATTGTCTTTGGACTCTCTAACCAGCACAAAGCCCACCTGGTACAAATGAGCCAGACTGGGCAGAGTGGCTGAAGATGCAAGGCCAGAATCTTTGTGAACCGCTTCAGATCGTTATTCAACAGGGATCTTTCCCCTTCTTGGGAATGACTGCATTGATCAACCAACAATATTAAAACTACATCAGGTCTGATGCGTCGGTGCATTGATTCCATTAGACTTTTGAATGTGTCCTCTAGTATCTGGCACCATGCCATTAGCAGCAGATCCTTTCAGTCGTGCAGTTGTGAGGTAGAACCTCCATGGGTCAGACATGTTGTTCCAGCACATTCCACAGATGCTCAATCACAGTAATATCTGGGGGGTTTGAAGGTCAAGGCAACACCTTGAACACTGTCATTTCTCAAATCATTACTGTACAATTTTTACAGTGTTGCAAATTCTGCTGAAATTAGCTGCTGCCATCAGAGGATGCCATTGCCATGAAGGGGTGTGCATGATCTGCAATCTTAAGGCGGGTTGTATGTGTCGAAGTAACATCCACATGAATGCCAGGACCCAAAGTTTCCCAGCATAACATTGGCTCTGCCGGCATGCCTTCTTTCAATAGTTATTCCTGCTGCCATCTCTTCTCATTGTAAAGGAGCACATGCACTCAGCCATACATCTGATCTTTAAAAAAAAAAAAATGTGATTCATCAGACCAGGCAATCTTCTTCTATTGCTCCATGGTCCCCATTGAAGGCGCTATTGGCTTTGGCAACTTGGCATACACAGTGCAGCGCAGTCACATCTACAATGCTGAGAAACCTATTTGCTTCTCCCCCTTTTCCTGACTTTCCCGACTTGTAGAGGAATATGTTCCTCTACAAGCTGTGAACCATTCCTCAAGTATAAATATAGGTAAGTTATGCTTTATGGACTAAAAGTCATTTTGCAAGGCAAACAAAGTGTGCATATATACACTTTTTATAATAAAGGGAATTAAAGCACACAATATATAGATATATTTTTTTTGAAGGTCTTGCTCAAACACCATACTGTTTCATAGTCTAATGTCTTCTCATTGATGAAAATATTGTCAGTTTTTCTATGGTAAAGTGGTAAGTATGGTAAACAATAAATAATTCTTATAGACTGATTTTCTTTAACTCCCAGTACATTTCCACATTTCAGGTCAAACCAGGTATCTTGTAAAATGTCAATATCACAACATTCTAGTATAAGTGGTAGAAGCTAAGAGTGATATACAAAGATTAGTAGATACATGGAACATCCTTTCAGTGAAAGTGGTACTAATATTGGTATAGAAAAGGTAGTAGATACTTGACACAACCTTCCACTGGCAGAGGTAGGGGGATAGCAGTGAAATTATGTACTGCACGTGATATACACAGTGTTTGCTATTTGTTGCTCTAGCATAAATGCAGATATGTGAGACTTTATGTAAATCAAATATTTATATTTTTATTATAATATTTATACTCAATTTTGCTAGAGAATGGGTTAAAGCACACAAAATACTTTCTTTGCAATCACCATGACACCCAATGGTCATCTTTCTTATCTATAACAAAATTAGTGTCCGTTTTTCTAAGTATCAATCATTTATCGTGACTGATTTCCTTTAACTCCCAGTATATATCTTTCAGGTTTTACTGAAATATCTGACAAGAACAGAAATACATGAAGTATGGCGATGAAGAAATCTTTTAATAACAGAACCAAGGAGTCTAACTCTGAAAAATCAAGCATTTTCTCAGATTCATATATGTTCTCAAAACAGATCGTAAACACAAACCTCCCACGTTTTTCATGTTCTGAATGTGAAAAATGTTTTAGTAGTAAACAAACTCTCGTTAAACATCACAGAACTCACACAGGAGAGAATCTGTTCTCGTGTTCTGAATGTGGAAAATGTTTTGACAATAAAACAGCGCTTGTGCGTCATCAGAGAACACACACAGGAGAGAAACCGTTCTCATGTTCAGAATGTGGAAAATGTTTTAGCTGTAAAGAAAATCTTGTTAGACATCAGATAACATATGCAGGAGAGAAACCATTCTCATGTTCTGAATGTGGAAAATGTTTTGTCACTAAAGGAGAGCTTGTTCGTCATCAGAAAACTCACACAGGAGAGAAACCGTTCTCATGTTCAGAATGTGGAAAATGTTTTAGCTGTAAAGAAAATCTTGTTAGACATCAGAGAACTCATACAGGAGAGAAACCGTTCTCATGTTCTGAATGTGGAAAATGTTTTGTCAATAAAGCAGTGCTTGTGCGTCATCAGAGAACACACACAGGAGAGAAACCGTTCTCATGTTCTGAATGTGGAAAATGTTTTGCCACTAAAGGAGAGCTTGTTCGTCATCAGAGAACTCACACAGGAGAGAGACCGTTCTCATGTTCTGAATGTGGAAAATGTTTTGCCACTAAAGGAGAGCTTGTTCGTCATCAGAGAACTCACACAGGAGAGAGACCATTCTCATGTTCAGAATGTGGAAAATGTTTTAGCTGTAAAGAAAATCTTGTAAGACATCAGAGAACACATGTAGGAGAGAAACCGTTCTCCTGTTCAGAATGTGGAAAATGTTTTAGCTGTAAAGAAAATCTTGTTAGACATCAGAGAACTCATGCAGGAGAGATACTGTTCTCATGTTCTGAATGTGGAAAATGTTTTGTCACTAAACCAGTGCTTGTGCGTCATCAGAGAACACACACAGGAGAGAAACCGTTCTCATGTTCTGAATGTGGAAAATGTTTTGTTAATAAAGCAGTGCTTGTGCGTCATCAGAGAACACACACAGGAGAAAAAACGTTCTCATGTTCTGAATGTGGAAAATGTTTTGACACGAAAGCAGAGCTTGTTCATCATCAGAGAACTCACACAGGAGAGAATCTGTTCTCATGTTCAGAATGTGGAAAATGTTTTGTCAATAAAACAGCGCTTGTGCGTCATCAGAGAACTCACACAGGAGAGAAACTGTTCTCATGTTCTGAATGTGGAAAATGTTTTAGCTGTAAAGAAAATCTTGTTAGACATCAGAGAACACACACAGGAGAGAAACTGTTCTCATGTTCTGAATGTGGAAAATGTTTTGTCACTAAAGCAGAGCTTGTGCGTCATCAGAGAACACACACAGGAGAGAAACTATTATTATGTTCAGAATGTGGAAAATGTTTTGTCACTAAAGCAGAGCTTGTGCGTCATCAGAGAACACACACAGGAGAGAAACCGTTTTCATGTTCCGAATGTGGAAAATGTTTTGTCACTAAAGCAGAGCTTGTTCGTCATCAGAGAACTCACACCGGAGAGAATCCTTTCTCATGTTCTGAATGTGGAAAATGTTTTCGTAGAAAAGAAACACTTGTTATACATCAGAGAACTCACACAGGAGAGAAACCATTTGCTTGTTCTGAATGTGGAAAATGTTTTCGTAGTAAAACAACTCTTGTTACACATCATAGAATTCACACAGGAGAGAAACCGTTCTCATGTTCTGAATGTAGAAAATGTTATAGGCAATACTCACAACTTGTTGCACATCAGAGAACTCACACAGGAGAGAAACCTTTCTCATGTTCTAAATGTGAAAAAGGTTTTAGGGTTTGCTCAAATCTTGTTATACATTAGAGAACTCACACAGGAAATAACCATTTCTCATGTTCTGAATGTGGAAAAAGTTTTAGCCGTCACTCAGTTCTTGTTATACATCAGAGAATTCACACAGGAGAGAAACCGATCTCATGTTCTGAATATTAAAGATATTTATCTGTTAAACCTAATCTCCAGATGAGGAGCCTCTTAACCTGAGGAACAAAATGTCTTGTATTGTGAATTTTTAATAAATAGTAACTGTGATAGGAGCAGTCAATGTACATATGGTGCTTTGGTATTGTGGCATCCCCATGCTATCATCCGGGGATGCCTAATCTGCAACGCTAACTCTGCTCTACTTGGTAGCAGACTAAACGGCAACCGGGATACAACCCGGGATACATTGTGGTTGTATGTTCTGGCTGTTGCAGAGTATACTAACTAGTCTGTACCACTGATAATACCAGGTATCTTGAATATGGTTCCTTAGCATGACTCAAGTTTGCGTGGATTCCAACCAAGACCTCCACAAAGAAACAAGACACACGCTTCTGGCTGACAACTTGTAGGATCACTATTTCTTAGTTTTTCTCAGCTTTTATTAAAAACCACAGCACACACATGAAATGTATTTACAAATTATTAATACCAATGAGAATAACATTTGGGAAAGGAGACCAGACAGAGGAATAAAATTAGGTTGAACTAATTATTCCCCAGGGTCCTTTATTCTTATCCCAGGACACAATAACCATGGATATTCTAAGGGAAAGGCTAGTACCCCCACCCTTCATGTTAATACAGACTTCAATCAAAGGTTATTGTAGTGACGTAGAAGTATTAACTGCAATATCTCCGCTGGTAGACTTAAAGGGACTCTCCAGTGCCAGGAAAACAATCAGTTTTCCTGGCACTACAGGATCCCTCTCCCTCCCACCCCCCAATCCCCAGTTGCTGAAGGGGTGAAAAACCCTTCAGTCACTTACCTCAGGCAGCGACATGTCCCACGTCGCTGCCTGCTCCTCCCCCGCCGTGCGTCGGACGGTGGGCGAGACTGATCCCGCCCACCGGCCGAGGAGACCCAATGCGCATGCGCGACAATGTCGCGCATGCGCATTAGCGCACCCCATAGGAAAGCATTGAAAACTATTTTCAATGCTTTCCTATGGGGATTTGAGCGACGCTGGAGGTCCTCACACAGCGTGAGGACGTCCAGCGACGCTCTAACACAGATAATGTGTTATAGAGCAGGAAGTGCCCTCTAGTGGCTGTCTAATAGACAGTCACTAGGGGAGGACTTAACCCTGCAAGGTAATTATTGCAGTTTATAAAAAACTGCAATAATTACAGTTGCAGGGTTAAGGGTAGTGGGAGTTGGCACCCAGACCACTCTAATGAGCAGAAGTGGTCTGGGTGCCTACAGTGTCCCTTTAATCAGCATTCAAGAGAAGCGTAGCGCAGCAATCCTGTAACGGAATGCAGTATATTAGTCCACGATATCCGTTGGTATTCTCAGGAAATCCACAGTCAGAGTAGAAAGCACGGCAATATCCCCAATCCTCCCAATAACCGGACGAAACACAGTTTGGGAGTCAACTAACTTGCTTTATTCACAGACTTCCATATTTATGCAGTTCCCCTTGCAAGGGGTTTCCTTACAGCTGTTACAGGGGATTTCTCCCATCAGGCATTGTAATTATCCCAACAGGCATTGCTACATGAGAGGGATACTCCCACTAAAATGGACGATTAAGTGGATTATCCCCTCGTGGAGCAAAACCGACAATTTATACAGAAATCCATATTTTATACATTTTTACTCGCTTTTAGACGAATGACCGTTCGGTAGATAGCTGGGGTCGGCGGGCACATTTAGTGAGAATACCGCTCTGATCCCAGCTAAACCGAACGCCGCACAAAATACATTAAAACATTGAGTTCGGTTTAAAAGTACCGGACATCTATGGGGAACAGAATGTGCCGAACGCGGAACTCCCGAACGCTCTGGAAGTCCAGCGGTGTTCGGATCATTGAGTAGCCGTTTTCAGTTCCAGGCTCTCGACGACCGAACACCGCTGCAGAGACAAAGGATCCAAGATGGCCGACCGCCGCATGGTCGGTAGCCGAACGACGGCCACCTAGGAGAGCCCTTAATTACCGATTGCAACAATGTTGCAATCGGTTAATTGGTGCCACACGACTGGTGAGTGGGTGGTCTACCTGGGGAGCCCTCATTCGTATGGCGAACGGCCTGGATAGCCGGGTTTCGTCAAACGAGAGGGATTTGTATGCTGGCAGCGTACGGCTGCCAGCATGCGAACGGCCACAATACGGTACATACACAGGTTAAAATACACAGTACATATTCAGCCTACAGACAACCTTTAATAACTACAGTCCAGAAGTGGCTAGGTTTGCCACAATGCTCTCCCAGAACCAAGCCGGCATACACAGTCTGATCCCAACGGATCGGCTTGGGGATGTCCGGGAGAGTACTCACAGATCACTTCTCGAGTTCAGTCTGTCTGGATAACCCGTCGGCGTTACCGTTTTGCTTTCCTGGGCGGTAATGGATGGTAAAGTCAAAGGTCTGCAGCGCCAAACTCCAGCGCAGCAGCCTGGCATTCTCCCCAGACACACGGTTCAGCCACACCAACGGGTTGTGATCTGTGAGTAGTGAAAAAGGTTGTCCATACAAATATGGCTGTAACTTTTTAAGGGCCCACACCACGGCCAGGCATTCTTTCTCAATGGCGGCGTAGCTCACTTCACGGGGCAACAACTTTCGGCTTAAGTAGGCTACGGGATGCTCTCCGCCATCGGCTCCCACTTGGCTCAGCACTGCCCCCAATCCAAACATTGAAGCGTCTGTGTGGACAAGAAATCTTTTAGTTGGATCAGGAGCAGTTAACACAGGAGCATTAGTCAGAGCTGTCTTGAGTTGTTGGAATGCCTGCTCACACTCTGGGGCCCAGACAACCAGTCGGGGAAGATTCTTTTTGGTCAGGTCTGTCAGAGGTTTGGCCAGGGTGCTGTAGTCGGGGACAAATTTTCTATAATACCCGGCAGTCCCTAGGAAAGCGAGCACTTGAGTCTTAGTCCTTGGGGTAGGCCACTTAGCTACGGCCTCAATTTTGGCTGGCTCGGGTCTCTGCTGCCCACACCCTACTCGATGGCCCAGATACTGCACCTCGGCCATACCTATGTGGCACTTACTAGGTTTTAAGGTTAACCCAGCTTCCCCAATACGGTCTAAGATCGCCCCTATATGGCGTAGGTGGTCTTCCCAGGTCTGGCTAAAGATGGCTATGCCATCTAGATAGGCACAGGCATACTCCTGGAAGCCGTCCAGTAGCCGATCTACCATCCGCTGAAAAGTAGCCGGGGCGTTTTTCATTCCGAAGGGCATGACATTGAACTGGTACAGGCCAAACGGAGTGACAAACGCCGACTTGGGGATGGTGTCATCGGCTAGAGGAATTTGCCAGTATCCCTTACACAAGTCAATGGTAGTGAGATACTGGCCCCGTGCCATCTTATCTAACAGCTCGTCTATCCGGGGCATCGGGTAGGCATCTGACACCGTTTTGTCATTTAGCCTCCGGTAGTCGACGCAGAATCGGGTGGTGCCATCCTTCTTAGGCACCAGGACTACCGGCGATGCCCAGGGGCTATCGGAGGGTTCGATAACCCCTAGCTGTAACATTTCATCTAGTTCGGCTTTCATATGGGTACGGACTGATTCCGGCACCCTATATGGAGCCTGTCGCATAGGTAGCTGTCCCGGGGTTTCAACTCGGTGGGTGGCTAGCGGAGTGTACCCAGGTAAATTGGAGAAGGTAGCCCCTTTGGCTACAATCAGCGCTTGTACCTGGGCACGCTCCTGAGAACTTAGCCGCTCCCCCAGCTTAACTCCCCGGGAGGGCTCTATCGGTTCTTCTGGTTCTAGTAGGTCAGGTAAGGGTAGGTTCTCCTGATCTTCTAAGGAGGAGGCACAGATTGCCGTCACATCCTCTATCCTCTCATGGTAGGGTTTGAGCATGTTCACGTGGAGCATGCGTCTCTTCCCTACCCCTGAGCAGGGGCCAATCACATAGGTAGTGTCGCATCGCTGCTCCACTACCTGGTATGGGCCTTGCCAGATGGCCTGCAGCTTATCTGTGCGGACGGGTTTTAAAATTAAAACCTTCTGTCCCACCTGAAAGCTGCGGTCTCGGGCTCCTCTATCGTACCAGCGTCGCTGGCGTTGCTGGGCGGCCTGGAGGTTGGTGCGTACAGCCTGAGTTAGCGCCTCCAGGCGGTCTCTGAACTCCAGTACGTATGATACGATAGGGGTTTCGTTAGTAGTACTCTCTCCCTCCCAGTGTTCCCTAATCAAGTTCAAGGGCCCCCGCACCCTCCTCCCAAATAGTAACTCAAACGGGGAGAATCCTGTCGACTCCTGGGGAACCTCTCTATACGCAAAGAGTAGGTGAGGTAGGAACCTCTCCCAGTCTTTGTGGGTCTCCCCGAACATCCGAAGCATCTGCTTCAGCGTCCCGTTGAACCTCTCACATAGTCCATTGGACTGGGGGTGGTATGCGGAATTGACTATTGGCTTAATGCCACATACCTTCCACATATGTTGGGTGACTTCGGCCGTGAATTGGGTGCCTCGGTCCGATATTATCTCTTGGGGAAACCCTACCCTAGAGACCACTTTCATTAAAGCTTCAGCTACGGTCTCAGCATGGATATTAGTGAGGGCCACAGCTTCGGGGTACCTGGTGGCGTAGTCCACTACAGTTAAAATGTACCTTTTGCCAGAGGGACTGGGTTTTGGTAGGGGTCCTACTATATCCACCGCTACCCTGCTGAAGGGTTCTGCGATAATAGGTAGGGGACATAGCTTGGCCTTGTGGCGATCCCCTCGTTTACCTACTCGTTGGCAGACGTCGCAGGATGTGCAATACTGTCGCACATCCTGAGAGATTCTGGGCCAGAAAAAGGCATGCGTTAAGCGGTATCGGGTACGGGTCATCCCTAGGTGTCCTGACAAGGGGATATCATGAGCGATTCTAAGCAGCTCCTGCCTATATTTCTGTGGTACCACTAACTGTTTGTTAGTCAGGGTGACCGACCCCCACACATCTTTTGCCGTGACATGGTATAATAACTCTTTCTCCCACGTGTACCGCTCCCCCTCTAGCCCTGCTTGGTCCGCTTGTGCCCGGTCCCTATATACTTGGAGGGTGGGGTCTGTCTGGACTTCGGTCGCAAAGGTAGTCGGGGTATCCCAGGACAGGGAAGTCGGTTGGGGGTCATGGTCTCTTACCTGAGCCTCAGAGTGTATCGGTGTAGCCGTGGTGCGAGCCTGCTGCCGGGTGGTTACGGGGTGAGCCTCCTGGTATGGAGCCTGGGGGATAAAAGCGGAAGTCATCTGGCCCAAGTCATTCCCCAGCACAACATCTGCGGGTAAATTTTGCATAAGCCCCACTTCCACAGTTCCCTCTCCCACACCCCAATCCAAATGTACCTTGGCAGTGGGTAGCCGGTATACTGCTCCCCCGGCCACCCGTACTGCCACTGAGCCGCCAGTGTGGGTTGCGCCTGGTACCAAATGTGGTGCAACCAAAGTTAGAGTGGCTCCCGAATCCCGGAGCCCTTGTACCTCCTTCCCCTCCAGGGTCACTAGCTGCCGGTGATGTTGTCGGTTGTCGGTGGCTCGGACCGACATTACTTCGTGGAGCACCCCTAGAGGCTCTTCAATTTGAGCGCTCAGCATTTCCTGGGTGGCTGGTGCTACCTGGTAGTGATGTGCAGCAGCCCTGGGTGTTAAATTTTGTCGCACCTGGTTCCAAGCTTGTCGGCTCCGGTTTTGGGTGCACTCCCGAGAAATGTGTCCCCACTGCTTGCAGGTGTGGCACTGAATGTTAGCCCGGCCGTTGTATCGGGAGGGGGGTGGTGGAGTATTCAGTGCGGGCCTGTGCAGGGGTACTGTGGGGCCGGTAGGAGTAAAAGTATTGGGTGGCCCGGTAATCCGAGGGAGAGTCTTATTTTGGGGTCCGTGATGCCTCCTGGCATCAAAATGCTGATCCGCCAATCTAGCGGCTTCGGGTAGGGTGAGTGGTTTACGGTCTCTCACCCATTCTTGTGCTTCTGGGGACAAACCATTAAAGAACTGTTCCAGCAGCATTAACTGTCGCAACTCTTCCATGTTAGTAGCGTTGCTGGCCTGTATCCAGCCTTGCGATGCTTGATCCAGCTTGTGCGCCCACTCTGCATGAGAATCTTTCTCAGGTTTGCGCAAGCCCCTGAACTTGCGCCGGTATGCCTCTGGGGTAATGGCATACCTCTCCAAGATCGCCCTCTTTACTTTAGGGTAATCTTTGCTGTCCTCTCGGGGCACAGCACGGTAGGCTTCAGCTGCCCTACCCGATAATTTGCCTGCCAGCAGCGGCACCCATACTGCAGGTTCCAAGTCGTGCAAATCGCACAGCCGCTCAAAATCCTGTAAATACCCATCAATCTCGTCCTTTTCTTCACAAAATGCTTTAAATGCGTAATGTGGGACTTTGGGTTTTACCTGTCCGTATGTGGAGGCAGTAACAGACTCTGCCCTAGGCGGTGTCTCTGGGGTGCGGGTCGCCATCAGATAATCATGCACGTCTGATATCAGCACGGTCAATATTTCCAAAGGTACTGGTTGTGGCAGAAACGCCAACCTGGTTCGTAGCTCTTTCTGGTATGGGGTCTCTTCCATGGCTGGTGGAGGTGTAGCGCTGCGGGCTCTGTCTCCCTCCATCAGTTCAGCGATCAGCACAGCCTTATATTTGTTGCTGGCTATCTTACCCCTGGCTTCCAGTAGCTCTTTTAAAGTCTGTCGTTTCAGTATGGTATAATCAATCTCCATACGAATTGCCCTTGCTTTCCTTGTTCGGTAGTTCCAGTTACACGAACGCTGCTTTTCTGCTGTAAGGTTCGGATCCCGTCGCTTGCCACCAATTGTAATGGAATGCAGTATATTAGTCCACGATATCCGTTGGTATTCTCAGGAAATCCACAGTCAGAGTAGAAAGCACGGCAATATCCCCAATCCTCCCAATAACCGGACGAAACACAGTTTGGGAGTCAACTAACTTGCTTTATTCACAGACTTCCATATTTATGCAGTTCCCCTTGCAAGGGGTTTCCTTACAGCTGTTACAGGGGATTTATATTTGACTCTGTAACATCAGGCATTGTAATTATCCCAACAGGCATTGCTACACGAGAGGGATACTCCCACTAAAATGGACAATTAAGTGGATTATCCCCTCGTGGAGCAAAACCGACAATTTATACAGAAATCCATATTTTATACATTTTTACTCGCTTTTAGACGAATGACCGTTCGGTAGATAGCTGGGGTCGGCGGGCACATTTAGTGAGAATACCGCTCTGATCCCAGCTAAACTAACCGAACGCCGCACAAAATACATTAAAACACTGAGTTCGGTTTAAAAGTACCGAACATCTATGGGGAACAGAATGTGCCGAACGCGGAACTCCCGAACGCTCTGGAAGTCCAGCGGTGTTCGGATCATTGAGTAGCCGTTTTCAGTTCCAGGCTCTCGACGACCGAACACCGCTGCAGAGACAAAGGATCCAAGATGGCCGACCGCCGCATGGTCGGTAGCCGAACGACGGCCACCTAGGAGAGCCCTTAATTACCGATTGCAACAATGTTGCAATCGGTTAATTGGTGCCACACGACTGGTGAGTGGGTGGTCTACCTGGGGAGCCCTCATTCGTATGGCGAACGGCCTGGATAGCCGGGTTTCGTCAAACGAGAGGGATTTGTATGCTGGCAGCGTACGGCTGCCAGCATGCGAACGGCCACAATACGGTACATACACAGGTTAAAATACACAGTACATATTCAGCCTACAGACAACCTTTAATAACTACAGTCCAGAAGTGGCTAGGTTTGCCACAAATCCCATTCCCCAACAACTGGACGATACACAGTTTGGGAGTCAACTGTTTTTTTTTTTTATTGAGCCACAGCTGGCTTTTATACAATTCCCTATGCAAGTGGTTTCTTTAATTACATTCCAGGGGTTTTCCCCTGGTGGACCTCGTGGGGGACTGGGAACAAAGACACATTTCCCAGACTAATTTTCTGTACTTGAAAGATAATTGCGTAAGGACAATTCTTGAATTAGATTATCTCCCAAGTACAGAAAATTAAACAATATGTTAAAACATCATAACTCCCACAATATTAATCAGAACTCCACAAACGACACTTCGCCGAATACCAGAAATCTGAGCGCCCAATCTGTCGAAATACTGCTCAGAATATTTGGATTCCAATATTGTTGAATGGGTAAGGCAGTGGCTGAGTGACAGGCAACAGAGGGTTGTAGTCAATGGAGTATATTCGAAGCATGGGCTTGTCACCAGTGGGGTACCTCAGGAATCTGTACTTGGACCCATTCTCTTTAATTTCTTTATTAGTGGTATTGCAGAAGGCCTTGATGGTAATGTATGTCTTTTTGCTGATGATACTAAGATATGTAACAGGGTTGATGTTCCAGGAGGGATAAGCCAAATGGCAAATGATTTAGGTAAACTAGTAAAATGGTCAGAGTTGTGGCAACTGACATTTAATGTGGATAAGTGCAAGATAATGCATCTTGGACGTAAATACGGGCAGAGTACAGAAAATTTGATAGAGTACTAACCACAACATCTGAGGAAAGGGATTTAGGGGTGATTATTTCTGATGACTTAAAGGTAGGCAGACAGTGTAATAATGCAGCAGGAAATGCTAGCAGAATGCTTGGTTGTATAGGGAGAGGTATTAGCATTAGAAAGAGGGAAGTGATCATGCCATTGTTCAGAACACTGGTGAGACCTCACTTGGCATATTGTACGCAGTATTGGAGACCGTAACTCCAGAAGGATATTGATACTTTAGAGAGAGTTCAGAGAAGAGCTACTAAACTGGTTCATGGATTGCAGGATACAACTTACAAGGAGAAATTAAAGGAACTTAACATGTATAGCTTGGAGGAAAGACGCCACAGGGGGGATATGATAGAAACATTTAAATACATAAAGGGAATCAACACAGTAAAGGAGGAGACTATATTTAACCCCTTAAGACCACAGCCAAATGTACAAGTTGTGATCCAAAAAAACGTAAACAAAACCTGGCATTTGCGTCTGTCCAACCGTAATTCACCTCTTTCATATTAAATGCACCCACACTTATTATATATAATTTTATTCAGGGGAAACAGGGCTTTCGTTTAACATCAAATATTTAGGTATGGAACATAATTTAATATGAAAAAATATAAAAAAAAATGGGAGAAAATAAGAATTTTGTTCTACGTGACATTTTAACTGTGAATGTCAAAATACTGTTTGCTTTTACTGCAATACAATACACATATTTGTATTCAGCGATGTCTCACGTGTAAAACAGTACCCCTATGTACAGGTTTGATGGTGTTTTGGGAAGTTACAGGGTCAAATATAGCGTGTTACATATTTCAGTTTTTTTCACGTTGAAATTCGCCAGATTGGTTACGTTGCCTTTGAGACCATATGGTAGCCCAGGAATAAGAATTACCCCCATGATGGCATACCATTTGCAAAAGTAGACACTCCTTTTGCAATACCTTGGGTTATGTCCAGTCTTTTTTAGTAGCCACTTGGTCACAAACACTGGCCAAAGTTAGTGTTAATATTTGAAAATGCAAAAAACGAATTTGAAAGCAAATTTTGGCCAGTGTTTGTGACTAAGTGGCTACTAAAAAAACTGAACATACCCTATTTGCAATACCCTGGGTTGTCTATTATTGCAAATGGTATGCCATCATGGGGATAATTTTCATTCCTGGGCTACCATACGGTCTCAAAGGCAACCTGGCAAATTTTAATGTGAAAAAACTGAAACGCAAAACTTATATTTGACTCTGTAACTTTTGAAAACACTATAAAACCTGTACATGAGGGGTACTGTTATACTCAGGAGACTTCGCTGAACACAAATATTAGTGTTTCAAAAGAGTAAAACGTATCACAACAATTAAATCGTCAGTGTAAGTGCCATTTGTGTGTGAAAAATGCAAAAAATGTCACTGTCACTGACGATATCGTCGTTGTAATATATTTTACTGTTTTGAAACACTAATATTTGTGTTCAGCGAAGTCTTCCGAGTAAAACAGTACCCCCCATGTACAGGTTTTATGGTGTCTTGGAAAGTTAGAGGGTTAAATACAGTGCTAGAAAACTTAATTCCCTGATTTCCTTTCGGCCTGGGTTGTCAGGCAGGTCCTGCAAATTGTAATTAATAAAATGACCTAATTATGTAAAATTATTACATAAATATATACGTAGAATTATTATATATATATATATATATATATATATATATATGTGTGTGTGTATATATATATATATATATATGAATATAATTTTTTTTATTTTTATTTATATATAGGTATATATAGTGATATATACATATATACTTATGTATATAGATATATATATTATTTCGTTCTACATGTATTTTGATATCAATATATATATATTAATTTTAAAATACAGTTAGAACGAAATTACGCATGTCCATGTGATCGCAGGGTCCTCGCAAGGACCTTGCGATCACATGGTCCAGGGGGCCGAAGAGGACAGAAGGGGACTCCCTGGGCTCCCAGGTAAGTCCCCCATACTGCGATCGCCGGCGACCGGGTAAGTACAAAAGATTGCAGGACCTTCTATGCCGCCCTGCGGCGTTTAGAGCCACCAAAATAAGGACGGCATAGAACGTCCTGCGGTCTTAAGGGGTTAAAAGAAGAAAAACTACCACAACAAGAGGACATAGTCTTAAATTAAAAGGGCAAAGGTTTAAAAATAATATCAGGAAGTATTACTTTACTGAGAGGGTAGTGGATGCATTGAATAGCCATCCAGCTGAAGTGGTAGAGGTTAACACAGTAAAGGAGTTTAAGCATGCGTGGAAAATGCATAAGGCTATCCTAACTATAAGATAAGGCCAGGGACTAATGAAAGTATTTTTAAAAATTGGGCAGACTAGATTGGCCGATTGGTTCTTATCTGCCATCACATTCTATGTTTCTATCCATTCGGTAGAATAGGAACGCCATTCAAGGGAAGTTTAGACCGGTCAACCATGAGGCAAAGCCTCAAAACAGTTTCATGTGGTTGTATGCTTTGACCGGTCTTCTTTCTGGAATTTTTAAAATAACAAATATAAATGTTCATGAATTGGGGAGTCATGTGCCTGGTGTTCACTCGTTCAATTTAGTCAAATGCCGCTCTTTCTAGATCAAGGCAAATAAACAACTGTGACGGTCTAACTCCCTCTGACCATCTTGGGTTCCCTTTCTCTCAGACAATCCTTCCAGGCAGAGTGTAGACACTGGCATAGCATAACCCCCCACACATGAGCCGAGGCTTAATGCTGGGTAGAGATCTGTTTAATGGTACACAAAGCAGCAGTATTTATGCAGTATACAAACTCCTCCTCCGAGCCTGGGAGATAATTGAGTTAAAGGCTGGGCTAAGCTCCATGACAGAAAAATACAATATTTTTTAAACACCCCAAAAGTGCCCCTAAAATACACTGAAACCCCAAAGTTATATCGCTGGATAGCTGGGATCTGGGTGAACAATATATCCGAAAATCAGAACCAGATCCGTTTGGTAGCTCGTCCGTACCATCGCAGAGACGTTTTGACCGGTCTGACACGAGGAGTAAGCCGAAAACAGTTCCAGAGAAAATGTGTCAAGAGCCTGTCTCAGTTCGTGAGGTTTTCCCCCAAACACCATAAGAGTTAAATGAACGCTGATTCATGGATGATGTTTCCCTTGTTCAGTAATTTACACTTACCGAAAGGCGTTCCTGAGCACGAAATATTCAACGAATCTTTCAATGTAGGGTAATAACAGCTTGATCCAAGGATAAATCTGACTGCTATTCTGGGGTCAAGAATGAATTTTTTTCCTAGTGTGTTGCAAAATTGGATGTGCTTCAAACATTTTTTTTTTTTGCCTTCTTTTGGATCAACAGCAAAAAACAAATGTAAGGAAGGCTGAACTTGATGGACGCAAGTCTCTTTTCAGATATGTAGCTATGAATGGGCTGTGTGTGGAAGTCGACCGGGATTCAGAAGAGTGCCTGGCCGAAAACAGTTCCAGGCATTTGACGACCAAGTCCCACTAAGCGTGTCCGTGTGTTAAGATGGCCGCCATCCATTGTTCTCACCACATGCATTCGACTGCCCGAAATGGCAGCCATCCAGTACAGCATTCAGTGGAATTCCTTTGATGTGGTTTTCAAATGCAACATGATGTTAATAGTTTAATTGGTGTTCCAGGAGGGGGTCTCCTTTCGGTTACCGAACGAATGGGTGAACAAAGTGGAGAAGTCCATAAAATAGGGTTTTCCTTCACTCTTACGAACAGGATGGAAGTACAGTGGTGTTCGAGCGGTCGAGTGTCTGATTATAGTTCCAAGCACTCGACGACCAAACACTGCTGCGCGTTAATGAGCAAAGATGGCCGCCTCCACGTTTTCGGTCATACGATCGGCTACCACTAATCTGACCATTTAGAACCTTGTGGTTTTCTGGTGTTACAATTGGAGGCACCCGACTCCCTTGGGTGGTTTCTCCGTTCAGTGGTTGGTTCGATTGACGAACAATATATCCATATTCTGTTCGAGAACGTCAAATTGTCGAACCAACAGTCTCTAATACAAATTAGTGGCTAGTTTGCAACAGTTATGTTTAATTCTCTAGTTTATTTGTTGTTGGTTTTTTTAGGGCATACAATGCAGCTGAGACTATAACTACTTCATACACAGGAACTGAGAGGCCCTACCTAGACATCTAGCATTAATTATAGGACGTATGTCCATTGTATGTCAATGCGCAACACATATGGTTTTTGTTCAGATAGATTGATGAAGGCCCTCTGTTATTATACAGGAAAAAAATAGACTCCAACAAATAATACTAGATAATCATATACAGATATTATCTAGTATTTCTTACTATGTGCAGTCTTTGTTTTTTTTCCTTGTTTCTCTTGGGCTGTATCTCCCCTTCTTTATTTCTCCCGCTGTTATTAGAACCTTTGACCTGTCATTGCAGGCCAGTCTCCCATGTGTATTAAGAAGGGCCTCTTTCTGAAATTATTCATTTAAACATATATAATAAAATAATTTGTGTAAATTATATTTTACCCCCCATGTATTACCATTTTTATAACATATGGCTTTTATCATAGATTAGATGGAATTAAGCCACAACCATTTTTACACGTATTTGAAAGACTGAAATAACCTTATCCTTATGTGTACGCTTCCTAATTAACTGAATTCTTAGACATGTAAAAGCTTTTTGCAGATAGATATCCACCAAGCCAAACTGATTTGATTATTGAAAGGTCCCCTGCCCTTGGATCAGTTCGCCCAGGCATTGTGGACTAATCTGCAGTCCACAGCTCACCTCCAACCGGGGGCACAACAAGCCGATCCATCTGTTACCTTCCTCTCACTCTGTACACATGACACCACCCCAAATGTATAATGGTGATCCTGCCCTTTGTCGTGGGTTTCTGAACCAGGTTGATATACACATGGATATGAACCCACGCTCCTTTCCTACTGACAGGATAAAAATAGCCTTTGCCATTTATCATCTCTCTGGCAGGGCTTTAGCATGGGCAAATCCTACATGGGAATGTGGTCCCAACATCACTTATGCTGATTTCCTGTCGTCATTTTGGAGAATGTTTGACATGCCTGGTAGGATAGCTTCCACTGGGAAAGCCTTGTTACACATCAAACAAGGTTCCAAAACAGTGATAGACTATTCCATAGAATTCTGTACTCTAATGGCGGAAGTGGCATGGAATAACGATTCTCTGGTAACAGCTTTTCAGGTAGGATTAGCCGATTACCTACTCTATGAGATAGCATCCAGAGAGATACCCGTTTTATTAGATGATCTCTTCGACTATTGCATTGTTATAGACAATCGCATTAGAGAGAGATGCTCTCAGCGACAGTCTTATAACTGGATGCAGGTTCAAACCGTGTCCACCTAGCCCTCTTCTTCTCTACCTGCTCTGCCTCCTTGTGGTCCACCACCAGAACCTATACAATTAGGCACCACTAAACTACCTGAAGAAGAGAAGCAACGCAGAAAGAGGGAAGGTCTGTGCCTCTACTGTGGCAAAAAGGGGCCACACAAACGCCAGCACCAGAGGAGGGATTGATCTTGGGTGTTATGGAATTATCCCCTCACAACAACTATTCTAGACCCTTTTTAGCAGTTACCCTCACATTCAATGGTGAGGCCGTGCATACCAAGGCTCTACTAGACTCAGGTGCAGCTGGCAACTTGCACTCAGGTGCAGGTGCAGCTGACAACTTTATAGACCAGTCCTTCGCTGAGTCACACGCCATGTCCTTAGTATGCAAGGCCTCACCTCTAGCACTCGATGGCAGGCCATTCACAAACTCTAAGGTGACTCACCAAACTCAGGAGGTGCAACTCACTGCAGGGGGCCTTCATCGGGAGAGCATTGCCTTTTACGTGTTCAGCTCCCCTTCATGTCCCATAGTCCTTGGGTTTCCAAGGTTGAGAAAGCACAACCCCGTTATAGATTGGGTCACTTTGGACATATTGTCTTGGGGTTCTACCTGTCTATTACAGTGTCTTATACCCATGTATATTATACAGTGTATTATACCTGCCATTTGTTCACTTAACCTACCCTCAACCCCTCCTCTCTCTACCTCAGTGCCTCGACAGTATGCTGATTTAGCCCAGGTCTTTGAGAAAAGAGAGGCCGAGAAACTCCCTCCCTTATGATTGTGCAATTGATTTGCTAGGAGGGACTATGGCACCAAAAGGTCGGGCATATACCCTCTCTGAGTATGAGAATAAGGTCATGGAAGAATATATTGAGGAGTCCCTAAAGAAAGGTTTTATCAGGCGATCCTCATCTCCGGCAGGTGCTGGCTTTTTCTTCGTATCGAAGAAAGAGGGTGATCTCAGACCCTGTATGGACTATAGGAGTCTGAACAAGATAACTGTGCGTAATGTTTATCCAGTACCGCTTATCACCATTTGGCCTGTGTAACACCCCTGCTGTCTTCCAGGACTTTATAAACGATGTTCTCAGAGATTACATGCACGGATGTGCTGTAGTTTATCTGGATGACATATTGGTAAACTCACCTGATTTGGAAACCCACCATAAACATGTCAGATCAGTACTAAAGAGACTGATAGAAAATGGTCTGTATTGCAAACTAGAGAAGTGCCTCTTTGATCAGACCTCTGTGCAGTTCTTGGGGTACATCATATCTGAGAAGGGTTTCAGTATGGACCCTAAGAAAATGGAACCCATCAAGATTTGGCCGCTTCCACAGGGTCTTAAGGCCATACAAAGATTTGGGGGTTTCGCTAACTACTACAGAAAATTCATGAAGAATTTCTCCTCTGTAGTAGCCTCAATAACCAAGATGACCAAAAAAGGAGTTGTAACAGACGCCTCTGCCGACGGATGCTCCCAGCGCTTCTCAAGGACCATCAGCACCTCACCAGACACCATAAGCACCACAGACTCCACAAACTGCCGTAACTTGGTTGGGATCTCTCCGTCTCCTTCCCACCCTGGGAATACAACCTCTAGATCCAGGAGCATGTGGGAAGGACCTTTCCTCCAAGAGAGTATAGCTGGGTCTCTCCTCCAGGAGAGTATACCTGTATAGCTGAAGAGCTAGCAGTGAAGCTAAGGGAGTATGAAGAGTATAGCAATCCCTGTAGTGATTATAGCTGCCCCCCCCCCCCCCAAACACAAGACGAGGCTGCGAGTTGAGGGTCAAGTAGAACTGGTTTAGTGAGCACAAAGGGCATTTCTTTAATACACATTTTCAGGCCAGAGGCACACCCCCTGGACCTGATGTAAACTGACACAGACCAATAGGAACAATAATTAGTACAGCAACACTCCCACACACAGTCTGCAATCCTCCCCTCTGCCTGTGACATAATTAAGCTAGCTAAGTTCTGTACGAATGCACGAATGGGGGCTGTAGCGGAGCTGCAATATGAAATCCCAATATCTCCGCTGGTATAGAAAGTAATCCAAAGTAAAGCGCTGGAAAAGAAGGCAATTTCCCAAACCTGTAACCGAAGTGCCACTTCGAAAATGCAAATCCTTGCAAATAGTTCTTAAAGTGGCAGAAACAGTACTTTAGAATCCAATCTGCACAAATGGAGTTTTAAAAAGGCAATACACCCCAGGGGCCATAGTCACAGGGCAAGAGGCTGGCAAGTAGGCCTCTCCAAAACCCAGTGGTGAAGTGCAATTCGTCACAGGAGTTAAACACCGTGTTTGGAGTTCTGAAGCCCTTGAGGCTTTCGAAACACTTAAAGAAGCATTTTAGTCAGCTCATGTTTTACATCAGCCTGACCCTTTGCTGCCCTTTATTGTCAAAGTTGATGCGTCTGAGTCAGGTGTTGGTACAATACTTCCTCAGAGAAAAACCCACAACGATCCTCTTTACCCATGTTGTTTTTTCTCTAAGAAACTGTCTGATGCAGAGAAAAACTATGATGTGGGAAACAGGGAATTGCTGGCCATAGTTTTGGCATTTCAAGAGGGGAGACACCTACTGGAGGGTTCCAAACACCCTATTCTGGTGATTACAGACCAGAAGAATCTGGCTCCCGTTTATGTGCTGGGTAACAGAGTATGGCTGTCCACGAAAAACATATGCCTCCATGTCACCACCAAGAAGTTGGCACCAAAATATATTGGGCCTTATAAAGTGTTGCGCAGGGTTAATCCTGTCTCTTACACTCTGGAGTTGCCTCCATCCTTGCGCATCCCCAATACGTTTCACACGTCCCTTCGGAAGCCCCTCCTGTGTAACCGGTATTCGAGGCCTGTTAGGCACCCCAGCCCTGTCCTTGCCGATTCTAGCAAGGAGTACGAGGTGAAGTCCCTTCTCAACTCCCACTTCTTCGGGGGTGCCTTACAGTACCTGGTACACTGGAAGGGTTATGGTCCACAGGAGCGTTCCTGGGTAACCGCCTTTGATTTAATCGCTTGATTTAATGCTCGTTTTCCCTTAAAGCCTTTGGCTTCTCTCCCCCCTGGTGGTCGTCGGTGGGGGGTTATGTCAGGTCCCCCGTGCCACTCGCTGTGACATTGCTTACACTCCTGGCAATCAGCATACAATCCAATTCCCCTCATCACAGCAAGCGGTGTAATCTGGTAACTGTCTCCATATTGGCAGTGTGTCTGACGCTGCACGCTCCAGAGCAGCTTCCTTATATGTGTGCCAGACCCGATTGTGTGACCTGGCACACAGTGATGACCTCAGAGACCACAAGAGAGGGAAGAAACTCCTCCCATGTGTTGTGGTTAACACTAATTGGAGATTATCCAATCAGACACACCCTGTGTGTATATAAGCTAACCTCACCCTTGCCTAAGTGCCCTTGTTGTGGTCTTTGGTTTACCATTGAGCATTTGCACTTGTTATTTGGATTTCCTGGTTACTAATATTTGGCTTTGTCTCTTGTTATTCCGTCTCTCTGTTTCCCTTGACCTCGGCTTTTGTTTTGACTATCCCTTTTTGCATAACCCGACCATTCTAAGGATCGGTATTGCAATTCTCTCTACTTTGTCCTGTCTGCGTGTTAGGGTTCCCCAGTGAACGTTACATGTGACAAACAAACATCTCAGGACCAGCTAATTTACTACATTTAATGGTGGAGAAAGCACAGGCACGATTTAAGTCTGAATTATTACTGACTGAATAGAAAAGATTCTGCTGCCAGGAAATTACAAGAAGATATCTGTTGAAAATATCAAACTTTTCCTGCAATAAGTGTTAGTACCCTGCTTGATACAGGTGGAACATATGTTGACTGAAGCTGCATGGCATTCCAAGGATCCTTTGCTTAACCCCTTAAGGACCAAACTTCTGGAATAAAAGGGAATCATGACATGTCACACATGTCATGTGTCCTTAAGGGGTTAAACATCCCAGAGTTAATATGCGAAGGCAGAGGTGAGCAGGAGGAAAATCATTTGAACGTGGTTGCTTTATCAAGTATTGGAAGATTTTGAAGATAATAATGTGAGATTTGCATCTGAAGTCCTTATTGTCCTTGTCTATTTAGAAAAACTAGCATGACGGCTATCAAATAAGATTCGTTTGTCTGACGACCCTCAAGAATAACTACATACTCCAAAAAGTATTCTTCCATCAACAATCGTCCGAATCTGGGGAAACCAAAATTCTTCAAAGGTTATTTGTCTTTCGTAAAACATCTGTAGAACGTTGTTTATATATATATTGGTTTTGTTATACACATCTTTTTAACTGTGTAGTTAATCATGGAGTGGCTGCAAAAGACTGCTGCCAATTGTAACTGTCTGTAGATCTGTCCGTGAAATAGTTTAATCCTGAAAATATTTGGGGTGATTGTTCATTGAAAATGTCAGACAGATTAAGTGATATTGAGCAAAGCAATGTGTTTAACCCCTTAGTGACCAGGCTGTTGTTCTAAATTCTTGCCGGTGGGACCAAGGCTCTTTTTACAGGTTTTTGTTTAAAGGGAAACCTGTTATATTATTGTTTATTTAGTTGTCTTGCTGTCTCCTGTGTGGACTTACCAATAAAGTGCCTGGATTATGTGAAAATCAAAGAACTGTGCCCGTGGTTTACCCTAGAGGACCGTGCTAACTATGAACAAGGATTACAATATATATATATATAGTCGGGGACAATAAGCCAAGTAATAGTATTGTTGGAATAATTAGAATTTGGTACAAGTCGGTTGAGGTGTGCCGGGGCCGACGTCCGGGCAGGCCTGTAACTAAAGAGGGACCACCAAATGAATGGCTTGTATAAGTGGAGTGATTGGTGGGATGAACCCAGCGTTAACAGTCCAGTGAGAGGGGTGGCCTGTGCTTTTATAGCCGGGTAACCCCTCCCACAATTGCAGGCTACGCCTTTCTATTTGTAGTCAGGGACAGTAAGCCAAGTAGTAGTATTGTTGGAATAATTAGGATTTGGTACAAGTCGGTTGAGGTGTGCTGGGACCGACGTCCGGGCAGGCCTGTAACTAAAGAGGGCAAGAAGTTGAATGGATAAACACATGAATACGTGTTGATGATACATAACTAAATACCTTAAACGTCTTCCACAAATCTCTCTCTTATTGAGAGATGTTATAGCGGATTCTTGTACCCCAGTGTTTGGTTATGTGTACTTGGGTATTGCTAAAGGCTGGAAAGTAGTTCCATACTATGAGATTGACTTACAAAATGCTGAAGAGTGGTGTACAAGTTACGGAAAATTCTTGACGTATGCAATGCAATTTAAAGTTGTGAATTTATTTTGTGCGATCTTAAGACAGGCATATAGTCCTGTGAGTGTCGGATAGTTGGTGTAGTATGTAGACCTGAAACCATACTGATTGGCATGAGGTTATCTTTTGTAGGTGGTATGTGATACGTTGTGATACTTATGAGCTAATTTTAAGGATGAGGTGGCAAAAAAAAAGATACACTACCAAGGAATGATAGAATACGTGATGACAATATGATAGGTCAAAGTGCCCCATGTCAGTAGTGGCCAGAGCTCTGTACTCTGAACAGCAAATATTGGCAGAGTCTGGTGTGCCACCAATGGAACAAGGCCGTAATATGACCTAAAGTAGCATGATTCTAATGTATTGGAGTACTGTAGGTCATTTGGTAGCGTATGGTGTGCTTAGTATCATGACAGCAAGTGGGATCGAGACAAATCAGCAGCTACCATGAAAGGTAGCCTGAATAAGTGTGCGGATAAGATAGAGTTGCTGTGTTTGCAAGCCAGTGAACTTTGAAAGTAACCGTGCGACTGAGTAGGGAGATCCTGATGAACTTCACAACCTGATGTGTTGTCTGGGTAGTGACAAATACTTATTCCATAGAGACCCTTGGCAACAGTGTGTAACGGATCGACGGGCACCCCGACTGGGTACCTCCATTGAAGGATGCTCCTAGCGCTTCCTGAGGACTCCAAGCACTGCAGCAGACACCACAACCACCGAACCGGAGAAGCATACGAATGCTCTCAAGCATATGAATGCTGTAAACAGCTGAACAGGAAAAGCATACAATCAGCTTACACTCCTGGCAATCAGCATACAATCCAATTCCCCCAATAATGAGATGACACTTCGTTTTGAGGTCAAGCAGAACTGACTGTACTGGCACATACAGCCTCTTTTATTCACAATCCACAAACATAGTACTTCCCACAGGGTTTTGAACTACAACCAATCAATCCGTACAATACACACAGACACTCCCACATAAAATCCTCCCCTCTGCCTGTGATATGATTACTGAACACAATGGGTAATATAATTATCACAGGCAGAGAAATACAGTTTTTACAAAATATTAATAACTTCCAAAATATACAAGTCATTCACATAAAACATACATTTTCAGAATCAGCATGCTTGAAAAATACACATACTCAAAAATCAGGGCAATCGGTTCAGGGGTTAAAAAGTTAAGGGAAAGTCCTATTTGACCAAATGAAGCATGGCTTTTCAAAACTGCATTAGCCACATGGTAGCAAAATACAATAAAATACATAAAAATATATAACTGTGCAGCTATTGCATAAAACAGGTACATTTAACATATCCCCAGATAGCTTAGATCTGAGCGCACATTATGACTGAATGGCGCTCAGATCACATACATACAGTTCAATTGCCATGGAGCCAAAGTCTTTCACATAGTCTTTCGTTATACGAATGGGATCCATGGCATAGCTATCTGGGGTAACAATGCTCACATAGGGAAAGTACAGAATGACCCGGCTTTCGGGTCTTTGCAGGGGAAAATCAAGCATTTCAACATGGGGCCATAGTCACAGGGCAGGAGGCTGGTAATAGTCTTCTCCAATGCCCAGTGGCGAGGCTGGTTCCGCCACATTTCTCCCCTTTCCCAAAAAGACTAACAAGGTATCTGGCCTCCTGTCGGTCAGTGCCTTGGTTAGTCCAGCAACTCACCCACAAAACATAGTCAGTAGTGCAGCCCACCCACAATGAAAAGTTACTGCACCTGGGGAAACGTGCAGCCAGTCTTTGTCCAGGGGCTCCATCACGGCTGTGTGGGGTAAGGGTACTCTGGATCTGTGGGTTGCTGAGTGGGCAGAGACCATCGGTACTCTGCCCTGGTGCCAGTACTTCAGCTGGAGTAGTCTGGTTGGAGCCCAGCTGTGAAGAGGGGGTGGTAGGATCCTCTCCCTGGACCCGGTGCTGCTGCTGGAGGGGGAGACCGACTGTCTCCCCTTTTGATAAACAGTCTTGCTGCTGGGGATATGGGCAGCCTGTCCTGCAGAGACCACGGTCCCATCTGCCCCATCTGGGAGAATAAGGTCTCCCCTTTGGGGAATAAGCTGCCGCTGGGGAGAGGTGGTAACCGGCTCCTCTCCCTGACACTCTCTCTGATGCTGGAGAGGGGGGCGATTGTCTCTGTAAAAGCCGTTTCAGCAGACAAGGGGTTAAAATCTGTTTAGGCGATATTCCCCTTTCAGATATAAAGGCAGCTACTGTAGAACACCAAACTCCCGAACTGAATACAAGTGAATGCACCAAACTCCTGAACTGCATACAAGGGAATAAGGTAGCACTCCAAACTCCCGAACCGGAACCTCCCAAATAGCTGCTAGCAGACGAACAGGAAAAGCTCCCAAGCAGCTTACACTCCTGGCAATCAGTCTCTAACAGCATAAAGTGAAACCCCCCAAAGACGAGACAGAGCTCCGTGTTTGGGGTCAAGCAGTGGTCTGGTTTATTCAGGGCTACCCGCCCAGTATTTATGCAGGTCTCCCACCTGGTGGACACTCCCCTAGGGGACCAGATGGGAGACTGTGACAAGAGACAGACCTGTATCACATTTAGACACACAGCAGTAAAACATCCCGACAATGCATTCTAATTTCCCTCCCTCTATCTGGGAGATAATTGAGAAGTAATCCAATTATCTCCCAGGACAGAGGCAAAACTCCATTATACACGTGGGGACACAAAGACCGCAAAATACTTTAAGATACACGAAGTTACTTTTAATACATAAAACACAGACATATCACATATCCCCAGATAGCTGGGATCTGAGCGCACAAAACTATCGAATAGCGCTCAGATCATATTCACACAGTTCAATTGCCATGGAGCCAAAGTATTTAATTACACAAATAGGCTCCATGGCATAGCTATCTGGGTTAACACATTCACATATACAAACTACCGAATGAACCGGTGTTCGGCTAAATAGCCACGAATATCAGCAGGGAAGGCTGGAGGCTCAGCGGTGCCTGCACGTAAAAGTGTCCGCTTTTAGTGCACTGATTCCGGGCTGAGCACCGCTGGGTATCCTGGGAGCTCCATAACACCGCCACCTACCGGCCGCTAAGTGTAACCGCGGCCACCGAGTAATAGTCAATTAAGCTGCGGTTATCCGCAGCTACTGGGTGGTCAATTGACTGCACACGCTCGTTAACCGCGGCTTCAGGGAGGTAGATTGGCGGTGCACTGCCGGCTCCCCACGGCTCCTGGGAGGCTAATAGATGGCTGTTTGTTCGGTAGATAGAATCTACCGAACGGCTGTGCAGAAAGGCATGAATAAACCTTTCTGCACAGTAAAATTAACTGTTTAACTGCCGGTCCATAATCCAAAGGCAGCAGGCGGGCAACCAGGCTTCTCCAATGCAATGTGGCGAGATTGCTCTTGTCCCATCTCTCCCCCTTTCCAAACAGACTTACAGGGTATCTGACCTCCTGCCGGTCAGTGCCCTTGTTAGTCCAGCAGCCCACCCACAAAACAGAAACAGCAGTACAGCCCACCCACAATAACTGGTTACTACACCTGGGTAGAGGAGAAACGTGTCCATGTCCAGGTGCCTCACCATGGCTGTGTGGGGGACTAGTAGGCTGCCTTGGTGGGTTGCTGCGGGGGCAGATACCAGCGGTACTCTGCCCTGGTGCCAGCACTACCGTGGAAATAGTCTGGTTGAAGCCTGGTTGCTGGAGGGAGAGCCCGACTGTCTCCCCTTTGGATACACAGCTCTGATGCCGGAGGGGGAGACCGACTGTCTTCCCTTTGGCTAAACAGCCCTGTCGTTGGGGGGCAGGACCGACTGTCCCTACCCCCTGTGCTGTAAGTGCAGAGACCACGGTCCCATCTGCACAGTTGTGGGGCTTACAGTCTCCCCCTGGTACTCTAAGCTGTCGCTGGGGAGAAGGGGTAACAGGCTCCTCTCCCGATAGAACACTCTGCCGCTGGGGAAAGGAGACTGGGCTCTCTATTCCCTGCACATTAATAATCTGCCACTGGGGAGAGGGGGTAGCAAGCTCCTCTCCCATACATACTTCCAGCCTCTGTGAAGGGAGACCGACTGTCTCTACTCCTAATACAGTGTCCTTCTGCTGGGAATAGGAGACTGGGCTCCCAATTCCCAAAATATAACACTGCCGCAGGGGATCTGAGCCGACTGCCCAGCATCCCTGTAGCTCACCCTGCCACTGGGGAGGGAGGACGCTGCTCTCCTCTCCCTGCAAGGTACACTGCCACTGGGGAATGGGGACTGGGCTCCCAATTCCCGGCATATCACTCTGCTGCTGGAGGGCAGGATCAACTACCTTTGCCCCCTGTAACTCAGCCTGCGCCGGGCAGGGAGGATGCCGCTCTCCTCTCCCTGCACTTCACACTGCCGCTGGGGAATGGAGACTGGGCTCCCAATTCCCGGCATCTTACACTGCCGCTGGGGAATGGAGACTGGGCTCCCAATTCCCGGCATCTCACACTGCTGCTGGGGAATAGAGACTGGGCTCCCAATTCCCTGCTGTATCTGCCGCTGGGGAGTGGAGACTGGGCTCTCTCTGTCCCACAACTGTAGCTGCCGGTGGAGGTCCACCCAACGTCGCAGCTGACCGTCACCTTCTGCCCGGTATAGCAGGGTCTTGAACACTAGACTCCTCATGAACTTCACAGGTTTCTCAGCTGGATTAGGTCCGCAGAAGTTCAGCCGCAACCACATCATACGGTCAAATTCCTCTACAGAGTATCTGTACTCTACTGCTGGTTCCATTCTGTTACTTTTAGGGTCGCTGTACTGGGACATGCGTTGACCCCAACTTGTAAATCCACGGAATGGTGTCTCCTGTAGCTGTCCTTCTGGCTGTGGGAACGATCCCGCTGCTTGCCACCAATTGTAACGGACCGTTTCAGCAGACAAGGGGTTAAAATCTGTTTAGGCGATATTCCCCTTTCAGATATAAAGGTGTAGAACACCAAACTAACAGAGAGAAATGTAGATTGGTTAGCTCCCCCTTAAAAAAGAAAAAGGGGAGAGCTCGCCAGTCAACCTGGTATTTAGGAAAGAACACTGATTGCTACAAAATTATATCAATAGGTATATCCAAAGATAACACACATATCTACAGGGAAAGCATATACTGGAGACACTCAGTACACATGTATCCTAACATAAACAGTGAAACACTGTAACTTTATTAAACAGACTGTGGAGAGGATACAATGTGTCAGTGTCAAAAAAATGCTTTAAACCCTAGACATCCTCAGTGAATATATTTAAATACCCACTCAATAATAGGTTAAATGCTAGCGTGTAGCGATATATTCCTATTGGGTACTCCACTGGGGAATGAAAGAGTGAATGTGATATCTTGAAATCTTTTAGAAGTTGGACAGATGTATCAATGGAGACAGTGTAGCATAGTATGCAGAAGGACACAAATGTCCGTCGTCCAGTGGCTTGCAAGTAATTTATTGAATGTCTAGGAGTGATAGGATGAAGTGTATATAGTGGTATAGATAGTCATATAAAGGACAAAAAATGCCTAGTAAACACCACTATTAGGTACTCCTTTCGACTCCCCCACGCCTACGTGGGTGTTCTAGCGCTAGTATAAATAGTATAACATAAGATGGGAGAGGGCCAAACCTGTCCGTTATTAGAAGGCTTGTTAATTGCTTATTGGATGCCTAAGAGTGATAGGGTGGAGTATATACAGTGGTATAGATGGTAGCATAAAGGACGGAAGATGCCCAATAATTGCCACTATTCTAAACTCCTATCCACTCCCCCCAACACCTTCGTGGGTGTTCTAACGCTAGTAAAGACAGTATAGCATGATATAGGAGAGGACACAACCTGTCCGTTATTCAATGGCTTGCAAATAGCTGGTTGGATGCCTAGGAGTGATAGGAAAGGGTATGATAACGTGGTATAAATGGTAACATAAATGACGAAAAAAATGCCTAATAATCACCACTATCCGAGCTCCTATCAACTCCCCCCAACACCTTCGTGGGTGTTCTAGCTCTAGTAGATCGCTCTGCTCTGTCCCCTTAGACTGTTGTCAGTTTGCTAGTTCAGCTTCAAAAAGAAAAATAAACAATCATTTAAACTAACGAAAAAAGAAAAAAAGCGGGTGTCAGAAAAGGATTCCCTCGTGCATCGTGATGTGCTCGGTGAGTGAGGGAAATCCACAAACAGAAAAACCCGACGCGCGTTTCGGAGTGCAAGACTCCTTCGTCAGGGGCTGAAATTTGCCGCCCGATCCCCCCCGGTATTTAAATGTGAACTGGCCAATCAAGTGGGTGGAAATAAAATTTGGTAGAACACCAAACTCCTGAACTGAATACAAATGAATGCACCAAACTCCCGAACTGCATACAAGGGAATAAGGTAGCACTCCAAACTCCCGAACCGGAACCTCACGAATAGCTGCTAGCAGACGAACAGGAAAAGCTCCCAAGCGGCTTACACTCCTGGCAATCAGTCCCTATCAGCATACAGTGAATCCCCCCAAAGATGAGACAGAGCTCCGTGTTTAGGGTCAAGCAGTGGTCTAGTTTATTCAGGGCTACCCGCCTAGTATTTATGCAGGTTTCCCACCTGGTGGACACTCCCCTAGGGGACCAGATGGGAGACTGTGACAAGAGACAGACCTGTATCAAATTTAGACACACAGCAGTAAAACATCCCCACAATGCATCCTAATTTCCCTCCCTCTATCCTGGAGATAATTGAGAAGTAATCCAATTATCTCCCAGGACAGAGACAAAACTCCATTATACACGTGGGACACAAAGACAGAAAAATACTTTAAAATACACAGTTACTTTAAATACATAAAACACAGACATATCACATATCCCCAGATAGCTGGGATCTGAGCGCACAAAACTACCGAATAGCGCTCAGATCCTATTCACACAGTTCAATTGCCATGGAGCCAAAGTCTTTAATTGCACGAATAGGCTCCATGGCATAGCTATCTGGGTTAACATGTTCACATATACAAACTACCGAATGAACCGGTGTTCAGCTAAATAGCCACGAATTGAAGCAGGGAAGGCTGAGCACCGCTGGCTATCCGGGGAGCTCCATAACACCTCCACCTAGCAGCCGCTAAGTGTAACCGCGGCCAACCAGTAACAGTCAATTAGGCTGCGGTTAACCACAGCTACTGGGTGGTCAATTGACTGCACACACTCGTTAACCGCGGCTTCAGGGAGGAAGATTGGCGGCGCACGCCAGCTGCTGGGCGGCCAATTAACAGCGCCTGCCGGCTCCCCACGGCTCCTGTCAGGCTAATAGATGGCTGTTTGTTCGGTAGATAGAATCTACCGAACGGCTGTGCAGAAAGGCATGAATAAACCTTTCTGCACAGTAAAATTAACTGTTTAACTGCCGGTCCATAATCCAAAGGCAGCAGGCGGGCAACCAGGCTCCTCAAATGCAATGTGGTGAGATTGCTCTCGTCACAGTCTCCCCTTCCTGTAATACACTCTGCCGTTGGGGAGAGAGAGACCGACTGTCTCTTCTCCCAATAACTTGTGCTGCTGTTGGGAAGGTAGACCGACCGTCTCCCCTTCCAATAACATACTCAGCCACTTGGGAGAGAGGGCTACTGTCTCTTCTCCCAATAACTCTCTTGGCCGCTGGGGAGAGAGACCAACGAGACGACACTTCGTTTTGAGGTCAAGCAGAACTGACTGTACTGGCACATACAGCCTCTTTTATTCACAATCCACAAACATAGTACTGCCCACAGGGTTTTGAAATACAACCAATCAATCCGTACAATAGATAATAGATAATAATCAGGGCAATCGGTTCAGGGGTTAAAAAGTTAAGGGAAAGTCTTATTTGACCAAATGAAGCATGGCTTTTCTGCCCAAAACCAGTTCCACAGAGTCTTCTATCCTGGAGATAATTGGGAAGTGTGACAAGATCAATCTCGCCACTGTGCATTGGAGGAGCCTGGTTGCCCCCCTGTTGCCTTTAGACTATGGCTCCATGTTGAAACGCTTGATTTTCCCCTGCAAAGACATGAAAGCCGGGTCATTCGGTGCTTGCCCTGTTTGAGAGGTGATACCCCAGATAGCTATGCCATGGAGCCCATTCGTATAATGAAAGACTATGGGAAAGACTTTGGCTCCATGGCAATTGAACTGTATGTGTGTGGTCTGAGCGCCATTCAGTAATAATGTGTGCTCAGACCTAAGCTATCTGGGGATATGTTGCATGTCTGTATTTTATGTAATAAATTTTACCTTTTGTATTTTATTGTATTTTACTGTCTTTTGCTGCCATGTGTTCAATGGAGTTTTGCCTCTGTCCTTTGAGATAATTGGATTACTTCCCAATTATCTCCAGGATAGAAGACTCTGTGGAACTGGTTTTGGGCAGAAAAGCCATGCGTCATATGGCTCACAAAGGACTACGATCTATCTTTTGAACCACTAGACCAATTTGTATGATTTTGACATATGTTCGTAGTTGGAGTATGCTGATTCTGAAAATTTATGTGAATGTGATGGATGCTTTTAAAGTTATGAATAATGTGGAAAAACTGTATTTCTCTGCTTGTGATAATTACATTACCCATTGTGTAAGGTAATTGTATCACAGGCAGAGGGGAGGATTTTGTGTGGGAGTGTCTGAGTGTATTGTATGTGTTTATTGGTTGTTTTCCAAAACCTTGTGGGTGGTACTAATGTGTATATAAGAACAATAAACCCAAAGCTCTGTCTGTTCACTGCTTGACCCTCAAAACGGAGCCTTGTCTCGTTCTTGGGGGGATTTACTGTATGTTGTTCCAGTTTGACTGCTAGGAGTGTAAACCTATTTGTATGGTTTTTCCTATTCGGCTGTTTACAGCATTTGTATGTTTCCGGTTCAGCTGTTTACGGCATTCATATGCGTCTCTGGTTCGGTGGATTGGTGTCTACAGTAGCTGTGCCTGTATCTCTGGAAGGGAAGATCTACTAAACAGCGGTTTAACCCTTTTTATGCCTGGGGGTGCCGTTACAGGAAGTAATCCAATTATATCCAAGGACAGAGGCAAAACTCCATTAGCCACATGGTAGCAAAATACAATAAAATACATAAAAATATATAACTGTGCAGCTATTGCATAAAACAGGTACATTCAACATATCCCCAGACAGCTTAGATCTGAGCGCACATTATGACTGAATGGCGCTCAGATCACATACATACAGTTCAATTGCCATGGAGCCAAAGTCTTTCACATAGTCTTTCGTTATATGAATGGGATCCATGGCATAGCTATCTGGGTTAACACTGCTCACATAGGGAAAGTACAGAATGACCCGGGTCTTTGCAGGGGAAAATCAAGCATTTCAACATGGGGCCATAGTCACAGGGCAGTAGGCTGGTAATCAGTCTTCTCCAATGCCCAGTGGCGAGGCTGGTTCCATCAAAATTTGGTATACTTACCAAGAGCCAAAAGTATACTAAAGAGCTAAAAGTCACAGACCCAGTAACCTGAAATGGCAGTAGATCCCGTGTGGCAGCTGTGTCTCCAATACATCAGGGTATTCAACACACTGTGGGAAAATTTTGACCACCTGTACAGGTCTGTTATAACAGGCATAACGAGCATGGCAGGGTTAATGGAGGCCATTGACCAGGGAGTTGGCGGAGTAGTCCGATATTGTAGTTGTGACCTCACAGTATGGCATGCACGACATGGTGCAGAGAACCCACAAGGCTGAGGATGCCTATGATAACAGGCATTGGCCAGGGACTGTCTTCTAGCCGCCTGACACACAGGACCCTGCCTATGGTTTGGCAGTACTTTAACCGATTGAGTCCAGTTATAACTGCAAATTAGGATTGAAGGAAACATCAGATAAAATCTAATATATATTCAGGAGTGGTATGCCTTTAAATAGAAACAAATGCTGGGCAAGATAAATTAGACGATATATGACTTAAAAATCTAATACATATTCTGAAGTGATATACCTTTAAATATGAACAAATGCTGAACAAGATAAAATAAACAATAAATGTCTTTAAAATACTGAACTATTATATAGTGATATACACAGAAAAAGAAAAAAATAAATAAATTGATATGATTGAAAAGTGTCTCTATTTGGATACAATTGTATCTGTGAAAGGAAAGTTCACAATAGTCCAAAATGTAAGCTTGTTACAGCTATTTCCAGTTATCAAAAAACTGGAACTAGTAATCTGAACAGGCTAATTTGGTATAACACACAATAATTTACTGATAATATAGTGTATATAGTATTGGTAATAATATACCCAGTATGTAATTATGTGACTAACAGATCATAATTGATGATCTGTAGTAAATAGAACGGAATCTCTCCTTTTATATAAAAAAGTAGATCGAAATCCAAAAGTGCTTCTTACTGGTTAAAATCCATTTATTTAGTAGAATAAAAACGAATAAAAACGAAAGTAGTGCACTCACAATATGGTAAAGAGTCTTTGATGTTAGACTGGAACCTGGGAAGTTGCGGTGTTAGCAGCTAGATGTTCTCTCGGTCTGCCGGCAGATGAATGGACCTGGTTAGTAGCCGCGTGCGTGTCACCGATCTTCCTGCGTTCCACGTGAGGTCTGCTTTACGATGTGTGCCAAAAAGTGAATAAGTCCTTACGCGTTTCGTGAGTCAAAAGCTCACTTCATCAGAGGATGTTTGAGCAGGGGAAAAAACGCGGGTTTAAATAGCCGGTTTCTGCTATGGCTTATTTAACCCTTTGAGTCCTGGGTTTATACTTGCTCTATTAATTATGTTAAAAAATCCTACATATATATATCCTATATTTATATACATAATGTTTTAAAAATTATTTGTACAGCTTATTTATTTTTAATTACCGTATATACTCGCGTATAAGCCAAGTTTTTCAGCACATTTTTTATGCTGAAAAAGACCCCCTTGGCTTATATATATATATATATATATATATATATATATATATATATATTACAGACCAGGACTGCCGGGCTCATTACAAGCCCGACGGTGCTGGGGGGGGGCGGCAGCAAGCTGTTACTTACCTTTCCAGCAGCTCCCTTCAGCTCCCCCGTGTAAATCTCGACAGACTGGCAGCCGCCAGAGCGTTGCCATGGGTTACCATGGCAACGCTCCGCGCGGCACGATGGCCGCGAGATTTACACGGGGGAGCTGAAGGGAGCTGTGGGAAAGGTAAGTAACAGCTTGCTGCCGGCCCCCCCCACTGCTAACCAGCAGGGAGGGGGGACAAGAAAAAAAAAAAAGAAAATATTAAATATTAAAATAAAAATATTAAAATAATAAAATGCCCTACCCCCACCCAGTTTACACACACTACAGAAACACACACACACTATGCATCATATACACACACACTATGCATCATATACACACACACTATGCATCATATACACACACACTATGCATCATATACACACACACTATGCATCATATACACACACACTATGCATCATATACACACACACTCTGCATTATATACACACACATTCTACATTCATTATATACACACACTACACAAACACACACTCTGCATTCATTAACCCCTTAAGCACAGAGCTTCAGAAGCTTGTCTTTCACTTAAAGATAACAGCATTTTTTGCTGTCTGCGTTCAACTGCAATTTGCATTTTACTAATTTATTGCACCGACGCATATTATATACCGTTTTTTAAAGGACAGAAAGAGATTTAATTTGATGTAACATATATATATATATATATATATATATATATTTATATAGATATAAATATATTATTTATTATAAAAAATACAGAAAAATGCAAAAAAAATTGAAAAATGTTGTGTTTTTTTACAATTTTTGCAATAATAATGTGTGCACAATTAGTGCATGTTAAGGAAAGTAATTAAAAATAAATTCATTTAATGGTTCTGATTTACAGAATATATAATGTGTCTGGGATTTTAAGTTTTTTTTTGGTAGTTACAGGTCACAAAGCACAAGGAGTAAATTAAACTTTTAATGTGGAGCGATTTTAGAATTTGGTATGTTTGTCTTGTAAGCTTAATAGCCACAAAAGAAAACAAAATTGCCACATACAAATATATATTTATATAAAGTAGACACCACAGGCTATTTACCTAAGGTTATTTTGACACTTTCTATGTAGCCATTTCAGCGCCAACCTCTGCTAAATATTGGAGTAAAATTGTGTTTTTTGGGGGTTTTGGCACACAAACTTATAACAAAGAACTTCTCGTGTGTATTTGGTAAAGTTGGTGTGTGCTATTCCTGTACAATGTTTTATTTTGTGTTCAGTTACATCTGCTGAGTAAAATTACAACCCCATTGTATGTCTTTGGCACTATTTTGTGAAGCTACAGTGCCATATAGGAGACCTGTCCTTTTCAGTATTCACAGTCGAATTTTGAGATATGGATTTAATGAGCCTATGCTTCCATTTGGGGTATTATAGTAGTTTGACTGTTCAAAAAAAACACACAAAGGCCTACTATTTGTAAAAGTAGACATTCTAAGGTATCTCATAAGGTGCTTATTGTGCCTTAAAGGGACACTATAGTCATCTGAACAACTTCAGCTTAATGAAGCAGTTTTGGTGTATAGAACATGCCCCTGCATCCTCACTGCTCAATCCTCTGCCATTTAGGAGTTAAATCCCTTTGTTTATGAACCCTAGTCACACCTACCTGCATGTGACTTGCACAGCCTTCCATAAACACTTCCTGTAAAGAGAGCCCTATTTAGACTTTCTTTATTGCAAGTTCTGTTTAATTAAGATTTTCTTATCCCCTGCTATGTTAATAGCTTGCTAGACCCTGCAAGAGCCTCCCGTATGTGATTAAAGTTAAATTTAGAGATTGAGATACAATTATTTAAGGTAAATTACATCTGTTTGAAAGTGAAACCAGTTTTTTTTGCATGCAGGCTCTGTCAATCATAGCCATCTAGCCCCCCTGTGCCCCTCATGCCTCCATAAATATAATAAAAAAGCTTACTGTATTCAAGCCAGAAGCTGTAAATCTGCCTGCTGTTAGACTTCAGAAAAACAAGCAGTATGCGGACATGTGGTAGCCTGATCCAATCACAGTGCTTCCCCATAGGATTGGCTGAGACTGACAAAGAGGCAGCCAAGAGCCAGCATGATTCAAACACTGCCCTGGCCAATCAGCATCTCCTCATAGAGATGAATTGAATCAATTAATCTCTATGAGGAAAGTTCAGTGTCTGCATGCAGAGGGAGGAGATACTGAATCACAGGATTCTGTACACAGTGCTGCCCTGTGCTCTGCTGACAGCAGATCTGAGTGGATAGAGGCATTTTATGCCTCAATCAACTCGGAAGTCCCTCTGGTGGCAGTCTAAGTGACTGCAACTGCAGGTTTTCCTAGCTTTCAATGTAAACACTGTATTTTCTCAGAAAATGAAAGGCTGCAGGGAGCTATAGTTCTCACTTGAACAACCTCATTAAGCTGAAGTTGTTCAGGTGACTATAGTGTCCCTTTAATAAAATCAGCTTGTGGATTAAAAACTTCACCATCACTGCCGTTTCTAAAGATACGAACAAACTGTCCGCTAGGGACATTTCCAAGTACAGGTTTAAAATGACACCTGGTGGTGTCAATAAAACGATTCACATCCACTTTGTTTTAAACAACGTTTTAGTTTTGATAGTAGAATTTAATATATATATATATATATATTAAATATATATTATCAATAAAATCTCAAGGTCTAAAAATTGGACACTACATTTACTAAAATTAGTAGTGAGGACAATATTGTTCTTATTATTTTAAAACTTTTTACAATTAGGGTAGGTCTATCTGATAACTATGCTAAGGGATGGAGAGAGATCGATAAGGAGAAATAATCTGATGGATACCTGCAGCTGTTCAGGAAATCCCTTGCATATATCTGCACCTTAACCACGTCCATACTGTTTCTATTCTAATTAGGCTAGGGGAAATCTATTTACAACAATATAAATGAAAAGTTTTTTAAACAAAGAAAGAAATGAAAATAAATATAAGGGTAAAAATAGACCTCTGTGTGTGAATTGTCCAACAGATCTAATAGCATCAAATTGCAATGGACAAATCTCACCAAGTGTCTCTACCCTATGAATCTAAGATCACACACACAGAGTGTAGTGGACTGGGCCCTGTACCAGAGTCTGCCCCAGTTTCCTGGAGGGGACTGCTTGCTCGCCTCCTGCCCAGTGATTATGGTCCCGGGAAGATGGGACCCTTTAACCCCTTAAGGACACATGACATGTCTGACATGTCATGATTCCCTTTTATTCCAGAGGTTTGGTCCTTAAGGGGTTAAAGAACTGCATTTGGACATATTGTACTTCACGCACACACACACAAGTCTAAACATAGAATATTACCTTTTAAATTTTTTATAATTATATTTATTATTTCTATTTAGATTAAATTTATTTATATCGTAATGTATATGTATTCATCAATGTAATATATGGCTAAATGAGATTATATGTGTGTGTATATATTAGTTTTTTCATTTGATATATATATATTATACATATTACATCAATCTCTACTCTTTTTCCTCTTTTCTTTCAAAAGGTATCTATTATTTCACATTACATCACAAGATGGATTGATTACCCAGCACTATGTACCAAACCTGGTCCTCTGCCACTTCGGTTGCACGTACCCCCCTTGTTCATTTCTCAAATAAATGTTTACCCCCACCCTTTTATATTGGAAGATGCAGCCCACCCCCTGGCTCATTAACTTCAAAGAAGTCAAATAAACTCAAGTGCTCTCTGGCTAGTCACCATTTGTATAACCAAACTCACATGTTCTGTTAAATGGTGGCCATCTTGTCTCCCGAACATAGACAGCAATACTTGGTCATCGAAGGCATGGAACCATTTTCTGAACCTCCACGATATTGTTTTTGTGGAAACTGTTCACCCTTTTTGCCCCTGTTAAGACCTGCAGTGGTTATGGTACTGCAGTCTTCTATTCCTTTCCCAACAGCTGAGCATAAGTGATTATAGCTGCAGCAGGGAGTAGAGGAATAGTGTAGATGAATGCAGTTTCCAAGACGATTCTCCCCAGCAAATAGAATATTCCCCAAACATGAGCCTATACTTCATGAAGGGTGTAACAGGCAGGGCCGGACTGGGGATACAAAGCAGCCCTGGGAAAAAAAATCTATGCCAGCCCCATAAGTCATTGCGCCATATATTGTCGCATGTAATATGTAAGGCTATGTCTTGCCACCCCAGATAATAGAGTTATGTTATATATATATATATATTGCTTTTTCTAATATAATATATTGGTCCTTTCAGAGTAAAACATTTAATTATACAGTAAGCATACTCACATGCAGACACAGACAATCTCACTGACACACACAAGCTCATTGATACACAGCCTCATAGACAAACAATTTCACTAATATACATAAGCTCATTGACATAAAAACACAAGCTCACTCACTAGCAGACACACACACACATGCAAGCAAGCAAACTCACTAGCAGGCGCACACACACACAGCTTAATGTAGTGGTTCTGGTGTCTATAGCCAGTCCCTGCAGGCTTTTGAATGTAAACACTGACTTTTCAGAGAAAAGGCAGTGTTTACATTGCTTTCTAGTGACAGACACTCAGACGGTCACTAGAGGCGCTTCCTGTGTCAGTGCGGATTGGCTGAGATCATCAAGCTTGATGATCTCAGTCATAGAGGCAGAGACCAGCATGACGTTGGAAAAAAAAGTGAGTAAAACACTATTTTTACAAAACACACACAGACACTACGACTGACACACACACACACACCATGACAGACATACACACACCATGATACAGACACACAGTGACACAGAGACACACACACACACCATGACACAGACAGACACACACACACACACAGCATGACACAGACACACACACAGCATGACACACACACACACACACACAGCATGACACAGAAACATACACAGCGTGACACAGACAGACACACACAGCATGACACAGACAGACACACTCCCACTGACATACATACTTGTTGCTACCTGTGTGGGTGGGTGGGCAGACTGATAGGTGCCCCTCCCCTTCTGTGCCCTCTTTTGCCCCCTGTCCTCCTGTGTGCTTTTTAGCCCCTTCCCCTCCTGTGCCCTTATGTAGCACCCTCCCTTCCTGTGCCCTCTTTAGCCCCCTCCCGTGCCCTCTTTAGCCACCTCCCTTCCTGTGCCCTCTTTAGCCCATCCTGTGCCCTCTTTAGCACCCCTTCCGACTTGTACCCCCTTCAGCCCCTTTTGTGCTCATCTTTTGGCCCCTCTCCCCTTCCTGTGACCTCTTAGCCCCCTCCCCTCCTGTGCCCTTTGTTACCCCCCCTCCCCTCCTCTCCTGTGCCCTTTGTTACCCCCCTCCCCTTCCTGTGACCTCTTAGCCCCCTTTTTTTTTTTACCGACCACACTAGAGGCTCCTGCCCAAAACAGTTCCACGAATTCAGCGTGTGAGGTCGGTCAATTCAGAAAAAGTAAAAAACAAATAAAGTACCAAATGGATCCTCCTGGCTCATAGGAACAATGGCTCCCCTTGTCCGTACGCACAAAACTACCGAATGGCGCTCTCCTGGCTGTTCAGCAACTAAAGGAAGCAGGCGTTCGGTAGTTTCAACGGTGGTTCGTGAGGTTGAGTGTCCGATTTTAGTTCCAGACACTCGACGACCAAGTCCCGCTGACTACCCTCGTGCGAACAAGATGGTCGCTGTTTTCTATTCCACATGGCATTCGGCTATACGAACAGCGGCCGCCCAGAGAGCACTTAATAGACAGTTCCTTTGAAGTTAATGAGCCAGGAGGGTGGTCGGTGTTCGGTAGTTTCAAACTACCGAACCAATAGATTCAATATACATGCAATACTTGTAGGAAAAAGCCTGAATAAAGAAGGAAATATTAAACAAAAGTCTATTTTCTTCACAATACTCCCCCTTAGTTCCATGGGTCGGCATACCCGCCTAGACCCTGCCGGGTTGGCTAGGGGATGTCCGGGTAGCATAATTAAACATCCAAGTCGGTTTGGGACTCCGCATTGCCATTCTGCTTGCCCGGGCGGTATTGCCGTTCTGCTTGCCCGGGCGGTATTGCCGTGTAAAATTGGAGGGCTGCAACACTAAACTCCAGCGCAGCAACCGGGGATTGTCTCCAGAGACTCGGTTGAGCCAAATAACTATATTTAAAAGAAGAAAAACTACCACAACAAGAGGACATAATCTTAAATTAGAGGGACAAAGGTTTAAAAATATCAGGAATTATTACTTTACTGAGAGGGTAGTGGATGCATGGAATAGCCTTCCAGCTGAAGTGGTAGAGGTTAACACAGTAAAGGAGTTTAAGCATGCGTGGGATAGGCATAAGGCTATCCTAACTATAAGATAAGTACAGAGATTAATGAAAGTATTTAGAAAATTGGGCAGACTAGATGGGCCGATTGGTTCTTATCTGCCGTCACATTCTATGTTTCTATGTTTCTATGAGGGGATTGTGGTCAGTAAGTAGGGTAAAAGCACGGCCATAAAGGTACGGTTGGAGTTTCTTTAACCCCTTAAGGACCAAACTTCTGGAATAAAAGGGAATCATGACATGTCACACATGTCATGTGTCCTTAAGGGGTTAAGGCCCATACTAGAGCCAGGCATTCTTTTTCCACGGTGGCATAGCTGACCTTCCGAGGTAGTAACTTACGGCTGAGATATGCCACCGGGTGCTCCATGCCATCTTCCTCCACTTGGCTCAGCACAGCTCCCAGCCCAAACATGGAGGCATCTGTATGAACGAGAAATGTTATATTAGGGTCTGGGGCCGCCAATACTGGAGCTTCACTCAAAGCCGTTTTAAGTCTCTGGAACACCGTTGCACACTCCGGGGACCACGCTACCTGCTTGGGGAGGGACTTTTTGGTCAGATCAGTGAGGGGTTTTGCTAGGGTGCTATGCTCAGGGAAGAACTTTCTATAATACCCTGCTGTGCCTAGAAAGGCCAATACCTGCGTCTTGGTGCGGGCCTGGGGCCAATTGGCTATGGCCTCTACTTGGGCTGGTTCGGGGCGCTGTTTCCCAGACCCTACTCTGTGCCCTAAGTATTGAACCTCTGCCATACCCACATGGCATTTCTCGGGTTTCAGGGTGAGGCTGGCTTCTTGTAACTTCCCAAATACCGTAGCCAAGTGTGACAGGTGTGCCTCCCATGTGCCGCTATAGATGGCAATATCATCTAGATTGGCACATGCGAAGTCCTGAATTCCCTCCAGAAGTCGGTCCGCCATCCTTTGAAAAGTAGCTGGGGCATTCTTCATCCCAAACGGCATAACCCGAAATTGGTATAGCCTGAATGGGGTGACGAATGCCAACTTAGGGATGGCGGCCGGGTCTAGCGGAATTTGCCAATAGCCTTTGCACAGGTCCAGGGTAGTTAGGTGGTGCAGATGTTTCTGGAGCTGGTTAGGTGTGCTTAAAAGCATGCCTGCTCACCCCCTGTTCTCGCCTCCTGTTGTCCTGGTGCTCATCTGCTAGTCTGGCGGTTTCCTCCACAGTTTTAGGCTTTCTGTCTTTTACCCAGTATTTGAAAAACTGCTCTAACAGTATGAGCTGTAAGGCATCCTCCAGGGTAGTTGCTTGGCAGCCCTGCATCCAATTCCGGGCTGCCCTGTGTAGCTGGAAAGCCCATTCAGTATGGGAATCTCTCCCTGTTTTCCGAAGTCTCTAAACTTCTTCCTGTATGCCTCTGGGGTTACAGCATATCTGGCCAACAAAATGTATTTTACCGTGTCATAATTATGTATGTCCCCATCAGGTACTGCTCGCAATGCCTCTGCTGCTCTTCCTGACAACTTGCTGCTAAATACTGCAGCCCATTTTGTGGAGTCTAATCCCTCCAGTGCACATTGACGTTCAAAGTCTTGCAAATAACAAATAATTTCCATGTCATTGCCATTAAAAGTTTTAAACGCTGCATAGTTTACCTTCATTGGTAGGTCATTTGTACTTCCCGGGGAGTGTAGCAAATCCCCCTGTAAAGATCTGTCTCGGTCCTCTCGCTCTTTTTGTGATTGCCTGGCTTGTGCCATGACCTGCAGAACCGCCTCTGTTGATGGATTGGGTCCCAATACACTGAGCATCCATCTGATATCTTTCTGCATTGCGGTTTCTTCCTCATGTTCCATCTCTGTATTACTGGTTCCGTCGCTCTGTATTAAATCAGCAATTAACGTGGCTTTTGTCTTGTTACTTGCTACTATGCCTCGAGCTTCCAGTAAATCTTTTAGCGTGGATCTTTTAAGTAGCTGGTATTGCTGAGCCATTCATTCCCTTGCTTGGTTCAGGACGTCCATTCGGGATTTGAATCCCTCCACTTGCCACCAGTTGTAAGGAAACCAAGTATATTTAAACCTCCTTCGGTAGTTGTGACGAGACCAATCTCGACACTGTGCATTGGAGGAGCCTGGTTGCCTGCCTGCTGCCTTTTGACTATGAACCGGCATTTAAATACTTTATTTTCCTATGCAGAAAGGTCCATTCATGTATTTCTGCTCTGGCGTTCGGTAGATTCTTGGATTTACTGAATGAACTAATTTAACCCAGATAGCTATGCCATGGAGCCTATTCGTGTAATAAAATACATTGGCTCAATGGCAATAGAACTGTATGTGTGTGGTCTGAGAGCCATTCAGTAATAATGTGTGCTCAGACCTAAGCTATCTGGGGATATGTTGCATGTCTGTATTTTATGTAATAAATGTAACCTTGTGTATTTTATTGTATTTTACTGTCTTTTTACTGCCATGTTCTTAATGGAGTTTTGCCTCTGTCCTTGGAGATAATTGGATAACTCCCCAATTATCTTCAGGATAGAAGACTCTGTGGAACTGGTTTTGGGCAGAAAAGCCATGCTTCATTTGGTCACAAAGGACTTCAATCTATCTTTTGAACCAATGGACCAATATGGATGATTTTGTATTTGGAGTATGCTGATTCTGAAAATGTAAGTTTTATGTGAATGTGATGCATACTTTTAAAGTTATGAATAATGTGGAAAAACTGTATTTCTCTGCTTGTGATAATTACATTACCCATTGTGTAAGGTAATTGTATCACAGGCAGAGGGGAGGATTTTGTGTGGGAGTGTATTGTAAGTGTTTATTGGTAGAGATGTCCCGAACTGTTCGCCGGGAATTATTCGCCAGCGAACATAGCTTGTTCGCCACCGCGGGCGAACATATGCAATGTTCGGTCCGCCCCCTATTCGTCATCATTGAGTAAACTTTGACCCTGTACCTCACAGTCAGCAGACACATTCTGGGAGGGAGGGTCTGCTGCTGATTGGCTGGAATGTGTCTGCTGACTGTGAGGTACAGGGTCAAAGTTTACTCAATGATGACGAATAGGGGGCGGACCGAACATTGCATATGTTCACCCGCCACGGCAAACGCGAACAAGCTATGAAGCTTCTTCACTACACCGCCGACCCGGTTTTTCACCTGGTCCTCCATGATTGCAATCGGGACTAAAAACTTCTTCACTACACCGCCGACCCGGTTTTTCACCTGGTCCTCCATTTACGGTCCTCCATTTACGGTCCGGTATTGATTTTTGGCTGCTGGCCTGGCGGGAACGGCATCGTCTGCACCTCCCATCGTTTGGATTTGGCGTGCTCCCTCTACCTTATCCGAAGGTTGGACGAACAGGCTAAGTTGCTACGGTTGACCCCCAGATTGTTTAATATCTTGCACATATTGCTTTACTCTTGGGGATATCCCGATTGCAACCCCCTTAGTCCCGACCCGGTATTTTGGTTGGTTTACGAGCTCCCTCCACCTGAGACGGTGCATACATCTGGGTATTATTTACAACATTACTTTCTCTGAAATTTTTTTTATATTTGAATCTACTATTTTCATATTTTTTATGTGCACATCCCCAGTTCCAGACATCATCTTATCTGTGTAAAGGGGCCCCACACCATCTACTTTACAGATATTTGATCTGGGCATTTGAGGTGTTTTCTGATATGATCTATTTTACTGTATCAATTATGGATTCTTTTTATATATAATAAATGATGTTTTGTATATACGTTGTATATGTTTATAATATATCTATTGAGGTGGATTAACCCAGTATTTATGCCAGTTCCTATGCTGATTCCTAACTTGGCGGTTATTGAGGTGTTAATGCTATAGTGGTCACTATTTTACCACTATTTGTTTATTATTAATTGGAGCGCTCACATACCAGATATATGATACAAATACAGTATATTACTTTAAAATATACAGTAGGCAGTGGCGTACATACCAGGGTCGCAGGGGTCGCGGCTGCGACCGGGCCCGGCCCACCAGGGGGCCCGGCCGCCCCTGCGACCCGGTATGTACCCACAGGGCCAGCCTCTTCTGCTGGGGGGGCCCAGGAGCCGGCCACCTCCGGGCCCCCCGAGGCTGGCCCTGCTGTCACCCGGCTGGCGGGCGCGCGAGGGAGCACTGTCCCCTGGGTGCTCCCTCTTCAGCTCCCTCGCGCACCGCACTGAAACCGGAGCCGGAAGATGACGTCATCTTCCGGCTCCGGCATCAGTACGCGGCGCGCGAGGGTGCTGAAGAGGGAGCACCCAGGGGACAGTGCTCCCTCGCGCGCCCGCCAGCCGGGTGACCAGCAACACCACTGGACCCCAGGGAATCCCCCCAGCTCTCACACAGGTAAGGAGGCTGGGGGGATTAAATAAAAAAAAAAAAAAACAGAAAAAACGTGTGTGTGTGTTTAGTGAGTGTGTTAGTGTGTTAGTGTTAGTGAGTGTGTTAGTGTTAGTGAGTGTGTTAGTGAGTGAGTGTGTTAGTGTTAGTGAGTGTGTTAGTGAGTGTGTGTGTTAGTGAGTGAGTGTGTTAGTGTCAGGGTACCTGAGGTCTCTACCTCTAAAAGAGGTAGAGACTTAGTAGTTTATCCGTCCAAACGAGCTGTTTCCTTCGTTCCTCGCGGTTCATCCAGTCACTTAAACACCGACCGCGAGGAATCCACATCCTTTTCTAGCGGGACGCTCAATACGTGACGTCATGACGCTATCACGAGCGACCTGTCACTCAAGTGTCCGATATCCAATCGGTACTTGTCAGAGGCGTGATTACCATCCAGAGCCAGGGTATTTAAGCTTACTTCTCACTTCAGCTCATTGCCCTGTCGTGGTTCTAGCTTGTCTAGTCACTCAGTGCTCTGGTATTCTAGTTTGCTCTATTGGTTTTGACTCGGCTTGTTGTACTACCCTGCTTATCTCTGTTATCCCTTGACCCGGCTTGTCTCTCGCTTATCTGTCTTCTCGTTCCCTCGACCTCGGCTTGTCTCTGACTATTCTCTATTACTCTCGGTACGTTAGTCCGGCCATTCTAAGGCCCGGTATACGTACCTTTCCACTCTTTGTACTCTGCGTGTTGGATCCCTGTCCCGATCCTGACAGTTAGTGAGTGTGTTAGTGAGTGTGTTAGTGAGTGTGTTAGTGAGTGTGTTAGTGAGTGTGTTAGTGAGTGTGTTAGTGAGTGTGTTAGTGAGTGTGTTAGTGAGTGTGTTAGTTAGTGAGTGTGTTAGTGTGTGTTAGTGAGAGAGTGTGTTAGTGTGAGTGTTAGTGGTAGTGCGTTAGTGTTAGTGTGAGTGTGTTAGTGTGAGTGTGTTTGTGTGAGTGATTGTGTGAGTGAGTGTGTTAGTGAGTGTGTTAGTGAGTGTGTTAGTGAGTGTGTTAGTGTGTGTTAGTGAGTGTGTTAGTGTGTGTTAGTGTTACTTTGTGTTAGTGAGTGAGTGTGAGTGAGTGTGTGTTAGTGAGTGTGTGTTAGTGAGTGTGTTAGTGTGAGTGATTGTGTTAGTGAGTGTGTTAGTTTTAGAGTGTGTTAGTGTTAGTGTGTGTTAGTGTTAGTGTGTGTGTCTGTTACTGAGTATGTTTGTGTGCGTCTGTCACTGAGTGTGTGTCTGTCAGTAAATGTGTGCGTCTGTTCATGAGAGTGTGTGTGTGTGTGTGTGTCTAAAGCACTTACCTTTCTCCAGCGCCGGGCTCCCTTGGCGCTGGGGATCTCTCCGTCCCGATCCGCCTCTCAGCTCCGAATGCACATGCGTGGCAAGAGCCACGCGCGCATTCAAACCGCCCATATAGGAAAGCATTACTCAATGCTTTCCTATGGACGTTCAGCGTCTTCTCACTGTGATTTTCACAGTGAGAATCGCAGAAAATCCTCTAGCGGCTGTCAATGAGACAGCCACTAGAGGTGGATTAACCCTCAGTGAAACATAGCAGTTTCTCTGAAACTGCTGTTTTCAGCTGCAGGGTTAAAACTAGAGAGACCTGGCACCCAGACCACTTCATTGAGCTGATTTGATCTGGGTGTCTGTAGTGGTCCTTTAAGTGTATGTGTTTATGCATGCACTGGCGTACATACCGCGGTCGCACGGGTCGCAGCCCTGCGACCAGGTGCCCGCCCGCCATGTTTTGCGGCCCCAGCCCGCGCAGAGTAAGCGGGGGGGGGGCCACAGATCAGTTTTCGCACCGGGGCCCCATGGGTTGTGTGTACGCCACTGACAGTAGGATGAATGGCACAGAAAATACACACATGTAACATATCCTCAGATAGCTCAGGTCTGAGTGCACATTATTAGGTGAATGGCACTCAGACCACACGAATACAGTTTAATTGCCATGGAGCTAAAGTCTTTAATTATACGAACAGGCTCCATGGCTGTGCTATCTGGGTTAAAGCATTCACATAAAACAAACTACCAAATTTCCATGCATTCGCCCAATCCATACGAATAGAACCAGGGGTTGGAAGTTCAGCGGTGCCTGCACGCAAAAGTGTCCGGGTTTGGTGCATGAAAGCCAGGCAGACAAGCGCTGGCTGCCCGGGGAGCTCCAGAACACCGCCATCGTGTGGCGGCTGAATGTAACCGCGACCACCCAGTCACAATCAATTAGGCTGCGGTTAACCGCAGCTACTGGGTGGTCAATTGCCGGCACACGCTTATTAAGCTGCGGTTAACCGCGGCTTCAGGGAGGTCAATAGGAGACACACTCCAGCTTCTGGGTGGCCCATTAACAACACCGGCCGGCTTCCCACGGCTCTGGGGAGGTTGGTAAACGGCTGTTTGTTAGATAGATGGAATCTACCGAACTGCTGTGCAGAAAGGGAGAAATAAATCCTTCTGCCCAGCAAAATTAACCCTTTAGCTGACGGTCCATAATCTAAAGGCAGCAGGCGAGCAACCAGCCTTCTCCAGTTCACAGTGGCAAAGTTGGTTTCGCCACAGCTTCTATCTTAGCCGGCTCCGGTCGCTGTTTCCCACATCCCACTCTGTGACCCAGGTACTGTACCTCAGCCATCCCAAAGTGGCATTTTTCTGGCTTCAGAGTCAGGCCGGCGGCCCGAATCTGATCCATAACCATTCCTACATGAGCTAAGTGTGCCTCCCAGGACTCACTGTGAATCGCTATGTCATCCAGGTATGCGCAAGCAAAACTCTGGAATCCATCCAGGAGCCTATCCACCAAGCGCTGGAATGTGGCTGGGGCATTCTTCATACCAAACGGCATTACCTTAAAATGGTATAAACCGAACGGGGTGACGAATGCTGACTTGGGGATAGCCTCCTGGGCCAGGGGGATCTGCCAGTAACCCTTGCAGAGGTCAATGGTGGTTAAATAATTTCCCCTGGCTATTCAATCAAGTAGCTCATCTACCCTGGGCATAGGGTAAGCGTCCGTCACGGTCTTTTCATTGAGCCTCCGATAGTCCACACAAAACCGGGTAGTCCCATCTTTCTTGGGTACCAGGACCACTGGGGAAGCCCATGGGATATCGGAGGGCTCAATGACCCTGAGTTGGAGCATCTCATCGATCTCCTTCTTCATTTCTGTCCAAACTGCCTCTGGGATTCGGTAGGGGGCCTGTCGTAGGGGTGCTTGCCCCGGAGTATCCACCTGGTGGGGTTAGGGTAGTGTACCCCAGCTTCTGGGAAAAAGTGGGGCTTTTGGACTGCAGAAGCTTGTTAAGCTGCTCCCTTTCAGTATGGCTAAGTCGGTCCCCTATCTTGACCTGAGTTATTATGTCTGAGTGGGTACTCTTTGCTAACAAATCTGGGATGGGTAGGCTGTCTGGGTCCTCTTGGGGGGGACAGCATATTGATGTCACATTCTCCGGTCGCTCAAAGTATTCTTTGAGCATATTTACATGGAACGTTTTTCTAATATTGTTGTCATGGCAGCTAGCTATCACGTAAGTGGTGTCTCCTCTCTTCTCCACTACTTGGTAAGGGCCCTGCCAGGATGCTTGTAGTTTGTCGGTCTTAACTGGCTTAAGTACTAACACTTTTTGACCTATGGTAAAAATTCTCTTCCGTGCCCCCCGATCGTACCATACCTTCTGTCTTCTCTGGGCTGACTGGAGGTTAGCCTGTACGGATTTGGCTAATTGCTCCATTCAGTCCCGGAGCTCCAGCACATATGGCACAATGGGGACCCCATCAGTCTCCATCTCTCCCTCCCAGTGCTCTCGGATCAGGTTTAGAGGTCCCCGTACCTTGCGTCCATAGAGCAACCCTTTCGTTTCCTGAGGCACCTCCCGATATGCAAATAGGAGGTGTGGTAGAAAACATTCCCAGTCTCTGTACTCCTGGGTGAACGTTTTGAGCATTTGTTTAAGGGTCCCGTTGAACCTCTCACAAAGCACATTCGTCTGTGGGTGATAGGGAGAGCTCAGGAGGGACTTAATCTTGCAGACTTGCCAGAGCTGCTGGGTCTATTTGGCTGTAAACTGGGTGCCTCGGTCGGATCGGATTTCTTTTGGAAATCCTACCCGAGAGAACACCTAAACCAGCGCATTGGCTACCGTGTCCGCTTGGATGTTAGATAGGGCTACGGCTTCTGGGTACCTGGTAGCGTAGTCCACTACGGTAAGCATGTAGCGCTTACCGGATGGACTAGGGGTAGCCAGTGGCCCTACTAAGTCTATGGCAACCCTGCTGAATGGCTCCTCTACAATGGGCATTCACCAGGTGTGCCTTAGGGTGGTCGCCTCTCCTCCCTACTCGCTGACACACATCGCATGTATTACAATAGGTTCGTACATCAGTGTGTACCCCTGACCAAAAGAACGTGTGGGTGATGCGGTGTAGTGTGCGGGTCACAGCTAGGTGACCTGCTAACGGGATGTCGTGCCCTACCTTTAGTATTTATTGGCGGTATTTGTGGGGCACTACCAGCTGTCGTCTATGCTGCCCCCTTTTTTCCGTCAAGCGATAGTTTCCCTTTTTCCCATAAGAAGGTTTCATTATCTAGCCCACCCGCTCCGGTCTCTGCCCGTTCCCGGTATTTTTGTAAGGTCAGGTCGGTCTTAGACTCTGTCTCAAAAGTAGCTGGGGTGTCCCAGGGTATGGGACCTAAAGGGTCAGTCCAGGTCGGGGTACATCTTACCTGTGTCTCCCACACTGGTGAGGGTTCTCTCTGCATCTGGGCTTGTGCTCGAGTTGTCACTGGATTCACTTCGGGGTTGGATGCTGGAGCATAGGCAGAAGTCATGGGGCCCAAATCGCTGCCCAGTACTTCTGCAGGCAAATTATCCATTATGCCTACGTTCACGGCCCCTTTACCGCTCCCCAATCAAGATGTACTTTAGCGGTAGGAATTTTATACACATCCCCCCCGCCACTCTAACGGCCACAGTCTGTCCTGATAACTTGTGGTCCGGCACTAAATGACTCTGGACCAGCACCAGTAGCACCAGTGTACCTTAGTCCCTCGGTAGAGCAACCCTCGAGCCATACCTTCTGCCGGTGGTGTTGGCGGTTATCCGAAGCGGCATATACAGGATCCGCTTCGTGTAGTGGTCCAAAATATTCCTCCATATGGGCCTCTTGATTGACACAGAGTGCCCTGGCAGGACGAGGTGGCCTGTAAGGATAATTATAATTTCGAGGGGTCTGATGGGTGTTAAGAGGGCAGCTTGCTATGAGATGCCCTAGCTGTTTGCATTTAAAGCCGGTTGGTCGGGGACGGTCAGAGGGGTTGCTACTGGTTGGTCCTGAGTACCGTGCGGGCACAGTGGGTACCGGAGCTCGGAAATCGGTGCGGGTAGCCGTACGGTAATTGTCCTTGTGTTCGACTCGCGCCGGGGTTCGGTAGTTTGCAGGTTCGTGTAGACGGGAGTCATAATGTTCGTCGGCCAATTTGGCTGCTTCCTCTAATGTAGCAGGTCTTCTGTCTCGCAGCCATTCCTTTCCCTGCTGCTCTATGCCATTATAAAAATGTTCTAGCAGGAATAATTGCAAAATTTCCTCAGCAGTCACGGCTTTACTCCCATTTATCCAGTGGTTTGCCGCCCTTCGCATTCTGTGCTCCCACTCCATATGGGTATCTGTTACGGTTGCCTCCAGGCTGGCTGGAAGTTGGACCATAGAAAGGATGCTCCTAGCACTCACCAAAGGACCATCAGCACCGTAGACACCATAACTACTGCATAGACACCATAAGTACTGCAGACTCCACGAACTGCCGCTGCTGGGCTGGCATCTCGACGTCTGCTCTGCGCCCTGGACCTACGACCAGGCTCCAGGTTCATTACATATTTGAACTCATACTTTAAACATAAACACTCTAAAAAATCAGACAATTCCCTCCAGTGGTTTAAAAGTTAGGTCGAAATCCTTTGTGGCCAACTGAAGCATGGCTTTCCAGCCCAAACCAGTTCCACAGAGTCCTCTATCCTGGAGATAATTGGCTTAACTGTGTGTGGTAATCCAGCTATCTCCAGGTACAGAAAATATCCCCATTCACTCCATATCCAAACAGCGCTCAGAACCCACAAATACAGCCAAATCGCCATACACACTAGGTCCATAGTCATGGGGCAGAAGGCTGGCAATTAGGCTTCTCCATAACACAGGGAAGCAAGGCAATTTTTCAAATAAAATAACAGTTACAAATGGTATCATTGGGCTTCTTTTTCGTGCCACGAAATTGTCGGCGATACGTGTCAGGAGTTACAGCATATCGCCGCAACAGCGTGTCCTTGACCAGCGTATACTGGGTTACTTCCTCAGTACTCAGAGTCCGAAACAGGTAACTTGTTTTTTTCTTTGGTTTTTACTATATATTGGGGCTGATGTGTACTGTAGTCATTGCAGCCGCCCAGTAGTGATGGGAGTGAGCGCAGGACTTTTCTTTCTGCATTTGTATTCATTTTTTGTATTACTCAGCCTTGTTACAATGCAGCCGCCCATCCCATGTGTTCCCTATTAAGGGTTAATAATGTATAGGGGTGTATATAAAAAATGCCCCTGTCTGTCTCATTAGAGATGTTTGCAAGAGGCTCAAGGAAGCAAGGTGAATGGTTAGAGTTAGGATCCACCTAGGGGGGTCTGCCTTGACGTTGGCAGGTGGGTGTAGCGGAGTAGAGGTATGATCCAAGGTATCTCCGCTGGTAGACAGGAACAGCAATCCAAGACAGGTACAAGACAGGTAGCGTAGTTTGCAATCCCTTCCCTCCAAGAACTAGACGACACATAGCTTGGAGGTCAACTGACTTTTATTCACACAAATGCAGTATTTATGGGAATTCCCATGCAAGGGGTTTCCCTACAGACAATCCAGGGGTGAAGGAACAGGGGACTACGTGGGGGACTGGAACAGAGAGACATTTCCCCCATAATACACTGCTGCACGAGAGGGACCCTCCCACCTGAATATACCACTAAGTGCATTATCCCCTCTGTTGGGGTCAATTCAGCTATACACGAAACTCTCTTAGTTAGATGGATATTTTGCTAGAGCCACACCCTCTGTGATAGACAGGATCCCGGGAATCAGTCAAGAAGACAAGAGATGTGTTCTATAACCAATTCAAAGTTTATTATACAGTCATATGCATTTATACCCCATTTTCATGTCGGTGGGGGCCTTGAGCATTAGTGACATCATTTGTTTTTCACAAGTTATAAACAGCTGTTTCTAGTTATAATCTTTCGCAATATAACGCAATACATATTTGATTAAAACCAGATATTTACAAAATACCGATATCTTGGACAATTAACAAGAACATTTCAAAATCAGTATTTTTCCAGCAAAAAGGATTTTATACAAATCCTTTTTCCGAGAAATAAAGATGAAATGCCAAATTCATTCTTTGTTCAAATTAACTCTTATATGGACAGCTAGGATAGATATCAAAATGGATATTTGCATCTACAGTTCCCCTCTTAGATCATATCATGATCTATCTTACGGTAAATATCCATGGGAGGCCTGCGGCAGAGAAACAAGAGGAGGTATTGTGGCAAACCTAGCCACTTCTGAACTATATTCATTACAGGTTGTCCGTAGGCTGACTGCATAATGTGTACCGTTAAATGTATATGTGTTGTATTATGGCCGTTCGCATGCTGGCAGCCGTACGCTGCCAGCATACAAAGCATTAGTACGACGAAACACGGCTATCCTGGCCGTTCGCCGTACGAATGCGGGCTCCCCAGGTCGACCACACATTCACAGGTCGTGTGGCACCAATTAACCGGTTGCAACATTGTTGCAATCGGTAATTAAGGGCTCTCCTAGGTGGCCGTCGTTCGGCTACCGACCATGCGGCGGTCGGCCATCTTGGATCCTTTGTCTCTGCAGCGGTGTTCGGTCGTCGAGAGCCTGGAACTGAAAACGGCTACTCAATGATCCGAACACCGCTGGACTTCCAGAGCGCTCGGGAGTTCCGCGTTCGGTACATTATGTTCCCCATACTTATTCGGTACTTTTAAACTATCTTCAATGTTTAAATGTATTCTGTGCGGCGTTCGGTTAATTCAGCTGGGATCAGAGCGGTATTCTCACGAAGTATGCGCTTCGACCCCAGCTACCTACCGAACGTTCGGTTATTCCAAAGTACCGAATATTGTGTGAAAAATGTATTTTAAAGTAAATTGTCGGTTTTGCTGCACGAGGGGATAATCCACTTAATCGTCCATTTTAGTGGGAGTATCCTTCTCGTGCAGCAATGCCTGCTGGGAAAGTCACATTGCATGATGGGAGAAATCCCCTGGATTTACTGTATGGAAACCCCTTGCATGGGGAACTGTATAAATATGCCAGCTGTGAATAAAGCCAGTTAGTTGACTCCCAAACTGTGTTTCGTCCGGTTATTGGGAGGATTGGGGATATTGCCGTGCTTTCTACTCTGACTGTGGATTTCCTGAAGATACCAACGGATATCGTGTACTATTATACTGCATTCCGTTACAATTGGTGGCAAGCGACGGGATCCGAACCTTACAGCCGAAAAGCAGCGTTCGTGTAAACTGGAACTACCGAACAAGGAAAGCAAGGGCAATTCGTATGGAGATTGATTATACCATACTGAAACGACAGACTTTAAAAGAGCTACTGGAAGCCAGGGGTAAGATAGCCAGCAACAAATCTAAGGCTGTGCTGATCGCTGAACTGATGGAGGGAGACGGAGCCCGCAGCGCTACACCTCCACCAGCCATGGAAGAGACCCCATTCCAGAAAGAGCTACGAACCAGGTTGGCGTTTCTGCCGCAACCAGTACCTTTGGAAATATTGACCGTGCTGGTATCAGATGTACATGATTATGTGATGACGACCCGCACCCCAGAGACACCGCCTAGGGCAGAGTCTGTTACTGCCTCCACCTACGGACAGGTAAAGCCCAAAGTCCCACATCACGCATTTAAAGCGTTTTGTGAAGAAAAGGACGAAATCGATGGGTATTTACAGGATTTTGAGCGGCTGTGCGATTTGCACGATTTGGAACCCGCAGTATGGGTGCCGCTGCTGGCAGGCAAATTATCGGGTAGGGCAGCTGAAGCCTACCGTGCTGTGCCTCGAGAGGACAGCAAGGATTACCCTAAAGTAAAGAGGGCGATCTTGGAGAGGTATGCTATTACCCCAGAGGCGTACCGGCGCAAGTTCAGGGGCTTGCGCAAACCTGAGAAAGATTCTCACGCAGAGTGGGCGCACAAGCTGGATCAAGCATCGCAAGGCTGGATACAGGCCAGCAACGCTACTAACATGGAAGAGTTGCGACAGTTAATGCTGCTGGAACAGTTCTTTAATGGTTTGTCCCCAGAAGCACAAGAATGGGTGAGAGACCGTAAACCACTCACCCTACCCGAAGCCGCTAGATTGGCGGCTCAGCATTTTGATGCCAGGAGGCATCACGGACCCCAGAATAAGACTCTCCCTCGGATTACCGGGCCACCCAATACTTTTACTCCTACCGGCCCCACCGTACCCCTGCACAGGCCAGCACTGAATACTCCACCACCCCCCTCCCGATACAACGGCCGGGCTAACATTCAGTGTCACACCTGCAAGCAGTGGGGACACATTTCTCGGGAGTGCACCCAAAACCGGAGCCGACAAGCGTCGAATCAGGTGCGACAAAATTTAGCACCAAGGGCTGCTGCGCACCACTACCAGGTAGCACCCGCCACCCAGGAATTGCTGAGCGCTCAAATCGAGGAGCCTCTAGGGGTGCTCCACGAAGTAATTTCGGTCCGAGCCACCGACAACCGGCAACATCACCGACAGCTAGTAACCCTGGAGGGGAAGGAGGTACAAGGGCTCCGGGATTCGGGAGCCACTCTAACTTTGGTTGCACCACATTTGGTACCAGGCGCAACCCACACTGGCGGCTCAGTGGCAGTACGGGTGGCCGGGGGAGCAGTATACCGGCTACCCACCGCCAGGGTACATTTGGATTGGGGTGTGGGAGAGGGCACTGTGGAAGTAGGGCTTATGCAGAATTTACCTGCAGATGTTGTGCTGGGGAATGACTTGGGCCAGATGACTTCCGCTTTTATCCCCCAGGCTCCATACCAAGAGGCCCACCCCGTAACCACCCGGCAGCAGGCTCGAACCACGGCTACACCGATACACTCTGAGGCTCAGGTAAGAGACCATGACCCCCAACCGACCCCCATGTCCTGGGATACCCCGACTACCTTTGCGACCGAAGTCCAGACAGACCCCACCCTCCAAATATATAGGGACCGGGCACAAGCGGACCAAGCAGGGCTAGAGGGGGAGCGGTACACGTGGGAAAAAGAGTTATTATACCGGGTCACGGCTAAAGATGTGGGGGGATCTGTCACCCTGACTAACAAACAGCTAGTGGTACCGCAGAAGTATAGGCAGGAGCTGCTTAGAATCGCTCATGATATCCCCTTGTCAGGACACCTAGGGATGACCCGTACCCGATACCGATTAACGCATGCCTTTTTCTGGCCCGGGATCTCTCAGGATGTGCGCCAGTATTGCACCTCCTGCGACGTCTGCCAGCGAGTAGGTAAACGAGGGGATCGCCACAAGGCCAAGCTATGTCCCCTACCCATTATCGCAGAACCCTTCAGCAGGGTAGCGGTGGATATCATAGGGCCCCTGCCAAAACCCAGTCCATCTGGCAAAAGGTACATTTTAACTGTGGTGGACTACGCCACCAGGTACCCCAAAGCTGTGGCCCTCACTAATATCCATGCGGAGACCGTAGCTGAAGCTTTAATGAAAGTGTTTTCCCGGGTAGGGTTCCCCCAAGAGATAATATCGGACCGAGGCACCCAATTTACGGCCGAAGTTACCCAACATATGTGGAAGGTATGTGGCATTAAGCCAATAGTTAATTCCGCCTACCACCCCCAGTCCAATGGACTATGTGAGAGGTTCAACGGGACGCTGAAGCAGATGCTTCGGACGTTCGGGGAGACCCACAAAGACTGGGAGAGGTTCCTACCGCACCTACTCTTTGCGTATAGAGAGGTACCCCAGGAGTCGACAGTGTTCTCACCGTTTCAGTTACTATTTGGGAGGAGGGTGCGGGGACCCTTAAACTTGATTAGGGAACACTGGGAGGGAGAGAGTACTACTAACGAAACCCCTATCGTATCATACGTACTGGAGTTCAGGGACCGTCTGGAGGCGCTAACTCAGGCTGTGCACACCAACCTCCAGGCGGCCCAGAAACGCCAGCGACGCTGGTACGATAGGGGAGCCCGAGACCGCAGCTTTCAGGTGGGACAGAAGGTTTTAATTTTAAAACCCGTCCGCACAGATAAGCTGCAGGCCGTCTGGCAAGGCCCATACCAGGTAGTGGAGCAGCGATGCGACACTACCTATGTGATTGGCCCCTGCTCAGGGGTAGGGAAGAGACGCATGCTCCACGTGAACATGCTCAAACCCTACCATGAGAGGATCGAGGATGTGACGGCAATCTGTGCCTCCTCCTTAGAGGATCAGGAGAACCTACCCTTACCTGACCTACTAGAACCAGAGGAACCGATAGAGCTCTCCCGGGGAGTTCAGCTGGGGGAGCGGCTAAGCCCCCAAGAGCATGCCCAAGTACAAGTGCTGATTGTAGCCAAAGGGGCTACCTTCTCCAATTTACCTGGGTACACTCCGCTAGCCACCCACCGAGTGGAAACCCCGGGGACAGCTACCTATGCGGCAGGCTCCATATAGGGTTCCGGAATCAGTCCGTACCCATATGAAAGCCGAACTAGATGAAATGTTACAGCTAGGGGTTATCGAACCCTCCGATAGCCCCTGGGCATCGCCGGTAGTCCTGGTACCTAAAAAGGATGGCACCACCCGATTCTGTGTCGACTACCGGAGGCTAAATGACAAAACGGTGTCTGATGCCTACCCGATGCCCCGGATAGACGAGCTGTTAGATAAGATGGCACGGGGCCAGTATCTCACTACCATTGACTTGTGTAAGGGATACTGGCAAATTCCTCTAGCCGATGACGCCATCCCCAAGTCGGCGTTTGTCACTCCGTTTGGCCTGTACCAGTTCAAGGTCATGCCTTTCGGAATGAAAAACGCTCCGGCTACCTTTCAGCGGATGGTAGATCGGCTACTGGACGGTTTTCAGGAATATGCCTGTGCCTATCTAGATGACATAGCCATCTTTAGCCAGACCTGGGAAGACCACCTACACCATATAGGGGCGATCCTAGATCGTATTGGGGAGGCTGGGTTAACGTTAAAGCCTAGCAAGTGTCACATAGGTATGGCCGAGGTGCAGTATCTGGGACACCGAGTAGGGTGTGGGCAGCAGAGACCCGAGCCAGCCAAGATTGAGGCCGTAGCAAAGTGGCCTACCCCCAGGACTAAGACTCAAGTGCTGGCGTTCTTAGGGACGGCCGGCTATTACAGGAAGTTTGTTTCCGACTATAGCACACTGGCCAAACCCCTAACGGACCTGACTAAAAAGAACCTTCCCCGACTGGTTGTCTGGGCCCCAGAGTGTGAGCAGGCATTCCAACAACTCAAGACAGCTCTAACTAATGCTCCTGTGTTAACTGCTCCTGATCCAACTAAAAGATTTCTTGTTCACACAGACGCTTCAATGTTTGGATTGGGGGCAGTACTGAGCCAAGTGGGAGCCGATGGCGGAGAACACCCCGTAGCTTACTTAAGCCGCAAGTTGCTGCCTCGTGAAGTGAGCTACGCCGCCATTGAGAAAGAATGCCTGGCCGTGGTGTGGGCCCTTAAAAAGTTACAGCCATATTTGTACGGACAACCTTTTTCCTTACTCACAGATCATAACCCGTTGGTGTGGATAAACCGTGTATCTGGAGACAATGCCAGGCTGCTGCGCTGGAGTTTGGCGCTGCAGCCCTTTGACTTTACCATCCATTATCGGCCAGGAAAACAAAACGGTAACGCTGACGGGTTATCCAGACAGACTGAACTCGAGAAATGATCTGTGAGTACTCTCCCGGACATCCCCAAGCCGATCCGTTGGGATCAGACTGTGTATGCCGGCTTGGTTCTGGGGGAGCATTGTGGCAAACCTAGCCACTTCTGAACTATATTCATTACAGGTTGTCCGTAGGCTGACTGCATAATGTGTACCGTTAAATGTATATGTGTTGTATTATGGCCGTTCGCATGCTGGCAGCCGTACGCTGCCAGCATACAAAGCATTAGTACGACGAAACACGGCTATCCTGGCCGTTCGCCGTACGAATGCGGGCTCCCCAGGTCGACCACACATTCACAGGTCGTGTGGCACCAATTAACCGGTTGCAACATTGTTGCAATCGGTAATTAAGGGCTCTCCTAGGTGGCCGTCGTTCGGCTACCGACCATGCGGCGGTCGGCCATCTTGGATCCTTTGTCTCTGCAGCGGTGTTCGGTCGTCGAGAGCCTGGAACTGAAAACAGCTACTCAATGATCTGAACACCGCTGGACTTCCAGAGCGCTCGGGAGTTCCGCGTTCGGTACATTATGTTCCCCATACTTATTCGGTACTTTTAAACTATCTTCAATGTTTAAATGTATTCTGTGCGGCGTTCGGTTAATTCAGCTGGGATCAGAGCGGTATTCTCACGAAGTATGCGCTTCGACCCCAGCTACCTACCGAACGTTCGGTTATTCCAAAGTACCGAATATTGTGTGAAAAATGTATTTTAAAGTAAATTGTCGGTTTTGCTGCACGAGGGGATAATCCACTTAATCGTCCATTTTAGTGGGAGTATCCTTCTCGTGCAGCAATGCCTGCTGGGAAAGTCACATTGCATGATGGGAGAAATCCCCTGGATTTACTGTATGGAAACCCCTTGCATGGGGAACTGTATAAATATGCCAGCTGTGAATAAAGCCAGTTAGTTGACTCCCAAACTGTGTTTCGTCCGGTTATTGGGAGGATTGGGGATATTGCCGTGCTTTCTACTCTGACTGTGGATTTCCTGAAGATACCAACGGATATCGTGTACTATTATACTGCATTCCGTTACAGGTATATTCAGACGTGCTAATCATGTCTGCGGGACTTTTATTATTTCTTCACCTCGATTTCCCCCATTTGCTCTGTGCCATAGGTTTTCCCTTAAAGAGGAGTTCGAGCTGTTGATTTCAGCTTTTTCAATTATCTGTTGAACACATCTTTTAAGTACATCATGTTATCTGTATCTTGAGTCTTGGGTCAATATAGGCAAAGTGTATTTGTGAAGGCAAAGTGTTATTCCCAACAACGGGAATATTATTATTATTATTATTACAATTCAAAATGTAAGCTCGTATAGTCAAAACGGGAATAAGATCCATCCCCTCTTTGGACCAGGGTCTTGGATTACCATTCCACCCGGTGATCTGGGGCCAGGTCAAAAAAACCCAGTGGCAAAAACTCATATTTGAGGAAAAAAGCACATCTGGGGAAACTCTGAGTGAGGGCCATCCCCTCACGTTGACAGCATTAGTGACTTATAAAACCCTGCATTTGTAAGTAAATAGCTGGGTATCGGGATTGGGAAACATTTCTTGATTAGTTTCAAAAGGCCCATTTACATATTAAATCATGAGATAACTTATAATCAGCTTGTAATTCTAACAATAATCCCAATCATGACCTTGCATCCTATGTCTCCTAATTACATCCCTATTTCGATGGTCCAGTCATATCCACACTTAATAAATGGGAATCCATCCTTGGTACACTCAACATACATCAATGACACACATAATACATCCATGCCTGAGTAAGTTAACACTTCCTCTCTCTCCGGCTAACTCTACAAAAATAAAAATAACAAAATAGTTCAATAGTCCAGCATAGTCCAGCATAGTCCTAAAAAATAGAATAAGTCTTTCAAGGAGAATAAAGAATGTTAGACACCATAAACTTTGTTCCATAATCTTAGACACCATAACATAGCTAAGGGTAGCAATATGGCTGACAACAAGACAATGTCAGCTTCCACATAGTTCTTAATTCTTCCGTTTGCTGGATGTTCACCACAATGCTCTGTGCAACACCCCAATTGTCGAAAGGGTAATACAGACATAGCGGCATTAGACAGCACTGCACCTTCAGGACTTTCCAAGTTAGTTTATGTACTCATAAGTAAGCATCTTAGTTTCTTCGGCCAGCATGGATTTTGACCAAACAGATTTAATTGCAAAAAAGGTAGGTAGGTAGGCAGGTAGGTCAGCCAGAGAGATTGGTGTGTAGTCCCAAGTATCAGGCGGCACAAATACTCCAGTACGGTCTCTATAATCATACAAACACAAGGATCAGTACGACATCAATAAATTCATTATCTAGGCTAAACTCAAATTAGAGACTAAAGTTAAACCCTTAACTTGCGTAACATGTACTTCTCTCAGTGTTGCTTATATTTCATTGCATCCTTTATACAATTTTAATACATAATTTCCCTTTAGAATGCCTTTGCATGGATGAGAGAAGCACTCATTCTATATAAATGCTTGTTGAGTACTAAAACACTAACATATACATATTGGATTCCTAATAATTCCTAATAAAATACTGTTCTTAACCCCTTAACGCCGTTACGGCGTTCTATGCCGTCGCGGCTTTAAAGGGCTTTAAAGCCGTTGCGGCGGCATAGAACGCCGTAACGGCTTGCAGCCCCAGGAGCAGAGGTGTACTCACCTCCGCCGCGATCCTCTTCTGGGGGGCTGTCTGAGAGCCCAGGCAGCCCCCCTCCGGCAAATGAGGCCCCCGGGGGCCATGTGATCGCTCTCAAAGAGCGATCACATGGCCTCCTATAGCTGGCTATGGATCTGCCAGCAGGGGGACTGTTTAAAATATTAGACAGTCCCCCTGCTGGTAGGTAGTGTAAAAAAATAAATATTAAAATGTTATAAAATAAATTAAATGCCTTTTTATATATATATAATATGTATATATATTATATATATAATATATATACATATTATATATATGTAACGTCATACGTAATGTATTTTAATATTAATATTAGTATATATATTAATATTAAAATACACTTAGAATGACGTTACATATATATAATATGTATATATATTATATATATAATAGATCTACATATATATATTATATATATATATATACGCATAATTACAATAATAAATAAATAAAATAATTAAATAAATAAATAAAATATTGAAACAAAATATAAAATAAATTATATATTCATATGTAATTTCATTCTAACTGTATTTTGTTATTAATATATATATATTGGAAACAGAATACACTTAGAATGACATTCTATATATATCTATCTATATATAAAATACAAATAACCGCAAATATATATAGAGAGATAAATACATATAATTACATAAAAGATTACATTAGTATACACGTAGAATTTATATACCTATAAATGCATATATATTAAAATTCTACGTGTATATTTAAGTAATTTTTTAACATAATTATGTCATTTGATTAATTAAAATTTGATTGACATGCCTGACAACACAGGGAGAAAGTGCAGAGAATTTAATTCGCAAGCACTATATTAGACCCTGTAACTCTCCAAGACACCATAAAACCTGTACATAGGGGGTACTGTTTTACTCGGGAGACTTCGCTGAACTCAAATATTAGTGTTTAAAACTGGTAAATTGTATTACAACGATGATATTTTAAGTAAAAGTGACGTTTTTTGCATTTTTTACAAACAAATGGCACTTTTATGGACTATATTATTGTTGTAATATGTTTTACTGTTTTAAAACACTAATATTTGTGTTTAGTGAAATCTCCCGAGAATAACAGTACCCCACATGTACAGGTTTTATGGTGTTTTGGAAAGTTAGAGAGTCACATATAAGGCTTGCATTTCATTTTTTTGACATTGAAATTTGCCAGATTAGTTATGTTGCCTTTGAGACCGTATGGTAGCCCAGGAATAAGAATTACCCCCATGATGGCATACCATTTGCAAAAGTAGACAACCCAAGGTATTGCAAATGGGGTATGTCCAGTAATTTTTAGTAGCCACTTAGTCACAAACACTGGCCAAATATTAGTTTTTTGCTTTTTTCACACAAAAACAAATATGAACGCTAACTTTGGCCAGTGTTTGTGACTAAGTGGCTACTAAAAAAAACTAAACATACCCCACGTTCAATACCTTGGGTTGTCTACTTTTTCAAATGGTATGCCATTATGGGGGTAATTCTCATTCCTGGGCTACCACGCCGTCTCAAAGGTAACATTACTAATCTGGCAAATTTCAATTTGAAAATGGAACGTTCTATATTTGACCCTGTAACTTTCCAAAACACCATAAAACCTGTTAATGGGGGGTACTGTTGTACTCGTGAGACATCGCTGATTACAAATATGTGCATTTTGTTGCCGTAAAACCTAACAGTATTATGACATTTACAGCTAAAATGTGAGGCGGAACTACAAATTTAAAAAAAAAATTCAAATTTCTCAGTTTTTTTAATTTTATTCATAATAAATTGTTTCAAATACAAATATTTTATATGAAATGAAAGCCCTGTTTCTCCTGAACAAAATGATATATAATAAGTGTGGGTGCATTTAATATGAAAGAGGGGAACTACGGGTGAACAGACATATAGCGCAAATTCCAGTTTTTGTTTACGTTTTGTTTTGATCAGAACGTGTACTATTGACTCCGTCCTGAAGGGGTTAAACTTAAACCGTAATTTGATAATCCCAATTAATTACTTTAATAGAATTGGAATGCTGAATTCTGTCAAAAATGTTGTGGACCCAGGTAACATTTCTTTAAACCAAAACCTTTTATAGATCCCGATGTCCAAAAAGCCACCAGTTCTGTATGTGTGTGATCATGTTTAATACATGGTGGAACCTCCATACAGTTATCCCACTTAAACAATATTTTTTTTCAGAACAACTAGGAATGAAATAGGAGAAACAAAATGAATTACTGTTGTTGCAAAGTGCTTTGTTTAAGACAGAGTTGTCTTGCTTTGCTAAAATTGCAAGTGGCCTCTGATAAGGAAGGGGCAGCAAACTGTAGACATATGTTATATTAAACTCACTTATTTCATTGCAGATGCCTCTATAATACCACGTTACAAATTGACTAAGCATACTTATTATTATCTTATTTTATTTTAGTTATTTCACATTGTGCAGCCTATGCAAACAATGTCTACATCTCAACTTCAGCTTGTACATCCTCTAAGAGCCAGCATTAATACTGTTTTATCTATATATAAAACATTAAGAACATGAACCATCTGTGTATTAGGCTGAAGTTATTGGGTGTGGGTATAGGTTGGAAGCTGTGGTTGGTATTGAGGAACCTGCCAGGGTGGGTCCAGGAGCACCACAGGCACCAGGGAAGCCAGGGGCACCAGCAATACCAGGAGTACCAGTGGGGCCAGCTTGACCGGGTTCGCCACGAGCACCTTGGGGTGAACCCCTGCTCTCCACAATTAAAACAATTAAAACAGTGCTGAAGTTGCCACCTCTACAAAAGTTAGACCCTTTGATCAAATTCTCTACCTCTGTCTCTAAAACTTGTCTGATTCAATCTCCTATCACCTCACAAATGTCCTTGTCTCCCCTGCTTAAAATCACAATCCTTTGTGACCGATACAACATACTTTTCCCTCTTTCTTTATATCAAAACAACCTGCTGTATCTTTCTCATGAAGCATATTCCATATGCAGGTCGAGATTACCTAACTCACACCCCCTCTTTGTGTACACTTCTTAGTGTACCACACAGATATAATATTAATAAGCTTTTGAAGAATTCGTACATAAACAGTGAAAGCAGAGTCTTCCTACAGGGTTTGCAATACTGACAGTCTGGGTCATAGGTGTAATGCAGTTAGTTACTTTTCCATTGTCAGAATACATTGAAAACACAAATATATTGCAAATATTAAAATCATATTGCAGCCGTTTCCTACACCTATAAAATATGGTTGTAATACTTCAATTGAGTTCAAATTGAGTATCAAAAGTCTAACCACAAAAACTAAACGTTATATACTTATCAAAAATGAGTTTAACCCCTTAGCGAGTTAATAGGGTGACCTCTTCCCATAGTATGGTTCCTTTTAGAATTATTATATTATTTATTCTCTTCTGGGTCTGCAAAATGCTTTCAATATACCAATACAAATATAATACAGTAGTTTAGAATTGCCTCAAAATAAATTGTCTGATCTCTATTAAAAATACCATTTCATCATTTTGCTATAATCAATGAAGCATATTAGATTAATCTTAATCTGGGAAAAAACTTATCCTATATATCCATTAATTTTTTTTTCTTGTTAAGTAACCATATAACATAACAATTGTTTATGTTAAAGATAACGCTAAATACTCCCCTAATAATATGAAGAATGAGAGATCCACGATTTTGAGAAGCAGATTTTTTTCCAGGGGCCCCTTTTTCGTGAGCTGATCAGCATTTAATCTGTTGTAAAAAGACACTAAAAGCTTGCGTTAATGACATGCAAATATTCTTTAAATAGTCTTCATATTCATTGTAATATCACACATGTCCTCTTATAACACAGAACACAACGAATGTAACAGATATCCAGCAGACATGCCAATACAAAAACCCATTAATGGACATGCAATTAACTCAATCCAAAATAAATTATCAAATGTCACACCCAAAAGAAACACATAATGTAGGTTTCCCTTGTTTGTGCATTATGCATTTCTGCGAACTATACAAGCAGTACTGCTTTAAGATTAGACCAGAAAACCTGGCAGCTGGACAGGAAAGTCGAATTTTGGCAAGAAGTCCATTATTACAACAGAATTTTGGAAAACGGCTAAAACTTAGCGTGTTTTTTTCTTTTGCTTTAAGGATTACAACTCATATTGCTCTTGGACTAGTATTCAATAATAAATCAGTTATTTAATAGATTATTACGCTGCCATTTCCATCTGTGTCAATACTGAGACAAACGTATTTAAATATAATTTAAAATAGCACAGCAAAATACCCATTAACATACATGACAATCAAACTGCATACTTTAAAATGAGTAACCAAAACACATTTATCACAATCACCATTTACACAGAATAAACTTTTAACAGCTGTATTCAGAACATATTATTGTATATTTTCTTTATTTTTATTTGATTTTATTATTTAGGAGTTCTGGTACCAATGGTTTTCTTATTAAAGAAGGGATCCCGTACGGCCATATAACGCGTTTGACTTAAACATTTGTATAACACTTGCATTAACCAGTTGCAACATATGTACCCTGTCAATAGAATTTCTCTCCTATACGCTTATAGAACATTTGGACCAGATTACACAGACATGGTATCACCTGCATTTGTCAGAACTCTCAAAAACTCAAAATATTTATACTACTCCATGTTAAAAGCATGGCAAAATTTTGACCGGTCAATTTGAGTTCCCAAAAGTCATAAAAACACAGGTGGTAACCTTTGTCCATGGTTTCTGATCCTACATTCTATGACCAAAATTTCAAACCCACTTCTGCACAGGGGGTCCACCATTTGGGTCACAATCAATAAAATCTCTGCATCCCCAGACAACAATTTACAGATTTTCACAATTCTACAGAATACATACAATTTAAAGCATTTACAACATGTCAGGTACCTGTAGCAAGCAAGTTAGTTTACAGCACGAAATGAAGCATGTGCTGAAAATATAAATTTCATATTAATTTATAATCATCTACATTTACAACATGAATTTGTAGCTCCCCTTAATTAACCTCTATTTTTTCTTTTATTTATCATCACCTTCTCATGTACCTTTGACATTCCTTCAATTACTTTATTAATACACGAAACTCTCTTAGTTAGATGGACATTTTGCTAGAGCCGCACCCTCTGTGATAGACAGACAGGATCCCGGGAATCAGTCAAGAAGACAAGAGATGTGTTCTATAACCAATTCAAATTTTATTATACAGTCATATGCATTTATACCCCATTTCCATGTTGGTGGGGGTCATGAGCGTTTATTACATAATATGTTGGTCACAAGTTATAAACAGCTGTTTCTAATTATAATCTTTCGTCATATAACGCAATACATATTTGATTAAAACCAGATATTTACAAAATACCGATATATTGGACAATTAACAAGAACATTTCGAAATCAGTATTTTTCCAGCAAAAAGGATTTTATACAAATCCTTTTTCCGAGAAATAAAGATGAAATGCCAAATTCATTCTTTGTTCAAATTAACTCTTATATGGACAGCTAGGATAGATATCAAAATGGATATTTGCATCTACACCCTCGTGCAGCAGAAACATACTTTTACATTAAAATACATATTGGGAGTATGGTTCAACAGATTTCGGCGAACAGGCGTTCGGCTGATAGCTGGGGTCGGGGCGCACATTCCCTGAAAGTGCCGCTCCGATCCCAGCTTAAATGACCGAACGCCGCACATATTATATTTATTTCCAAAGTTCTCCCCAAACTACCGAAGGATCCCACAGACCCTGATACCGAAAGGCCGGGGCTCCCGAACGGCTTGGAAGTCCAGCGGTATTCGTGCCGCCGAGCATCCGATTTTAGTTCCAGACACTCGACGACCGAATACCGCTGGGCTAACAAAGGATCCAAGATGGCCGACCGCCGCGTGGTCGGTAGCCGAACGACGGACACCCGGAATCCTCTTCATTTACCGTTTGCAACAATGTTGCAACCTTTAATGAGAGCCACACGACCGTCTGAGGGTGGTCTCCATTCGGCAGTTTGTTTGTTTCACGAACAGGGTTGGAAATCTCTGTTCGTGGAACAATTACCTGCATGCCGACGGGTTTTATACCGCCGACATGCGAACACGTTAAACACATATTACATTACTCTTGCGTACCCTTGGTTCTTAAAGGGATACGTACAGGCTTTAATAAAAAATACAGGTTAAATAAGGCTGCTGCCACCACAGTGGGCTCATCCTCTCATGGCCATTGGAGTTAACTAAAAAAACCTCCATTTGTTTAAAAATACATAGGGATAAAAGAGAGAGCGCAGGTAACTTGTTTTTGTACTGTAGACATTGCAGCCGCCCAGTAGGGATGGGAGTGAGCACAGGACTTTTCTTTCTGCATTTTATCCGTTTTTTGTATTATTCAGCCTTGTTACGATGCAGCCGCCCATCCCATGTGTTCCCTATTAAGGGTTAATAATGTATAGGGGTGTATATAAAAAATACCCCTTTCTGTCTCATTAGAGATTTTTGCCAGAGGCTCAAGGAAGCAAGGTGAATGGTTAGAGTTAGGACCCACCTAGGGGGGTCTGTCTTGATGTTGGCAGGTGGGCTCATCCTCTCATGGCCATTGGAGGTAACTAAAAAACCTCCATATGTTTAAAAATACATAGGGATAAAGGAGAGAGCGCAGGTAACTTGATTTTCTGTGTATTGTATGGCAGTCTCTGTATTGTACCCAGCTCTGTGTATTGTATGGCAGTCTCTGTAATGTACCCAGCTCTGTGTATTGTATGGCAGTCTCTGTAATGTACCCAGCTCTGTGTATTGTATGGCAGTCTCTGTAATGTATCCAGCTCTGTGTATTGTATGGCAGTCTCTGTATTGTACCCAGCTCGGTGTATTGTATGGCAGTCTCTGTATTGTACCCAGCTCTGTGTATTGTATGGCAGTCTCTGTATTGTATCCAGCTCTGTGTATTGTATGACAGTCTCTGTATTGTATCCAGCTCTGTGTATTGTATGGCACTCTATGTATTGTATCCAGCTCTGTGTATTGTACCCAGCTCTGTGTATTGTACCCAGCTCTGTGTATTGTATGGCACTCTCTGTATTGTATCCAGCTCTGTGTATTGTATGGCACTCTCTGTATTGTATCCAGCTCTGTATATTGTATGGCAGTCTCTGTATTGTACCCAGCTCGGTGTATTGTATGGCAGTCTCTGTATTGTACCCAGCTCTGTGTATTGTATGGCAGTGTCTGTATTGCACCCAGCTCTGTGTATTGTATGGCACTCTCTGTATTGTACCCAGCTCTGTGTATTGTATGGCACTCTCTGTATTGTACCCAGATCTGTGTATTGTATGGCAGTCTCTGTATTGTACCCAGCTCTGTGTATTGTATGGCAGTCTCTGTATTGTACCCAGCTCTGTGTATTGTATGACAGTCTCTGTATTGTACCCAGCCCTGTGATAGTGGTGATTGGCTGTGACAGCGATCACATGGTCATAGAGTCAGCCAGGTACGTCATTAACCCCATGATTGCTGTTATGTGTCTTTAAGGGTAGGTCTTCCATAATGGAGAATGTAATTTAATGAAGGGGTTAATAGACTGCATGTTATTGTCAGTCAGTGTATTATAACGGATCATTTTATAGATTCACAGCATTCTACTGATCTTCACTTCCTGCCTCAACCCCCTCCGCCCCCCCCATCCAGCTCTTTTTGTGAAATTCCCTCCTGCAGTTTCAAGACCCCCTCCCCCTCCTTTTTCTAGTGCGTGTCTCTTCCCTAATCTAATACTCCTCCAGCTGTGGTTCTATAGGAGAGTGCCGAGTATCTGTATACGGTGTGCGGGGGGAATCTCAGCCATATATCATCAAACATAACAGGTACTCGTTATCATTATACGGAGCTACATGTTTATTATCAGCAGGGCCGTTTGAAGGAATTTGGGGGCCCCAAGCAAAATAGACATGGAGGGCCCCCCCCCCCTCCACGCCCTCCCCACCTTACGCACGCAAAGCCTACAGGAACCACAATAATTAACATACACCACCCCATAATTAATACACCCCCATAATATACACCCCCCATAATTAATCCACCCCCCATAATTAATCCACCCCCCATAATTAATCCACTCCCCCATAATTAATCCACTCCCCCATAATATACACCCCCCCATAATTAATACACTTCCCCATAATTAATACACTCCCCCATAATTAATCCACCCCCCCGTAATTAATATACACCACCCCATTATTAATACACCCCCCATAATTAATACACCCCCCCATAATTAATATACACCCCCATAATTAATACACCCCCTAATTAATACACCCCCCATAATTAATCCACACCATAATTAATCCACCCCCCATAATTAACATACACCACCCCATAATTAATACACCCCTATAATTAATATACACCCCCCATAATGAATCCACCCCCATAATTAATCCACCCCCCATAATTAATCCACCCCCCATAATTAATATACGCCACCCCATTATTAATACACCCCCATAATTAATATACACCCCCCATACTTAATACACCCCCCATAATTAATATACACCCCCATAATTAATATACCCCCCATAATTAATATACGCCCCCATAATTAATATACAACCCCCCATAATTAATACACCCCCCCATAATTAATATACACCCCCATAATGAATCCACCCCATAATTAATACACCCCCATAATTAATCCACCCCCCATAATTAACATACACCACCCCATAATTAATACATCAACATAATTAATATACACCCCCCATAATTAATCTACCCCCCATAATTAATCCACCCCCATAATTAATATACACCCCCCATAATTAATACACCCCCCCATAATTAATATACACCCCCCCATAATTAATATACACCCCCCCATAATTAATACACCCGATTAATTAATTAAATAACATTACATAAATTACAAAAACACATAAATTACTACTCACGTTTTGATGATGCCTTCCCTCCGAGACCGACCACTGGATCCTTGCGCTGAAGATCCATGAAGGCGGATTGACGGCGGCGCTGCCTACGGCGTCATCACGCCGCGTCCCACAGACTCCTCCCCCTTCTCAAAGGTGCGGCTGAGCGCAGCGTGATCATTGGGGCCGGGGGGGCGACACATGACACGTGAAGTCATGGCACCCCCCTGGACAGTGGCATCCAGGGCGGGCCGCCCCGCCTGCCCCCCCCGTCCTCCTTAGTACGCCACTGACGAGAAAGGAGTGCTGCAGCCGCCTGAGGCTCTCTATAGAGCACTCAGGCGGCTGCAGCCTTATAGGAAGCACCGGCTCTGCTTGGGGCCCCAGGCCAGCTCGGGGCCCCAAGCAGTTGCTTGGTTTGCCTGTCGGGTAGCGACGGGCCTGATTATCAGCGTATAGATACTCGATATCATTATACAGAGCGACATGTTTATTATTAATGTATAGATACACGTTATCATTATACAGAGCTACATGTTTATTATCAGCGTATAGATACTCAGTATTATTATACAGAGCGACATGTTTATTATCAGCGTATAGATACTCAGGATTATTATACAGAGCGACATGTTTATTATCAGCGTATAGATACTCAGTATTATACAGAGCGACATGTTTATTATCAGCGTATAGATACTTAGTATTATTATACAGAGCAACATGTTTATTATCAGCGTATAGATACTCAGTATTATTATACAGAGCGACATGTTTATTATCAGCGTATAGATACTCAGGATTATTATACAGAGCGACATGTTTATTATCAGTGTATATATACTCAGCATTATTATACAGAGCGACATGTTTATTATCAGCGTATAGATACTCAGTATTATTATACAGAGTGACATGTTTATTATCAGCGTATAGATACTCAGTATTATTATACAGAGCTACATGTTTATTATCAGCGTATAGATACTCAGTTTTATTATACAGAGCGACATGCTTATTATCAGCGTATAGATACTCAGTATTATTATACAGAGCGACATGTTTATTATCAGCGTATAGATACTCGGTATCATTATACAGAGCGACATGTTTATTATCAGTGTATAGATACTCAGTATTATTATACAGAGCGACATGTTTATTATCAGAGTATAGATACTCAGTATTATTATACAGAGCGACATGTTTATTATCAGTGTATAGATACTCAGTATTATTATACAGAGCGACATGTTTATTATCAGCGTATAGATACTCAGTATTATACAGAGCGACATGTTTATTATCAGCGTATAGATACTTAGTATTATTATACAGAGCAACATGTTTATTATCAGCGTATAGATACTCAGTATTATTATACAGAGCAACATGTTTATTATCAGCGTATAGATACTCAGTATTATTATACAGAGCGACATGTTTATTATCAGCGTATAGATACTCAGTATTATTATACAGCGACATGTTTATTATCAGTGTATAGATACTCAGTATTATTATACAGAGCGACATGTTTATTATCAGTGTATAGATACTCAGTATTATTATACAGAGCGACATGTTTATTATCAGCGTATAGATACTCAGTATTATTATACAGAGCGACATGTTTATTATCAGTGTATAGATACTGCTTTTAAATCTGTTTCTTTCATATCTTGGCTTTATACAAAGTAGAAGAGAATATGTAACCGTTTTAACGCAAACTTGGGCCGAACGAGTTCAGCAGGATGTTCGTTCCCACAATATCATTCATTGTTTGTTTTTTGCCAGTGATTATTTCAAGTAGTACTGTATGCTGGCAGTACCAACGAGTAAATACTAAACAAAAAAAATTAAAAAACCTCCGGAGAGCAAGGCCATGTTATTGCTGGACCGCTCTTTCCAATAATATTAAGACCTGATAACGTGTAAAACCTCTCTTGTGCCCCCACCTATGCTGCCGATGGGGAGCATCCTGTACCCCCCAAGTAAAGTAATAGGGTGACCTGGTCCTCCCATACCACAATCTATCGCAGAATAGTGAGGATATAATCAAACTGAAAAGTAAATCAAATATCTTTATTTATTTTATTTGTTTTTGTTTTTGTTTTTTAGAAAACCTTTTCCCTAAAAAGCAGACTCTTAAAAGCCGCTTTCAATCTCTATTTGGTAAGTTGAATAACTTTTTCATTTTGTTTATATGTGTGTGTATATTTTAAGGAAAAACTTTTATGGGGGGGGCTGGGGGGGTTAAGTGAGCCGATATGACCAAATCCTCCTGTATGTGGGGTAACTTCTTAGATGACGGAGGATGAAGGTTGGCATTGTGACGGTATGTATATCTATCATCGTCTTGCATACCCTTTTCCGATAAAATAATACGCCAATAATCCACAATATCGCTTGTCGCATAATAACCCACACATGTGCCAAAGCTTAATGCTGGGACAAGACTGGTTAAATGGGAACACAGGCATTCAATTTATACAGGGCATAACTCCTCGTCTGAGCCAGCGAGATAATTGAGTTTAAAGAACCTACTAAACGCAATATATCTTCTGGTCAGAAAAAGTTAAATTTCTCACAATTTCTGGAAATTCCCCCAAATCACATAAAAGCCCCACAAAAATCACATCCCTGGGTAGTTTGTCTCTGTGGGAGCAACATATTCAAAATTCAGCCAAATCTGTTTGGCAGTTATCATACGGCACCGCAGAGAGTGTTGACCGGTCTGCCACGAGGTTAAAGCCGGAAAACCATTCCAGAAGAAAGGTAGCAAGATCTGGCCTCTATTCGTGAGGTTTTATACGAAAACCGCAATAGGTAAAATATATCTGGTTCATGAAGAATGCTCCTTGTGTTCGGTAGTTTGAAACTCCCGAACGCCATTCGTCTGAGTTGCTGGGAAAGAGAATGTGGCAGAGTTCCATAGAGACCGGGGTCTGTGCGAGTGCGTTGCTGAAAACCGTTCCAGGCACTCGACGACCAGGTCCCGCAGGCAGCATTTGGGAGACAAGATGGCCGCCACCCATTGTTCTCACCACGTGTATTCGTACGAACGAAATTGTGGCCACCTAGGAGCATTTGTCGCTTTTTCGTGAGGTCAGCGGAGCTGCCGATATTTAATGGGCCTCTGGAAGGTGAGGCTGTCTTATATGTTGACAAGTGTAGGAACCTTATTTGGGTGTGCTTAACTCGTGGGTTGGCAAAACAATAGTTATGTACATGCAAGAGAATTACTAAAGGACAAAAGAACAAGAAAAAAAGAAATAAGAGTCAACGTTATTCTAGGCATCGCTGTCCTTCTACAAGATCCACGTGGACTTTTGGTAGGTTCTCTTGCGCGGTGGCCAGTCAGGTGACTCGGTTTACTGGTTCCTTTGATCGCGGAGTAAACGGTATTATGGTGTCTGGGTCCCATGTCTGTGTAGGGGCTCGTGCAGTGTGGCCACTGTCTGGCAGTCCCAACTTGGCGAGCACAGCAGGAGCTTCTTTGTCCGAGGAGATCTTGTGAGTAGTCCCGTTGTGGGTGATCAGGAGGACTCTGGGTGTGCCCCATCTGTACTGCACCTCAGCGGTGCGCAATTGGCTTGTGAGGTGGTTCAATGTACGGCGCCACTGGAGCGTGGCTCTAGTTAGGTCCTGAAAAAATAGTAATTGTGCACTTTCAAAGTCCAGGGGAATTTTACCCCGTATTGCCGACATGATGTTGATTTTGTCCCGTGAGGTGGCACAGCGCAGGATGACGTCTCTGGAGTTTATGTTGGACATATTGGGTGAAGGTGGGAGCCTGTACATCCCATCAAGGGTGGTTTTCCTGGCTGTTGCGGGCGGTAGGATGGTGGAGGCAAGTCGTCAGGTGTGACGTCGGCGAGTATCCCGCGTATTTTTATATGATTGTGACGGGCACGGTCCTCATGAGTCGACATTTGTAGGGAGAGACCCTGTTGGTTAATCTGCATTTGTTGAAGCTCTTTTTTCATTTGCGTCATGTCTGTTAGCAGGTTTGTGATGGTCTCTTCCGTCCCCCTTACTTGTTCTGTCACAGTTTGTAAGTCCCCTTTAAGTATGCCCACATCCGTGGCCAGCGTTTGTTTTATGTCTTGTACCCAGTTGTGTAGGTCCTGTTTAGTGGCCAGGGTGTTATCTGGTGGCGCTTGGGTTGGTGCCCAGGTGTGCTCTTCCTCCCCCTCTGCATGTGCAGGTGTTTGGGGTTGAGAGCGGGATGGTGTCGGGGCCCGTGAGGCCTCCGCGGCCATTTTGGATTGCGCCTGCCACTGCAGCAGAGTTCCGATGTCGGCTTGCTCCGCCGGCGGACCCTGCTGCGGTTTTTGAGTGCGCCTCCCCATGTTCGTTGGGGCAGTGTTGGGGGTCGGCTGGAGGCTGTCTGCTGGGTCAGGCTCACCTCGGGTGAAGATCCAGTTGAGGAAATACTCCAGTCCGGTGATATTGGGCGTGGGATAGGCCTTAAGCCTTCGTTTCACCTTGCCAGATCGTGGGGTTTGAAAAAAAGGCATGAAAGTGGGCGTAAGGACAGAAACCAGCTTTTATTGCCCTGATTGCCCCTCTCAGCCTGGCCTTTGTATTGGCAACTGTTTTAAAGTTTTTCACACCCAGGGAGAATATATATAGAAGGCTTGGCCTGTAATTGTGGGAGGCACTTAAATTCCCTATTTAAACCCAGTGAGCCCCTGCTTACCTGTCTTCGACGATCTCGGAAGTGCTTCAGTGTACTTCCGGCTTACAGATCCGTGACGTCAGTTTCCCGCCCGCCGGCAGCCCGGTTCAAACGCTCTGCGGCTGTATTCGTGAGTATAACGCTTTTTGCCTTACACGGACGGCATCGAAATCGTAAGTTTAGCCCTGTCGCTCACGGGCTCGGCTTCACTCCGCTCCTGCAATCTCGGTCAGTGTAACACGTTCAGTTACACTTACACCTCGTAGTCTCGTTTAGCCGGACCGGGTTGCCATACGTTTTTCATTCAGTTTGGTGCAATACCTTCATTCTGTTTCGTTTTCTGGATATTGTTCACATTTTTAGCAATAAATTTAGTAGTTACGTTTACAAGAGGGGTTTAGGCGGTTGTTGTGTTGCCCAGTATTCTAAACTTCTGTATTTAAAGTGGTTTATATGGTCCCCTTAAAGTCATAAATAGCAAAGTAGAATAATAGGGGGTATGTTGTTTCCATTGATTTAATGGCTGTTCATGTCCTATTTTCTGTTGTAGTCCTTACTAGTACTGACACTTCTCGCAAGTGGCCCTTCGCGGGTATACGTGTTCGCAGCTGTGTTAAAGAGGTAGGCCTCTGTGTCACCCAGTTCATTTGTGTGTATATTGTAATTAAATAGTACGTTTCATAAATAGGTCACCTTTCTTTCCCTTTAGTTCCGTTGGTTCCCTTCAGGATAATAGTCCATTATTAGGTCAAGTAAAGTATTCCTTCCTCTGCAGGTATGTTATTGGTGTGTCCCGGGGGGGGGGGGGGATTTTGAGGACTAGTTGTAATTCTCCCGCCAACTTAGGTATGTTCCCATAGGCCTCTTTGCCTATAAGTTTAGAGGTCCCGCAAGGCATAAGGTCAGCCCTTACGTTCGGAGGTTCAGGCCAATCGTCCCAACGCATAGCTATAGCCTTGCTTCAAAACTTAGTTAGGGCCTCACCAGTCACGGCCAAACGTTTTACTTCTTTTACGTGTCACCGAGAGGCCAACACCCCGCCACCCACCTCAGTGGCACCAAGGCCCCACGAGCCAAATCATAGATAGTGCCTCTCATAGCCACTTGGCAAGTAGTTAGGGCCTCATCTGCCACCAACCGAAGCTAAGTTAATACAATTTCGCCCATGGGCACTAACCTAGTAAGCGGGGTCCCTCCAGCTGTTTACATTTCAGTACTAAACTCACCCTCTCTGCCCCCCTTAGAATGTCCAACGCTTCGGTATTAGAAGACAATCTGTCGGTTACCAGCACCCCTCTCAGGTCGGGCACACAGAGAAGGCAACCAACCCCTCCAAGTCCAGCTTCCAGCTATCGCTCCTGGACTATCCCTAAGATTACCGCTGAACTAAAAAAGAGGAATATCCCTTATCCGGCTTCAGCCAGGAAGAATGAACTTTTTCGTTTATTGAACTCTACTGAGGATAACGAAAGGCCTGGCCCTAGTTCACAGGTTAATGTACTTAATAGCCTGGCTGAGTTACACGCCATGATGGCCTCCCTAGTGTCCTCAGTTGCCACTATCAATAATAGATTGGATAACCTGGAAGCTAATAATGTTCCTACAGTCCCCGAGATTCCCGGGCCGGTTGCCCAACCCACGCCCGCCCTAGGAGGTAATAGTAACCCTCTACCGGCTAGGAAAGTTACTAACGTTATTAATCCTATTCACCTAATACCGCAGTCTCTCAGACGTGACATCATAGAGGGAAAGGATGTTAACTTGGCCTCGCTACTGATAGCGGCTCAAGACGTGGTAGAAAACAGGGCGTACACGTTTGAGGATCTATCAGTAGTAATGAGGGCCAGAGACCCTAGGTTGAATAGGAAACTTAACATTCCCGAGTTTGTCTTGGCATTTGGCCTATACAGAGACGTTATCTGTACTGCTTTTCCCCTCCGCAGAGAGGAGCTAGACTTATACCTACACAAGGTGATAGAGCTAGCTTATAAGTACGGGGGCTTTGCCTTTTACGACTATCATAAGTCATTCTCCTCTAGGTCAGCCGCTTCATTGTCTCAGTATAATACAGTCACGGACTGGGGTCAGCTGGACACGGAGTTGTTTCTTATGCATTTTGCAGGTCTCAAAACCCCTTCCTGTGCCATATGCTCGTCTGCAGCTCACTCGATTAATTTCTGTCCTGAAAATGTAGCTATCCCCTCTACCAGTAACGCCAACTCCGATTTTCAGTCAACTTCCAACCTGGTGTCCCGTCCATGTATTGGATAAGCTAGTAGCAGCCCAAGCTAATTCCGTTCCTGATAGCCCACTTCTAGCTATACTAGGGAAACCCCTGACCACAAAAATCTTCATGCTTTACATACGCACCCTTTTACTCCGCTTGGGACAAAACCCACGTTCATTCTCGGGCCATTCTTTTCGTATTGGAGCAGCCACAGCTGCCTCAGGTAATCATGTACCGACACACATAATTAAAAATATGGGGAGGTGGAAATCATCCGCATACAACAGATACATTCCCAATCCAGAGAAGGAGATAAGGCTGGCTTTCTGTGATATGACTAAATGATGTACCGCTTAATAAACGCATTTTGTTTCAATGGTTATTATTTTTGCCCTCTTTTACAGGCCTAACCTTACGTCAGTTTCGGCACACCTCAACTGACTTGCTATTAAGGAACTACTTATTTTTAACCCTGTTTTCCTTACGTCCTCGGAATGTGCCGTACACAAATATATATATATATGAACATTTTCTTTTCCTGGCCATATGCCATGGCAGCACAACATTGGGTAGCTCCTCCCTATCCCCATTGGACAGGAATAATAATCAAGCCGTATAAGTACCACCTCCTTCCCCAGTCTTTTTTTTTTTTTCCTGTCCTATCCCTAGGACATGTTGGTCTTAGGACCATTGAAATTTTCTTTTATGGCTTACCTGAGGATTAGTTCCTCTAGCCCCTGGGGTGTTCACCCTCTCTCCCTTGGGAAGTCTCCAGTATATGGCCCTGCGCAAAGGTGTCCCCCTGGAGAAAACCCCTTTAGTGACCGGGGGTTTTCCCTTCCTATTATCTTGCAATGACCCCATGGGTAGCAAGTAAAGGATCATTGATGTTGGGATCAAGCTGGTTATATGATGAAATCTTCCCACCAGTTGGCATGACGTCACTCGCTCTTTTTTAAAGCGCCAAAACCTCATTTTAGTAAAGGCTGTATTTTCAACCTAAAAAAGAAATCCTCAGTGCTGGAAAGCATTTCTGTTCCATAGCTTCCACCGAATTGTCAGTCCTTTTCTGGACAAAAGTACGTTTATTCTTTATTATTTCTTTTTCTTAATTTTATCTTCTTGGTTTAAGTTCGCTGTTCCATCAATTGTTTCCAGATGGACTCTCGTTCTAGATCCAGAGAATCGGATTCTTCTCACCATAATAGGTCACAATCTAAGCAATATAGGTAAGCCATCCTTTTTAAATGTTGAAAATAATGAAATAAATAAAAGAGTGGGAATGTACTAATAAGCACGTTTGGTGTATTGTAGTGCCAAAAGTACAAAGACTTCAGGATCGTCCAAAGGGAAGTCGCCCAAAAGGACGCTATGCATATCCTGTGACAACAGAGCCATAGAAGGGAAACGTCTCTGTTCAGATTGTCTCTCAGTGGCTGCAGGACCTTCTCATCCAACACCGGACATTATGCAAATTATTAAGCAGGCAGTTGCCCAGGGCATCAGAGAGCTTGGTAAGACCCACAAGCGACCTAGATATTCTGAGCCCTCAGATTTTTCTCCTGGAAACTCTGAAGATGAGTTTATGGATTCAGCCTCGCTGAGAGACCCAGATTTTTCCTCGGAGGAGGATGCTATACCTGATCCTGACTTCCTGGTGCCGGTGGAAGTGGATCGTTTAATTGCACGGGTTAGAGAAACTCTCACCTTAAAGGAACCCTCGGAGGAGGAACCCTCTACATCTAACCGCTATTTCTTTGATCTTAGAAGAAAAAGAGCAGTTTTTCCAGTGCATAGCACGATCAGTGATCTTATTAAGGAAGAATGGTCCAGATCTGATAGATCATCTGCCAAAGGAAAATTCTCAAGGTTATACCCGTTTGATCCAAAAGATGCTGAAGCATGGGATCTTGCACCCAAGGTTGATGCTGCAGTTGTCAGATTAGCCAAACATACTACCCTGCCTGTGGACGATGCAGGTTCCTTCAGGGATCCAATGGATCGTAAGATGGAATACTACCTTTCCAAATCCTATATAGCATCAGGTACGAGTCTACACCCTGCTGTTGCTCTCACGTCAGTTACTAGAGCTATGAAGGAACTGGAGGAGGACATCAGGAGTGGCAGAAGCCATTCCTCCATTATAGATAGTTTACGAGATATGCGTCTAGCCATTGAATTTTCATCTGAAGCAGCAGTGGATCTAGTGAGAAATCTGGCTAGAAATATGTCTTTTTCTATTTCCTCCAGACGTGCGCTTTGGCTCAGATCTTGGGCGGCCGATGCTTCATCCAAAACTAGTTTGTGCTCCTTAACATTTCACGGAAATATGCTTTTTGGTAAGAACTTAGATGAATGCATAAAAAGGGCAGCTGAAGGTAATAAAGCCTTTCTACCACAGGAGAGGAAGCATAAAGGATCCTTTTGTAGCCGGAAAGAATACCATTCCTTTCGAGATAGCAGGTCATACAGGCCCGGTAGAGAGTATTCCAGATTTCAATCTGGTAGAGGAGCCCAATCTGGAGGAAGGGTAAACAAGTCACGTGGTGCCTCTTCTTCCAAGAACCCTAGGAATGTATGACTATATAATTCCCAAATTCGAAGGGGTAGGGGCCTGTCTTCTTCAATATCTACCAATCTGGAGCAAATCCACAAACGACAGTTGGGTGCTGTACATTATTCGGAGAGGTTACCTTCTAGAATTCTACATGCATCCTCCCAGCAAGTCCTTTCATCTCACGAAGTGGCCAAAAGACAGGGAAAAGCGCATGGCTCTACGAAACTTCGTTCTATCCTTGCAGAAAGAGAAGGTCATATTAAAGGTACCAGCAGACGAAAGAACACAAGGTTTTTACTCCCACATTTTCTTAACGAAGAAATCCTCAGGGGGATGGAGGCCCATTTTGGACCTACACAGGTTAAACAAACATCTGCACATTCGCAGATTCAAGATGGAATCCCTGCAGTCTATAATAAAGGTAGTGTCGCCCAACCAATGGATGTTGTCTATAAATCTGTTGGACGCCTATTTCCACTTACCTATTGCCCAAAACCAACAAAGATTTCTGAGGTTTGCTGTGGAGGGAGGTCATTTTCAGTTCAGAGCCCTCCCGTTTGGACTGAGCACAGTTTCAAGGACATTCACGAAAGTATTGATTGTTCTAATTGCAGAACTAAGAAAGCAGGACATCGCCATTTACCATTATTTGGACGACATCTTGATCATGCGAAACAACAAGGATTCACTCACATCCCATGCAATTATGAGCATTCAGTTCCTACAAGCCCACGGATGGAAGATCAACACCAAGAAGAGCCACCTCCACCCAACACAATCTATGATTTATTTAGGTGCTCACTTCGACACTGTGATGGGTACTGTCCAGCTTTCACCGACAAGGAGATTGAAGCTCATGAAACAATTAAGAAGCATGTTGAAGTCCAGTGTTGTTCCCGCAAAGACGGTTATGAGCCTTCTCGGATCTATGTCCTCCACAATAGGGCTGACCAGGTGGGCACAGTGGAGAATGAGACCGTTCCAAGCCAATTTTCTGATACAATTCTCCTCAGGGAATCGGTTCCAACCCATCAAGTTACCGTTGGCGGTACGCCATTCTCTAGTCTGGTGGCTAAATAAGAAACACCTATCCAGGGGGTTTCCACTAGGAGACATCGCATGGATAGCAGTGACAACAGATGCCAGCCAATGGGGTTGGGGCGCCCATTGTCTCCACGACTTTGCACAGGAAGAATGGAATTTCATGGCAAGCAAGGTGCATTCCAATTTACTAGAGCTTCTAGCTGTCCTCAAAGCTTTAAAATACTTCTCAGTCCATCTCAAAGGTCAATGGCTGAAGATAAGAACAGACAACACCACCATGGTGTCCTATATCAATCACCAAGGAGGTACCAGGAGCGGCAAGATGATGGAAGTCATGAAACGACTTATGTGGTGGGTTCAGAGGAACCTGGCAGGGCTTACAGCCATCCATCTACCAGGGAAACGGAATCAACTGGCAGATTTCCTCAACAGATCCAGAGTAGATCCAGGGGAATGGTGCCTATCGGACAGAGTATTCCATACAATTGTGGACAAGTGGGGTCTCCCCCAGGTGGACCTTTTAGCTACTCAAGCCAACAGAAAAGTGGACCACTTCTTCGCGATAAAGGAAGACCATCTGGCAATGGGAAGGGATGCCTTAAGTCCCTGGAGATTCAAGACAGGGTATGCATTTCCCCCATTTCCACTGATTCTCCCACTCCTGAGGAGGATGAGAACAGAACGAATAACTCTCATCCTGATAGCGCCTTATTGGCCTCGAAGACCTTGGTTTCCCTTGCTTCAAAGTCTTTCTGTGGAGCCTCCTCTTCCACTCCCCAGAACACCCGATCTACTGTTCCAGGGTCCAGTGTTGCATCCAGATCCTGCCTCACTCAATCTCATGGCATGGAGACTGAAAGGAACAGGCTTATGAACAAGGGATTCTCTCAGGCCGTAATAGACACTATGCTGAAGGCACGTAAGCATTCCACTTCAGCCACCTATTATAGAGTATGGGAAGTTTTTTCCGCCTGGGCTCTTCCCAAAAACATTGATTTACAAAATACCTCTTCCACAGATATTTTGGAGTTCCTGCAATCTGGACTTGCTAAGGGTCTGAGTTATAATACCCTTAAGGTACACATCTCGGCCTTATCCGCTCTAACCAATCATAGATGGGCATTGGACTCTGATGTCATCAGATTCATTAAAGGAGTCCATAAAATTAAGCCTCCAATTAGGCATTTTGTTCCCTCCTGGAATCTCCCTCTGGTTCTGAATGCCTTAAAATTGGAACCCTTTGAACCCTTTGACTCCATTCCTCTACACAGCCTCTCCATTAAGACTGCTTTGCTGATCGCCCTGGCTTCTGGCAGGAGAGTTTCAGAGCTCCACGCTCTATCCATTAAGGAACCCTTTACGGTCTTTCACAAAGACAGTTATCCTCCGTACGGTTCCCGAATTTAGACCTAAAGTCACCTCTTCCTTTCACATCAACGAAGATATTGTTCTTCCATCTCTGAAACCTGATTCACAAGGAATTGATGATTCAACTGGCCTGTCTTCTCTAGACCTAGTGAGATGCCTCCGTATATATATTGAGAGGACTACGGCTTGGTGCACCTCTCCAAGTCTCTTAGTTCTTCATAGTGGTTGTAAAAAAGGCTCACAAGCACCTAAGTCCACTATTAGCAGGTGGATAGTAGCAGCTATTATTCAGGCCTATCAATCTACTGGATCTCCGGTCCCTGTGGGTCTTAAAGCCCATTCCACTAGGGCTCTCTCATCTTCCTGGGCAGCTGCAGCTAATGTTTCTCCTGAACTCATTTGTAAAGCGGCCACATGGTCTTCTACCAACACTTTCATTAAGAGCTACCAAATTGATGTCAGGGCAGGTCTATCTGATCAATTTGCTAAATCTGTTCTGTCTGTATCCAATGCATGATTCTTTGTTTATCACTTGTTAGGGTGTCAATACACTTTGCATTCAAAACTTTGGTGTTTGTGTCTTCTTCCCTCCCTGGTTTATTTCTTGGGTATTATCCAATGTTGTGCTGCCATGGATATGGCCAGGGAAATGGAAAATGTATTCATACTTACCGTAATTTTCTTTTCCTGGCCATATGCCTTGGCAGCACAATGGTCCCACCCGGGGCTATTGCTGAAAACTAGACTGGGGAAGGAGGGGTAGGAGGTGGTACTTATACGGCTTGATTATTATTCCTGTCCAATGGGGATAGGGAGCAGCTACCCAATGTTGTGCTGCCATGGCATATGGCCAGGAAAAGAAAATGTTCATATATATATATATATTCTCCCTGGGTGTGAAAAACTTTAAAACAGTTGCAAATACAAAGGCCAGGCTGAGAGGGGCAATCAGGGCAATAAAAGCTGGTTTCTGTCCTTACGCCCCTCTGGTAGCACAACCTGCACCTTTTCTGGGGTGTCTTCTTTTTGGGGGTTGGTGGTATCTGGAAACCGAAGTGACCTGTCTCAACCCTTCTGCTGCTAGGCCCAGCTGATGGTTCCCCCACTGTGGCACTCAGTGAGCAGCCCAGACATAAGCTGAAACTGGAAATCCAGAAATGTGGATTTAAGGTCAGCATTTGTCTTTTTGTACGGAATAAAGGCATTGTGAGTCGCCATTTACATAAGGTAAATGCCAAGCTTTTTGTACCATGCCCTGGTCTTCCTCAGTATTAAATAGGGTTGCAGCAGTTGGTCGCACAGGTCAACTCCCCCCATATGCTTGTTATACTTCCTAATGCAGACTGGCACCCGTCTAATTTCTTGTCTGCCACAAACTGCGACTCTTCGAGTGTGCTCCTTTATGCATAGATGTTAGCATGAACACCTCCTTCTTATCTTTGAATTTGAGAGCCAGCAGTTCGTCCTGGCAGAGAGCAGCCGTTTCCCCCCCTCTTGATATTTTTTTTGTGCCAGGGCTTTTGGGAAAGCGACACGTGTCTTTCGGATAGTGCCGCAGGCCACAGTTTCAAAGCAATAAAGCATCCTAAGAAGAGGGGTGCTATTATAGTAATTGTCTATAAATAAATGATACCCCTTATTTAGCAATGGGTTAATTAGATCCCATAGGATTTTTCCACTCGTCCCAATGATATCCGGGCAACCTGGGGGATCCAAGTGGCTGTCTTTACCTTCGTAAACACGGAAGGTGTAAACATAACCACTGGCACTTTCACAAAGTTTATACAACTTTATCCCATACCGGGATCTTTTGGCCGGGATATATTGTTTAGACCCCGGGTGGAGCGCTGAATGGCCATTGGACATACTGCAGTTACGGAGGCAGGTATGAAAGCCTGCTTTTATGCCGCGTGAGGTCACCGGCTAAGCAAGGAGGCGGTCCTTTAGGGCAGCGAATCCCTGTCCGTCTGTCAGGGTACCTGAGGTCTCTACCTCTGAGAGAGGTAGAGACTTAGAAGTTTATCCGTCTGGACGGCATCTCTCCTCGGCCCCTCGCGGTTCACTCGGTCTTGCTAACGCCGGCCGCGAGGGAGTCACTTCCTTTTATAACAGGAGGACCGGAGGTAGACGTCATGACGCCAACCCGGAACGTCCTGTCACTCAAATCTCTGGAGACGAATCAGGACTCGCCGGAGGCGTGTCTTCTCTCCCTAGCCAGGATACTTAACAGTGGCTCTCTCATTCACTCATTGCCCTGTCGTGGTTCTAGTCCGCCTAGTCACACAGTGCTTTGTTATTCTCTTGTCTTTTGGTTCCGACCCGGCTTTGGTATTTACTCTCCTGTCTTTCTGTTATCCTTGACCCGCCTTGTCTCTCTCTTACCTGTCTTCTCGTTCCCTCGACCTCGGCTTGTCTCTGACCATTCTATCGTAGTTATACGTTAAGTCCGGCCATTCTAAGGACCAGTATACGTATCAGCTACTCTTTGTACTCTGCGTGTTGGATCCCTGACCCGATCCTGACATTACGACAGGGCCATGGATCCTGCAGGTACAAATTGTCAGCTTGGTTCTCCTGATCCTAGGTTTGACGCCATGGATCATAGGATGGATCAGATGGCTCTAGCACTACAGGCGCTGCTGTCTCGTCCTATTAATCCACCTGAGGAGATGCGTAATATGTCTGCTTCTTCTGTGGGTTCAGGGCTAGAGGTAGCTACTGTAGGTGCTTCTTCCCGAGTTACCCCACCTGTACGTTATGCTGGTTCTCCTGAGAGGTGTTGTGGCTTTTTGAAGCAGATCAGTATTCATTTCGAGTTACAGCCTCGTTCATACCCTACGGATAGGGCAAAAGTGGGATTTATTATTACCTTACTCATTGAGAAAGCTCTGAGATGGGCTAATCCGTTGTGGGAGAATGATAATCCATTAGTCTATAACTATAATGCCTTTGTAGCTGCTTTTAAAAGAACTTTTGATCCTCCTGGCAGGAGAGTCAATGCAGCCAGATTACTGTTGCGCCTTAGACAAGACAACCAAACACTTGTGGATTACGCACTAGAGTTCAGGTCTTTGGCGGCAGAGATAAAATGGAATGAACAGGCCTATATAGACGTATTATTAAATGGATTATCTGATGTAATACTTGATGAGGTAGCAACAAGAGAGCTTCCCGAGAATCTGGAGGACTTAATTTCCTTTATCTCTCGTATTGACGAACGTCTAAGGGAGAGACAGAATACTCGAGATAGAACCGGTAAATCTTCCTTTAGACTAGCACCATCATTTCAAATTTCTGAAACCAAAAATCCACAGGTTTCAGAACCTATGCAGTTAGGCCTTACTCGTCTCTCAGAGGAGGAGAGACAGTACAGGAGAAGGGAGGGACTGTGTATGTATTGTGGGGCCAGAGGTCATGTACGTTTGAGCTGTCCCAGTCGTCCGGGAAACGCTCGCACCTAAGTTTCTCTAGAGGACAGACCTTGGGTGTTTCGATTTTGTCCTCTACTCATAACTACAAGGAACATAGACTCCTATTACCGGTCTCTTTAACTTGGGAGAAGGGAACTTTAGAGACTATGGCATTGATAGACTCCGGCGCTGCTGAGAGTTTTATCGACCAAAAGTTTCTCACCAAACACACTATCCCATCCCAGTTAAGGAAGACACCCTTGGCTGTTGAAGCCATTGATGGTAGACCTTTAGTTGAGCCTGTGATTTTCCGGGAGACCACACCTCTTTACTTAACTACTGGTATTCTACACAAGGAGGAAATATCCCTACTACTCATTTCATCTCCTTCTGTTCCCATAGTCCTGGGATACTCCTGGCTTAAGAGACACAACCCCGTTATAGATTGGAAATCAGGGGAAATAGTTTCGTGGGGTCAGGATTGTCAAGAGAATTGTTTAAAGAAAGTGTCACCTCTTTGTAGTGTCAACTCACTTAATAACGCTACCGACTCTACCAAAGTACAGATACCGTCTTTGTATCAAGATTTAAAGGCAGTATTTGACAAAGGAAAGGCTGATACCTTGCCACCACATAGGCCTTTTGATTGCAAAATTAATTTACTTTCTGGTACCATGCCCCCCAGGGGTCATGTATACCCTTTGTCTACGAATGAAAACTTAGTTCTAGAGGAGTACATTCGTGAAAACCTAGACAAGGGGTTCATTAGAAGATCCTCCTCGCCTGCTGGGGCTGGATTTTTTTTTGTTAAAAAGAAGGATGGTTCTTTAAGACCCTGCATTGACTACCGAGGTCTTAACAAGATAACCATCAGAAATGTATATCCGATCCCCTTGATCACCGAGCTTTTTGATCGATTAAAAAGTTCTAAAATTTTCACTAAGTTAGACCTTAGAGGTGCTTATAATTTGGTGAGAATCCACGACGGTGACGAGTGGAAAACTGCATTCAATACTCGTTATGGGCACTATGAGTATACTGTAATGCCTTTTGGTCTCTGCAATGCCCCGGCGGTATTTCAGGACCTTATTAATGAGGTTCTTAGGGAGTTTCAAGATGACTGTGTGATTGTATACCTTGATGATATACTTATACATTCCAGGGATATTGAAACTCACCACGGACAAGTCAGAAGGGTTTTACACAAACTTCTTCAGCATGGCTTATACTGCAAACTAGAGAAATGCAGCTTTGACCAATCCCAAACTACCTTTCTTGGTTATGTGATTTCTGGGGAGGGGTTTGAAATGGATCCAGAGAAGCTCCAATCCATATTAGATTGGCCTTTACCTAAGGGTCTCAAGGCTATCCAGAGATTTATTGGTTTCTCCAATTACTACAGACGTTTCATTAAGGGTTACTCCTCTATCATTGCTCCCATCACCAATATGACCAAACAAGGGGCTGATACTAAGAATTGGTCTACTGAAGCACTTCTGGCTTTTAGGACACTCAAGGAGCTGTTTGCTTCCGCACCAATTTTAGTTCACCCTGATACTACACTACCTTTCCTACTCGAAGTTGACGCTTCTGAGACTGGTATAGGTGCTGTTCTGTCCCAAAGGTTGGGTGTAGATAAGCCTTTACATCCTTGTGGATACTTTTCCAAAAAATTGTCAGGTACTGAAAGCAGATATGGCATTGGTGACAGGGAACTACTAGCGGTTATAATGGCCTTGAAGGAGTGGAGACATTTATTGGAGGGTACTTTGCATCCTGTTACTATTTTGACAGATCATAAAAACTTATCCTATATTGGAGAGGCTAAACATCTATCATCTAGACAGGCTCGTTGGTCCATATTTCTCACTCACTTCAACTACGTACTCACATATAGGCCAGGTTCTAAGAATTCTAAAGCCGATGCCTTATCTCGCCAATATGAACCAGCTGCCGTATCTGAGCCGGTTTTGTCCGCTATAGTACCCAAGTGTAACATTATCGCTAACACTACTCTCAAAGTCCATTCTCCGCTACTTGATCAGATAAGGAGCTTGCAGCATCTGGCACCCAGACTGACTCCAGCTTCCAGACTTTTCGTTCCTCCTGAACTCCAATTGGAGCTCTTACAGTGTCTTCACGAGAGTAAGGTGGCTGGTCATCCGGGTGTTCGCAAGACGTATTCTTTGATTTCCAAGGATTTCTGGTGGCCTTCGTTACGGAGGGATATTAAGGATTTTATCGGAGTTTGTGTGGTCTGTACTAAAACTAAACTACCGCATTCACTTCCGTGTGGCCTTCTACAACCTCTGGAAATTCCTGACAAACCTTGGTCCTGTGTGGCAATGGACTTTATTGTGGATTTGCCTGTTTCGAAAAAGCACACGGTTATCCTAACCGTAGTCGATAGATTTACCAAGATGGCACATTTCGTACCTTTGCCTAAACTCCCGACTTCTCCTGAATTGGCGGAAATCTTTGCTAAAGAGATTTTTCGTTTGCATGGGATTCCCTCGGAGATCACTTCTGAAAGGGGCTCCCAATTTGTTTCACGTTTTTGGAGGTCGTTCTGTTCTCAATTAGGCATCAAATTGAATTTTTCGTCCGCCTATCATCCTCAGTCTAACGGAGCTGCCGAACGAACCAACCAGAAGATTGAGCAATACTTACGTTGTTTCCGAACACCAGGACGATTGGGTCGGTTTGATTCCTTGGGCGGAGTTTGCGCACAACAATCTCGTTTGTGACTCTACGCATTCAAGCCCCTTCTTCATGAACTATGGCTTTCATCCATCTATTCTTCCCTCGGTTTCTCCTTCCCAAGGAGTGCCGTCGGTTGATGTCCATGTGGCCAATTTGAGGAGGTTGTGGGATCAGACTCGACAGATTCTTCTACACAATTCTGTACTGGTTAAGAAACATGCTGACAAACGTAGAAGGGCGGCTCCGAATTTTGTTCCAGGCGATAGAGTTTGGTTGAGTACTAGGAATATTCGTCTTAAAGTTCCTTCCATGAAATTCGCCCCTCGTTATATTGGTCCCTACAGGATCTTGACTCGAATTAACCCAGTGGCGTATCGTCTAGCTCTCCCAGCTACTTTACGCATCCCGAACTCCTTTCACGTGTCATTGCTGAAACCTCTAATCTGTAACAGATTCTCCTCCACAATCGCCCCTCCGCGCCCTGTTCAGGTGGAGGGTCAGGAGGAGTATGAGGTTAACTCCATTATTGATTCTCGTGTCTCCCGGGGGAGAGTACAATATTTAGTTGACTGGAAGGGATATGGTCCTGAGGAGAGGAGTTGGGTACCACAAGAGGATGTTCATGCTCCTCGCCTTCGCAGGGCATTTCACTCCCGCTTTCCATCTCGCCCCGGCTCCTTCCGCCCGGTGGGCGTATCTGAGAGGGGGGGTACTGTCAGGGTACCTGAGGTCTCTACCTCTGAGAGAGGTAGAGACTTAGAAGTTTATCCGTCCGGACGGCATCTCTCCTCGGCCCCTCGCGGTTCACTCGGTCTTGCTAACGCCGGCCGCGAGGGAGTCACTTCCTTTTATAACAGGAGGACCGGAGGTAGACGTCATGACGCCAACCCGGAACGTCCTGTCACTCAAATCTCGGGAGACGAATCAGGACTCGCCGGAGGCGTGTCTTCTCTCCCTAGCCAGGATACTTAACAGTGGCTCTCTCATTCACTCATTGCCCTGTCGTGGTTCTAGTCCGCCTAGTCACACAGTGCTTTGTTATTCTCTTGTCTTTTGGTTCCGACCCGGCTTTGGTATTTACTCTCCTGTCTTTCTGTTATCCTTGACCCGGCTTGTCTCTCGCTTACCTGTCTTCTCGTTCCCTCGACCTCGGCTTGTCTCTGACCATTCTATCGTAGTTATACGTTAAGTCCGGCCATTCTAAGGACCGGTATACGTATCAGCTACTCTTTGTACTCTGCGTGTTGGATCCCTGACCCGATCCTGACACCGTCGGAGGAGCATGCGCACAGCGGTGGAACGCACACCCGGGTGGTTTTGCGTTCCACCGGAGTTCCAACCGCGCTATCCCGCCTGCGCGGTCTGAACTCCCAAAAAATGGCGCCAAATTTGAAATGATCTGCCTATAATGCTGTGCAGATCTGTCTGTCAACATGAATCCTTGGCATTGAAGATCTCCCGTGTCACCAGCCCCCCCCCCCCCCCCCCACACGGGTCAGAGGTTTTAGAGGTAGGATCCTGATGGTTTCTATTCTATAAAACTCTCTAGATATTTTTATTAAATTCAAATATTATTTAAATTTTGTGTATTACAGATATGTCTAGCCCTGTTTCTACTGACAATATGGATAAAGACAAGGTTCCTACTCCTGTTTCTAAAAAAGCCAGTTCCACGTCTAAACATCTCTGTTGTAGTGAATGCTCCACTCCTTTGCCAGATGGGTTCAAGAGGAAAATCTGTAATAATTGCTCCTCATTATCGCTAGAAAAATCCAAGCAACAAGAAATGAAGTCTTTTTTGTCTTGGTTTCAGGATAATCTAGCCCAGACCTTTGAGTCTTTTTTAAAGAAACCGCTCAGACTTCTCCAGTTAAAACTAATAAGCAGAGAGCTAAAAGGAAGAGTACACCATCTGGTTCAGAACTCTCTTCTGGGGAATGTTCCTTTTCAGATTCAGAATCCTCTAGAGAATCTTCTGATAATGAAGTGGGGTTTCCTTGTGACTAGCTGAGGAAATTTATTAAAGAGGTTACTATGGTCCTTGCTGATGAGACAGCAGATAAAACCAGGAGTAATTTTTTTTCCAATCCAACAAAAGATGCTGGATTTAATTTTCAGGGAATGGAAGAACCCAGAGAAAAGGGCCTTTTATCTCCAGTCATTTTAAAAGTATTGTTAAAATACAGGAGGAAGATAAATGGGAGGATTTACTGGTAGTTGATGTACAAGTTGCGCAATTGTCTAAAAAAACTACTTTGCCTATTGGGGAGATTTCGGGTCTGAAAGACCCTATGGATAAGCGAGCTGAAACTTCCAGCAGACGGGCTTATCAGGCAGCAGGTTTTCAGGCCAAAGCTGCATTAGCTGGGGCTTCAGTGGCAAGAGCTCAGAATCTTTGGTTGAATACCTTGGAAGAAGACCTGGGTGATACCCAGGACAAAGGCCTGTCAAAAAGGTTGTCAAATGAGTATCTTATGGATATTGTTGCATAGGCGATTAAAATATCCGCTCGTATCATGGGTTTGTCATCTGTAACCCGAAGGGCACTGTGGCTTAAGGCCTGGGCAGCAGACACTGCTTCAAAAGCTGCATTATGTGAACTTCCCTTGGAGAAGAAAAAGTTATTTGGGTCTCCCCTAGAAGAATTAGTCCGACAGATGTCAGAAACTAAAAAAGCCTTGCCCCAAGACAGAAAGTATTCCTGGAAGCCCAGGTACAGAAAGTTCCAATTCAGGCACCGGAGGGGTTTTCAAGATAAACCCAGGGGTTTTCGTCAACAAAGGAGATATCAGAAGTTTGACACACAAAGACAAAACTGACAGAAACAAACGTTTCTGACGCCATCAGAGTAGGAGGAAGGTTAGAGTTTTGTTCACAAATGGAGAGAAACAACTACAAATCCATGGGTTTTGAATCTAATCCAAAATGGTTACCGAATAGATTTCTTGGATTCTCCAAGGTCGAATTTCCTTGTCTCCTCCTACCGGTCAAAATTCAAAAACCAAGCCCTTTTTACCGCCACTGTTTCCCTTTTAAGAAAAGGTGTTATAGAAAGGGTTCCAAATTCTCAAGTTTATCAAGGGGTATACTCCCGCTTGTTCCTTGTTCCAAAACCAGACCTGTATTTTCGCCCAATCTTAGATCTAAAATCCCTAAACAAACTCGTTTCTTATCAACATTTCCGAATGGAAACAATAGTCTGTCACTCATATCCTTCAAAGAGGAGATTTTATGGCCACCTTGGATCTGAAGGATGCCTATATGCATGTTCCTATGGATGTGAGCTCAAGAAGATACCTCAGGTTTGCTATAAAGAAAGGGAAAAGTATCCATCATTTCCAGTTCAGGGCTCTCCCTTTCGGGCTAGCCTCAGCACCCAGGATTTTTACAAAGATCCTCACGCCAATCACAGCCCTTTTAAGGCTACAAGGTATCACAATCGTACCCTATTTGGATGACTGGTGGATAAAAGCAGATACAAGAACCACGCTGAATTCAGATGTGGCCTACACTCTAAAAATCCTGGAAGAACATGGTTGGATTATAAATCTAGAAAAGTCACATCTTACCCCTTCAAAGTCCATCCTATTTTTAGGGTTTTTTTATCAAGTCAGATACCCTGTCAATTCATCTTTCAAGCAAGAAGAAGACAAAGATAAAGAGGTTGATAACGAAACTTCTTCAGGTATCAGAATGTTCCGTAAGAAAAGCAATGCAGGTTTTGGGTCATCTGAACTCTACGATTCCAGCAGTAAAATGGGCCAGAGCGGAATCAAGGCCCTTGCAATGGGAAATACTTATGCAGTGGTCAAAAAGGAAGAAGACTTAGAAGCAATCATGTGTATATCAAATCATACAGAATCTCATGGTGGCTGCAGGAAAAATTCCTTACAAAAGGCTGGTCCTTTCACCTAAGATCCTGGGTAGTTATTTCAACAGACGTGTGACAGATCCATCTGTACAGACTAGTAATGCTGGTTCATCTGTTTGCCTTTATTTAGTTGGATTTCCTGTCCGTATGCCCCTGTTCGTGTGGTTCCGGAATACCGATTGAAACTACCGAACAGACGGCCACCCAGGAGAGGAGTGTACTGCTGGTTAACCTCTTGGCCCCAATTAGAACATTGTGGTTAACCGCAGACACCTCTCCATTCCATCCGTACGGGTGGTCGTCGTTCGTATGCCGACCATGAGGCGGCGGCCATTTTGGGACACGAGGAAGATCAGCGGTGTTTGGTGTCGATCCTATGGAACTAAAAACGGACACTTTATCTACCGAACACCGCTGGAAGCTGCCGCCCACCTTCTATTTTGTCGAGGCATACGAACACCGGTCAGTTCGGGAGTTTGTAACGTACATGTGGACTTCACCCAGATAGCCGTCCCATGGAGTCAATCATATACCGAAGGACTTGTGAGAGACTTTGACTCCATGGCGATCGAACTATGTACATCGGATCTGAGTGCTATTCGGTAGAAATATGCCCTCAGATCCAGGCTATCTGGGGATACGTTATACGAACCATATTTATTCGGTATTTCCTCATTTATGTATTTTAATGTATTTTTCCTATTGTATTTAAAATGGCGATTTGCCTCTATCCTTGGAGATAATTAGGTTTCTTCCCAATTATCTCCGGGATAGAGAAGAAGGGTTTATGGGTAAGATGGGGGGGGCTTATACTGAAGCCACTGCGATTGGCTACTGTTCAATATGTGTTACTGTCTTCCACAAGGTCCCCTAGGGGAGTGTCCACCTTGTGGGAGACCTGCATAAATACCGGGCAGGTAGCCCCCATTAAACACATTCCTGTTTGACCCTCAAGACGGAGCTTGGTCTCGTTTTTGGGGGGAATTATTACTGGGACAGCGCTTTCGTTATTTCTAGCTGTGAAAGGAGTTCAGCTGATTTGATGGTCTGGAGTTGCCGCGTTCACGTATCCTCCGTTCGGGAGTTTGACGGTCGGCTGTACAGAACCTGCATTTCTGGAAAAGGGGATTATTGACTAAACGGTGGCTTCATCTATCTGGCGGTGAGTGTCGTAACAAGACGAATCAAAAACAGGTTGGGGTGCTCACCTAGGTTATCACTTAAGACAGGGTGTTTGGTTAAAAGAAGAAACAAAGGAATCGTCAAATTTCTGAGAAATGCTAGCAGTCTTCTACGCCCTTCAACAGTTCGAAGTTTTCATTTTCAGGAAAGCTGTAAAGATCCAGTCGGACAATCAGACTACTGTGTCCTACCTGAACAAGCAAGGCGGTACAAAAGTAAAAAAAATTGTATCTTCTTTGCTCACGGATTATGTCTTGGGCTCAGTGCCATCTGGACGACATTTCAGCCATTCACATTCGTGGGGTAGACAACATTGTTGCAGACGATTTGAGCAGATCAAAATGGTCCCAGAACGAGTGGTCTCTCAATCAAGTAGTCTTTGCTCAGCTGGTGGGGAGATTCGGCCTTATGGCAAGAAGATCCAATTCAAAAGTAAGATCATTACCTCTTCAGGGTAGACAGGCCTCTGGTAATAGACGGTCTTTCAATCCGGTGGGAATTTCCCCTTGCTTACATTTTTCCCCCGGTTAGCTTAATACCGAGAATTATACAAAAAGTGTCATCGGAGCAGGCATGTCTCCTGGCCATACTGCCATGCTGGCCAAATCGAAGCTGGTTCTCGGTTTTGAGGAATATGACTTTAAAGTACTGGACTCTTCCGGTTACGCCGGATCTTCTGGAAAACGCGGATGTCCCAGTGGAAGTATTGAAGATGTTCAAATTGACAGCTTGACTGCTGCAAGGCTGATTCTGCATCATAAGGGTATTAAGAAAGAGAGGTTTCAAATGCTTTTAAATTCCACTAGGAGCTCTACCTCTTCTATATACTTGAAGATTTGGACAAGATTTCTTCACTGATGCATTGCTAAAGATTGCATTAGATCCCATCCATCTGCTGACACAATCCTTCATTTTTTGCAAGATGGTCTTGAACAGGGTTTTAGTCGGTCTACCCTCAAGGTCCAAGTTTCTGCTCTGAGTCATTTTTGGTGAAGAACTGGGCTTCTAATCCTCTCATTAGGAGATTTTTTTAAAGCAGTGAGGCTTTCAAGGCCTCCTATAAAAGTCCAGTTTCCCTCTTGGGACTTGTCCTTAGTTTTAAAATTTCTTTGTTCTCAACCTTTTGAGCCGCTAGAAAATGCCTCTTTGAAGAATGTGTCCCTAAAATCTGTGTTTCTAGTGGCAATTACTTCAGCTAAGAGAATTGGGAAACTGCAGGCCCTGTCCTCTTCGCCTGACTTTACTAAGTTTTATCCAGATAAAGTGGTTATTTTCCCTAAGTCTTCATTTCTTCCGAAAGTCATCTCCTCCAAAGTTATTGTCAGGATCGGGTCAGGGATCCAACACGCAGAGTACAAAGAGTAGCAGATACGTATACCGGTCCTTAGAATGGCCGGACTTAACGTATAACTATGATAGAATGGTCAGAGACAAGCCGAGGTCGAGGGAACAAGAAGACAGGTAAGCGAGAGACAAGCCGGGTCAAGGATAACAGAAAGACAGGAGAGTAAATACCAAAGCCGGATCAGAACCAAAAGGCAAGAGAATAACAAAGCACTGTGTGACTAGGCGGACTAGAACCACGACAGGGCAATGAGTAAATGAGAGAGCCACTGTTAAGTATCCTGGCTAGGGAGAGAAGACACGCCTCCGGCGAGTCCTGATTTGTCTCCCGAGATTTGAGTGACAGGACGTTCCGAGTTGGCGTCATGACGTCGACCTCCGGTCCTCCTGCTATAAAAGGAAGTGACTCCCTCGCGGCCGGCGTTAGCAAGACCGAGTGAACCGCGAGGGGCCGAGGAGACATGCCGTCCGGACGGATAAACTTCTAAGTCTCTACCTCTCTCAGAGGTAGAGACCTCAGGTACCCTGACAGTACCCCCCCTCTCAGATACGCCCACCGGGCGGAAGGAGCCGGGGCGAGATGGAAAGCGGGAGTGAAATGCCCTGCGAAGGCGAGGAGCATGAACATCCTCTTGTGGTACCCAACTCCTCTCCTCAGGACCATAACCCTTCCAGTCAACCAAATATTGTACTCTCCCCCGGGAGACACGAGAATCAATAATGGAGTTAACCTCATACTCCTCCTGACCCTCCACCTGAACAGGGCGCGGAGGGGCGATTGTGGAGGAGAATCTGTTACAGATTAGAGGTTTCAGCAATGACACGTGAAAGGAGTTCGGGATGCGTAAAGTAGCTGGGAGAGCTAGACGATACGCCACTGGGTTAATTCGAGTCAAGATCCTGTAGGGACCAATATAACGAGGAGCGAATTTCATGGAAGGAACTTTAAGGCGAATATTCCTAGTACTCAACCAAACTCTATCGCCTGGAACAAAATTCGGAGCCGCCCTTCTACGTTTGTCAGCATGTTTCTTAACCAGTATAGAATTGTGTAGAAGAATCTGTCGAGTCTGGTCCCACAACTTCCTCAAATTGGCCACATGGACATCAACCGACGGCACTCCTTGGGAAGGAGAAACCGAGGGAAGAATAGATGGATGAAAGCCATAGTTCATGAAGAAGGGGCTTGAATGCGTAGAGTCACAAACGAGATTGTTGTGTGCAAACTCCGCCCAAGGAATCAAACCGACCCAATCGTCCTGGTGTTCGGAAACAAAACAACGTAAGTATTGCTCAATCTTCTGGTTGGTTCGTTCGGCAGCTCCGTTAGACTGAGGATGATAGGCGGACGAAAAATTCAATTTGATGCCTAATTGAGAACAGAAGGCTCTCCAAAAACGTGAAACAAATTGGGAGCCTCTATCAGAAGTGATCTCCGAAGGAATCCCATGCAAGCGAAAAATTTCTTTAGCAAAGATCTCCGCCAATTCAGGAGAAGTCGGGAGTTTAGGCAAAGGTACGAAATGTGCCATCTTGGTAAACCTATCGACTACGGTGAGGATAACAGTGTGCTTTTTAGAAATAGGCAAATCCACAATAAAGTCCATTGCCACACAGGACCAAGGTTTGTCAGGAATTTCCAGAGGTTGTAGAAGGCCACAAGGAAGCGAATGCGGTAGTTTAGTCTTAGTACAGACCTCACAAACTCCGATAAAATCCTTAATATCCTTCCGTAACGAAGGCCACCAGAAATCCTTGGAGATCAAAGAATACGTCTTGCGAACACCCGGATGACCAGCCACCTTACTCTCGTGAAGACACTGTAAGAGCTCCAATTGGAGTTCAGGAGGAACGAAAAGTCTGGAAGCCGGAGTCAGTCTAGGTGCCAGATGCTGCAAGCTCCTTATCTGATCAAGTAGCGGAGAATGAACTTTGAGAGTAGTGTTAGCGATAATGTTACACTTGGGTACTATAGAGGACAAAACCGGCTCAGATACGGCAGCAGGTTCATATTGGCGAGATAAGGCATCGGCTTTAGAATTCTTAGAACCTGGCCTATATGTGAGTACGTAGTTGAAGTGAGTGAGAAATATGGACCAACGAGCCTGTCTAGATGATAGTCGTTTAGCCTCTCCAATATAGGATAAGTTTTTATGATCTGTCAAAATCGTAACAGGATGCAAAGTACCCTCCAACAAATGTCTCCACTCCTTCAAGGCCATTATAACCGCTAGTAGTTCCCTGTCACCAATGTCATATCTGCTTTCAGTACCTGACAATTTTTTGGAAAAGTATCCACAAGGATGTAATGGTTTATCAACACCCAACCTTTGGGACAGAACAGCACCTATACCTGTCTCAGAAGCGTCAACTTCGAGTAGGAAAGGTAGTGTAGTATCAGGGTGAACTAAAATTGGTGCGGAAGCAAACAGCTCCTTGAGTGTCTTAAAAGCCAGAAGTGCTTCAGTAGACCAATTCTTAGTATCAGCCCCTTGTTTGGTCATATTGGTGATGGGAGCAATGATAGAGGAGTATCCCTTAATGAAACGTCTGTAGTAATTGGAGAAACCAATAAATCTCTGGATAGCCTTGAGACCCTTAGGTAAAGGCCAATCTAATATGGATTGGAGCTTCTCCGGATCCATTTCAAACCCCTCCCCAGAAATCACATAACCAAGAAAGGTAGTTTGGGATTGGTCAAAGCTGCATTTCTCTAGTTTGCAGTATAAGCCATGCTGAAGAAGTTTGTGTAAAACCCTTCTGACTTGTCCGTGGTGAGTTTCAATATCCCTGGAATGTATAAGTATATCATCAAGGTATACAATCACACAGTCATCTTGAAACTCCCTAAGAACCTCATTAATAAGGTCCTGAAATACCGCCGGGGCATTGCAGAGACCAAAAGGCATTACAGTATACTCATAGTGCCCATATCGAGTATTGAATGCAGTTTTCCACTCGTCTCCGTCGTGAATTCTCACCAAATTATAAGCACCTCTAAGGTCTAACTTAGTGAAAATCTTAGAACTTTTTAATCGATCAAAAAGCTCGGTGATCAAGGGAATCGGATATACATTTCTGATGGTTATCTTGTTAAGACCTCGGTAGTCAATGCAGGGTCTTAAAGAGCCATCCTTCTTTTTAACAAAAAAAAATCCAGCCCCAGCAGGAGAGGAGGATCTTCTAATGAACCCCTTGTCTAGGTTTTCACGAATATACTCCTCTAGAACTAAGTTTTCATTCGTAGACAAAGGGTATACATGACCCCTGGGGGGCATGGTACCAGAAAGTAAATTAATTTTGCAATCAAAAGGCCTATGTGGTGGTAAGGTATCAGCCTTTCCTTTGTCAAATACTGCCTTTAAATCTTGATACAAGGACGGTATCTGTACTTTGGTAGAGTCGGTAGCGTTATTAAGTGAGTTGACACTACAAAGAGGTGACACTTTCTTTAAACAATTCTCTTGACAATCCTGACCCCACGACACTATTTCCCCTGATCTCCAATCTATAACGGGGTTATGTCTCTTAAGCCAGGAGTATCCCAGGACTATGGGAACAGAAGGAGATGAAATGAGTAGTAGGGATATTTCCTCCTTGTGTAGAATACCAGTAGTTAAGTAAAGAGGTGTGGTCTCCCGGAAAATCACAGGCTCAACTAAAGGTCTACCATCAATGGCTTCAACAGCCAAGGGTGTCTTCCTTAACTGGGATGGGATAGTGTGTTTGGTGAGAAACTTTTGGTCGATAAAACTCTCAGCAGCGCCGGAGTCTATCAATGCCATAGTCTCTAAAGTTCCCTTCTCCCAAGTTAAAGAGACCGGTAATAGGAGTCTATGTTCTTTGTAGTTATGAGTAGAGGACAAAATCGAAACACCCAAGGTCTGTCCTCTAGAGAAACTTAGGTGCGAGCGTTTCCCGGACGACTGGGACAGCTCAAACGTACATGACCTCTGGCCCCACAATACATACACAGTCCCTCCCTTCTCCTGTACTGTCTCTCCTCCTCTGAGAGACGAGTAAGGCCTAACTGCATAGGTTCTGGAACCTGTGGATTTTTGGTTTCAGAAATTTGAAATGATGGTGCTAGTCTAAAGGAAGATTTACCGGTTCTATCTCGAGTATTCTGTCTCTCCCTTAGACGTTCGTCAATACGAGAGATAAAGGAAATTAAGTCCTCCAGATTCTCGGGAAGCTCTCTTGTCGCTACCTCATCAAGTATTACATCAGATAATCCATTTAAGAATACGTCTATATAAGCCTGTTCATTCCATTTTACCTCTGCCGCCAAAGACCTGAACTCTAGTGCGTAATCCACAAGTGTTTGGTTGTCTTGTCTAAGGCGCAACAGTAATCTGGCTGCATTGACCCTCCTGCCAGGAGGATCAAAAGTTCTTTTAAAAGCAGCTACAAAGGCATTATAGTTATAGACTAATGGATTATCATTCTCCCACAACGGATTAGCCCATCTCAGAGCTTTCTCAATGAGTAAGGTAATAATAAATCCCACTTTTGCCCTATCAGTAGGGTATGAACGAGGCTGTAGCTCGAAATGAATACTGATCTGGTTCAAAAAGCCACGACACCTCTCAGGAGAACCAGCATAACGTACAGGTGGGGTAACTCGGGAAGAAGCACCTACAGTAGCTACCTCTAGCCCTGAACCCACAGAAGAAGCAGACATATTACGCATCTCCTCAGGTGGATTAATAGGACGAGACAGCAGCGCCTGTAGTGCTAGAGCCATCTGATCCATCCTATGATCCATGGCGTCAAACCTAGGATCAGGAGAACCAAGCTGACAATTTGTACCTGCAGGATCCATGGCCCTGTCGTAATGTCAGGATCGGGTCAGGGATCCAACACGCAGAGTACAAAGAGTAGCAGATACGTATACCGGTCCTTAGAATGGCCGGACTTAACGTATAACTACGATAGAATGGTCAGAGACAAGCCGAGGTCGAGGGAACAAGAAGACAGGTAAGCGAGAGACAAGCCGGGTCAAGGATAACAGAAAGACAGGAGAGTAAATACCAAAGCCGGATCAGAACCAAAAGGCAAGAGAATAACAAAGCACTGTGTGACTAGGCGGACTAGAACCACGACAGGGCAATGAGTAAATGAGAGAGCCACTGTTAAGTATCCTGGCTAGGGAGAGAAGACACGCCTCCGGCGAGTCCTGATTCGTCTCCCGAGATTTGAGTGACAGGACGTTCCGGGTTGGCGTCATGACGTCGACCTCCGGTCCTCCTGCTATAAAAGGAAGTGACTCCCTCGCGGCCGGCGTTAGCAAGACCGAGTGAACCGCGAGGGGCCGAGGAGACATGCCGTCCGGACGGATAAACTTCTAAGTCTCTACCTCTCTCAGAGGTAGAGACCTCAGGTACCCTGACAGTTATCAACCAACCTATTTGTCTGCCTTCCTTCATTGGTCCGGCTAAGCCGGATTGGGAATTTGATTGGAACCTACTGGATGTAGGGAGGTTGCTTAAAATCTACTTAGAACGCTCCTCTACATATAGAAAAACTGATAATTTTTTCGTGAATTTCTTTGGAAAATTCAAAGGTCAAGTGGCATCCAAAGCCACTTTGGCAAGATGGCTGGTAGAGGTTATAAAGTTGGCTTATTCTTCATCGAACCTGCCTATACCTACTTCCTTGAAAGCACATTCCACTAGAGCCAGGGCTACGTCTTGGGCCGAAAAAGCATGTGCATCTCCGGAAGAACTATGTAAAGCAGCTATCTGGTCTTCTTTCAACACCTTTGTGAAGCATTACAGGCTAGACGTATTCTCTGCCTCTGACGCTGATTTCGGGCACAAGGTGTTACAAGCTGTTTTGGCCTAATTCCCTCCCTTACTTGGGATTTCGATATACCCCTATTGTACTGCCACCATATGCCAGGAAAAACTGCAATTTTACTCACCGTAAATTCCTTTTTCCTTAATATGGTGGCAGTACAGCACACCCTCCCTTTATCTAATTCATAAGTTTATTTTGAGGTTTTTGTGGTTCCACTGTGGTTTTCTTCATACGTACTGGGGTCCTAAGACTGCAGGGTCTCTTATACCTGGTAGGGGGAGGAACTTTTTATGTTAATTGATTATTTCTTTCAGATGCTTGCCTATGGGAAGAGTACATCCCTATTGTACTTCCACCATATTAAGGAAAAAGGAATTTACGTTGAGTAAAATTGTAGTTTTCCAGTACTACCTGAGGAAAAGCCGGCACGGACTTGAGGTTCTGTACGGAGAGCAGCGGAGGGCGCTCAGAGAAAGGGATCCAAAACCCCTGCTCAAACCCATCCACCAGGATCGGCGCCGCAGCCCAATTCCTATAAAGGTCGAGCCACGGGCACATCGCGTTTACGAGGACCGGCGTCGTCGCCCTTAGCCCCTATCTCCCCCGTTTTTTGCCCCGCTTGAAACAGCGGGAGGCAGGATGGGCCCCACTGCAGCCGGAGCACTCGTGCTTAAACTGGCATGAGGACACCCACTTACAGAGACTGTCGTTACATTTCCAACAACAGCCGGACCTCTGACCGGAGGCCGATGAGGAGGAGGAGGATGTGCCCCCACCGCCCCCGCCAAGAAAGGATGAAAACGTGCCCTGTTGAGGGGGTAGGACGAGTCATGATGGAAAGCCAGAGGCCGATATCATCTGATCCCACGACAGTGAGGGACGCACTGCCAGCCGCTGTCGAAACTGCTCATCGTACCTCCACCAACCCAGCCCCCCATAGGTGCGACAAGCGTTCCAGATTGTGTCCTGATAACAGAACAGCGCGGAACACTTCTGGGGAGACTTCTCCCCCACCACGCTGGCCAAAATAGAGAATGCCCGAATCCAGTTCCCAAAGCTCTTGAGAATTTTGCGAAAACGGTACTTCTCCCTATCCTTTTCTGACTCCTTACTGTCCTTGTCCACCACGGGAGGAGCTTCCTCCAGCGGTAGGAGAGACAATATCTCCACAAATTCCCCTCCTGCTTCAAGTGCAAGCCCAGAGGGCCAGACCAGCACATGTAAGTAGCACCCCGTGCTACGTCCGAGACCCCCCCTTCAAGACAAGCATCGCCTGAGGCGGAACCAACACTGGCCACCGCAGGCGCCGGGGAATTCAGAGGCACCGTACTGCCACCAGTCCCGGGCAGTGGCCCAGGAGGGGCAGAAGACTGAACATGAGGAGGGAGCAAGGCAGGGGACAAAGCTGACCGGAGTTGACCATCAATAGAATTGACCCCACTAACTGCCATCCCCCGCTCCCACTGATCCAAAAACCCCAAAGACCTGAGGGGAACCTTCCAAGCCCGGGACCCGCAGTGCCAGAAGTGGAGGGAACAAAGTACTCACCGGTCGCAGCCTGGTGATCCAAGCCTGGCACTGCACTCCCAGAAAGCTGAGGCAAAGAAACAGCAGTTCCAGCATTCACAGAAGACATCAGCTGTGTTCCAAGCGCCACCTGCTGGCCAGATCCATGAACTGCAGCAGTGTCCTGAGAAGAGAGCAGCAGAGGAGAGCCCACGCCACAGAGGAAATGGCCAAGGTAAGTGACCTGTGGGGGGGGGGGGGGGGGGGGGGGGGGGGGTCCAGGCAATGCAGAGGGGGGAGAACAGAAGGGAGGCGGACAGGGAGGGATAGAGACTAGAAGTGGGGTAAGGGGGGGGAAAGGAGGGGAGTGGGGGGCAGGCCCATCAGAGCATTGGCGGATCCAGGGGGGGGGCAACGGGGCAATTGCCCCCCCCGAGATTCCCCCAGGCCGGCTAGTGCAGGGCTGGCATTGCCCAAGTGCCAGCCCTGCAATGTGCCTGCGGACCGGGAAGAGAGATCAGTGATCTCCCTCCCCGGTCCGCAAGCACTGTGCTGGCAGCCGGCAGGAGAGTGAGAGAGGACCCGGCGGGAGCTCAGCCTGCAGCTCCTCCGGGTCCTCCTCTCACTAGCATGGAGCGTTGCCGCGGTAACCACGGCAACGCTCCAAATCTCGCGAGAGTGAACTCTAGCCCTGGAGCGCGGGCTAGAGTTCACTCTCCCCACCTGACCACCAGGGAATCACACTGGGACCACCAGGGACGGAGAAATGTCCCCCCTCCTCCTCCTCAATAAAGGTAAGAAGGGAGGGGGGACATAAATATATTAATTTTATTAAATACATTTTTTTTTTATTAAAAAAACCTCCCTTCCCTCCTCCCCCCGTACACACACTGCCCCACAAACACACACTGTCCCCATACACACACTGTCCCCATACACACACTGACCCCTTAAAAACACTGACCCCATAAACACACTGACCCCATAAACACACTGACCCCTTACACACACTGACCCCATAATCACACACTGACCCCATAAACACACTGACCCCATACACACACTGACCCCATACACACACTGACCCCATAATCACACTGACCCCATACACACACTGACCCCATAATCACACTGACCCCATACACACACTGACCCCATACACACACTGACCCCATACACACACTGACCTCATACACACACTGACCCCATACACACACTGACCCCATACACACACTGACCCCATACACACACTGACCCCATAATCACACACTGACCCCATAATCACACTGACCCCATAATCACACTGACCCCATAATCACACTGACCCCATAATCACACTGACCCCATACACACACTGACCCCATACACACACACTGACCCCATAAACACACTGACCCCATACACACACGTCCCCATAATCACACTGACCCCATACACACACTGACCCCATACACACACGTCCCCATACACACACTGCCCCCATACACACACTGTCCCCATACACACACTGCCCCACAAACACTGTCCCCATACACACACTGCACACCCATATACACACTGCACACCCATACACACACTCCACACACACATACAGTGCCGTACACACACTGCTGCCCCCCCATACACGCATTGCCCCACACACACGACCCCCCCCATACACACACTGCCCCACACATACATACAGTGCCTCCCCATACATACAGTGCTCCCCATACACACACTGCCCCACAGACATACAGTGCCCCCCATACACACACTGCCACCCTCACACACACACACTGCCCCACACATACACTGCCCCCTAACACACACACTGCAACCCTGAAATACACTGCCGCCCTTACGCACTCACACACACTTTACCGCTCACACACACACTGCACCTTTCACACACACCACTTCTCCTATGCCCTATATCCCAGCAGACCCCAGGTAAGTTGTCAAACTGTTCTTAAACGGTATGACTACTTACTCTGGGGTGGGATCCTGGCACTACTGGCACCATAACTACTACACTGAGCTGTAGTGGTTATTGTGCCATGATTATTTATTTAAATAATCTACAAGTGCCCCTCCCGAGATCAGGCTCTGGATCCGCCACTGCATCAGAGGGGGGGAAAGCAGAAACCAGGCAAGAGGAGGGGGGACCAGGGGGGCCCAGGAAAGGGTAAACTGGGCCCTCTGGAAGAAGAAACAGAATGGACAGGGGAAAGAGGGGGGGCAGGGGAGACAGAGCCCTGGGAGCCTTCCTCACTGGCAGAGGAGGCTCCCGACGGACAAGGGGAGCCCCCCCGGACCCCCAATGGCGGTACTAAGGTACCCTGCGCGACCCGCAAGGGCCTACACACCGCCCTACCTGGACAGTTGCCGAGGCGGATGGTGTGGAAGGAGGAACACGTGTAGGCCGCGCAGCAGCCGCACTAGGAGGCTGCCCGGCGGTAGTAGGCCGCATCCCCGGCCTGGGAGTACCAGGCCGTGCGGCAATGGAGGCGGCAGGCCGCGTGGCAGTAGGTCATGCCACGCGTGCAGCCGCAGAAGGCCGCAAATCACGGCCACTAGTGGTAAGCCACGTGTCTGGAGCCCCAGACACGCTGTCCCGGTGGTGCCTCGGGCCCGTGCTCCCAGTCCTCAACTGAGCCTGAGGAGTATTATCAGGGGAGAGCCTGGCAGGCGGGCTGGAATGCCTGCCAGTGCTGGTGCGGCCACCAGGGGCAGGGACCGCTTGTATTATAGGCTTCCTCAGTTGCTAATATGTCCCTGAGAGCAAGGAAAAAGACACACTGAAGTCCGGCAGTGGGTACCTCATGATTTTATTCTAAAATAAGGGTGTGTAACCTGAGAGTCTCTATATTCGGGTTGTCCAATAGTCACCCCATTTAGCAATGGCAGAGAAGAGATTCATGTTCAAGCAGACTGTGCCACTAATATAGTTCTGTTCCTGACATGATTGTGATAAAGTAAGCTCTAATGCTTATGGAGACTGTAGTACGACTGTCTGACGTAGAAGCATTTTGGTAATCGAGACAGTTGTCGAAATGGATCCTCCTCAGGTCTGTATATGTAAGTTTACTGTTTAACTGTGAGGCAGGTAGGTTACCTGTAAAGCTCATTATTGCTGCGAAGACTGAAGTGTAGTAGTGGTGTGGCCTGGATTTTGAGTGCCTCTTATGGCTTGGGGGCCCCCGTGTCTAAGTAAACCCTGGGCAGTAGTTGGAAGTAAGCTCTGATGCTGTTCAAACCTAAAAATAATAATTGTTCAGATTTGCACATTTTTCTATTGCTTCATTCATTCATTAGAGATGTTGGAAGTTGAAAGCTTTCTTTAGACCATATACAGTATCCCTTCTCTTACCCTTATTGTATTTGACTATTTTTAGTATCTAATTGTAAGGACACTGAATGCATTTCTAGCAGTATAGTTTACTAAATAGCAAATGAGTGTGAAAATCCTGCATTTTAAGAACAATTCCCATATATGGCAAGTACAATTAAACCACAAGTTTAACAAAATATTAAAATATGTTTTATATCAACATCCGCAATGCTAAAGTAATCCAAGAAAGCATATGAGAGAAACCGATTTGCCTCTCCTTTCCTGACTGTAGGAATATGATCATCTTTGATGTTTTATTTACTGTGTGTGTGAGGGGAGGGGGCGGTACTGTTTGCAGACCTTAAAATGGTGGAATACGTTATACAAGCTGTGATCCCGTGAACCATTCCTGAAGTATGAATTATTATTTATATAGCGCTATCAAATTTTGCAGAGCTTTACAATGAGTGGAATAACAAACATGAAAATGTAACCAGACAAGTGGTCGTACAGGAACAGAGGGGTTGAGGGCCCTGCTCAACGAGCTTACCTGCTAGAGAGAATGTAGGTAAATTAGGCTTTATGAACTAAAATGCATTGTGCAAAGCAAATAATAAATGTATGTACACATTTCTTATAATAAAGGGAATTAAAACGCACAATATATTATTAAGGTGCTGATCAATCACCATGATGTTTAATAGTCATATTTCTGATGTTTCATGTAATGTTTCTAATTTGGTAAACAAATCATTTAGAGACAGATTTTTATATATATTTTTTTTTAACTCCCAGTACATTTCTTTCAGGTGTTTCCGTCAGCAGAGGTTATTCTGAAGAACGTGACCAGAACAGAAATACTCTAAGCAGGAATATGAAGAAATCTTTTAATAGAAGGACCAATGATACCAACTCTGACAAATCAAGGAATCTGTCAGAATCCTATAAAACTACAAAGGAGATAGTAAACGGAAAAGCAAAACATTACCCATGTTCTGAATGTGGAAAATGTTTTGCCAGCAAAACATGTCTTGTTACACATCTGAGAATTCACACAGGAGAGAAACCTTTCTCATGTTCTGAGTGTGGGAAATGTTTTGCCAGCAAAACATGTCTTGTTACACATCTGAGAATTCACACAGGAGAGAAACCTTTCTCATGTTCTGAGTGTGGGAAATGTTTTGCCAGCAAAACATGTCTTGTTACACATCTGAGAATTCACACAGGAGAGAAACCTTTCTCATGTTCTGAATGTGGAAAATGTTTTAACCAGTTTCCAAATCTTGTTACACACCAGAGAATTCACACAGGAGAGAAACCTTTCTTATGTTCTGAATGTGGAAAATGTTTTATCACTAAACTGTCTCTTGTTACACATCAGAAAACTCAAAAAGGAGAGAAACCTTTCTCTTGTTTTAAATGTGGGAAAAGTTTTTGCAATCAGAAAGATCTTGTTATACACCAAAGGACTTACACAGTTGAAAAACCTTACTCATGTACTGAATGTGGGAAATGTTTTCATTTTAAACTAGATCATATTAGACATCAGAGAACTCACAACGAAAATAAACCTTTTTCATGTTCTGAATGTGGAAAATGTTTTGGCAGTAAATCGGGTCTTATTGCACATCAGAAATATCATAGAGGAGAGAAGCCATTCTCATGTTCTGAATGTGGAAAATGTTTTAGTTGGCACACACATCTTCTTAAACATCAGAGGACTCATACAGGAGCGAAGTCGTTCTCATGTTCTGAATGTGGAAAATGCTTTGTCTGTAAATCACTTCTTGTTGCACATCAGAAAACTCACACAGGAGAGAAAATCTTCTAATGTTCAGAAAGTGGAAAATGTTTTGCCAGTAAACCTAATCTTGATGCACACCAGAGAACTAAAACAGGGGAGAAACATTCCTCTTGTTTTTAATGTCAGAGAAATATCGTAGATGTTCTAATTCATTTATGGATTAAAATGGGACTAAAACATCCTGTATTGTGAAGGTGAACCATTCTAAAATCGTAATTCAAATTTTGTTTACCATCCAGTGTCTCACTTTGAAGCATAGCCTTTCTCATCCTGACACAATAAATAACTGACAGTGCCAGTCAATTTACAAATGATGCATTGGTGTTGTGATAACTCTACCGAGCCCCTCTTTACACCCCTATAGTTTTACTGTTTAATTTAAAAACTATTACACATTTCGTGCTCAACTCTTGCTTTGTTTAGTGTTTACTTTTGTTAGTGTTAGTGTTGGAGTTATTCCACACATTGCCTGGATAATTGATGTTCTCCATTTATGAATTCCATCTATCTTATCTCTCCCATTGATATATTTTGTTCACCTCAATATCTGCCTGCCTGCAGTCATAACTGGTGTTTTATCTGCCCCAGACTCACTCCTAAAGCATAAGCCCTAAGTAACAGCAATCATAAGTTTCACTAAGGACTCCATTAAGAAGTCCTGCAGCCAAAGCCATCTGGAAGCATTTCTGGAAGATCAAGATCCTCAAAACCCATTCCTTCAGACCAAAGAGTGCTCAGATCTCGACTGTCTAGGGGAAACGCCATAAAGGTAAAGCTGACACTGGCCGTCCAGGTTGATGATGCCTAAAATAGTTTCTGGAGAAAAAGGGGTATTGGCTCGTCAACTTTTGTGAGTTCCACTATGAGAATAACTGTTGGCTCCCCCTGGCTCTTAGGCAGCAATTGCTCCCCCCCCCCCCCCACCTGTTCTGTAGTATATTTCCCCCCAACAGTACTCTGCTGGCTTGTCTGTGAGAGGGGCAAACAGTGTTACAGTTTCCTCGGGAACCGTATTGTGGAGGTTCTGAAACCGGTTCCATGCCTTTGATGACCAAGTATTGCTATCTGTTTATGGGAGACAAGATGGCCACCATTTAACAGAGCATGCGAGTTTGGATATACAAATGGTGGCTAGCCAGAGAGAGCACTTGAGTTTATTTTACTTTTTTGAAGTTAATGAGCCAGGGGGTGGTCTGCATTCTCCAATATAAAAGAGGGGGGGTGGGAAACATTTATTTGAGAAGTGAACAAGGGGGGTACGTGCAACCGAAGGACCAGAGGACCAGGTTTGCTACATAGTGCTGGGTAATCAATCCATCTTGTGATGTAATGTGAAATAATAGATACCGTTTGAAAAGAAAAGAGGAAAAAGAGTAGCAATTAATGTAATATGTATAATATATATATATATATATATATATATATATACACACACACACACACACACACACATATAATCTCATATAGCCATATATTACATTGATAAATTACATTACGATATAAATAAATTGACTCTAAATAGAAATAATAAATATAATTATAAAAAATTAAAAAGGTAATATTTTATTTTTAGACTTCTATACCTCTGTATAACGGATCGACGGGCACCCCGACTGGGTACCTCCGTTAAAGGATGCTCCTAGCGTTTCCTGAGGACTCCAAGCACTCTGGCAGACACCACAATCACCGAACCGGAGAAGCATATGAGTACTTTCCAGCATATGAATGTTGTACACAGCCGAATAGGAAAAACCCTGTGAATAGGTTTACACTCCTAGCAGTCAAACTGGAACAGCATACAATAAATCCTCCCCCAATAATGAGACAACACTTCACTTTGAGGGTTAAGCAGGACCTGATCATTTATTCACACAACTTTCTTATAAAGGATTCTCCCATGCAAGGGAGGGAATTACAATAATTATTACAGTAGCCAATCATACCCGAGCTGCCACCCACACATCCCCTCCCCTTAGTGTGACACATAATCCCATTATTCCAAACACAAATTCCCTGGGTTTCTGGATGTATCCCTAAACATAGGGGTATCCCTTTAAATGTTACATCTCCTGGTAGCCCTGATCTGGGTGAGACACATATCCAAAAATCACCCAGATCGGACCAGGGGTTTGGGAATTATGGAGGGTTAAAGTTTTGACCGACCGCATGGCAAAAGTATCCCAAAATAGTTCACAGAAAAGGGAATGAAAACACACAAATTGCCTGGGTTATGGAGCCTGGGGAGGATTCGTATGAATCCCCTTGTTCGTGGGGTTCTTTCTACCGAACGGCGGGCCTTTCGGTAGTTTCTGCACAAATTGCTGGAGGTCTCAGCGGTGTTTGTCTAGTCGAGTGTCCGATTTTAGTTCCAGACACTCGACGGCAAAACACCGCTGTTCGGGAGTTTAAGATGGCCGCCGCCACGTGTTTGTTTCCCGAATGGTGGCCACCCAGAGGACAAAGAACACATTACATAGATTGCCAATTACCCGTTTGCAACATTATTGCAAACGTGTCAGGATCGGGACAGGGATCCAACACGCAGAATACAAACAGGAGCTAGGTACGTATACCGGACCTTAGAATGGCCGGACTAACGTAAGGAGAAAGTATAGAATGGTCAGAGACAAGCCGAGGTCGAGGGAACGAGAGAACAGGTAAGCGAGAGACGAGCTGAGGTCAAAGGATACGAGAGATAAGCAGGAACGAAAATACAAGCCGAGTCAGAACCAAAAAGACAAACAGTAATAAGAGCACTGAGTGACCAGACAAGCTAGAACCACGACAGGGCAATGAACCATTACACACATCCCTATTTTATACCTTGGTTCTTTGATTGATGACTCCGCCCCTGCCGAGCCCTGATTCGTTGTTCGGAACCAGATTGACAGGTCGGGACGTGATTGCCGTCATGACGTCGGCTCCTGAGCGCCGTGTCATAAAAGGAAGCGGGGCTATCGCGGCCGGCGTGTAAACGGCTATGAGAGCTGTGAGGATTGGGTGAATCAGCTCCCCTGAGAGGACGGCCGCCAGAAAGTCTAACCTCCTCCGAGGTAGAGACTTCAGGTACCCTGACAAAACGGTAATTGGAGGCACACTTATTCCTGGGTGGTCTGGTTGTTTGGTAGTAGTGATGTACCGAACTGTCCGCCGACGAACAGTTCCCGGCGAACTTAGCGTGTTCGCGTTCACCGCGGCGGGCGGACACATGCGCAGTTCGATCCGCCCCCTATTTGTCATCATTGGGCAAACTTTGACCCTGTGCCTCTCAGTCAGCAGACACATTCCAGCCAATCAGCAGCACTCCCTCCCTTCCACACCCTCCAACCTCCCTCCCAGCATCCATTTTCGATTCATTCTGAAGCTGCATGCTTAGTGAGAGGAGGGAAAGTTTAGCTGCTGCTGATTAGATAGGGAAATTGATAGCTAGGCTAGGGTATTCAGTGTCCACTACAATCCTGAAGGACTCATCTGATCTCTGCTGTAAGGACAGCACCCCAAAAAGCCCTTTTTAGGGCTAGAACATCAGGCTGCTTTTTTTTTTTCTGTGTAATGTAATTGCAGGTGCCTGCCTGCCAGCTTCTGTGTGAGGTTCACATTGGATACTGTGCCCACTTGCCCAGTGCCACCACTCATATCTGTTTTTACAATAGGTTAAGCTTTAGATTTAAAATAAATATTTTTTTTTTCACTGTAATAGAAGAGCAGTTGCCTGCCTGCCAGCTTCTGTGTCAGGCTGGATGCCTTGCCCATTTGCACAGTCAGTGCCACCACTCATATCTGTTTTTACAATAGCTTAAGCTTTAGATTTAAAAGAAATAAAAAAATTTCACTGTAATAGAAGAGCAGTTAGTTGTCTGCAATCGTCTGGGTGTCAGGCCTCCTTCAGCGTGTGCTCTGCAGACCTGTGCCAGCGAACTTTGACAGTTGCCAATCATATCTGGTGTCTCTTTAGCGTGCTTTTACAAAGAAAAAAGGTTTCCAGTGTAAGCTAATAGCAGCCAGTCAGTGTCCTTCAAGCGGCTCTGTCAGGCCTACAGTGTGTGCTCTGCAGAACTGTTCCAGTGCAGATTGCCAATCATATCTGGTGTCTCTGTAGCGTGCTTTTAAAATCAAATTTTTTTTTCCACTGTAATAGAAGAGTGTCCTTCAAGCGGCTCTGTCAGTCCTACAGTGTGTGCGCCTACCTGCCAGCTTCTGTTGAGGTTCACAGTGGATACTGTGCCCTCTTGCCCAGTGCCACCACTCATATCTGTTTTTACAATAGCTTAAGCTTTAGATTTAAAATAAATAATTTTTTTTCACTGTAATAGAAGAGCAGTTAGTTGTCTGCAAGCGTCTGGGTGTCAGGCCTCCTTCAGCGTGTGCTCTGCAGACCTGTGCCAGCGTACTTTGACAGTTGCCACTCACATATGGTGTCTCTATAGCGTGCTTTTACAAAGAAAAAAGGTTTCCAGTGTAAGCTAATAGCAGTCAGTCAGTGTCCTTCAAGCGGCTCTGTCAGTCCTTCCTTCAGCGTGTGCTCTCCAGAACTGTTCCAGTGCACATTGCCAATCATATCTGGTCTCACAGTAGCTTGCACGCATAGTACCACTAATCCCCCAAAAAATGACAGGCAGAGGCAGGCCACCCCGCAGGGGCCGTCGTGGTCGTGGTGCTGTGATTCCCTTTTGCCCTAGAATAATGCCCAGTTTTCAGAAGCCACGTACCCTGAACTTGAAAAGTTCTGAGGACATAATTGACTGGCTAACACAGGACACCCAATCTTGTACAGCCTCCGCTCGGAACCTTGACGCACCATCCTCCTCCAGCTTAACTTCAGGCACCTCTCAAGATACCACTCACCCGCCTGCCGCCACCACCAAAACTAGCACCACAGCCGCTTTACTTGGTATGTCAGAGGAGTTATTCACACACCCGTTTGAAGAAATGAGTGATGCGCAACCATTATTGCTAGAGGATGTAGATAACAGGGATATGTCTCAGGCAGGCAGCATTAAACACATGGAGGTACGGTGTGATGATGATGATGTTGTACCCGCTGCTGCTTCCTTTTCTGAGTTGTCAGATACAAGCGAAGCGGTTGATGATGACGATGCGTCCATGGATGTCACGTGGGTGCCCGCTCGGCAAGAAGAAGAACAGGTCGAAAGTTCAGATGGGGAGACAGAGAGGAGGAGTAGACGAGTTGGAAGCAGGGGGGGTCGTCGCAAGGAGCTAATGGCACAGTCAGACAGCATGCATCGGCGCCAGGGGTCAGCCCGACAGCACGCCAATCAACGCATGCTGTGTCCACCACCAGAATGCCGTCATTGCAGAGCTCAGCAGTGTGGCATTTTTTTTGTGTGTCTGCCTCTGACAACAGCGATGCCATTTGCAACCTGTGCCAAAGGAAACTGAGTCGTGGGAGGTCCAACACCCACCTAGGTACAACTGCTTTGCGTAGGCACATGATCACACATCACAACCGCCTATGGGATCAATACATGAGTACAAGCAGCACGCCTACTCTAAGCCGCCATCCTCCTCCTGGTCCAGCATCTTCAGCCACGTCAACCACTGCTGTCCTCCTTGCCCCCTCTCAACCATCCGCCACTCCGTCTCCCGCCTTGAGCAGTTCCCGCTCATCTGCCCACAGTCAGGTGTCTGTCAAGGACATGTTTGAGCGTAAGAAGCCAATGTCACCAAGTCACCCCCTTGCCCAGCGTCTGACAGCTGGCTTGTCCAAACTATTAGCCCGCCAGCTTTTACCATACAAGCTGGTGGAGTCTGAGGCGTTCAAAAAATTTGTAGCTATTGGGACACCGCAGTGGAAGGTACCCGGCCGGAATTTCTTTTCACACAAGGCAATCCCCAACCTGTACTCGATTGTGCAAAAGGAAGTAATGGCATGTCTGGCACACAGTGTTGGGGCAAGGGTCCATCTGACCACTGATACCTGGTCTGCAAAGCATGGTCAGGGCAGGTATATCACCTACACTGCGCATTGGGTAAACCTGCTGACGGCTGACAAGCATGGAATGCGTGGCTCTGCAGAGGAGTTGGTGACACCGCCACGACTTGCAGGCAGGCCTGCTGCCACCTCCTCTACTCCTCCTACTCCATCCTCTTCCATAACCTCCTCGGCTGAGTCCTCTTCTGCTGCTGCGTCTTGCTCCACATCAACGGCACCCCCCCAGCTCCCCAGGTACTATTCCACATCCTGGATACGGCAGTGTCACGCCGTCTTGTGTTTGACTTGCTTGAAAGCAGAGAGTCACACCGGACAAGCACTCCTGTCTTCCCTGAACGCACAGGTGGAAAAGTGGCTGACTCCACAGCAACTGGAGATCGGCAAAGTGGTTTGTGACAACGGAACAAATTTGTTGGCGTCATTGAAGTTGGGCAAGTTGAAACATGTGCCGTTCATGGCACATGTGTGTAATCTGATCGTACAACGCTTTGTGCATAAGTACACAGGCTTACAGGACGTCCTTCTTGTCTCTGTACTTAACTGCCAACAGCTCCTCTTGGCGCAGAGCTGAGGTCTCCCCCCTTCGTAGCCAGGTGCGTGCAAGTTGTCCTGGGAAACCTGTGCTGTTCTTTTTAATTGTGCCGCAAGCTACTGTATCAAAACAGTACAGTAGCTTGAACAAAGGGACACTTGTATAAAAATTGTCAGTATACAAGTGGTACCCTTTGTTCATCAGGGGGAATATCAGGTCCCAGACAATCTTGCCACTGGTTCCCATATGTTCTGGGCAACCTGGAGGGTCAAGGTGGCTATCCTTTCCCTCGTACACCCGGAAGGCCTGAGTATACCCAGTCTCGCTATCACAGAGCTTATACATCTTTACACCATACCTAGAGCGCTTGGAAGCAACATACTGCTTGAATCCCAGCCTTCCCTTATACTTCATCAAGGATTCATCCACGCATATATTCCTTCCAGGTGTATAAGCCTCTGCAAACCTGGCAGCAAAGTGGGTAATCAGGGGGCGGATTTTATACAGCCTGTCAAACTGGGGATGCTCCCTAGGGGGACACAGGCTGTTGTCGCTGAAGTGCATGAAATGCAGAATCATTTCATACCTCTTCCTCGACATACATTGGGAGTAAATGGGGGTAGAGCAGATGGGGCTACTGCTCCAGTAGGAGCGAATGGAGGGCTTCTTTATGATGCCCATCAGCATAGTCAATGCCCAGAATCTTTTAAATTCTGGCACAGTGTGTATATTTGCCAAAAAAGAGTCCGGATTTGTAGCTCAGAATTGATGGGCATATAAATTAGTTTGGGCGACAATGTTCACCAATGCAGGGATCCTTAGGACAGGTGTCAATCCATATCTGCCAAGTGACCCTATGTAGGGGGAACAGTCCCTATTCTGCTCTGTGTCAGTGTGTATCATGGTCTCTGAGGACAGGTGTCAATCCATACCTGCCAAGTGACCCTATGTAGGGGGAACAGTCTCTATTCTGCTCTTTGTCAGTGTGTATGAGGGGCTTTGAGGACAGGTGTCAATCCATATCTGCCAAGTGACCCTATGTAGGGGGAATAGTCTCTATTCTGCTCTGTGTCAGTGTGTATCATGGTCTCTGAGGACAGGTGTCAATCCATACCTGCCAAGTGACCCTATGTAGAGGGAACAGTCTCTATTCTGCTCTGTGTCAGTGTGTATCATGGTCTCTGAGGACGGGGAACAGTCTCTATTCTGCTCTGTGTCAGTGTGTATCATGGGCTTTGAGGGCAGGTGTCAATCCATATCTGCCAAGTGACCCTATGTAGGGGGAACAGTCCCTATTCTGCTCTGTGTCAGTGTGTATCAGGGGTTTTGAGGACAGGTGTCAATCCATATCTGCCAAGTGACCCTATGTAGGGGGAACAGTCCCTATTCTGCTCTGTGTCAGTGTGTATCAGGGGTTTTGAGGACAGGTGTCAATCCATATCTGCCAAATGACCCAATGTAGGGGGAACAGTCCCTATTCTGCACTGTGTCAGTGTTTATCATGGTCTCTGAGGACAGGTGTCAATCCATACCTGCCAAGTGACCCTATGTAGGGGGAACAATCTCTATTCTGCTCTTTGTCAGTGTGTATGAGGGGCTTTGAGGACAGGTGTCAATCCATATCTGCCAAATGACCCTATGTAGGGGGAGCAGTCCCTATTCTGCTCTGTGTCAGTGTGTATCAGGGGTTTTGAGGACAGTTGTCAATCCATATCTGCCAAGTGCCCCTATGTAGGGGGAACAGTCCCTATTCTGCTCTGTGTCAGTGTTTATCATGGTCTCTGAGGACAGGTGTCAATCCATATCTGGCAAGTGACCCTATGTAGGGGGAACAGTCCCTATTCTGCTCTGTGTCAGTGTGTATCAGGGATTTTGAGGACAGGTGTCAATCCATATCTGCCAAGTGACCCTATGTAGGGGGAACAGTCTCTATTCTGCTCTGTGTGAGGAGGAGGAACGGGAAATGAGTAGCTCGGCATCCAACCTTGTGCAAATGGGGTCTTTCATGCTGTCGTGCCTGTAGAGGGACCCTCGTATAAAAAGGCTGAAGGAGAACGACCTGTTCTGGGTGTCCACGCTACTAGACCCCCGGTATAAGCAGACAGTGGCGGAAATGTTACAGAATTACAAGTCGGAAAGGATGCAGCATTTGCTAAATAAATAAAAAAGTATGCTTTACACAGCGTATAAGGGTGATGTCACAGCACAACGGGAATCTAACAGGGGAAGAGGTGAAAGTCATCCTCCTCCTCCTCCCACGACCACGCCATATCTGCCAAGTGACCCTATGTAGGGGGAACAGTCTCTATTCTGCTCTGTCAGTGTGTATCAGGGATCCTTAGGACAGGTGTCAATCCATATCTGCCAAGTGACCCTATGTGCGGGGAACAGTCCCTATTCTGCTCTGTGTCAGTGTGTATCAGGGGTTTTGAGGACAGGTGTCAATCCATATCTGCCAAGTGCCCCTATGTAGGGGGAACAGTCCCTATTCTGCTCTGTGTCAGTGTGTATCAGGGGTTTTGAGGACAGGTGTCAATCCATATCTGCCAAGTGACCCTATGTAGGGGGAACAGTCTCTATTCTGCTCTGTGTCAGTGTGTATCCGGGTCCCTAAGGACAGGTGTCAATCCATATCTGCCAAGTGACCCTATGTAGGGGGAACAGTCCCTATTCTGCTCTGTGTCAGTGTGTATCAGGGGTTTTGAGGACAGGTGTCAATCCATATCTGCCAAGTGACCCTATGTAGGGGGAACAGTCCCTATTCTGCTCTGTGTCAGTGTGTATCAGGGGTTTTGAGGACAGGTGTCAATCCATATCTGCCAAATGACCCAATGTAGGGGGAACAGTCCCTATTCTGCACTGTGTCAGTGTTTATCATGGTCTCTGAGGACAGGTGTCAATCCATACCTGCCAAGTGACCCTATGTAGGGGGAACAATCTCTATTCTGCTCTTTGTCAGTGTGTATGAGGGGCTTTGAGGACAGGTGTCAATCCATATCTGCCAAATGACCCTATGTAGGGGGAACAGTCCCTATTCTGCTCTGTGTCAGTGTGTATCAGGGGTTTTGAGGACAGTTGTCAATCCATATCTGCCAAGTGCCCCTATGTAGGGGGAACAGTCCCTATTCTGCTCTGTGTCAGTGTTTATCATGGTCTCTGAGGACAGGTGTCAATCCATATCTGGCAAGTGACCCTATGTAGGGGGAACAGTCCCTATTCTGCTCTGTGTCAGTGTGTATCAGGGATTTTGAGGACAGGTGTCAATCCATATCTGCCAAGTGACCCTATGTAGGGGGAACAGTCTCTATTCTGCTCTGTGTCAGTGTGTATCCGGGTCCCTAAGGACAGGTGTCAATCCATATCTGCCAAGTGACCCTATGTAGGGGGAACAGTCCCTATTCTGCTCTGTGTCAGTGTGTATCAGGGGTTTTGAGGACAGGTGTCAATCCATATCTGCCAAGTGACCCTATGTAGGGGGAACAGTCCCTATTCTGCTCTGTGTCAGTGTGTATCAGGGGTTTTGAGGACAGGTGTCAATCCATATCTGCCAAATGACCCAATGTAGGGGGAACAGTCCCTATTCTGCACTGTGTCAGTGTTTATCATGGTCTCTGAGGACAGGTGTCAATCCATACCTGCCAAGTGACCCTATGTAGGGGGAACAATCTCTATTCTGCTCTTTGTCAGTGTGTATGAGGGGCTTTGAGGACAGGTGTCAATCCATATCTGCCAAATGACCCTATGTAGGGGGAACAGTCCCTATTCTGCTCTGTGTCAGTGTGTATCAGGGGTTTTGAGGACAGTTGTCAATCCATATCTGCCAAGTGCCCCTATGTAGGGGGAACAGTCCCTATTCTGCTCTGTGTCAGTGTTTATCATGGTCTCTGAGGACAGGTGTCAATCCATATCTGGCAAGTGACCCTATGTAGGGGGAACAGTCCCTATTCTGCTCTGTGTCAGTGTGTATCAGGGATTTTGAGGACAGGTGTCAATCCATATCTGCCAAGTGACCCTATGTAGGGGGAACAGTCTCTATTCTGCTCTGTGTGAGGAGGAGGAACGGGAAATGAGTAGCTCGGCATCCAACCTTGTGCAAATGGGGTCTTTCATGCTGTCGTGCCTGTTGAGGGACCCTCGTATAAAAAGGCTGAAGGAGAACGACCTGTTCTGGGTGTCCACCCTACTAGACCCCCGGTATAAGCAGACAGTGGCGGAAATGTTACAGAATTACAAGTCGAAAAGGATGCAGCATTTGCTAAATAAATAAAAAAGTATGCTTTACACAGCGTATAAGGGTGATGTCACAGCACAACGGGAATCTAACAGGGGAAGAGGTGAAAGTCATCCTCCTCCTCCTCCCACGACCACGCCATATCTGCCAAGTGACCCTATGTAGGGGGAACAGTCTCTATTCTGCTCTGTCAGTGTGTATCAGGGATCCTTAGGACAGGTGTCAATCCATATCTGCCAAGTGACCCTATGTGCGGGGAACAGTCCCTATTCTGCTCTGTGTCAGTGTGTATCAGGGGTTTTGAGGACAGGTGTCAATCCATATCTGCCAAGTGCCCCTATGTAGGGGGAACAGTCCCTATTCTGCTCTGTGTCAGTGTGTATCAGGGGTTTTGAGGACAGGTGTCAATCCATATCTGCCAAGTGACCCTATGTAGGGGGAACAGTCTATATTCTGCTCTGTGTCAGTGTGTATCCGGGTCCCTAAGGACAGGTGTCAATCCATATCTGCCAAGTGACCCTATGTAGGGGGAACAGTCCCTATTCTGCTCTGTGTCAGTGTGTATCAGGGGTTTTGAGGACAGGTGTCAATCCATATCTGCCAAGTGACCCTATGTAGGGGGAACAGTCTCTATTCTGCTCTGTGTGAGGAGGAGGAACGGGAAATGAGTAGCTCGGCATCCAACCTTGTGCAAATGGGGTCTTTCATGCTGTCGTGCCTGTTGAGGGACCCTCGTATAAAAAGGCTGAAGGAGAACGACCTGTTCTGGGTGTCCACGCTACTAGACCCCCGGTATAAGCAGACAGTGGCGGAAATGTTACCGAATTACAAGTCGGAAAGGATGCAGCATTTGCAAAATAAATAAAAATGTATGCTTTACACAGCGTATAAGGGTGATGTCACAGCACAACGGGAATCTAACAGGGGAAGAGGTGAAAGTCACCCTCCTCCTCCTCCCACGACCACGCCATATCTGCCAAGTGACCCTATGTAGGGGGAACAGTCTCTATTCTGCTCTGTCAGTGTGTATCAGGGATCCTTAGGACAGGTGTCAATCCATATCTGCCAAGTGACCCTATGTACGGGGAACAGTCCCTATTCTGCTCTGTGTCAGTGTGTATCAGGGTCCCTGAGGACAGGTGTCAATCCATATCTGGCAAGTGACCCTATGTAGGGGGAACAGTCCCTATTCTGCTCTGTGTCCATGTGCATCAGGGGCTCTGAGGACAGGTGTCAATCCATATGTCAAGGTGTCAATATGTCATATGTCAGGTGTCAATCCATATCCATTGTGATTTAGGAATGTTAGGTGATTTCTGCCCTTTATGGATTAAAACCAGACTCTGCATCAACTGTGTAATTTTCCATGGGAGTTTTGCCATGGATCCCCCTCTTGCATGCCACAGTCCAGGTGTTAGTCCCCTTGAAACAACTTTTCCATCACTTTTGTGGCCAGAAAGAGTCCCTGTTGGTTTTAAAATTCGCCTGCCCATTGAAGTCAATGGCGGTTCGCGAACATTTGAGGAAGTTCGCGTTCGCCGTTCGCGAACCGAAAATTTCGGGTTCGCGACATCACTATGTGGGATGTAACTGATGTGTGAGTGGTTGTTTTATACCTCCCTGTGGGCGGACCTGTATTTGTAACAACTGCAATAAAAACCCGGCTGGGTGTGCCAGCACCTCAGACGACTGCTTGACCCTCAACACGGAGCCTTGTCTCGTTCTTGGGGGGATTCACTGTATGCTGATAGGGACTGACTGCCAGGAGTGTAAGCCGCTTGGGAGCTTTTTTTGTTCGTCTGCTAGCAGCTATTCGTGAGGTTCCAGTTCGGGAGTTTGGAGTACTTCCTTATTCCCTTGTATGCAGTTCGGGAGTTTGGTGCTTTCACTTATATCCAATTCGTGAGTTTTGGTGATTCTACAGTAGCTGTGCCTGTCTCAGAAAGGGGATTATCGCCTAAACGAATTTTAACCCCTTTTCTGCTGAAACGGTCCGTTACAGAGGGTAAGAAGGTCTGACAGTTTAACGACACAGGCTGGATTTTTATACAATTCCTCAGGCCAGGGGAACACCCCCTGGACCTGATGGAGCACCGAATTACAAGATGTACAAACCAATCAAACCAGTAATTTAAAGTATGACACTTCCACATACAGTAAACATTCCCTCCCCTCTACCTGTGATATAATTAAGGTAGTTAATGCATTAACTTAATTATCCACAGGCAGAACAAACACACATTTTTACAAAGTCCAATAAGTACCCCAAAACACAACATATCCCCACATCTTACATCCCCTGATAGCCCTAATCTGGGTGAACAACATATCCAAAAATCACCCAGATCAGGTGTTCAGAATAGTGATGTTACGAACACAAAATTTTCGGTTCGCGGACGGGAACTTCCGCAAATGTTCGCGAACGGGCGAACTGCGCGAACCGCCATAGACTTCAATGGGCAGACGAATGTTAAAACACACAGGGACTCTTTCTGGCCACAATAGTGATGGAAAAGTTGTTTCAAGGGGACTAACACCTGGACTGTGGCATTCCGGAGGGGGATCCATGGCAAAACTCCCATGGAAAATTACATAGTTAATGCAAAGTCTGGTTTTAATCCAAAGGGCATAAATCACCTAACATTCCTAAATTATTTGGAATAACGTGCTTTAAAACATTAGGTATGATGTATCGATCAGGTAGTGTAAGGGTTACGCCCGCTTCACAGCGACAGACCAAACTCCCCGTTTAACGCAACGCAAACAACCGCAAACAGTCCATTTGCACAACCGCAAACTCCCCATTTGCACAAGGTTGGATACCAAGCTAGCCATGTCCCGTTCCTTGTCCTCACTGATGTCATTGAAGGTCTCTTCCTCCACCCAGCCACGTACAACACCAAGGGTCCCCGAAAGGTGACAACAAGCCCCTTGTATTTTTTTTTTTTAAATGTACACTACTGTTACACCAGATATGAGTTGCACTGGTGTGAAACTGTGCCCTGGAAGGCCCTGAAACGCACACGTGTGAAGGAAACTGACTGCTATTATTTCACAGTCAAATGTCTAGTTTTTTTTTGTAATGTACACTACTGTAACACCAGTGATTGGCCCACGTCATGCCTACGCCCCCAAAACGTTTGTGTGTGGGGGTGCTGGAATGATGTGGGCCAATGGGAGCCTGATTCATCTTTTGGCTCCCACTGCCCCTTTTATAGCGAGCTCGTGACTCGAGCCGTGCTCCTAGTGCCAGGCGGGCCACGTGACCGATCACTGCGGTCAGGAGTGATCCAGCCACGCGCGGCTTAAGCTTAGGAGCCAGGTCAGTCCCAGGATAAGGTAAATACAGCCACAACCACCTTTCCCAATCACACACCTTTCCTAACGTCCTTTCCCATTAAAAGCATATTACCGCGTATTTAATAAAACAGATAGACCCCCTACTTCATCCAGGTTACCGATCGATGGTTTGATATTCTGAGTCCTCTCTGATTTACTGTACACGACTATTCGATATTCCCACAAATTTTATATAGCATTTTATGTTTGTTTGAGACCACCTTAAAAATATTGGATATCGCTAAAAATCATGATCACTATATACTTTCTCTACAAACCTCTAAAACGAACCAAACTACTCATTAGACTTGGGCACTTCAGAAATATTGTATGTATTGAATGTATTCGTACAAAAAAGAAATTAGTTTAGTCAGAACCTGAAATTCGTCAATTCTTCCATTCGTTTTTGTACGATATTCGTTTGGTCAGGCCCCGCCCCAATATTTTCGTTTCGGATAAACTCATTTGTTCATTCGGCACGATTTAATTCAACCAAATGAATTGAATACATAAAACCATGTTCCCTAACTAATCCATAAATACCGAATAGCTTCAACCAAACTCAGTATAACCATTCGTTTAAAATTTTGTTCATTGATCTAACAGCATGGCATTGAATGTTGTATGTCGTTTAATTTAAGCCTAAAACTCCCGGACTCACTCCCGAACCGTCTAATGCGTGAACGCTGCCAATCGCATGAAAATGTATTGGCACTATCAGTAAACTACCGAACACCACTTACTATAGTCATTCGCATGTCGAATGACATTGCAAATGCAATGCATTCCTTTTGCTTAGTTTCTTGGGCTCATGAATCATCATGCTTCCCTGACAGGTGGTACTGGAAACACAGTAGCATTTTATAAGAGAGTGGGAAAGTAGGAGCCAATTAAATAGGCTTTTACATACTGCCAGACAAAACTGTAAAAAAATAAAAGTATCAACTCAAGTCCTTCAATGCAAAATCTATCCAGATTTTCTATAGGCCAGCCATTCAGCCATTTTGGAGGTCACCCAGTCCACCACCCTGTCAGCCATTTTAGGCACTTTGATAGGGACCTTGCCAGAAGTGGTCATGTCCTCCTCCAGCTCCTCAAGTGACATAGACATGGATATAGTGGAGGGGGGCATTGGCCACTCTGGCCAGGAGGAAGGAGAAGCAAGTGGGAGAAGCAAGAAGAAGCAAAGACAGCCTAGAATGTTAAAAGTAGCATGTCCTGGGAGGAAGAATAAGTACGCTGATAGCTTTCGTGCAGAGGAGAATACAGTACTGGTAAACAAGTTTTGCCAGTACTACCAATGTATGTTTGGGGGAGCAGCCAAAAAGACTTCAAGAGCAAAGAAGGACAATCGGTGGAGGAAGATTGTGGCAGCGGTGAATGCTGTTGGAGGGAACAACCGCACCCAGGAGGTGGTGAAGAAACGGTAAGTGCACTTATATTCCTAAAATATAATTTTCATTATGCCATGTTTTTTTTAAACTTATTTTTTTCCTCCATGTGCTTTTGCTACACACCCCCACCAGTGGCAGCTATGCTTTTAAAGTCTTTTAAAAGTGAGGGTTGGGTCACTTAAGCACACAGAGGGAAAAAAAACACTCTGCAGTAACACAGGGTGTCTGGAGGGAGTATCTGCAGTAATACAGAGTGTCTGGAGGGAGTATCTGCAGTAACACAGGGTGTCTGGAGGGAGTATCTGCAGTAATACAGAGTGTCTGGAGGGAGTATCTGCAGTAATACAGGGTGTCTGGAGGGAGTATCTGCAGTAATACAGAGTGTCTGGAGGGAGTATCTGCAGTAATACAGGGTGTCTGGAGGGAGTATCTGCAGTAATACAGAGTGTCTGGAGGGAGTATGTGCAGTAACACAGAGTGTCTGGAGGGAGTATCTGCAGTAATACAGAGTGTCTGGAGGGAGTATCTGCAGTAATACAGGGTGTCTGGAGGGAGTATGCGCAGTAACACAGAGTGTCTGGAGGGAGTATGTGCAGTAACACAGGGTGTCTGGAGGGAGTATCTGCAGTAACACAGAGTGTCTGGGGAGAGTATCTGCTGTAACACAGAGTGTCTGGGGGGAGGATCTGCTTGTAACATTTATATGCACAAAAAAATAATAATAAATTGAAAAAAATAAATACAATGGTTGCAGCTTCCGAATTAATCTAAAATGGATGCTGTCCAGTAGGTGGGAGGGTCTGCTAGGGAGGGTGTGCTGCTGATTGGCTGGAATGTGTCTGCTGACTGTGAGGTACAGGGTCAAAGTTTACTCAATGATAAAGAATAGGGGCGGACCGAACATCGCATGTGTTCGCCCACGGTGGCGAACGCGAACATGCTATGTTCGCCGGGAACTATTCGCCAGCGAACCGTTCGGGACATCACTAGCTCTATCTATGCATTGGCGCGAGGGGATAACGTGGCCACTGAACATTGTGGCGGGGTATCAGCCTCTCAGTGACAGTTAATCATAAGATAGAATGGGAGTGACAGGTGAGGCCCTCTCTATGCCACATGCGAGGCGACCAACTATGATTTGGCCCAAGGGGTGTAGTACCTCCGAGTATGAGGATGAGCGTTGGCCTCGCGGGACCACTATCCTAAGGCGGAGAAGTCAAGGGACACCTAGGACCCTGACAGCCATCCACAGCTAACTAAGATGGGAGAAAAGGCAGCATAAGGGAGGACAGAATTGATGAATGCGTATGGAAAATGTGAGGTGAACGAGGAAGTACCGCAGGGCCGACCGTAACTGAAGTGCCGAGTAAGCACGACAGAGACCAGGTGGAACGGTCGTATGGAGCATGCCCGGCTATAGGTAATAAAATACGAGTTGACGCCAAGCCCACGGGACCCAGTGCGAGCATGTTTGAGTTTGAGCGTGTGTGTGTGTGCTGGCACACTAGCTAAAGCCAAAAAAGGCAAAACAATTAAGACTAGGTTTGGTGACAGGTGAGGCCCTGCTAGATGCCAAGCGGCATGAGAGGCTATATGAGTTGGCACGAGGGGATAACGTGGCCACTGAACGTTGTGGCGGGGTGTCGGCCTCTCAATGACAGTTAAACATAAGATAGAATGGGAGTGACAGGTGAGGCCCTCCCTATGCCACATTGCGAGGCGAATAACTATGATTTGGCCCGAGGGGCGTAGTACCTCTGAGTATGAGGATGGGTGTTGGCCTCGCGGGACTACTAACCTAAGGCGAAGAAGCCGAGGGGAAATTACCACTAGTGGGCACCTAGGACCCTGACAGCCAGCAACAGCTAACTAAGAGGGGAGGGTAAGGAGTGAGATAGTGTGGTGAAAATGAGGGGGGTGTATAAGTAGGAAACATAAAGCCGACTGTAACAGAAGGACAGAGTGAGCCCATCAGAATCCAGGTGGTTAGGCTGTATAAAGTACGCATGGAACAAAAAAGGATATAAAATGCGTATACGAGTGTATAGCCCTCGGGGCTCATAAGGGCCAGATCGTGTGCCCGGTAACGAGAAAAAAAAAACGTAACGCTCCTTCTGGAAAATAACGGAGCATGGGTATAGCGGGCAGACGTGGCCCAGCCAAGCAGGGAAACGAAAACCCGAGGTCAAAATGCAGGTCAGACCCCGTGACAGGACCGAAAACTGCTTGGGAACAGCAACTACGTAGCTTAAGACCACGTATTGTCACGGTACCTACGGTGTCTACCTCAGAGGAGGCTAGACACCTAGACGTCCATCCTCAAAAGGGGGCTGGCGCGCTCCCGATCTCGTCAGTCTCTCTGGCCGTTTGCACGCTGGTCGCGATAGCTCCGCATCCTTTTATGACGCGGCACTCATAAGCCGACGTCATGACATCAATCACGGCCCGATCCGCCAGAGACCGCAAATCAGGACTTATTGGGGGCGGACTCAACAATTAAGAGCCAAGGTATAAAAGAGCATTATTTGGAATGGTTCATTGCCCTGTTGTGGTTCTAGCTAGTCTGGTCACTCAGTGCTCTTTTGTCTATTGCTCTTTGGTTTTTGATTCGGCTTTGTATTCTCGACCCTGCTTACCTCTCTTTTGACCCGGCTTGTCTCTCGATTACCTATGAGTCTCCTGCGGACTCATTAGTAAAATGTTTAAAATGTCCTGATTAGGTCGACCTAATACCATGACACCTACCCGTATCCAGAACTGCACACAACACACGTGTGTGAGGCCACATGGCCGCCGGTGAGTACAGATGTGCACGTGCGAGGGCGTCGCAGGGAGTGAGGGGCTGACGGCCATGAATGCCGGAAACAAAACCGACCCCCCAAAAGCCACGGTCGAAAGAGGGCGACGAGGAGGACGAGACACATTCCTCCAGACTGCAAGGTGTACGAGCCAGAGAAGCCTGCCCTGGACGGACAGCAGAGGCTTGGAGCGCCAGGGACAACCAGAGATCCGGAGCAGAGCCCAGGAGGACCGCGGACAAACAAGCAGCAGGGAAACAGCAGGCCAGGCAAAGAAGCCTCGAGGACCAGGTAAGTTTAGGAATAGAGCGACCAGAAGTAGCGACATGCGAATTGCTAAAATCACGTATGGGACGGCTTAAGGTGAGTAGGGGGGATTTAAGTAGGGTAACATGCCCCTCCCACAACTGCAGGCCAAGCCTTCACATATATACACACACACACACATTTTTTGTTTACTTTTATTAACTTTATTTTAACTTTTATTAACTTTATTTTAACTTTTCCACCAGCAGGGGGACTGCCTGTCAGTTCAGGCAGTTCAGGCAGTCCCCCTGCTGGCAGCACAATGGACACCTATGGGGGCCATAAATTGGAGAGGGGTGACCTCTCTGGGATGAGTCCAGAAGGTCACCCCCAAAGAAGAAGAGGGAGAAGAGGGAGAACACGGCGATCGGTTATTTTTTAAAATAAATTATTTTTGGGTGGGGGGGGCTATATCGTTTTTTTATTACCCCCCCCCAAAAAAAAATAACACTTTCCCCCCCTCCTTCCCCATGTACTTACCGATCGCCGCGTTCCCCCTCTTCTTCTTTGGGGGGACCTTCTGGACCGACCCTTCGAGGCACTCCGTAACATTTAAAGCATCTGAAGGCATGCTCTTCCTACTCTGCCAGATGCCACGTGCGGCAAACCCGGAAAGGATCGCTCCGGGGGGGGGGGATCACTCGGTTCCCCGGCAGAGTAGGGGGGTATTCCACGATGCCTTGATATCGAGGCATCATGGAATACCATCAGCTTCCAGCGCTCAAAATAGCCGCAGACGTACCAGGTACATCCGAGGTCATTAACGACCATTTTTTGTCGGACGTACCTGGTCCGTCCGTGGTCATTAAGGGGTTAAAAAGTGTTTAATAAAATCAGCTCATTGATTAAAAACTTCACCGGCACTGCAGTTTCTAAAGATAGGAACAAACTGTCCTCTAGGGACATTTCCAAGTAAAGGTTTAAAATTAAACCTGGTGGCGTCGATAAAACGATTCACATCCACTTTGTTTTAAAAAACGTTTTGGTTTTAATAGTATAATTTTCAATATAAATCTTAAGGTCTAAAAATTGGACACTACATTTACTAAAATTAGTAGTGAGGACAATATTGTTCTTATTATTTTAAAACTTTTTACAATTAGGGTAGGTCTATCTGATAACTATGCTAAGGGATGGAGAGAGATCGATAAGGAGAAATAATCTGATGGATACCTGCAGCTGTTCAGGAAATCCCTTGCATATATCTGCACCTTAACCACGTCCATACTGTTTCTATTCTAATCAGGCTAGGGGAAATCTATTTATAAAAAAAATATATGAAAAGTTAAAAAAAATAAAAAAAAGATAAAGAAATGAAAATAAATATAAGGGTAAAAATAGACCTCTGTGTGTTAATTGTCCAACAGATCTAATAGCATCAAATTGCAATGGACAAATATCACCAAGTGTCTCTACCCTATTAATCTAAGATCACACACATACGTCTAAACATAGAATATTACCTTTTTAATTTTATATAATTAGTTATTTCTATTTAGATTAATTTTTTTATATCGTAATGTAAATGTTTTTATCAATGTAATATATGGTAAATGAGATTATATGTGTGTGTATATATATATATATATATATATTATACATTTTACATTAATCTCTACTCTTTTTTCTCTTTTATTTTCAAAAGGTATCTATTATTATTTCACATTACATCAAAAGATGGATTGATAACCCAGCAGTATGTAGCAAACCTGGTCCTCTGCCCCTTCGGTTGCATGAATCCCCATTGTTCATTTCTCAAATAAATGTTTCCCCCCACCCTTTCATATTGGAAGATGCAGACCAGCCCCTGGCTCATTAACTTCAAGGAAGTCAAATAAACTTAAGTGCTCTCTCTGGCTAGTCACCATTTGTATAACCAAACTCACATGTTCTGTTAAATGGCGGCCATCTTGTCTCCCGAACACAGACAGCAATCATTGTTCATCGAAGGCATGGAACCGTTTTCGGAACCTCCACGATATGGTTCCCGTGGAAACTGTTCCACTGTTTGGCCCTCTCACAGACAAGCAAGGAGAGTGTTGTTGGGAGGAAATATCCTACAGAACTGGTGGGGGTGAGGGAGGGGGAGCAATTGCACCCTAAGAGCCAGGGGGAGCCTACAGTTATTCTCATAGTGAAACTCCCAAAAGTTGACCAGACAATACCGCTTTTTCTCCAGCAACTATTTTAGGCATCATCAACCTGGGCAGCCAGTCCCAGCTTTACCTCAATGGCGTTTCCCCTAGACGGTCGAGATCTGAGAACTCTTTGGTCTGAAGGAATGGGTTTTGAGGATCTTGATCTTCCAGAAATGCTTTGACTGCAGGACTTCGTAGCGGAGTCCTGAGTGAAACTTATGATTGCTGTTACTTGGGGCTTAGGCTTTAGGAGTGAGTCTGGGGCAGATAAACACCAGTTATGGCTGCAGGCAGGCAGATCTTGAGGTGAACAAAATAAATTAATGGGAGAGATAAGAGATAGATGAAATTCATAAATGGAGAACATCAATTATCCAGACAATGTGTGGAATAACTCCAACACTAACAAAAATAAACACTAAACAAAGCAAGAGTTGAGCACAAAATGTATAGTAGTTTTCAAATGAAACAGTAAAACTATAGGGCAGGAGTGTAAAGAGGGGCTTGGTAGAGTTATCACAATACCAATGCATCATTTGTAAATTGACTGGCACTGTCAGTCAGGGCCGGACTGGGAGAAAAATTCGGCCCGGGCATTTTTTTATCACAGCGGCCCACTAAGAAGGGGGCGGGGCAGAGGAGGTGTGTTTTGTCATCACCAATGACAAGCACGCCCCCTCTCAAAGTGAGCATGTTGGTTTAATGCTCTTCCAGGGCAGACCATGCGCAGAGGTCTGCTGAAGAGCTCTAGCATGAGAAAAAAAAACTGTATTAGTTCTGCACAGTGCAAGCAAATTTAATAACATGCTTGCACTGTGTTTCCTTGCAACTTGTCTCTGGTGTCTCTATAACTGGATACCAGGAGACAAAAATGCCAGGAAAGAGTATTGTGCATGTGTTTGGAGTCTGCTTGTGATATTGCGTGTGTGTAGAGTGAGCTGATTGTGGTGTGGTATTGTGTAATAAGGTCGGTTTTAGACATGTTGTGTCTGTGGTGTAATGTGATGCATATGTGGCTAGGGGCTGTAGAGAATGTATGTAAAGGGATGTAGCAAGTGTGTGCATACAGGCTATAGAGTGTGTGTATGGGTGATGTAGTGTTTGTAGAAAGTGTGTGTTTTTGGGGTGTAGTATGTGTTTGCTTACAATGAATCTAGTGTGTGTGTGTATAGGGGATCCAGAGTGTGTATGTTAAGAGTGTAGTGTGTGTGCGTGTGTGTGTATAGGAGTCTAGTGTCTGTTTGAAGGACCCAGAATGTGTAGGAGATCTAGTGAGTGTGTTTATAACGGATGCAGAGTGTATATAGGGATCTAGTGTGTGTATGTGTGTAGATGATCCAGAGTTGGGTAAGGGATCTAGTGTGTGTCTGGAATGTAAGGTGTTTAGGGGTGCAGTATGTATGTATGTATGTATATATATATATATGTGTGTGTTTGGAACTATTGTGTATGTGTGTGGTGCAGTGTGTTGGGGGGGTTCTGTGTGTATGTGAGGGCTGCAGTATGTGTGCATGATGGATACTGTGTGTGATGGATGCTGTGTGTGAGGGTGTGGTATGTGAGGGTGCGGTGTGTGGTGTGGGTGAGAGTGCTGAGAGTGCTGTGTGTGATGGTGTGAGAGTGCGATGGGTGTGAGAGTGCTGTGTGTGATGGGTGTGAGAGTGTTGTGGGTGAGAGTGCTGAGTGTGATGGGTGTGAGAGTGCTGAGTGTGATGGGTGTGAGAGTGATGGGTGTGAGAGTGATGGGTGTGATGGGTGAGAGTGCTGAGTGTGATGGGTGAGAGTGCTGAGTGTGATGGGTGAGAGTGCTGAGTGTGATGGGTGAGAGTGCTGTGTGTGATGGGTGTGAGAGTGCTGTGGGTGAGAGTGCTGAGTGCTGTGGGTGAGAGTGCTGAGTGTGATGGGTGTGAGAGTGATGGGTGTGAGAGTGATGGGTGTGATGGGTGAGAGTGCTGAGTGTGATGGGTGAGAGTGCTGAGTGTGATGGGTGAGAGTGCTGTGTGTGATGGGTGAGAGTGCTGTGTGTGATGGGTGAGAGTGCTGAGTGTGATGGGTGAGAGTGCTGAGTGTGATGGTTGAGAGTGCTGTGGGTGATGGGTGTGAGAGTGCTGTATAAATGTTAGAATGGATTTTGTGTGTGGGGGGGGGGGAATAAACAAATAATTTAACAGGCATTATGTCCCCCCTCCCTTCTTACCTTTAGCCTGGGAGGGGGGGACTGGTACCTGGGACTGGGAGGCAGAGTGGCAGTGTTCCCTGGTGGTCCTCGTGGTGAGTAAAGTCCAGCCTGCGGGCTAGAGTTCACTCTCGCAAGATCCGGTCGTTGCCATGGCAACGCTCCGGATCTCGCGAGAGAAACCCGGCGGAGCTGCAAGTTAGAGCTCCGCCGGGTCCTCTCTCCGGACAGGCTGGCTCCCTCCCTCTCTCCCCCGCCGGCGGCCGCATTGGACAGCATGTGGGCCGGTGAGGGAGATCTTTGATCTCCCTCACCGGGCCGCCATGGAATGCAGCGGGGCCGGCGCTCGGATAGTGCCGGCCCTGCATAGACCGGCAGGGGAGATCCTGGGACCTCCCCTGCCGGCCTCAGCCCATGGCCACCGCGGCCCACCGGGCATTTGCCCGGTGTGCCCGATGGCCAGTCCGGGCCTGCTGTCAGTTATTTATTGTGTCAGGATGAGAAAGGCTATGCTTTAAAGTGAGATACTGGATGGTAAACAAAATTTCAATGATGATTATAGAATGGTTCACCTTCACAATACAGGATGTTTTATTCCCATTTTAATCCATAAATTAATTAGAACATCTAAGATATTTCTCTTACATTAAAAACAAGGGAAACGTTTCTCCCGTTTTAGTTCTCTGGTGTGCATCAAGATTAGGTTTACTGATTAAACATTTTCCACTTTCTGAACATTAGAAGATTTTCTCTCCTGTGTGAGTTTTCTGATGTGCAACAAGAAGTGATTTACAGACAAAGCATTTTCCACATTCAGAACATGAGAACGACTTCGCTCCTGTATGAGTCCTCTGATGTTTAAGAAGGTGTGTGTGCCAACTAAAACATTTTCCACATTCAGAACATGAGAATGGCTTCTCGCCTCTATGATATTTCTGATGTGCAATAAGACCTGATTTACTGCCAAAACATTTTCCACATTCAGAACATGAAAAAGGTTTATTTTCGTTGTGAGTTCTCTGATGTCTAATATGATCTAGTTTAAAATGAAAACATTTCCCACATTCAGTACACGAGTAAGGTTTTTCCCCTTTGTAAATCCTTTGGTGTACAATAAGATCTTTGTGAATGCAAAATGTTTTCCCACATTTAAAACAAGAGAAAGGTTTCTCTCCTTTTCGAGTTTTCTGATGTGAAAATAGACTTGCACTACTGCCAAAACATTTCCCACATTCAGAACATAAGAAAGGTTTCTCTCCAGTGTGAGTTCTCTCATGTGTCTCAAGAGACAGTTTAGTGGTGAAACTTTTCGCACATTCAGAACATGAGAAAGGTTTCTCTCCTGTGTGAATTCTCTGGTGTGTAACAAGATTTGAGAACTGGCTAAAACATTTCCCACATTCAGAACATGAGAAAGGTTTCTCTCCTGTGTGAATTCTCAGATGTGTAACAAGACATGTTTTGCTGGCAAAACATTTCCCACATTCAGAACATGAGAAAGGTTTCTCTCCTGTGTGAATTCTCAGATGTTTAACAAGACATGTTTTGCTGGCAAAACATTTTCCACATTCAGAACATGGGTAACGTTTTGCTTTTCCGTTTACTATCTCCTTTGTAGTTTTATAGGATTCTGACAGATTCCTTGATTTGTCAGAGTTGGTATCATTGGTCCTTCTATTAAAAGATTTCTTCATATTCCTGCTTAACGTATTTCTGTTCTTGTCACGTTCTTCAGAATAACCTCTGCTGACGGAAATACCTGAAAAGAAATGTACTGGGAGTTAATTTTTTTTTTTTTTTTTTTTAAATCTGTCTCTAAATGATTTGTTTACCACATTTGAAACATTACATGAAACATCAGAAATATGAATATTAAACCTCATGGTGATTGATCAGCACTAGTGATGTCCCGAACTGTTCGCCGGCGAACATAGCGTGTTCGCGGTGGGCGAACATATGCAATTTTCGGTCCGCCCCCTATTAGTCATCATTGAGTAAACTTTGACCCGGAACCTCACAGTCAGCAGACACATTCCAGCCAATCAGCAGCAGACCCTCCCTCCCAAAATGTGTCTGCTGACTGTGAGGTTCCGGGTCAAAGTTTACGCAATGATGACGAATAGGGGGCGGACTGGAAATCGCATATGTTCGCCCACCGCGAACACGTTATGTTCGCCGGCGAACAGTTCGGGACATCACTAATCAGCACCTTAAAAATATATTGTGTGTTTTAATTCCCTTCATTAAAAGAAATGTGTACAAACAAACATTTATTATTTGCTTTGCACAATGCATTTTAGTTCATTAAGCCTAATTTACCTACATTCCCTCTAGCATGTAAGCTTGTTGAGCAGGGCCCTCAACCTCTCTGTTCCTGTACGACCACTTGTCTGGTTAAATTTTCATGTATGTTAGTCCACTCATTGTAAAGCGCTGCAAAATTTGATGGCGCTATATAAATAATAATTCATACTTCAGGAATGGTTCACGGCAGGGCCGGACTGGGAAAAAATTCGGCCGGGCATTTTTCAATCACAGCAGCCCCCTGACAAGGGGGTGGGGCCAGAGAGGGTGTGTTTTGTCATGACTAATGACAAGCACGCCCCCTTTCAAAGTGGGCATGTTAGTTCAATGCGCAGAGCCCCAAGAAGAGGTCAAGCATGGGAAAAAGGCCCTGTATTTGTGCTGCGCAGCGCAAGCAAATTTAATAACATGCTTGCGCTGTGTTTGTTTGTAACTTGTCTCTGGTGTCTCCATAAGTGGGATACCAGAGGACAAAAGGGCCAGGAAAGCGTATGATGCATGTGTTTGGAGACTGCTTGTAGGATTGCATGTGTGGAGAGTGAGCGAATTGTGGTGTGGTATTGTGTAAATAGGTTGATTTCATTCATGTTTGTGGTGTAATATGTGTGGCTAGGGGCTATATAGAGTGCGTGTGTATAAGGGGCATAGTGTGTATAGGGGATGTAGTGAGTGTGTGCATACAGGCTATAGTGTGTATATAAGGGGATGTAGCAAGTGTGTGTATACGAGCTGTAGTGTGTGTGTGTGTATATAGGTGACGTAGTGTGTGTAGGGGTTGTAGAGAGTATGCGTTTGCATGGGGGATCCAGAGTTTGTATGTCAGGAATGTAGTATGTATAGGTGGTGCAGTGTGTGTAGTAGATCTAGTGTGTAAAGGACCCAGAGTATGTGTGTGTAGGATTCAGAGTGTATATTTTATGTTTGGACGTATTGTATTTGTGAGCCGCTAGCATTCCTATGGTAGTTTCACAAACAGTGACTTTAAATGACCACCGGTCTTTCGGTACTTTCCTTCCAACTGTGTATTCGTGTGTTTTCTTATGAGTCCATATTAAAGTATGTTTCATGTGGCATTCGGCTAATTATGCTGGGATCTGAGCGGTAGTTTCCTGAAGTATGCGCTCAGATCCCAGCTATCTACCTATATATGTCATTCGGTTAAATAGCACGAATAACGTGCAAGTTATACATTTTTGAGTAAAAAGACCAGTTCTGCTGTACAGACGGATAATCCACTTAACACGATATTCTTACGGGAGTATCCCTCTCGTACCGCAGTGCATGGTGAGAAAATGGTCCTGTATGTTCAGTTCCCCATGTAGTCCCCTACTGTACAACCCCTGTACAGTGATTAAGGAAACCCCTTTCATGGGGAACCACAAATACTGGAGCTGTGAATTAAAAACCTCAGTTGACTCCCAGAACTGTGTTTCGTCCGGTTACTGGGGGATTTGGGATATTGCCTTCATTCAGCGTTTTTCTTGGATTACTTTATTCTACCAGCGGAGATATTGGGATTTAATATTGCAGCTCCACTACAGTTGTGTTTTGTGGAGTTTTCCAGACTTTGTAAAATGTATGTTTCTTCCTGCTTAAAGTTAATTGAGTTAGTTCATGGTCTTCATTAATTATATCACAGGCAGAGGGGGAGGGATTGTGTACACTGTATGGGAGTGTCTGAATGTAAACCTGTTTTTATTGGCTTGTATGTTTTGTATTCGGTGCCCAACCAGGTCCGCCTGGGCATCACCTTTGCAGTATAACTTGTATAAAAGACCAGTGTGCAGGGTGGACTGACCGGTTGGGCACTTCGGACGGACTGCAAAGTTATTCACTAGGCGATCGGGGCCCGGCACAACTATACTTACTAGCATAGGAGGAGGGGGGGGGGCCTGGTCCTGTACGCCGAGGCGCGTCAACCGGAATCCATTACAAAGTGTTCGGAAGGATTCTAAGTGTGTGGAAGGATTCCGCACACTGCCTTAAAAAGCAGAAAAGACTGGGGTCGGCCCTCTTTCGATCCCAGCAGCCAGCCAGCTTTATTTTATTTTATTTACCACCTCAATAATATCATCAGAGAGCACTATCTGCTGTTTTTATCTCCTTCTTCTGAGAGTTGGACAAAACCCCTGGAGGACAAGACATCCTGTAAGCGGGGATTATTCCGCTATATGCCTACAAACCCTGAGCTGGCTATAGCTCATCCAAATGTGAGTGTACTACTTATGTTTTAATACTGCTATATTAACTGTAAACACTCCACACGATTGGTCCTCTCTTCTTGTGTTTTCCATATCACGAGACGGTGTGAACTACTACAACAAGAGAATTCACCGCCACAGTGGAATTAGAGACTAGAATCATCTGATCTCCTGATACTCATTGGAACTTATCTATTATTTTTAACTCTACTTATTTTTTATTATTATCGTTTATCTTTTATGGATTTATTTTTAATTTTATCGCAACCTTTCTTTGTTTTTATTGTGTATTCCTTATATAGAGGGTTACCCTCTATAAGGTCGCTGCCTGTCCTATATATTATTAGCGCTAACCTACACCCCTTTTTTCTGCACTGTATTTTATCATACCCCTCTGGTTTTAGCTGCTTTTAATATGTCCATTTTTGATGATAGAAATAAGCATTCTATTGATATAGAAAACGTATTTTCCGCTCAGCCAAGTAGCCCTATCTATATTAGACCTCCCACCTTTACCCAACAGGAATTATTTATTAAATTAGAAAGAGCCTTAACGACTGAAATTAAACTTAAATGGGAGATTGCCACTTTTAAAAAATTCATTGATTAACACAGAACACCTCGTGGCCTGAGACTTATGAAATTACCTACCTCAGACCAGGATGATCTAGAATTATGAATGAGTGGAATGGTAAATTAGAAACCTGTACATTTGGTCTCATGGAAACCCTAATCAAGAAAAAAAGCAAAAAACTTCTAAATCTAGATAGGGAAATTAATGACCTGAGAGACGAGCTCATGCCCTATACAGAAAGTAACGTATACCAACAAAATTCAGTCTTAATTCAGAGCAAAATCAAAAAAATAGAAACAGATACCAAACACATTAAAGTAAAAAATAGAATTAAATAGAAAGTACACATCATAAAATCAATCTTTCAATATGAGAACAGAGCCACAAAAATACCAAAGACCAACAGCAGTTAATACACGCCATGAATCCCCATATGTCACCAGAAATTCCAATCACCTCACTAACCCACCCTCTCACCATTCCCCTCACAAACCAAGACCTTATTATAGGAATTTCAACCCCAATCATGCACCTACATTTTCATACCATCGATCAGCTACATTCAAACCACGGAGAGTTCCTTACCATACCTCTATGCACCAAGATTCCCGTTCCAATTACTACAATGCACGTAGTCCTGATACTCACAAACACTCACCAAAAACCCAAAGACCTAGTCACTACTATAAAAATCCCAGCGAAACTCCTATTGCACACACCAATAGGTATCAATTATTATCTATTGATTTTGAAATCGAAAATGATCATTTTTTAGAGATTCAGACACACCCCAATACTTTTGTGAACACACCATACCCAACAAGAGCAAAGAAAAGAACTCTAAGCCCAGAGGCAAACGGAGTGGCAGAGGACAACAAAAAAGAGAGATTAGAAAGACAATAACTGCCCCAAATGAGTCAGATGCCGGTATTTTTCATTTATCGCAAAAAGTTTTAAATGCAGCACAGATTTCAGTTTTAAGCAAAGGACTAAAATATGCTCCAACGAATTCTTTTAAACCTTTTGAAGCATTTTTAGAGGTCAATAAATTCGTACGGAAAGCTACACAAAAGATTTTGTTTTTTTTTTAATTCTTCATTTTGGTGTGCAACAAAGAAATAACATACAGGCTGGTAGCGCCACAACAGCTGCTACAGGCTCAATGTGGTCAAACATTTGTATACAGTGTCATGGCAAGATAGACAATTGCACTTTAAGTTTAACCCCTTAAGGACACATGACATATGTGACATGTCATGATTCCCTTTTATTCCAGAAGTTTGGTCCTTAAGGGGTTAAGAGACAGGCTTCAGCATAGATAATAGTGTAACACATGAATAATAACAGGCTAGGGGACCATCGTTAGTAAGAAGGTATAGCGTGCATTCAAGAATGAAACGTTGTTTAGATGTTTTGCTAACTTAGCGCAGTCTGGCACTATGGGAGAGTCAGCAAGCCAGGCACCCATCTGATTACTGTACACTTTAGTAGATGTTAACTATAATAGTGTTGCAGATCATTCTGTTGTGCCCTGCTCTTAGAGAATGGGGGACTAACTGTCCAGATAACAGTAGTTTATGAGGCGAGTGGGTTATTACAACTTAGTTAACGTGTCCAAAGTTCATATATGCAGTAGGGGAAAAAAGAAAGCAAAAAACAAACAATAAGAGAGCATAGGTAAACGTAGTGTAGTGGTCTAGGCACTCGCTTGTAAAGGGTACATTATGTGCTTCTGTAAGCCCGCCGAAGGCTATCCTGTGCCTATGATGTTTAGCGTTGTTTGGCAATTAAGGTAATAGTAAGAGGTACCCTTCGTGGGTATTATGCGCAGGATATACATTGCAGGGTATAGTTTAAACCTTGCAGAGAAATTCAGCTGCTCAAAGTACATGATATAAAAAACAAACAAAAAAAACTGCCAGATTTGATGTTTATCTGGAGCGGTGTCCCCTAAAACTGGTCCTAGTACCCCACTTGTATGACAAAATAAACTAAGATGAGAGACATCTTAAGGCTGTGCTGTTATCAGGTAAGGTAAGCTAGGAGTAGCATTAACATTAGTAAAGTTACTAGCAATTTGGTCTAAAGCATTGAGAGGATGTGAGAATAGTTAAAAGGAGACAGCAAAACAGCATTTAGTTACAGACAGAGTTCTTGTTACAGCTCTGGAAACTTGCCCCCGTACTCGGGTGCGGCTCTCAGATCTCCGTTCTCGGTCCGCAGTCATCCAACACCTGCTCTGTGGGTCTTTTGGGAATGCGTGTAGGCCGCTGGCTTTGTGTGGGGGATCCACCAGTCCGAAGTTCCCGATATTGGGCCCATGGTTCCCTGACAGCGATGTTCAGTGAGTGGTGTGCAGGTCAGTGTCACTCTGGGGGATGCCCGGTGGTATTTCTGTGGAGGAGTTTGGGCCCCATTTACTGGGGGGCGTTGTGCCGTCCTCGGTTGCTTGGTTGGAACCCCTCTGCTGTTGCATGTGTGAGGGGCTTGTGGTACGGGTCGTGAGGTACGATTTTTTCTGCCCCTTTTGTAAGTGGGAGTCTCATGTGCTTCTCCTGCTTGTCTCTCCGGTTTAGGTGGTCGTTTGGGCGTTCTTGTCGATTGTTGTGTCCAGCTTAGTACTGGCTTGCGCAGTCTGTGTGCCGCATGTCCTCGGCCTGAGGCCTCAAATGCTGGTTTGGCGCTCTGTGTTGGACGAGGCTCGACGGCCCTCGCAACATCGCCATGTTTATTGCTTGTATGGCTCTTGCTCTTCTGTGGTGGGGCTGTCTGGATTAGCTTAGCCTCCAGCTTGCGCCAGAAATTTTCAAAGATTGCCGTGTCCCATGTGGTGGGTCTGTAGGCTCGGGGGAACACGTGGCGTCCGCCATGTTAGGTGCAGCTTCGTGTTGTATATGTTTCAGTGCATTCCCCCTCTGCTCCAGTTCTGGTCTCGCTTTGTTTCTCAGATGCGGACCGCGATAACCCCCGACGGTCCGGGGGGGGGGGGGGGGGGATAGCGGGGTTCCTGCTTGCGTTGTGTCAGCTTCTCATGACACCGGACCTGGGGATCGGCCGCCTCTCCCACTCTACGGTCGTCAAGCCTCATGGCGCAAGTCAGTCTGCCAGCCGGCATCAGAGTGCTTCAAAAACTGCCAGGTCGGTGTAGTCTCCGTTCAGTAGTCAGATGAGACTATTTGGGTTGCTATATATGAGGCTTTGCGGGTTAAATAGTATTTTTTAGCACAATTTTCTGAGGAGCTCTGTAGTGGCACGTCTATCCTCCATGCTGGTCAGGCCCCGCCCCCTCTTAAAAGATTTTTCAATGCACATAACCCAGAAACCAATCCCCCCAACCCCTCATCCCTCCCCCCCACCCTCACCGAGCAATCTTTTTATATAAACACTGATCTCAAACCAAAATCTACTTTTTATCCTTATCATTTTAAATCAGCCCCACTCGTGATTTTCGAGAAGTCTGTACTAAGAGATTTTAACAAAATTAAGTATAATAAATACGATGCACAAAATCTAAATCCACTAGAAAAAAGAGCTATCAAACAATTGCAAGAAGACAAAGATATTGTCATTAAACCTGCTGACAAAGGTGGGGGTCTAGTTATCCAATCTAGTTCAATGTATATTAAAGAAGCCTATAAGCAATTGAACGATACTGCTATATATGAGAAATTATCTAGGGATCCTACATCCTCTATACAGCAAAAAATAATTACCTTTCTACAAAAAGGACTAGATGAAAATATTCTAAACAAAAAAGAATTTGATTATCTGTTTGTAAAAAATCCGCAAATCCCAGTAATTTATTTCTTCCCGAAAATACATAAAGACGCCCAACACCCCCCCGGCAGACCCATTGTGTCCGGGATCAACTCTCCGTTGTGCAATTTGTCCCAATACATAGATACCCTACTACAACCAGCAGTAAAACTTATGAAATCTTATCTGAAGGATTCGATGTCACTATTGAGATTTCTAAATGGTTTTTGTTGGGAACCAGATCTTACACTTGTTACATGTGATGTCACCAGGCCACCAGCCACACGCCAGCCCGCAGGCCCCCAGCCACAGGCCAGCCACATGCCAGCCACACGCCAGCCAGCCCACAGCCCACCAGCCACACGCCAGCCAGCCCACAGGTCCCCAGCCACAGGCCAGCCAGCCAGAGACCAGGCAGCCCCAGGCCACCAGCCACAGGCCTCAAGCCACAGGCCAGCAGCCGGCCACAGCCAGCCAGCCCCAGGCCCCCAGCCAGCCCACAGGCAAGCCAGGCCACCAGCCAGCTATCCCACAGGCCAGCCAGTCCCAGGACAGCCAGCCCACAGGCCAGCAGCTGGCCACAGCCGCCCACAGGCAAGCCAGCCAGCCCACAGACCAGCAGAAGGCCACAGCCAGCCCACAGGCCAGCAGAAAACCACAGGCGCCCACAGGACAGCTACCAGTCAGCCCACAGGCCCCCAGCCAGCCCACAGGCAAGCCAGGCCACCAGCCAGCCAGTCCCAGGACAGCCAGCCCACAGGCCAGAAGCCCGCCAGCCAGCCCACAGGCCCACCAGCCAGCCCACAGCCACAGGCCAGCCAGCCCCCAACCACAGGCCAGCCAGCCCACAGGCCTCCAGCCACAGGCCAGCCAGTTCACAGGTCCCCAGCCACAGGCCAGCCAGCCAGAGGCCAGGCAGCCCCAGGACAGTCAGCCAACCCACAGGCCTCCAGCCACAGGCCAGCAGCCGGCCACAGCCAGCCCCAGGCCCCCAGACAGCCAACAGGCAAGCCAGGCCACCAGCCAGCCCCAGGCCCCCAGCCAGCCCACAGGCAAGCCAGGCCACCAGCCAGCTATCCCACAGGCCAGCCAGTCCCAGGACAGCCAGCCCACAGGCCAGCAGCTGGCCACAGCCGTCCACAGGCCAGCAGCCAGCCCAGCAGGCCCACAGGCTAGCAGCCGCCCACAGGTCAGTCACAGGCCACAGCCAGCCACAGGTCAGCAGCCAGGCCACAGGCCAGCCACAGGTCAGCAGCCAGGCCACAGGCCAGCAGCCAGCCAACCCCAGGCCCCCAGCCCACAAGCCAGCCAGCCCACAGACCAGCAGACGGCCACAGCCAGCCCACAGGCCAGCCGCAAACCACAGGCGCCCACAGGACAGCAGCCAGTCAGCCCACAGAACCCCAGCCAGCCCACAGGCCCCCAGCCAACCCACAGGCAAGCCAGGCTACCAGCCAGCCAGTCCCAGGACAGCCAGCCACAGCCGCCCACAGGCCAGCAGCCAGCCCACAGGCCCACCAGCCAGCCCACAGGCCCCCATTGTAGTCTCTAATGGGCCACAGCCAGCCACAGGTCAGCCAGCCCACAGGCCCCCATTGTAGTCTCTAATGGGCCACAGCCAGCCACAGGCCCCCAGCCACAGGTCAGCCAGCCCACAGGCCAGCAGCCAGCAGGCCCACAGGTCAGCAGCCAGCCCCAGCTGCCCACAGGCCAGCAGCCAGCCACAGATGGCCACAGGCTAGCAGCGAGCCGCCAGCCACAGGCCAGCAGACGGCCACAGGCAGCCACAGGCCAGCAGGCCCACAGGCCAGCAGCCAGCCACAGCCGCCCACAGGCCAGCAGCCGCCCACAGGCCAGCAGCCAGCCACAGCTGACCACAGGCCAGCCAGCCAGCTGCCAGCCACAGGCCAGCAGACTGCCAGCAGATGGCCAGCCAGCCCACAGGCCTACAGACAGCAAGCCCACAGCCTGCCAGCAAGCCCACAGACTGCCAACCAGCAACTGTAATTGAGGTAAGAGGAGCCAGCTTGGCCTAGGTATCAGCGAGCTATGTTGTGTTGCTATTGTGATGAGAGCAATCTCGCCACATTGCATTGGATGAGCCTGGTTGCCCGCCTGCTGCCTTTTGATTATGGACCGGCAGTTAAACGGTTAATTTTACTGTGCAGAAAGGTTTATTCATGCCTTTCTGCACAGCCGTTCGGTAGATTCTATCTACCGAAACAAACAGCCTTCTATCAGCTTTCCCAGAGCCGTGGGAAGATGGCCGGCACCGTTAATTGGCCACCCAGAAGCTGGCGTGTGCCATCCATTTACCTCCCTGAAGCCGCGGTTAACCGCAGCTTAATTGACTGTTACTGGGTGGCCGTGGTTACACGTAGCAGCCGCTAGGTGGCGGTGTTATGGAGCTCCCCGGACGGCCAGTGGTGCTCAGCCCGGAATCAGCGCACTAAAAGTGGACACTTTTACATGCAGGCACCGCTGAGCCTCCAGCCCCCTGGTTCCTATTCAGGACAATTTAGCCGAACACCTGGGCATTCGGTAGTTTATTTTATGTGAATGTTAACCCAGATAGCTATGCCATGGAGCCTATTCGTGTAATTAAATACTTTGGCTCCATGGCAATTGAACTGTGTGAATAGGATCTGAGCGCTATTCAGTAGTTATGTGCGCTCAGATCCCAGCTATCTGGGGATATGTGACAGGTCTGTGTGTTATATGTAAAATGTGACTGTATTTTATGGTGTTTTGCGGTCTTTGTGTCCCCACGTGTGTAATGACGATTTGCCTTTTTCCTGGGAGATAATTTAATTACTTCTCAATTATCTCCAGGGCAGAGGAGAGGAAGCCAGAATGCATTGTGGGAATGTATTGTGACTGTATGTCCTAAAATGATACTTGTCTGTCCTTTGTCACAGTCTTCCATCTGGTCCACCAGGTGGGAGACCTGCATAAATACTGGGCGGGTAGCCCTGAGTAAACAGACCACTGCTTGACCCTCCACATGGAGCCTTGTCTCGTTATTGGAGGGATTCACTGTATGCTGATAGAGACTGATTGCCAGGAGTGTAAGCCGCTTGGGAGCTTTTCCTGTTCGTCTGTTAGCAGCTAATCGTGAGATTCCAGTTCGGGAGTTTGGAGTGCTACCTTATTCCCTTGTATGCAGTTCGGAGTTTGGTGCATTCACTTGTATTCAATTCGTGAGTGTAACGGACCGTTTCAGCATAAAAGGGAATAAAATCCGTTTAGGCGATAATCCCCTTTCCTAGAGACAGGCACAGCTACTGCAGAACACCAAACTCCTGATCTGGATACGAAATAACACTCCGAACTGGAACAGCTGAACAAGAAAAGCATACAATCCGCTTACACTCCTGGCAGTCAGCTTACAATCCAATTCCCCCCAAGAACGAGACGACATTTCATTTTGAGGGTTAAACAGCAGGGGCGGACTGACCGGTTGGGCACTTCGGACATGGTCCGAGGGCCCGGCCGGGAGGGGGGCCCGCCGCCAGTGCCGCCATCAGGGGGCCCGGCGGCAGGGCCAGATTACCCCACCGCAGCCGCAGCATCTGGGGACTGTGGTAGGTGCCACCGGGTGGCCGGTCCGGTGGCACACTGAGGGGGCCGGCTGGGGTACATGCTTGAGCCACCGGGCCGGGTGGCAGCCTCGCCGGTGCGGCGGCACTCCTGTCCTGTCAGTTACGCTGAGGACGGAAGGAGGGAGGAGCATGTCTCTCTCTCATGCTCCTTTGCGGTTCCCACAATTCCCAGCACAGGATGTGGGAACCGCAAAGAAGCATGAGAGAGAGACATGCTCCTCCCTCCTTCCGTCCTCAGCGTTACTGACAGGACAAGAGTGCCACCAGACCGGTGAGCCCGGCGGCTCCAGCATGTACCCTGGCTGGCCCCCTCTGTCTTCTGTCGGTAAATGGGAGGGGGCAAAATAAAATAGAGAGGGAAGAGGGAAGAAAGAGATAGTGGGAAAATAGAGAGGCACAGGGGGAGGGGAAGGAAAGAGACAGAGGGGGGTGGGGAGAGAGTGACACAGGGAAAGGAGGGAGAAAGAGACGGGGAAGAAAGAGGGGGGAGAAAGAGGGGGAATAGAGAGATGGTGGAGGGGGAGAAAGAGATAGAGGGGAAGAGAGATGTGGGGTAGAGAGAGAGACACAGGGGAAGGGGGGAGAAAGAGACAGAGGGGACGAGAGACACTAGGAGAAAGGAGAGACACATACAAGGGGAGGGGGAGAAAGAGGCAGAGGGGGGAGAGAGTGACACAGGGAAAGGAGGGAGAAAGAGATGGAGGAAGAGTGAGATACAGGGGGAGAAAGAGGGGGAATAGAGAGATGGTGGAGGGGGGAGAAAGAGACAGAGGGGAAGAGAGATGTGGGGTAGAGAGAGACACAGGGAAAGGGTGGAGAAAGAGACAGAGGGGACGAGAGACACAGGGAGAAAGGAGAGAAACACACACAAGGGGAGGGGGAGAAAGAGGCAGAGGGGGAATAGAGACTGGGAAGGAGAGGGAAGACATGAACACAGAGGAGGAGTGAGGGGGGGAAAGAAACATACAGAGGGACTGGGGGAGACAAAAAGGCACACAGAGGGGCTGTATATATCATTGGTGGATCCCCCCAGGCCGATCTCTCTCCCCGGTCTGCAGACACCGTGCAGGCAGCCGGCAGGGGAGGGAGGAAGAGAGGACCCGGGAGCTTAGCCTGCAGCTCCTCTGGGTCCTTCTCAAGTGAGCACAGAGCGTTGCCGCGGTTACCACGGCAACGCTCTGGCTCTCACGAGAGTGAACTCTAGCCCTGGAGCGACGGGCTAGAGTTCACTCTCAACACTGCGACCACCAGGGATTCCTGGTGGTCGCAGTAGTGAGAGTGAACTCTAGCCCCATACACACACACCATACACATTCACTCACTGCCCCCCCACACACACCATACACATTCACACACTGCCCCCCCACACACACACACACACTGCCCCCCATACACACCATACACATTTACACACATTGCCTCACACACACACTGTCCACCCATACACAGCCCCCCATACTAACATTGCCACACACACCCTACAAATTCACACACTACCCCCCCCCCCACACACACACACACACTGAACCTTTCACACACACTGCACCCCTCACACATTGCACAACTACAGCCCCATATCCCAGCAGACCCCAGTTAGTTTTCAAACTGTTCTTAAACGGTTTGACTACTTATTCTGGGAGGGGGTCCCAGCCCTCCTGGCACCATAACCACTACACAGAGCAGCAGTGGTTATTGTGCATGGATTATTTCTCCAGCCAGCCAGCCCACAGGCCAACCAGCCAGCCAGCCCACAGGCTACCAGCCAGCCAGCCAGCCCACAGGCCAGCCAGGCCAGCAGCCAGCCCACAGACCTACAGCAAGCCACAGGCTTTCAGCCAGCAAGCCCACAGCCTGCCAGCCGCAGCCAGCAAGCCACAGCCTGCCGGCAGTAGCCAGCAAGCCCACAGCCTGCCGGCAGTAGCCAGCAAGCCCACAGCCTGCCGGCAGTAGCCAGCAAGCCCACAGCCTGCCGGCAGTAGCCAGCAAGCCCACAGCCTGCCGGCAGTAGCCAGCAAGCCCACAGCCTGCCGGCAGTAGCCAGCAAGCCCACAGCCTGCCGGCAGTAGCCAGCAAGCCCACAGCCTGCCGACAGTAGCCAGCAAGCCCACAGCCTGCCGACAGTAGCCAGCAAGCCCACAGCCTGCCGACAGTAGCCAGCAAGCCCACAGCCTGCCGACAGTAGCCAGCAAGCCCACAGCCTGCCGACAGTAGCCAGCAAGCCCACAGCCTGCCGGCAGTAGCCAGCAAGCCCACAGCCTGCCAGGAAGCCACAGCCTGCCAGCCGCAGCCAGGAAGCCCACAGCCTTCCAGCAAGCCCTCAGACTGCCAGCCAGCAACAGTAATTGAGGTAAGAGGAGCCAACTTGGCCTAGGTATCAGCAAGCTATGTTGTGTTGCTATATTGTAAATAGGAACCAGAGTGTTGGAGAGAACCCCCTCCAGGCCCCCATTAGACTCCATTGTATTCTCTAATGGGGCCTGGAGTAGATTCTTTCTAACACTCTCTAAAGGACACTGAGATAGCCTCTGCTAGAAAGACCTCCCCTCCATGGCCCATTAGCCCTCAATTGTAGTCTCTACTGGGGCCTGGAGGCGACTGTTTCCAACAGAGGCTATCTAATTGCACCTTTGTTCCTTGCGTCTAAAGATTGTGTAGGGTGTGGCTGGAGGCGGAACAAGGGTGGGGCTTGCTGCGGAGCCTGTAAGGGGGCCGCCTGTAAGGGGGCCCTTGATTTATTTTGCCCGTGGGCCCTGAGGGTTCTCAGTCCGCCCCTGTTAAACAGGAACTCTGGACTGGCTCATCCAGCCTGGCTTTTATTGAGGTTACATGCAAATAGGACACTCCCAGGGGGAGGTATAAAATCACCAATCACACATCTGGTGCAGCCCACACATTTCCTCCCCTCAGATAAACAGTTAAACCAATTATTACATACAATAAAAATACAGTTTTTACACACACACTGTAACTTTAAAACCATACATTCAATTTCAATAAAAGTTGCATATTCAGACTCGGCATACATCAAACATAAACCCTTCCAAAAATCAGCCAAATCCCCCCAGTGGATCAAAAGTTAGCTGGAAGTCCCTTTATGACCGACCGCAAGCACAATTTCCTGCCCAAAACAGTTCCATAGATTTTGGCTGTGCGGTCGGTCAATTTCATGCCAAAAAAACGACAAAGTCCCATTTCGAACGGGACTTAGTCTCTGGAGCTGCAAGTTCAGTATGGGAGAAGGTAAGGGTCAGCGGTGTTCGGCAAAATGTGTAGCCGATTTCAGTTCCACAGAATCTTTAGCATACACCGCTGACCGCGTTTGACTGAACAAAGATGGCCGCCGCCACGTGCAATTAACCGGCAGTAACCTCACAGCCTGGGAGGTAAATTGCCTGCACCCTTTAACTTCTGGGTGGTCCGCCTGTGTGGTACTTGGTTCAGTAAGCCCTATTTACTGAACCAAGTGGGGGAAAGCCAGGGGCAAGTTATTTTACAGGTCTGGGGACATAGTCTTAAAGGGACATTGTTCAGCAAAGTCACAATATGTCCCCAGACGGTTCTTAAAGGGCCATACACACCAATAAAAGTCCATACGTTTTCAGGGGCCATAGTCTTAAAGGGTATTGTTACCCAAAGTCTCAATATGTCCCCAGACAGTTCTTAAAGGGCCAGCAGTCGCACAATAAAATACAATATGCCCCAAATATGTCCAGGGGCCATAGTCGCAGGGCAGGAGGCTAGCAACCAGGCTTCTCCAGTTCACAGTGGCGAAGTTGGTTTCGCCACAATTCTCCCCTTTACCAATTAGACTAACAGGGTATCTGACCTCCTGCCGGTCAGTGCCCTGGTTAGTCCAGCAACCCACCCACAAAACAGAAATAGTAGAGCAGCCCACCCACAATAAATAGTTACTACACCTGGGTGAGGGAGGATCTTGTCCGGGTTCAGGTGCCTCACCACGGCTGTGTGGGGGGCTGGTAGGCTGCCTTGGTGGGTTGCTGAGGGGGCAGAGACCAGCGGTACTCTGTCCTGTTGCCAGCACTACCACGGGAGTAGTCTGGTTGGAGCCTGGTTGCTGGAGACCGACTGTCTCCCCTTTGGATATATCGCTCTGTGGCTGGGGAACAGGACCGACCGTCCCTACCCCTGGTGCTGTAAGTGCAGAGACTACGGTCCCATCTGCACAGCTGTGGGGCTTAACATCTCTCCTTGGTGGGTTAGGCTGTCGCTGGAGAGAGGGTGTAACAAGCTCCTCTCTCTGGATGGTAAACTGCCGCTGGGGAGAGGGGTTAGCAGGCTCCTCTCCCTGGCACTCTCTCTGCTGGTGGAAAGGGGAACCAGCTGTCTCCCCTTTCATTCTCTTGTCCGGCTGCTGGGGTGCGAGACTGACTGTCTCTGCTCCCTGCAGGACACACTGCCGCTGGGGAGGATGTACGACACCATCAGCTCCCTGGGGTACACACTGCCGCTGGGGAGGGAGGACGCTGCTCTCCTCTCCCTTCACTTCACACTGCCTTCTTGGCATATCACTTTGCTGCTGGGGGGCAGGAACAACTACCTCTGCCCCCTGTAAACCAGCCTGCCGCTTGGGAGGAAGGACTGCACCTTCGGCTCCCTGGGACACACACGGCCGCTGGGGAGGATGGACGACACCATCAGCTCCCTGGGGTACACACTGCCGCTGGGGAGGGAGGACGCTGCTCTCCTCTCCCTTCACTTCACACTGCCTTCTTGGCATATCACTTTGCTGCTGGGGGGCAGGAACAACTACCTCTGCCCCCTGTAACTCAGCCTGCCGCTGGGGAGGAAGGACTGCACCTTCGGCTCCCTGGGACACACACGGCCGCTGGGGAGGATGGACGACACCATCAGCTCCCTGGGGTACACACTGCCGCTGGGGAGGGAGGACGCTGCTCTCCTCTCCCTTCACTTCACACTGCCTTCTTGGCATATCACTTTGCTGCTGGGGGGCAGGAACATCTACCTCTGCCCCCTGTAACTCAGCCTGCCGCTGGGGAGGATGGACGACACCATCAGCTCCCTGGGGTACACACTGCCGTTGGGGATCTGGGCCGACTGCCCAGCATCCCTGTAGGGCCGGTAGAGAGACCTCGGTCCCATCTCCACCTGCCTGCTGGGGGCCTTTCCAGTACCACTCCATGCAGTCCTCTACTTTGGGTTTCTCTGGTTTGTGTTGGAGGAGGATATCGGCTACCTCATCTTCTTGACCATGACTCACCATTAACAGGATGAAATCGTGCTCGAGATCACGTGACCTCTGGTTCTCTTCAAGCAGTTGCTGTATAGCTGCATCAACAATCACCTTCAGGGGATTCGGGCCATATTTAGCTATTCTCCTTATTACCTTAGTAGCAAACTCTACGCCTTCATATCGATAGAACATGACTGCTGGTGGGGACGCTGTACGAGTACTGGCGTTGCCCTTACTTTGTAATCCAGGAATGGTGTTGTCTGTAGCTGTCCCTCTGGTTGTAGGAACGATCCCGCCGCTTGCCACCAATTGTAACGGACCGTTTCAGCATAAAAGGGAATAAAATCCGTTTAGGCGATAATCCCCTTTCCTAGAGACAGGCACAGCTACTGCAGAACACCAAACTCCCGATCTGGATACGAAATAACACTCCGAACTGGAACAGCTGAACAAGAAAAGCATACAATCCGCTTACACTCCTGGCAGTCAGCTTACAATCCAATTCCCCCCAAGAACGAGACGACACTTCATTTTGAGGGTTAAACAGGAACTCTGGACTGGCTCATCCAGCCTGGCTTTTATTGAGGTTACATGCAAATAGGACACTCCCAGGGGGAGGTATAAAATCACCAATCACACATCTGGTGCAGCCCACACATTTCCTCCCCTCAGATAAACAGTTAAACCAATTATTACATACAATAAAAATACAGTTTTTACACACACACTGTAACTTTAAAACCATACATTCAATTTCAATAAAAGTTGCATATTCAGACTCGGCATACATCAAACATAAACCCTTCCAAAAATCAGCCAAATCCCCCCAGTGGATCAAAAGTTAGCTGGAAGTCCTTTATGACCGACCGCAAGCACAATTTCCTCGCTGACCGCGTTCGACTGAACAAAGATGGCCGCCGCCACGTGCAATTAACCGGCAGTAACCTCACAGCCTGGGAGGTAAATTGCCTGCACACTTTAACTTCTGGGTGGTCCGCCTGTGTGGTACTTGGTTCAGTAAGCCCTATTTACTGAACCAAGTGGGGGAAAGAGAGGAACAAGTTATTTTACAGGTCTGGGTCTTAAAAGGGGCATTGTTCAGCAAAGTTGGTTTCGCCACAGTGAGTTTTAGTGATTCTACAGTAGCTGTGCCTGTCTCTGAAAAGGGGATTATCGCCTAAACGATTTTGACCCCTTGTCTGCTGAAACGGTCCGTTACAGCTATATTGTGACTAGGAAGCAGAGTGTTGGAGAGACTAGTCTCTAATGGGGCCTGGAGGGGATTCTTTCGAACACACTCTCTAAAGGACACTGAGAGGGTCCCTCTCCAGGTCCCTGTAGTTCAGTCTACTTCACTTCTTGCTGTTTGTCCATTGTTGTGGGAATCGAGTGTGGCGAAACCAACCTCGCCACTATGAGCTGGAGAAGCCTGGTTGCTCGCCTGCTTCCTTTGGACTATGGACCAGACTTTAAAAAGCTTTATTTTACCTGCAGAAAGGCATATTCGTGCCTTTCAGCCGGGGTGTTCGGTAGATTCCAGCTACCGAACAAACTACCGTATGAGGGACCACCTAGGAGATGGAGTGTGCCGTCAATTAACCGCCCAGAAGCTGCGGTTAACCGCAGCTTAATTGATGAACGCTGGGTGGCCTTTGTTCGTTTGCCGACCACGAGGTAGCGGCCATTTTAATCGTGCGAAAGACCAGCGGTGTTCGGCGAGGATTCTATGGAACTATAAACGGACACTTAATTGCACGAACACCGCTGAGCCGTCTGTCGCCTGGGTCCTATCGTACAAGGTTAACCAAACACTGGAATTCGGTATTTCTATGGGAATTGTAGTAACCCAGATAGCTATACCATGGAGCCTATTTGTGTGATTAAAGACTTTGGCTCCATGGCGATTAAACTGTATTCGTGTAGTCTGGGTGCCATTCACCTAATAATGTGCACCCAGACCTGAGCTATCTGGGGATATGTAACATGTCTGTGTTGGGTGGAATAAAAGTGACTTTATATATTTTAAAGCATAATACTGTATTTAGATCCCCACATGTGTAATGGAGTCTTGTCTTTGTCCTGGGAGATAATTGGATTACCTCTACAATTATCTCCAGGGCAGAAGGGAGGAAACCAGGATGCATTGTGGGAATGTTTACTGCTGTGTGTCTGTAATTGGTTTATGTCTGTCCTTTGTTACAGTCTTCCATTTGGTCCCCTAGGGGAGTGTCCACCAGGTGGGAGACCTGCATAAATACTGGGCAGGTAGCCCTGAGTAAAGGAGTTGCTGTTTAACCCTGAAGCTGGAGTGTGTCTCTTTCTTGGGGGGAAGGGGACTGTATGCCGACTGCCAGGAGTGTAAGCTGTCCATATTGCTTTTCCTGTTCGGCTGCTTCCAGGGTTCGTGTGTCTGCTGTTCGAGAGTTGGTGAATTCGTGCAGTTTGGGAGTTCGGGAAGTTGGTGCTTATGGTAGCTGCTGGTCTATGGAAAAGGGGATTATCGCCTAAACGCATTTTTCCCCTTTTATGCTGAGACGGTCCGTTACATCGAGGAATTTCAGGGATAAGAATCTCCTTAGGGGAGCTTCTCTGTGCTTCAGTGCATTTATACACTTAATATATTTTTCTATTAGAGCAGGGCTCGACAAATCCCAGGTTGCCATGGCGACTAGAAATCTTATACTGGCAGCCCTTTAGCGAAGGCTGCTAGCCCGCGTCAACTGGCCACCCGCATGGGGTAGCATGAGAGGGGGCCGGCCGCCTGCCTGGGGTTGCGTGGGAGGCAATGCGCGAGGGAGCAGTAATCCTCCTGCAGTTCCTCACTGCTCCCTCGCACTGTTTAGTGATTCCAGGAGCTGGAATATGACATCATTCTGGCCCCGGCCTCACTAAAGAGATCGTGCAAGGGAGCTCAGAGGAAAGGAAGGAAGATTAGACAGCAGCCCCTCTGGACCACAGGGAAAGATCCACTCAGCTCTCCCAAAGGTATGGAGCCCGGCGCTGGATAAAGGTAAGTGGCTGAAGGGGTTTTAACTCCTTCAGCCCACCGGAAGGGGGAATCTAAGGGTTATATAGTGTCAGTAAAAAGAGTTTGTTTTCCTGACACTATAGTGATCCTTTAACTGATCCCTGCGCTGATATCCCTGTGCAGTGGGTTGACGCTCTGTCTCCTTCGACGTCCCACAACAAGCAGGCGCTAATGCGTTGGAAATGCCGCGCATGCATTAGATCACCCCATAGGAAAGCATTGAATCAACGCTTTCCTATGAGGTAAAATCTGACCCTGGAGGTCATCAAGCAGAGCGTGAGGACGTCCAGCATCAGATACCGGACCAAAGGTCTGTTTTAATACAGGAGGCCCTCAGGTGGCTGGAACGTAAACATTGCAGTTTCTCTAGAACGTTGCAGCTCGATGTGCAAAAGGGACACTTGAGACACAATGAGCTGAGGTGGTCTGGGTGCCTTTTGTGTCCCTTTAACTTTGAAATCTTACTTTAGTAAATAACTGTCAGTGTTTTATTTAATGGGATAATATCCAGAGCATTAAAACTTAAGATGGCACATTGCTGTGCACATGGTTGATGGCTCGGAGTAGTTTCTGATGCAAAATGTGCAGTGCTATATTTGGGGTATGGTGGACATATTTCCCATAATAGCGGAAATTTTTCATATAGTGTTGGTTTTCATTAACATTTATGGCCTCTTAAGATTGGGCTAAATTCAGTTTGTACCCAAATGGGATGGGATTTATGCAAAAGGGACTCGTGCATGTACGGTGTCCTTAAAAGTTCAAGCACAAAACAGAATGGTGTATTTCCTATTTATTTTATCCTCTACGATGGTACTGACTGAGCTCCTCCATCTTGGCAGCCTGTCAATCAGTGTTCTAATATTGGCTCTATCCATGTTGTTATCTGTCAGTCCACTTTGTGTGAATGTGCATTGGCTGTGCCAGGATTGAAGTTTATTATCTAGTGTTACTTCTCGCTGCACTGAGATTTGACACATACTGGTGCATGTAGCCTGGCCCTCTGTTCGTGGTATTGATACATTTTTGCATATTCATATTTGGTTAAATTTGGATGTAAAGAACATTTCTGCTCTTGCTACACTTATGTGATGGGTCTTGTAAGCTCTCTTCTCCAGGAATGAACACTGGTCCTTTTCTTAGTGATGAGTGGTAGGTACAGTGTACTCTGCTTTTACATTGTCCAGGTGTGTGTTGGGAAACTGTTCATGCACTAAAGGAATACATTATTGTAATCTAGATTTTAAAAAACCACAAACGTGTCATTGAGTTCAACCATTAAACATTTGTTTTTAAATGTGTTTGGCAGTTAATTTTCACCAACAAATGATTGATGAGACTCATGTCTAATCCCTATGACACATTACATATGCAGGTTGTCGTCATTTTCAGCACTACAATGTCTTCATCAGAAGGTTATAAACACAAAAGTGGTGCAATTCAGAGAAAGGAAAAGAAAGAGGAACTGAAGAAAATTGAAGCCTCAACAAGCAAAATCCACAATTTTTCTTCAAAAGAAAACGGATCCTGAGCAGGATGTAGCAGGTGGAATGCCAGTGGAGACTGAAACATCTCTTTCTGAAACATCTAATGTATGTGTTTCAGCTGAAGAGACCAAAGAGAGAGAACTTCCTATAAAAATGCCCAGGAAGGAGACTGCATTGTCTCCTCTATGGGAAAAATCACCGTCCCCAGAAGATTTCTTTCTTCATCCCCATGATTTGAGAAAGGCTGGAATCTCCATGGAAATGTTCTTGGAATTTCATCCTAAACAGCCTACTCAGGACATCCCATTCAATGGAAACCTTGTTTAATTCAGAACAGGTATACAAGGATCAAATATTAATAGAAAATGGGTTACTTACAATGGCAAAAAGAAGACCCTGCACTGTTCAATTTGCCTTATGTATTGTGCAGAAAAATATCATCATACTCATTGGATTCAGGGTTGTAATGACTGGAGACATATTACAACAAGACTCACTGAGCATGAGCAGTCCCAGTGCCATAAACTTGCTAGTGAAGCCTATATGATCAATATTAAAAGGCAAATCGATCAAGCACAAACTTTCAATTGACCAGCTTTCTATGAGGCACAACCAAGTACTTCAGCGCCGTACTGTTCTAAGCAACATCATTGATGTTTTTTTTATTGGAATCCAAGCATTGCCATACAGAAGCAGCCATTCAGAATCTGTAGCTGATGTCTTTGATGATGACCATCTTGAAAATCAAGGATTTTTTTTGGAGGCGGTGAAACTGCTTGCGGAATATAGCCCAGTCCTAAAAGACCATTTGGTAAAAGTAACGAAAGTGGCCAAAAAACGTGACCCATCTCAAAAAGGGCGAGGAAAATTTGTAACTTTTCTGAGCAAGTACTCTATAACTAAATTGTTCACAATCATTGGAGATATAATAAAAAAAAGACATTGTTAAGGAAGTTAACAATGCAGGGATGTTTTCGGTACAAATGGATTCTACTCAAGATGTCTCTGCACATGATCAATGTGCCATTGTTGTGCGATATGTTGTGGAAGATAAAGCTAAAGAGCGATTGGTACGCCTTCTGAATGTTGAGGACTCAAGCAGCAAGGGCTTATATGATTTGCTAAGAGATTCTTTGTCTGACATTGGACTGAATCTGGAGCAGTGTATTGGCGATTCCTCTGATGGAGCTGCTAACATGAGTGGCACATACACAGGATTGCAAGCTGTAGCAGAGCTGCAGTATTAAAATCCACGATCTCCGCTGGTAAAGAGGGCAATCCACAGTCAAGCACTGAAAAGTAAGGCAATGTCCCAAATCCCCCAGCAACCAGACGAAATACAGTTCTGGGAGTCAACAAAGGCTTTATTCACAGGCTTCCAGTATTTATGCAAGTCCCCATGCAAGGGGTTTCCAGACAGACATAACAGGGGTAGTACAGTAGGGGACTACATGGGGGACTTCACATTCTGGGCATTTCTCCCATCAGGCATTGCTGCATGAGAGGGATACTCCCACTGGAATATACCGTTAAGTGGATTATCCCTAGTGCAGCAGAACCGGCATTTCACATTAAAATCTGTAACTTCAACAATATTCATGTTATTTGCACGAATGGACGTTCGGTAGATAGCTGGGATTTGGGGTTACATTTCGTGAGAATACCGCTCAGATCCCAGCTAAAACTACCGAACGCCGCCCGAAATAAACGTTGTCATCGAGTTCGGTTAAAAACTACCGAACACCGATGGGGAACCTTACTGATACATGGGCGAAACTCCCGAATGGCCTGGAAGTCCAGCGGTGTTCGGGTCGTCGAGTAGCCATTTTCAGTTCCAGGCGCTTGATGACCAAACACCGCTGGGGAGACAAAGGATCCAAGATGGCCGACTGCCGCGTGGTCGGTAGTCGAACGACGGCCACCTAGGAGTGCCCTTAAGTACAGATCGCAACAATGTTGCAATCGGTTAACGAGCACCACATGTCCCTCTATGGGTGGTCTATCAGGGGGGCCTGCATTCGTTTCCTGAACAGCCGCTGTTCGTGAAACGAACTATATGAATGCTAGTGGCGTACGGCTGCTAGCATACGAATTCTATGGGCAACCCAATACACATTCATATTATACACACATCCCAACAGTACATACAGACAACCTTTTGCTACATAAAGTCCAGTATCCTAGAAGTGGCTAGGTTTGCCACACAAGCATTGATGACAGAAGTGCGTCCTAGTCACATTCATACGTGGTGCTATGCTCATGTGCTAAATCTTGTTATATGTGATGCAAGCAGTGTATGTGTTGCAGCAGTGAGTTTGTTTGGACTTCTTGGTAACTTGTCCACCTTTTTCTCTGAGTCCTACAAATGGATACAAATTTGGGAAGACCAGCTGAAAGCCAAGAGTGGAAGTGCTAAATTGAAGAGACTTGATAAAATTGGTACTACCATGTGGTCAAGCAAAGCCAGAGCCCTTCGAAAACTTTGTAGAACATATGAAAACCACTCTGAGGAATTATATTCTCACCTCATCCTTGTTCTGAAGCATGTAAGTAGTTCATCTGATTTTAGAAATTCTGTTCGTCATGAGGCTCTAAAACTAAACGAAAACCTATGTAAATTTGAAACCATCCTGGCCACTTTTACATTTATAAGCATTTTTGACATTACTACTCCTGTGTCAGATTACTTGCAGTCACCAGCCCTTGACATTATGCAGGCATGGCGAATGTTTGAGGATGCTACAAACCGTTTATCAAAAATTTCAAGAGATTTTTCAGGAGTCTGTTAATCTGCAACAGCTTTCATTGATCACCTGAATGAAAAACTAGCTGCAGAGGACATTGCCATCAGTAAATCTTTCACAAAACATCGATCAACAAGATGTGTAGTTCCTGCAAATCAACAACACAGCTTTGAAGTTTCATGCTACAATGTCATCTGTGATACAGTTTTGGAAAGTATGAGGACCAGGTTTGCCACTCATGGCAAACTTTACATGCAGATTGCATGTTTTGACCCAAACCGGTTTGAGGAAATACTGGCTTCTCCTGAAAAAATAAAGTTTGATGTCATTTCTACAGCTGTTCCTGAAACTGATGGCCCTGTTCTTCGTGAAGAATTGATTTCATTTGCATCAAGTTACAGAAATCTCTCCAGAGGACTGTTTGATAGTGATGATGAAACATTGAGCTCTGCTGGAGAGGAAGAACCCGACTTCTCTTACTCTGAGCCATCAGCAGTGGTGAATCCTGGTTTTGTGCTGCCCTAGGCAGGACAAAACTCAGGCGCTCCCCCCCCCCCCAACCTTTCCCCCCGCCCCACCCCCACCCAGCATTCTAAATACACACACACACACACACACTAGCTAACAGAAACGCACACACACTAACAGACACACTCACACTCAGTAACAGACACACTAACAGACACACTCACACTCAGTAACAGACACAAACTAACAGACACACACTCACTCACTAGCAGACAAACTAGCAGACACACACTCACAGGAAAACACACACTAACAGACACACACAGTCAGACACACACACTCACTAACTAACAGACACACACACTCACCCACATTAACACGTTTTTTACAATTTATTTAAACACCCCCCCAGCCTCCTTACCTTTGGGAATGCTGGGGGGGGGTGTGTCTCTTCCTCCCTGGTGGTCCAGTGGCTGCTGGGCGAGCGGCACTGGCTGGCGGGCGAGCAGCACTGGCGGGCGGCTGGCGAGGGAGCACTTCCTCTGAGCTGTCTGCTCAGCTCCCTCGCGCCGCAGAGTGAGGCTGGGAGCCGGAATATGACGTCATATTCCGGCTCCCAGCCTCACTCTGCTGCGCGCGAGGGAGCTGAGCAGACAGCTCAGAGGAAGTGCTCCCTCGCCAGCCGCCCGACAGTGCCGCCCGACCGCCCATCATGTCTGTTAGCCGCAAGGCTAACAAGACATTTGCCTTGGGCATTTGGGGGGTTGCTTTTTTTGCCGCCCCCTGGAAAATGGCGACCAAGGCAAATGCCTTGTTTGCCTCGCGGCTAATACGCCCCTGGCCATCAGCTTGTAAACCTTCTATGAAAAAAATCTCTGCTGCACATCCTGTGCATTTAAGCTGCTTTTTCAGTATAGATTATGTTCTTTGGCTTATGAAAATCTTTATATGGCATACAAGTACTTGATCACTCTAAGCACCACGCAATGCTCCTGTGAACGGTGTTTTTCAAAGTTGAAAATTCTAAAATCAGGACTTAGATCAATGCTTACTCAGCAAAATCTGGAGACATTGATGCTTATTGCAGTAGAGAAAGATGTTTCTTTAAAGATAAAGAGAGACAAAGAGAAAATTATAGACCGTTTTGGCAAGACATCTGCAGAACTCCGCTCTCTGCTTCTCTTTTAAACTGCAGACTGGCCAATGCTATATATTTTTGAAGCTGAAATTGGATGGCACTTCTGTTTGTTTTATTATTTGTATTGCACTGATTTTGTTTGCATTGCAATAATTTTAACATGTAATTGTCTATTTATGAATTTTTTTTATTCTTTATTTTTCATTCAACATGGTAAGTGCAAGAATACATAACATGGTTCTCATATAGGCAGATGCAGGGTTACTCTTGTTGCTGACACTGAGTGTTAGGCATGTGGAACATTCTTGTGTTTAAGTTGTAGCGTGTTTAAACTTAAATAGGGGCTGTAGCTGTATTGTATGTTCCCCTCTAGGAGGGTTGAGTGGCTCCTGGCTATGAAGCGTGATGTGGGTCTTTACTCCTCCGGAGGGGAGTACCTCTCACTTCGTTCTGACTGCGGGGGTAAGTAATGTGTCGCCGTGTGTCGGATGGGGGAGGGGGGGAGTTGATACTATGGCTTCTGGAGTGTCGGCTTTTGGCATAGAGCGGTCTGTGGTGGGCTCTTGTGTGTGTCATGTGGAGCATATGTAAAGTCTATCCAGCATGTTGTGGGGAGTGAATTATAGGTAGCCATTAAATCACATATGTAAAGCCTATGTCTAGAAACAGAGACAAATTTAAACAAAATTAAACATTGAGCTGGAACTTGGTATAACTGTGCCATCATGGGTTTTTGCTAGTGAGGAAACTGCATGCTGCAGGTAAAGTGTCCTTTAGCTTGGACAATAAGTCCTGGTTTGCCCACAGCCGTTCAATAAGTTCAATTTTAAGCACTGCTGAAGGCAAAAAAAAAAAAAAAACGAACATGGAAGAAAAGACGGAACAGAGGTCTATTTTCTTCACATCGACGATGCAGCTCATTTTTATTCAAGTATCGTCGTATTTTGCTCCTTGAAAACAACCACACCTTTTTCCAGAGCAGCCTGTATTTCTCCTGAGGTTACCTGTGGGTTTCTTTGTACCCCAAACAATTCTTGTGCCAGTTGTGGCTGAAATCTTTCTTAGACTACCTGACCATGGCTTGATATCCCCAAGTTTTCCCACTTCCTAATAAGTGATTGAACAGTACTTACTGCCATTTTCATGGCTTTCGATATCTTTTTCCATCTTTATAAAGTTCAATTACCTTGTTACGCAGGTCTTTTGACAGTTCTTTTCTGCTCCCCATGGCTCAGTATCTAGCCTACTCAGAACATCCACGTGAGAGCTAACAAACTCATTGACTATGCACAGACACCAATTGCAATTTAAAAAGCCACAGGTGTATGAAATTAACATTTAATTGCCATTTTAATCTGTGTGTGTGATCTTGTGTGTCTGTAACAAGACCAAACATTCAAGGGTATGTAAACTTTTGATCTGGGTTATTTGGGTAATTTTTGTTATCAGTATGATTTAAAAAAGGAGCCAAACAACTATGTCATAATAAATGGCTTCATATGATCAATATCCTTTAGTAAAATTATATTTTTTGCGTGGTCATATTTTCAAAATCAGTGCCAAAATTAAACATTTTTGCCAGGGTATGCCAACTTTTGAGCACAACTGTATAGCCGGTTACTTTAGTGAGATGCTGTAAAGCTCATTCCATTTGGCCGGAAGTACATTTGTGAAACATTACGATCTTGATGTCATATCAGCTAAGGATCCACAATTTGGATCCGTTACCAGATACATTTTATATTGCATTTGGACTTGGATGTATGTGTGTTTTTTGTTTTTTTTTATGTAAATTCTTTATTTTCAATCAAGGAACTGATTACTAGACTTTAAAACACCAGTGTTGATTTACAGATCAATGATAATTTAAATTTCAAAGATCTCATTGAGGAAATTTACGGTCGTTCTTAAAGGGACACTCCAGGCACCCAGACCACTTCTGCCCATTGGAGTGGTCTGGGTGCCAACTCCCACTACCCTTAAACCTGCAAGTGTAATTATTGCAGTTTTTTTATAAACTGCAATAATTACCTTGCAGGGTTAACTCCACCTCTAGTGGCTGTCTACTAGACAGCCACTAGAGGGAACTTCCTGGTTTATAGCACAGGAAACCTGTGCTAGAGCGTCGCTGGACGTCCTCACGCTGTGTGAGGACCTCCAGCGTCGCTCATTTCCCCATAGGAAAGCATTGAGATTCATTTTCCATGCATTCCTATGGGGACAGCTAATGCGCATGCGCGGCATTGCCACACATGCGCGGCATTGCAGCGCATGCGCATTAGGTCTCCTCGGCCGGTGGGCGGGATCAGTCTCGCCCACCGGCCGACTGAGGCAGAAGGAGGAGCGGCGTGGAGGAGGAAGCAGCGACGAGGGACATAGTCGCTGCCTCGGGTAAGTCACTAAAGGGGTTTTAACCCCTTCAGCAACTGGGGATTAGGGTTTGTGAGGGAGAGGGAACCTGCAGTGCAAGGAAAACAGATTGTTTTCCTGGCACTGGAGTTTCCCTTTAACAGTGTTTCAGAAAGTGAGGGAGCAAGCTTAAAAATAAATAAAAAATGGCTTAGTAGATTTTCATCATATCCTAATTTACTATAAAAAAATATATATATAAAAATTGAAAAAATAAAAAGCCAAAACAAAAAACACACTTTTTCAAAATTTGACCCCCAAAAATCTGTTACGTATCTACAACTGCCAAAAAACACCTGTGCTTAATAGTTTGTAAATTTTGTCCTGAGTTTAGAAATGCCCAATGTTAGCATGTTCTTAGCTTTTTTTGGAAAGTTATAGGGCTATAAGCACAAGTAGCACTTTGCTATTTCCAATTTTGTTTTAAAATGAATGCAAGTTACATTGTAATGATACCGGAGAAACTGACGGTGATACCGGAGAAACTGACGGAAGCCAAGCACAGAGAGATGGACACAGGTTTCTTCAGGAAGGAAGAGATTCTTTATTCGGTTCACCGATCGGGACTCAGAGGGACTAATGTCATCAAAAACAGCAAAGATCTGAGCACTGAATACATAGAGTACATTCCTTATATAGCACTGTAGCTCCTCCCACACATACCCTTAACCTATTCAATGAATAGAGTCTAAACTCATCCATCCGGTCTAACCACGTGGCTCATCTGAAACAAAGGAGAGGGACGCGTAATTCCAGTTCCTACATTCCTGCACATGCTCAGTACAGTGATGACAGTATCTTAGCTACGTGTAACTAACTAACTGATACTACAAACACATGTACATACATATGCCTTGTGGCAATCTTAGCCTGCTAAACTTTTATTTTACTGGAATTACATCACATTCCCCCCTTTGATGCTTCTGTTATTTCATAATTCCAGATGCATCACTTAATCATAGTTGGCATATACCTCAGGTTGCTATGAACCAGACCAGACTTTTCTATGATGTGAATCCCTCAACACTCCTCTTCCTGCATTGGTTCTCCCTGATTTAAAGCCTCATATTTATATATGGCCATTATCTGTGCAGCAGCCTTCCTCTCTGCTATATTTTCTATCAGGCTCTGCACAGACCTAACTACTAAAGGAATAAGACATGGCAGGAGTAGACAACATTAAAATCAGCATGACTCCGCCTACCAATGCCTTAAGCCCTCCAAACTGCTCATACCAGTTACCAAACCAACTACTTGGATTATACCCTTTCCATACCTGAGTAGGCACATGCGCTAGTTTAACCATATGGCTAGTAAGCTCAGCTATTGCTTGCCCTTCGTCATCTATTTGAAGACAGCAATTGCTCAGGTTAAACTTCCCACATACACCTCCCTCTACTGCCAATAGGTAATCCAAGGCTAATCTATTTTGGTAAACTGCTGTCCTCATCCTGGTATTATGCTTCGCTAGAAGATTGAGCGCTTGTGAGGTCTCATTAGTAATTATCTCAACCACCGCCTGTAACCTTATAATGCGGTTGAGCATATATATTGGGGTCCTATATCCGAAAGTACCATCCTCTGCCCAAGTGGCTGGTCCATAATAATCTATAATATGCTGGGGAGGCCATTCATCATCTTCCCAGGCGCCTATTTCTATGGGTCCTCTTTTCTTCCTATGATTCACATCATAGACTTTAACACCTAAAGTCTCACCTGTTTCGATAGGCAACAAGAAGAAGGATGGTTTGAGCATACCCAACACACATGCCCCTTCCCAGTCCTGTGGCAACTCCAAATAGGCCTTCTTACCACAGATCCAGTACAAATTTGCTGGGGCTTTCCAACTAGATGTAGCAGATAAGTCAAACCACACATCCTTTAAATTGGTATAACTTGCAAACGGATTAGGTGGTTCTGAGACATTTGAAGCCGACCACCAAGTTGTATTCTTTGTATCATCATCATCATCATAAGCTTTTTGCCCTAGACAAGTTAATTCTCCTACAGAAGTATTATACATCATTCCTTTCCTTGCTATGCAAACATAACCTATGATGGAGGTCTTTAATCTCCACTCAGATTTACCTCTAACACTCATCTGATAATCGGCTTGTGTAGATCTTAATTGTTCAACTGCCTCAGAACCGGACATTACCTCCTTTGCTTCCCAAGGCCATTGGTCTCCCATGTTAGTACCTCCACACACATAGCAGTTGGTTACATTAAGACTACCAGCAATACTTTCAGCTAAATCTATAAACAGGTTTTTAGCGTTATGGGGAATCTGATTATCTATACTCATCTCTTCATAAAAAGAATGGAATACCTGATGAGTTTGGGATGATACGGTATCGGTCTCTATCCCTATAAACAATATTGTCCCAGGGTCTAAACCCGTCCCATATATTTGGAACCCAAATAAGTTACCATATCTGTCTAGGAATTGGTCAGGATTATTTATAAGAATATGGATTGGGTTACATTCCATATGGTTGGTATGGTATACAGTATGGTTTGGTAGGCAACTTAGTAACAATCATATCCTTGTCTGCTGTCTGTCCCCAAGTTGCCCACCCCACACAAGACCAATATGGGCAAAAGTTATATTCCCTATCTGGGCATCTCGGACTTACATACTTGTTTTTACTACTGGGACAAATATATTTATCATTAGATCCATACGTTCTCTCCCACTTAAGATCCCCACATACATTCCACGGCTTTCTGCCACTTGATATCGCTTTACATGCATCAAATAGCAGAACACCCGAAGAATGTACGGTTTCTAACTCAGTTTTATTTATTAGGGTCCCCTGTGGATCTCCATTCCTGAGGGTCAACCAAATTGTGCGGGGTTGATACTCTGGATTGAAGCACTTAGGTTCTCCTACTCCTAAATGGCATACACTATATTCTATACCTAGATATATACACCTAGACACATCCCCTTTACACTCCTATTGTGAATGCCAAATTAGGGTCTGGGAAATATGATTACCTGTTATAGTAGTCTTAATGCATACCTCACAGCTAGGAGTGTCGGTACCTCTACGTTCCTGAATATAAAAAGACATAAATAAACATTATCATTAACACTTTTCGTCGGCTGCATCCTCAGTCTTCGTCCGTGCGATGGCACCTCAGCTTCCAGGGTGTAAGGGCTGCAGGGAATGGAGTTCTGCTCGTCTTCACAGGGGTCCCTTCGAGACTTTCCTGGCTTTTAATAAAGCGTTGGTGAGCGGACAGGCGTTATTATGGCCGTCTAAACACTCACTTACCAATCTCTGTAACAACAATAATTGTAATCCACAAGGTTTCCTCGTCACTCCGACTGAGTCGTGCGCTTTAACCGGATCTTGCAGGGATTCTCTGGATCTGTTGTAGCTTGCCAAGAATCTACTGCTGCTGGTTTAACCCTGGAGTGATGAATCCACGGAGTCACTTCAGCCACTTTTATTGCTGTAGGGGTAGACAAAAGAACATCATAAGGACCCCTCCACTTGGGCCCTAACGGTATTTTATTCCACTCTTTAATCCACACTTGGTCTCCTGGATGGTAACTATGAACAGGGGGATAAATATTCACAGGTAATCTATCTTGTACCCATTTCTGTACCTCCTCCATAGTCTTACCCAACTCTACAACCTGCTGCCGGGTAATTCCTTCTCCCAACTGACTCAAATCCCCCTTTAAGTTACCAAGTATGGGAGACCCATCCTTCTGGTAGGTGTACTTCGAATACGCAACAGAGCTATGGGCAAAAGCACATTCCACTTGAGTTGGGTTTCCTGACACATCTTTGCCAACTGATTCTTAATAGTTCTATTCATTCTTTCTACTTTACCAGAGCTCTGAAGCTTCCACTTAATACCAAGCATATGAGTCAGTTGTTGTAGGCACTGGTGAACAAAGGCTGGACAATTATCCGATCCTATAAAGCAGGGTAGTCCATATCGGGGTATTATTTCTCGTAGCAGGAATCACACAACTTCTCCTGCTTTCTCTGTACGATTAGGACATGCTTCTACCCAGCCTGAATAGGTGCACACAACTACTAGTAGGTAGCGATGTCCACCAGATTTAGGCATAACTGTATAGTCAATTTGTAGATCGGACATGGGGAGTCCCCCCATATACTGAACTCCTGGTGGCTTTACTGGTCCTTGCCTTGCATTATTTTTAGCACATGTTACACATCTTCGTACAATGGCTTGAGTTAAGTTGGACAATCTTGGTATGTAGAAATGCTTTCTGAGAGATTCTTCCATACTATCTCTTCCAGAATGTGTCCCGTTGTGATAATTCTGGACAATTTCTACCGCTAGTGATGCTGGAATAACTATTCTCCCATCTTCTAACTGATACCATTTGTTCTCCAGGTACATTCCAGGCTCAATCTTTAACCACTCTTCTTCTTGAGCTGTATAAACTGGAGTCGGCATAAGAGCAGCTATATGTTCCACAAATTCCTGTCTTCCTGATTCAGCGGCACGCTTAGCTGCATTATCTGCCATCCGATTTCCTTTGGTTACGGATAATGTCATAATACCTGAAGGTCCATTAAACTTTAAGGATGTTGTTCCATTTGGTAGGAACGTTATCTGCGCTTGTAGTTTTGATAGCAAATCACGTCCTAGCAATTGGACTGGACATTCAGGCATATAAAGGAATTGATGTTTCACTACGTGGCCTCCCAATGTACATTGTCGACTTTTAAGAACCGGTTTTGCAGCACTTCTTCCAGTTGCTCCTATTACGGTGATAGTTCTTCCAGATGGAGGAGCAACTAGGTCAGTCACCACCGAATGTTCAGCACCAGTATCGATCATGAATGCACTCCTTTTTCCCCCTATTGATACTTTGACCATAGGCTCCGCTCGGCCAAGGGGGATGGAGCCCGGTCAGTATCAATAGTCATCCATGACCGTGTCAGCCAATCCTACAAAGTCCCTGTCTTCTCTATCGCGGGATCTCTGCGCTGCGGGATAATATCTATCTTATCTAACACTACCTCTGTTATTACCATTACTCCCTCCGGGATCTCCTCTACCTCTAAAGTTTCCATATCCTGGGTTGGTCTCTCTCATACTGCTCCCTTTTTGGACACTCGCTTCTCCAATGCCCTTCTCTACAGTATGCACACTGATTCCTACTCAGGGGTTCCACTTACTGTCGCCTCTATCTGGTCCCCGTCTGTCTACGCCTGCGATCGCTACCGCTAGCATATCCGCCTTTTTACGCATCTTGCGCTCTTCCTCTTTCTTATTCCCTATTCATGTAAACTTTATTAGCCACCTCCATTAGTTGGGTGATGGACATTCCTACAAACCCTTCTAACTTTTGTAGCTTGCGCTTAATATCTCCGTAGGCCTGGCTGACAAAGGCAGAGTTTACCATTCGGGAATTCTCAGGGGCTTCCGGATTAAAGGGGGTATACAAGCGGTATGCCTCCAATAATCGGTCATAAAAGACACTGGGCGGTTCATCACTTTTCTGTAACACCTCAGCCGTCTTGGACATATTTATAGCTTTCTTCCCTCCGGCTTTCATGCCAGCAATTATAGCGTCTCTGTAGGCTTTTAAATGAACCATATCTGTGCCATTAACATTCCACTCGGGATCAGTGTTCGGATAATGGGCTGTGGCCCATGCTGCTGGATTAGCTTGATTTAATGTACGGGCTTCTTCTTCCAGCGCTTTAATGGCCGCTTGGTTTATCCTAGTCCTCTCCTCATTGTTAAATAATGTCATTAGTAATTGCTGGCAATCAGCCCAAGTTGGATTGTGCGTCTGGACTATCGAGGTGAACAGGTCGGTCATGGCTTGAGGTTTGTCAGTGTACGAGGAAATATGGGTTTTCCAATTTAAGAGATCGGTAGTTGTGAACGGGACATATACGAAGACTGGGTCAGCATATACTAATTGACCTTCATCATTAAGGTGTGCTGAGCCGGGAGCCAAACGAAGTGGCATTTGATAATGTTTAGGCTTTTGGGTACCGGTCAGTTGTCAGGTTAGTATAGGGCTTCGTTGAGGGGTGTCGGTTAGGGGTTCCAGTCGAGGGGTAGTAAGGCATGGGGATGGGGAAGCTTTATTGTGGGGAAGGTCGGTGAATAAAATATTCTGGGCCGGGCTAGAGGAAGCCTGACCGGAAGCTTGATATGGCGCCAAATCAGGATATGTGGGTTTAACGGGGGTTGGTACCGGAAGGGGAGGTTTAGTAACGAGGGGGATGGACTCTGAACTAGAGGAGGAAGCAGATGGGGACAACGGGGAAAGGGGTGTAGTGCTTCCTGTATCACTTCCTCTTCCTGTGGAGGAGGAGTAAGGGGGAGGCATAGGGATCTCGGACTCAGGGGGTGTGTCCAAAATGGGCGTAATCATGGCCCTAGTGGACAAACGAGTCCTGGCCACCATGAGGCGACATTGCTCCTCGTGGCATACTCGGATCCATCTTGGCGAGTCGTTTACGGCCTGCCTCCAACAATCAATGTATGGAAACGGTCCGTAAAGTTCAGGCCTACCTGATACAGCCACGTGTACACGCTGTACCAGATTAGGATCTAAACTGCCACGTGGCGGCCATGCGGCAACCAAAGTAGGCCATCCCCTAGTAAACAATGTAATCAAACGTACAGAAGACATTTTAACCCCAAAATCACATTTTGTAAATCCATTTTTAAAATTCTTTAACATGCATCCTAAGGGATCCAAAATCGTCGAGTCCGACACGCCCATACTTAGCAATGGAGTGTCGTTTCCAACGAATACTATACACGCACTCTATTCAACGGTCACACCCGTTCCCTCGGCAACAGCACCACGTGGTACAGTTACTAAGCGAAACGCACACAATAAAAACACTCAAGGAATTCCCGTACACACAGCTGTTACACCAGTCACTAAATAATAGATACTATGCCCTTTGGCGAAACTATACAGTCACCCACGCTATAATTCCCTATATATGAATTACCCGTCTATAACATACCCCAGTAACATCGTATTTACAAACAGCAGTTACAGTACGGTTAGCATAGGTCAAAGTACAATTTAAGGTCACAGTACAATTAATAGTGGTTATGGTGTTAGACATGCAATAGACAACAATTATTAGTATTTGTGACGAAACCAACCTCGCCACTGAGAACTGGAGAAGCCTGGTTGCTAGCCTCCTGCCCAGTGATTATGGTCCTTGGGAGATAGTGCCCTTTAAGGGACTGAATTGGGGCTTATGGGCTGCTACCATAATGTACTGACCCTTTAAGAACTACTTTTGGGCATGTGGATTGTATAATACTGTCCCTAGCCCTTTAAATACTTTGGGGACAGATTGGTACTTTTGTATATGGCACTTCGGACACAGTCAAAGCTGTCGAAGTTACCGAAGCTACCGGTATCGGACAAAGGACCACGTGGCGGCGGCCATTTTAACTTCGAACACCGCCGACCCTTAACATCATCAACTCCACTTCGACCAAAGTCGAAGTACAGGCACACTTCGAATGGGACTTAGCCATTTTTATGCCAGGAATTGACCGACCGCACAGCCCAAATCTATGGAACTGTTTTGGGCAAGAAAATGTGCTTGCGGTCGGTCATAAAAGGACTTCCGTGTAACTTTTGATCCACTGGAGGGATTTGCCTGAATTTTGGAAGTGTTTATGTTTAAAGTATGCTGAGTCTGAATATGTATGATTTGTATGTATGATTTGTATGTGGATGCGATGTATGGTTTTAAAGTTATAAAAGTTGTGTAAAAGTATATTTTGAACTGTATGCATAATGGGATTATGTGTCACACTAAGGGGAGGGGATGTAACATCTATGTCATTGGTTATTTTATGCCTCCCCCTGGGTGTGGCCTGTATGTGTACTCATGTAATAAAAACCAGGCTGGGTGCCCCAGCACCTCAGACCACTGCTTGACCTTCAACACGGAGCCTCGTCTCGTTCTTGGGGGGATTCACTGTATGCTGTTGGAGATTGACTGCTAGGAGTGTAAGCTGATGTCTGCTTTTCCTATTCATCTGCTAGCAGCTATTCGTGAGGTTCCAGTTTGGAGTGCTATCTTATTCCCTGGTATGCAGTTCGGGAGTTTGATGCATTCTCCTATATCCAATTCATGAGTTTTGATGTTCTGCAGTAGCTGTGCCTTTCTGAGAAAAGGGGATTATCGCCTAAACGGATTTTAACCCCTCATATGCTGAAACGGTCCGTTACAGTATTTATATACAGTGTTATGGTACCGTGCACTATAATACAGCCACACACTATTAACACTCTCGCTAGACGACAGAGCTCACGCTATCTAACAAGATATACACGCTACTAAAACAATCTTTAACACATATACAATTCCCAACTAATCTATTGGCCAGTACCTTGATGGACTACCTAAAACCATCTACATCCGTTTTGGTTAGCCACACTGCCCAAGCACCACATATAGCGAACTAGAAGGCGGAATTTACAACAGAACCCTCTTAGTCTATCTACTCTATCAAAAGTCTAGTGGGTTCCAAATTTACACGCCTTCCCACTTAGCCAAGATAGGTTGAGATCTAGCAAACCGAATTTACACAGGCGCCGCTTAGTCTCCCGGTCCCTCCGACCTAGCGAACAAAATGTACACCCTAGAACGCTAGTCTAGACAAGACACCGGTGTCCAGCTAGGGCTATTTACACAGAACCCCGCCTGACTCCAAAACAAATTAAACGGTCTTACTAAAGAGCGTTCAATTGAGCGGTGCGCCTTCGCTCCTTTCCCTCCACTGGAGGGGGCAGATTCCGTACACAATTCAAACCCCTTATGGGCCTACCGCACACTCGTTATACCCCTAGTGGGTCCGCCGTCTAAAACAGCGGTCGTCTTACCTCCTCGTTCCTGAACCTGAGTTCACACTCATCGACGGGGACACCCCAGCACTTACTACGTAGAGGCCGATGATCTCCTGGACAACAGACGAAGGGAGGTCCACGCAGAAGTTCAGGGGTGCAGCCGTAGAGAACGTGGGCAAAGATAGACCGTCTCACGCCTCTGCTTCTCAGCTACCGTTGAACGATGAGCTTCCTGGTCAATGCACCAAATGATACCGGAGAAACTGACGGAAGCCAAGCACAGAGAGATGGACACAGGTTTCTTCAGGAAGGAAGAGATTCTTTATTCGGTTCACCGATCGGGACTCAGAGAGACTAATGTCACCAAAAACAGCAAAGATCTGAGCACTGAATACATAGAGTACATTCCTTATATAGCACTGTAGCTCCTCCCACACATACCCTTAACCTATTCAATGAATAGAGTCTAAACTCATCCATCCGGTCTAACCACGTGGCTCATCTGAAACAAAGGAGAGGGACGCGTAATTCCAGTTCCTACATTCCTGCACATGCTCAGTACAGTGATGACAGTATCTTAGCTACGTGTAACTAACTAACTGATACTACAAACACATGTACATACATATGCCTTGTGGCAATCTTAGCCTGCTAAACTTTTATTTTACTGGAATTACATCACAACGGAAGCCAAGCACAGAGAGATGGACACAGGTTTCTTCAGGAAGGAAGAGATTCTTTATTCGATTCACCGACCGGGACTCAGAGGGACTTATGTCACCAAAAAACAGCAAAGTCTGAGCCCTGATCATACAGTGTAGGTCCCTTATATAGGCATGTAGCTCCTCCCATAATCAGTTCAACCTACACATACTCTTAATCATCAACCGAATAGAGACTAAAATCCTGTTTGACCACATGGCTTGCCCAGCACAATGGAGGAGGGGAAATACTCGGATATCCTGTATTCCTACACATGCTCCTTACACTACTGATTGTATCTTAGCTACGTGTAACTGACTGATACATCAACATATGCAAGTGCACATACCACGTGGCAATCTTGTCCTAGTAAATTTATTTTTACTGAGATTCCACCACAGTAACACTGATATCGGTCAGGAATCCCTGAATAACACTTTGTAGCGGAGAGCTGGTCTTTCACAGGTTAACTCCACTAAAGATCCCAGTGAGGTTCAGGAACAAGTAATAAAATCCCATAAAACAATAGTCACAGCAAGCAAGGTAATCCACGAATATACCCATACAGATCCCAATGACTGGACGAAGCACAGCATCAGGAGCAGAACTGAACTTTTAATCCACACAGCCTCTGATGAAGTGATCTGGGATCACGAAACGCGTAAGGCGGCATTTTCACACACCAATTCCTGAGAGCAAGCATCTTGAAACGCATCCTGAGCCGCAGTGGAACGCACGCGGCCAGAATCCAGTGACATTCAGCACGAGGGAGTCCTTATTTACTTCGGTCCGGCCGGCCTGCCAGCAAGTGTTTTTTTACATCTCTGGACTTCATTCTGATATATCTGGTATTGATGCGGTTTTTATTTGCTACTCTTTTTTGGGACAATTACTATTGTAGTTATTTTTTATATTCTATGTGCCTTCCTTGACAGTTTTTATGTACTAATACATTTTCCAATAGTACTCTGTCTGTTGCACGGAATTTTACTATTCCGATCATTTAATCCTCTGTGGGTTTCTGCATTTTGTATTGGTTTTTGTATTGCAGTGGTTTATTAACAGTTACTAGAATATCATTTCAGCAACCTGTGGACTCTACCTACCTTATATTATAGGAGGTAATGACCGGATTAGCTGATACATTTATACTTTATTAGTGACCTTATTCACCTATATCTCCATTTCTATTGCCATTTTTTAATTTCATTTTTATTTTATATTTATATTTCTATTTCTATTTTCATTTTATTTCAATCTTATTTTATTTTTCATTTTTTTCCACTTTTATTATTTTTTTTTCTATATGTTTTATGCCTTTCCACTGAGTCCTGTATATATTATTGATTTATTTCAATAAGCATTTCCCGTTTTCACATTTGTTTAACCCTTGGTGGTGGTTATTTCTTACAAGTGATACAGTGGTTATAGTAGTCATATCGAATCTTGACCTTTAACTTTAGAGGGAAATTCTACCATTTCTTAGTGTTTACCCATCATTTAGTTGAACATTTATATTTTAATCCACACAACCTTCTTTTAAAAGCTTTCTCCTATGCAAGGGAAGGATTCACATTAATCAGTACAGTATCCAATAGTGTGACTGTTACCTCCCACACATCTCCTCCCCTCATTGTGACACATAATCCACTTATACAGACTGTAGTTTTACCCAATTTCTGGATGTACCCCAAAACAGTCAGCTAGGATTATATACTGGGTACCCCCTGGTAGCCCTGATCTGGGTGACTAACATTCAAAATTCACCCAGATCGGACCAGGGGTTCGGGAGATGGAAGGTGAAATTTGACCGACCGCACATGAGGTAGTATCCGAAAAAGGCTCCATGTGTTTTGGCCTTGCGGTCGGTCTCCGTTCGGGAGTTAAAATATATAGAAATGCTTGCCATCCACAGCTAATCTTACATTCGTATTAATTCCCTTGTTCGGGACATTGATTTCACCGAACGAGGGGCTTGTTGGCCCCTCCGTTTGGGAGTTACAGAGCTCTGGAGATCTCAGCAATGTTAGAGTGTCTGATTGGAGTTCCAGACACTCGACGACCAAACACCGCTGAGATGGCCGCCGCCACGTGGTTCGTATGCCGAACGGCAACCACACAGATACATACAAAGTAGCGATTTCACGGTCAATTAGGTTGCGGTTACAGAGTGTGAAAGCTTAATGAGGTGCACACTTCTCGCTGGGGTGGTCTGATGGTTCGGTAGTTTCATTTGTATGAAAAACGGAATTAAAGCTACCGAACAATCAGACGAAAGCTATATACAATACTTCAACACATAGCAATAATTACACAAAATACATTTGTAACACGAATCCTTGAGGACAGCCCATTGCCACCTGCTACACCCTTCACATGTATATATTTGGAAAGTTATAGGGCTATAAGCACAAGTAGCACTTTGCTATTTCCAAACCAATTTTTTTCAATATTAACGCATTTTAACACTGATATCTATCAGGAATCCCCGAATTACCCTTCACATGTTTATATTTTTTAAAAGAAGACAACCTAAGGTATTAAACCTGGGGTATTTTGAATCTTTTCATGCAGCCATTTTACCACCAATCTATGCCAAATAGAAAAAAATAAAATAATAATTGGTGATTTTTTGAAGACACATAGCGATTTAAGAATATATGTACTGAGAACTTTAAGGGTTACTGCCAAAGAACACCTCAATATATGTTCAGCATTATCTCCCGAGTACAGGGATACCCCCATGTATAGGTGTGTCGGGTACTCTGGGTGCTAAAAAGACCTTATTTGGAGGGTGCGTATTCCAGTTTTCCAACAAGGAATTTTCACATTAAGTCATCATGCACCCATTTTTGTAGCCGGACAATATAATTTACCCCCATCAAACCATATTTTTTTTAAAGTAGACACCCTAGGGCATTTCAAGTGGTGGTATTTTAACACTTGCCATGCACTAATTCTTCCACCAGTCTCTGTCAAACATTTAGGTAGTAATTTTTTTGTGTTATTTTTCACACACATTCTAATTTAGGCATGGATTATCAGCTCCTATTAGGTGTTATTGCCAAAGAACACCCCAATGTGTTCAGCAACATCTCCGGAGTACAACAGTGCCCCCAATGTACAGTTTTTATGTGCTTTTGCAAACTTACAGGGGTCAAATATAGTGCTTTTCAATGTTTGCACATTGAAATTTGCCAGATTGGTTTGCTGGGCCTATGTTGCCTTTGAGACCATATAGCAGCCCAGGAATTAAAATTAACCCCATCATGACATACCATTTGTAAAAGTAGGCAACCCAGGGTATTTAAATGGGTTATGTCCAATCTTTTGTAGTAGCCACTTAGTCTCAAAACGCTGGCCAAAGTTAGCTTTTTTCTTTGTTTTTTGCATTTGTCTACACAAAAACTGCACTTTTACTGGTGATTTCGTCGTCGGAATACGTTTAACTGATTTAGAACACTCATATTTGTGCTCCACAAAATCTCCCAAGTCTAACAATACCCCCCATGTACAGGTTTTATGGTGTTTTTGGAAAGTTACAGGGTCAATATAGGGCTTGCCCGATTTAGTTTGCCAGATTGGTTTCTGGACCTTAGTTGCCTTTTGAGACCATATGGTAGCCCAGGAATGTGAAATAAGGCCATCATGGCATTCCACTTTAAAATGTAGACAACCCAGGGTATTTGAGGGATTCCCTGCTCTGGGTCGTTCATTTATGTTCGGGCAAGTTTTCCCGAACATATACAAACGCACCAGAGCAGGGACTCCCCATCCCCCATGACGACTTGCACTAACGCCAGGTCGTAAGTGCGAGCTGTGGTAAAACAGATAGGTCGCTAAATGAAGACCACCTGTATAAAGTATAATATATTTATTTTTTTTATTTTTTTTAGCAGCCTTGGGGACTCCCCGACAGCTCAGACAGTCCCCCTGCTGGCAGCTCCTAGAGTCCTATTGACATGGAGGGCGTGAGCTGCTGTAGGGGGACTGCTGGGGTCTCTGGCAGTCCTCCCTGACTCTGATCGACGCAGATAGTCGGTCCAGGGCTCCTATCACGGACGTCCTGTCTCAGACATACTTAACGACTGTTTTTGTTGGATGTACCTAGTTTGTCCTCGGTCGTTAAAGGGAAATATAATATAAGGCCTGTATTTGTGGGAGGAGTTAGCGTTCCTATATAAACGCTACCCCCCCCATTCCTACCTTGCCGTACACCTCGTCTCAGTTACAGCCGAACTTCCGGTCCTCGCTCACGCTCTTACGGTCCTGCGTCCTCTCCCTTCCCCCGCTCCTTTCAGGCAACAAACATACGAACGCCAAGGTAATCGGCAAATATCCACGCTCGGGCTGTTTGACAATCTCCAATGTCTTTAGGAAATCACTTTGTTATAAGAGCTCTAGGGATTTTTTGTGGCATATTTGGTTATTTCGTCTATAACAGTGTGAATGGAGTCGCTCGCATGTTAAACAATCATGTATATGCAGTGCACACTGCATAATTCTCTGTTCACCACACAAATGATATTTAAACCGAACTTTGCAACGCAAAGCCTTTTTTGCCATACATTTGTATCATCCTCATAATTTCTAAGGTTTAATGCAAACCAAGCAGAAATTCCTAGGGACACAGTTCCTGTTCATAAGACTCAGTGTTGTCTATACATGTAATCTTCAATAATTTGTATTGGGTTTTCCCCTTTGACACTGTAGTCCATTACAGTGTTTAGATGTAGTTGGCATGCCTTGCACCATTGACCTTCTCTCTCTATATCAATAAGCTATACAGCGGATATATTACAGAATATTATATATATATATATATATATGTAGTAAGGCCTTTTGGCCTGTGTTTGTGGGAGGGGCACACCCCTTCCCTACTTAAGGGACACCCCTTACCTGGCTCCTTACAGGTCTTTCCACGGCCAGCCACGCACAAAAAACCCGGTCTTCTTTGCTGATCGAGTCCTCAGGACTTCTCAAACGTAAGTCCGTCGCCCGGATCACTTCCCACGGCGTCGCAATAATTTTCAGCCTTACTTTACGGCCACACGCTTTACGGCCAAAGTCTCAGGCAAATTAACCCTCTGGTTTCCGGAAACCAAGTACTAAGTATGTAGCATTCTTATGCTTTACTTTTTCCCTCCTTTATTTCAGTTTGTTTCTATATGATAAATTTTTAGTACCTGATAGTAGGATTATTCATTTTTAATGCAGATTATAGTTCACTAAATACCAGTCTGTTTTATATACTTATATCGATTATAGCATGTATTTCATAATTTATGCTGTCACATTAATTATACCTAGGTTAGGGCTCATGTATTATTAGTTCATGATATATTATCCTGGTATACATATACATAGTTTTGCATGAACAACTTTACTTTTTGTGTACCTTCCATTTGCACTTAGGAAATTTGTTTTAAACAAACGTTTTTTTTTTCCTCCCTGTTTAAACACACCATGTACACTTTTCATTACATGGCACGTGTCATATGCTGACTTTTCTTTATGTACTCAAATTACATACACTAGAAACTCAGATAATTAATCAGGAATAGGTATAATGTATATATATGTGATAAGGTTCTCTCTAATTTATTTGTGTATATTACGTTGTCACTACCATGTACACCCGATTACATGGCACGTACATTTCCTGACCTTTCTGCATATACTCAAACGATATATCGTGTATACAGAACACGGTCCCAACATCTCACACTTTCAGGTTTGAATCACACTTTTGGTTTAACCTCTCATACGTCAACTTTTTCAGCATATGGTCAATTTTCATATTTTAACTCATACTCCCTGCACTATGATTACTACAGTAGCACGGCCATATATATATTTTAAATTTGGTCACCATGTATACACATTATACGTAGCCACTACAAGCTAATCCTGCGTTACGGTTTTTCTCCATAACAAATCAGGCGGGGTACTTCCTTGCTCTAATTGTTCCCCTTCAACACATACGGTTAATAAAATCAACCACAGCATATCTAGTCTACGTTAGTATCACAGGATCCATTTCTCATACTATCATATCTATTTCTACCCTTTTAGGTTTATCCAGGTTTTCTATACCTTACGCACCATATATGTATACGTACTATCAGGTACATAAGCCTGCTCACGTGTCACATACGTTCTCCCTAAATAGGACATAGAGTACTGGCAAGTTAGGGGTATAGGCCCAAATAGGTATCTCCCCTCTTGGCATACTGCCTATAGTTTAGAGGTCCGCGAGGCCAACACCCCGCCTCAAACGTTTCGGAGGCAAACACCCCTCGAGCCACACGTTAGTTAGCCGCCTCGCAAAGTTTAGAGAGGGCGTCACCTGTCACTCCCTTCCCCTGTTTTTCTTTTATTGTCATCGAGAGGCCTACGAATTCCTGCCACTACATGGGTGGCCTCAATATTCCCTCGCGCCAACGCATAGATAGAGCCTCTCACAGCCACTTGGCAAATAGCAGGGCCTCACCTGTCACCAAAGGACAAGATTAATTTTTCGCCTCACACGTCATAATTAGCCCGCCAGTACATCCCCTGGGTTTCAACACTAACGGTATATTTTCTCATCTAGTATGTCTCAAGAAGGGGTAGAGGATTTCTCCATCCCGAGCACTCCGGCTAGACCAAATACCTCATCACCGGAAGAAGACATGGCTAGTCCGGCATCGTTCAGGTCATGGACAATCCCTCGCATAACTAGCGAACTCAGGAGGCGACACATTCCTTTCCCCGCTACTGCCAGGAAAGCGGAACTATACAAACTGTTGCAAACCTCAACTGATAACTCTGATGCAGGGGAAGGGACTAGCCAGTCTAACCCGACAGATATACATGGCATGCTTACATCCCTCATGTCATCCATGGGCAAGGTAAACTCCAGGCTGGAGAAACTGGAATCGGTCACCACAGCCCTTACCTTGGCTGGGTCAGCCACTGTGACCCCTCCGCCACTGGTCGAGTTGCCACTAGTTTCTCCAGCCACCACCTCTGACGAGCAGGAGGTTAACCCTGCCCATATGATACCTGAGCACCTTAAGAAAGACATCCTGGAAGGTAAAGATGTCAACTTAGCTGCACTACTAATTGCCTCCCAGGATGTGGTGGAGCATAAAACTTATGCGTATGAGGATATTTCTGTGGTGGTAAAGTCCAGGGATGCACGCCTAAACAGGAAACTCACCATCCCGGAATTTGTGTTGGCTTTTGGCATCTACCGGGATGTCATATGTGCCGTTTACCCACACAGGCGTGAGGAATTTGACATGTATATGCACAAGCTGGTGGACCTGGGCAATAAATATGGTGGATCAGCATTCTACGATTACCATAGATCTTTTTCTGCAAAAGTGTCAGGCGCCTTCTCACAGTACGGGACAAGGTCCAACTGGAGTAAGATAGACACAGTGATTTTCTGCAGACACTTTGCAGGGCTAAGGACGCCGGCTTGTGCATACTGCTCCTCCATGTCTCATTCGGCAAATTTTTGTCCCACCACTGCTAACGAGCATACCCACGTGCAAGGACCTAGCTCCGCTGGTCCTACGGAGAAAATAGCTAAAGACAAACTGGGTAGACCTATCAAGTTTCTGGGCAAATCCCAGATATGTAATAGCTTTAATGTTGGTACATGTAATTACAGCGGTTGTCGTTTATTGCATATATGCTCAAAATGTTTCAGGGCACATGCAAAAATCATGTGTCCCAATAAAATGTATCCCAAACAGTACCTAACGTCTATCAACATATCCCTACTTGCGACATTTCTGTCACAGCATCCATCTACACATTTAGTAGATTTCATAATCTCTGGTCTATCAGAAGGATTCCACACAGGTATCATACATATGCCTTCAGGAATCCTGGAATGTCCAAATCTACAATCCGCCCAACACAACCCTACAGCTGTTGACACACTCATAGCTAAAGAAGTGTCAGAAGGTTTCTTATTGGGACCTTTTCAATCCCCTCCTTTCACTACATGGAGGACAAACCCTATCGGGGTTGTCACAGGAAAATCTTCCAACAAGCAGAGACTTATTATCGATTTGTCGGCACCACACACCTAGCCTCAACTCCCTAATACCATCGGAGGAATTCTCCCTGCAATATTCCACTATAGACCACGCCATTACGGCTATCTTACAGGCAGGAGTCGGTGCATGGCTCAGTAAGACCGACATAACAAATGCATTCAAACTACTACCAATCCACCCCACACTGTGGCACCTACATGGCATCAAGTGGGAAGGGAACTACTACTTTTTCTCACGACTAACTTTTGGTTCTAAAAGTAGTCCAGCCATATTTGACACATTTGCCGAAATCCTATGCTGGTTACTACTCAATATATCCAGATGCCCTACAGTCATACATTATCTGGACGATTTCCTAATGGTCGAGGAGAATTCTTCCCCTCCCAGTAGCCTCAAAGAAACTGTCAGCCTATTCAACCAGTTGGGGGTCCCAGTCTCCCCTACCAAGACCGAAGGCCCAGATACCATCATCACTTTCCTGGGCATCATGCTAGACTCAGCCAACATGCAAGCTAGCCTACCACGCACCAAGGTAGAAAACATCCTGACAAACATCAACCTCTATATACAACTACGCACTTGCAACCGCAAAGAATTACAATCTTTACTGGGGTCACTCAATTTTGCCATGCGTATTATACCTCAAGGCCGTGCTTTCATATCACGTCTCCTCAGCATGTTCCCATGGTTTCTACATGATGCACACAGATTAACCCTAGATACCCAAGCCACGGCAGACCTTCTCATGTGGAGAAACTTTTTAAACTCCTGGAACGGAAAAAGCATGTTCCTCCCTCAATTGTCTGACACTTCTCCTACTGTTTGGACAGACGCGGCGTCTACCACTGGTTTTGCAGCGATTTTTGGGAACGAATGGCTTTGGGGTAGCTGGCCTTCAGAGGTGCAGGACCTGGAGTGTTTTTTCTCTACCTCAGCTCTTTTCGAGATATATCCCATCGTGGCGGCTGCCGTGGCATGGGGACATCTATGGACAGGTTCATCAGTCAGGTGTTACTCAGACAACCAAGCAACCTGTTCCATTATCAACAAAGGTCGCTCCAACTCCCTTACTATCATGAGATTTTTGAGGAAACTCACTTGGTTGGCAGCATGTCATCAACTTCTCCCATCAGCCGCGCTCACAGCCACGGCCACTCCACTGTTCCATCAGCTAACAATGGACTAGACGTTATCATGCAACATTGCAGAATTTTGTCCCAACTAGCTCTATCTACAAATACCAGGAAAACCTACAACAGAGCTTTCAGTTTATTCAAAAGATTCCTTTTGGAACACAACATATTACAACCATTCATCATGACATCTTTTTTAGGTTTTGCCTCTTTTTGCCACATCAAACTCAAACTTTCTTACAACACAATCAAACTATATCTTACAGGCATCCAACATCACATGCTGACCTTACAACCCAACAACTCAAGTTTCATGTCATCATACCAAATCAAGAACATCCTTAGGGGTATACAAAGATCCGAACCCCCGCATACAGCACAGAGGCTTCCTATAGATTTTCATATCCTTAAGAAATTATCACAACTACTAGATCTAAAACCCTTCTCCTTCAACACAACTCTAGTCATCAAAACAGCTATTTACGTGGCTTTTTATGGGTTTCTGAGACCTAGAGAGTTTACCGCCATCAATACAACACAATCCACTCACCTACTGCTTCATTCGCACTTAACCAAACACATGGACTATTATATCCTGACACTACCTCATTCCAAAAACAGTCAACACGCTCCACCCGTAGAGGTTAAATACTATCCGACTCACAACAGATGGTGCCCCGTCCAAATACTGGACTCTTATACAGAGAGTCTCAAGGCACCACCATCACAACCACTTTTTGTTCTACGAGGTTCAGTTCTCACTACTACCAACTTCATGACCCACGTTAGGTCATTACTAACACAGCTGGGACTCAAGCCAGCTAACTATTCAGGCCACTCCTTCCGCATAGGAGCGGCCTCCACAGCCTCCAGTGTTAACATACCGGTTCATGTTATCAAGACACTGGGGCGCTGGAAATCATCCGCTTACACACGAAACATTCCTAACCCTGTACAATAAGTAAGAAATGCTTTTCAGAACATGTCTTGTTAAAAGTATGTATATTGGTAGTTTGTATTAAATATTGAAATTTCTATTTTTGCCCTCTTTATTTTCAGGCCTACCTCATCGTCGGTTTCGGCACACCACAACCGACTTGCTACTTTTATACCATCCTACACTTATTAGGTCTTATTTCTCTTTGCCATCATGAGCCCTTCACACAAGTAGTAAGGCCTTTTGGCCTGTGTTTGTGGGAGGGGCGTATGACACACCCCTTCCCTACTTAAGGGACACCCCTTACCTGGCTCCATACCTTCGAGGTCAGCGTTGCATCACCCTCCCACCCACACCTCTTTATCAACTCCTTTTTCTTACATTTCTTCTTGGTGGGCCCTCTTTATTTTCAGGCCTACCTCATCGTCGGTTTCGGCACACCACAACCGACTTGCTACTTTTATACCATCCTACACTTATTAGGTCTTATTTCTCTTTGCCATCATGAGCCCTTCACACAAATATATATATTTTATATTTTTTTTTCCCACTATGACAATTGTGTTTTATCATGTAAACCGGAGTTCAGTATGAAAAATAACCCTGTCAGGTCAATATTTTACTTAAGAGCAACTACATGCATCTTAACTGCAAGTATGCAATAAATGCTAAAGATGGAGCAATCACACTGGGAACCTATAGAAAGTTTTCCAGCACTTCACACCTGTTTATCCTTTATAATTTGCTTTAGTAGTGCTGTGTCATATGGTTAGCCCAATACTCCATCACCGAGCTATTAACCAATTGCATTATCTGGGTAAAACAACAGTCTTGTCAATCAACTTGTTCTATGCATGTACTGTTCTATTGGGTTAAGTTAAACTAACAAGTTAACCGCTGTATATGTTGGATTATTTTATGTCCATCAGATTACACTGAAGCGGTTTTGCAACTCCTGTATTGTATTGCCTCCGTTCAGGCGTTACTGCCATTCGTACATCCTCTACTCATGTTACACAGGTTTCTGATGAACAAACGAATGTTCGATACGCCTGCTTTAGACCCTTCCAGCAGGACAAGTGTACTTGGTTTACTATTCTTTTACTCACTTTTTGTTCCGAGTCAATGTGGTTGTAACAATGATTACATGGCTTAATAGCTGCTAATTACACAACCACATCTCTTGTTTCGTTAATGGTTTGCCAATTGGAAGTGGGGACTTTAACATACAGTTGCAAGATAAAGTATGTGAACCCTTTGGAATGATATGGATTTCTGCACAAATTGGTCATAAAATGTGATCTGATCATCACAACAATAGACAATCACAGTCTGCTTAAACTAATAACACACAAAGAATGAAATGTTGCCATGTTTTTATTGAACACACCATGTAAACATTCACAGTGCAGGGGGAAAAAGTATGTGAACCCCTAGACATCTCCCCTAGATGTCATTAAATGACATCTCCAAGAGCTAATTGGAGTGAGATGTCAGCCAACTGGAGTCCAATCAATGAGATGAGATTGGAGGTGTTGGTTACAGCTGCCCTATAAAAAAAAAAAAAACACACACCAGTTCTGGATTTGCTTTTCACAAGAAGCATTGCCTGATGTGAATGATGTCTCGCACAAAAGAGCTCTCAGACCTACGATTAAGAATTGTTGACTTGCATAAAGCTGGAAAGGGTTATAAAAGTATCTCCAAAAGTCTTGCTGTTCATCAGTCCACTGTAAGATAAATTGTCTATAAATGGAGAAAGTTCAGCACTGCTGCTACTCTCCCTAGGAGTGGCTGTCTTGTAAAGATGACTGCAAGAGCACAGCGCAGACTGCTCAATGAGGTGAAGAAGAATCCTAGAGTGTCAGCTGAAGACTTACAAAAGTCACTGGCAAATGCCAACATCCCTGTTAGCGAATCTACAATACGTAAAACACTAAACAAGAATGGATTTCATGGGAGGATACCACAGAGGAAGCCACTGCTGTCCAAACAAAACATTGCTGCACGTTTACAGTTTGCACAAGAGCACCTGGATGTTCCACAGCAGTACTGGCAAAATATTCTGTGTGTATGGTATAGGGCTATTCCAAGCTAGGGAAATAAGAAATATATGGCATAGTGCAATACTGTATATACAGGGAGTGCAGAATTATTAGGCAAGTTGTATTTTTGAATATTAATTTTATTATCGAACAACTATGTTCTCAATGAACCCAAAAAACTCATTAATATCAAAGCTGAATATTTTTGTTAGTAGTTTTTAGTTTGTTTTTAGTTTTAGCTATTTTAGGGGGATATCTGTGTGTGCAGGTGACTATTACTGTGCATAATTATTAGGCAACTTAACAAAAAACAAATATATACCCATTTAAATTATTTATTTTTACCAGTGAAACCAATATAACATCTCAACATTCACAAATATACATTTCTGACATTCAAAAACAAAACAAAAACAAATCAGTGACCAATATAGCCACCTTTCTTTGCAAGGACACTCAAAAGCCTGCCATCCATGGATTCTGTCAGTGTTTTGATCTGTTCACCATCAACATTACGTGCAGCAGCAACCACAGCCTCCCAGACACTGTTCAGAGAGGTGTACTGTTTTCCCTCCTTGTAAATCTCACATTTGATGATGGACCACAGGTTCTCAATGGGGTTCAGATCAGGTGAACAAGGAGGCCATGTCATTAGATTTTCTTCTTTTATACCCTTTCTTGCCAGCCACCCTGTGGAGTACTTGGACGCGTGTGATGGAGCATTGTCCTGCATGAAAATCATGTTTTCTTGAAGGATGCAGACTTCTTCCTGTACCACTGCTTGAAGAAGGTGTCTTCCAGAAACTGGCAGTAGGACTGGGAGTTGAGCTTGACTCCATCCTCAACCCGAAAAGGCCCCACAAGCTCATCTTTGATGATACCAGCCCAAACCAGTACTCCACCTCCACCTTGCTGGCGTCTGAGTCGGACTGGAGCTCTCTGCCCTTTACCAATCCAGCCATGGGCCCATCCATCTGGCCCATTAAGACTCACTCTCATTTCATCAGTCCATAAAACCTTAGAAAAATCAGTCTTGAGATATTTCTTGGCCCAGTCTTGACGTTTCAGCTTGTGTGTCTTGTTCAGTGGTGGTCGTCTTTCAGCCTTTCTTACCTTGGCCATGTCTCTGAGTATTGCACACCTTGTGCTTTTGGGCACTCCAGTGATGTTGCAGCTCTGAAATATGGCCAAACTGGTGGCAAGTGGCATCTTGGCAGCTGCACGCTTGACTTTTCTCAGTTCATGGGCAGTTATTTTGCGCCTTGGTTTTTCCACACGCTTCTTGCGACCCTGTTGACTATTTTGAATGAAACGCTTGATTGTTCGATGATCACGCTTGAGAAGCTTTGCAATTTTAAGAGTGCTGCAAGATATCTCACTATTTTTTACTTTTCTGAGCCTGTCTAGTCCTTCTTTTGACCCATTTTGCCAAAGGAAAGGAAGTTGCCTAATAATTATGCACACCTGATATAGGGTGTTGATGTCATTAGACCACACCCCTTCTCATTACAGAGATGCACATCACCTAATATGCTTAAAGGACCACTCTAGTGCCAGGAAAGCATACTCGTTTTCCTGGCACTAGAGTGCCCTGAGGGTGCCCCCACCCTCAGGGACCCCCTCCCGCCCGGCTCTGGAAAGGGGAAAGGGGTAAAAACTTACCTTTTTCCAGCGCTGGGCGGAGAGCTCACCTCCTGCTCTCCTCCTCCGATCCGCCTCTTCTCCTCCCCGTCGGCTGAATGCGCACGCGCGGCAAGAGCTGCGCGCGCATTCAGCCGGTCACATAGGAAAGCATTCATAATGCTTTCCTATGGACGCTGGCGTGCTCTCACTGTGAAAATCACAGTGAGAAGCACGCAAGCGCCTCTAGCGGCTGTCAATGAGAAAGCCACTAGAGGAAATAGGGGAAGGCTTAACCCATTCATAAACATAGCAGTTTCTCTGAAACTGCTATGTTTATGAAAAAATGGGTTAACCCTAGAAGGACCTGGCACCCAGACCACTTCATTAAGCTGAAGTGGTCTGGGTGCCTAGAGTGGTCCTTTAATTGGTAGTAGGCTTTCGAGCCTATACAGCTTGGAGTAAGACAACATGCATAAAGAGGATGATGTGGTCAAAATACTCATTTGCCTAATAATTCTGCACTCCCTGTATTATAATAATTGGATATATGGGCAAGTGACAAATGCTCACTCACACTTTGACATCCCAAGAAGTGCCTTCAGAAATATACTTGGTGTGTCTTCTTTGCTTCAAATACTTGGTAAATGGGAATCTCACATAAAAAACAAAGTGCAAAAAAATAGATTGACTGTACGAGTCAAGAGTAAAAAAAGAATTTATTACTTACATCAAAGTAAATAAAAGCAGGTAAATCAGTTCTGTGGACAGATGAAACCAAAGTTGAGTTGTTTGGAAGAAACACACAACACTATGTGTGGAGAAAAAGAGGCACAGCACACCAACATCAAAACTTCATCCCAACTGTGAAGTATGGTGGTGGGGCATCATGGTTTGGGGCTGCTTTGCTGCGTCAGGGTGTGAACGGATTGCCATCATCGAAGGAAAAATGAATTCCCAAGTTTATCAAGACATTTTGCAGGAGAACTTAAGGCCATCTGTCTACCAGCTGAAGCTCAACAGAAGATGGGTGTTGCAACAGGACAATGACCCAAAGCATAGACGTAAATCAACAACAGAATAGCTTAAACAGAAGAAAATACACCTTCTGACGTGGCCCAGTCAGAGTCCTGACCTCAACCCGATTGAGATGCTGGTAGCATGACCTCAAGAAAGCGATTCACACCAGACATCCCAAGAATATTGCTGAACTGAAACAGTTCTGTAAAGAGGAATGGTCAAGAATTACTCCTGACCGTTGTGCACGTCTGATCTGCAACTACAGGAAACGTTTGAAGTTATTGCTGCCAAAGGAGGTTCAACCAGTTATTAAATCCAAGGGTTCACATACTTTTTCCACCTGCACTGTGGATGTTTACATAGTGTGTTCAATAAAAACATGGCAACATTTCATTCTTTGTGTGTTGTTAGTTTAAGGGACACTCCAGGCACCCAGACCACTTCTGCTCATTGGAGTGGTCTGGGTGCCAACTCCCACTACCCTTAACCCTGCAACTGTAATTATTGCAGTTTTTCATAAACTGCAATATTTACATTGCAGGGTTAACTCCACCTCTAGTGGCTGTCTATTAGACAGCCACTAGAGGTCACTTCCTTGTTTCTAGCACAGGTTTCCTGTGCTAGAGCGTCGCTGGACGTCCTCACGCTGTGTGAGGACCTCCAGCGTTGCTCTATTCCCCATAGGAAAGCATTGAAATGATTTTTCAATGCTTTCCTATGGGGAGACGTAATGCGCATGCGCGGCATTTCCTCGCATGCGCATTAGGTCTCCTCGGCCGGTGAGCGAGATTAGTCTCGCCCACCGGCTGACGTAATCATTAGGAGGAGCGTCGCGGAGGCGGAGACAGCGGCGAGGGACATCGCCGCTGTCCCAGGTAAGTGACTGAAGGGGTTTTCACCCCTTCAGTAACAGGGGATTGGTGGATGGGAGGGAGAGGGACCCTCCAGTGCCAGAAAAACGGATCGTTTTTCTGGCACTGGAGTTTCCCTTTAAGCAGACTGTGATTGTCTATTGTTGTGACTTAGATGATGATCAGATCACATTTTGTGACCAATTTGTGCAGAAATCCATATCATGCCAAAGGGTTCACACACTTTTTCTTGCAACTGTATATTATATCATATCACACAAGTTCCTTCCCTCCTTTTTCTGCTACCTCAATTACAGATTTCACAAGGGCATTTACTACAACCCGGTCCTTCCTCCCATAGGTTGTGCTTTTCAGGTTCTAATCTATCCTAAGTCACGTCTCTGTTTACTGCCTGCAAGGCCACACGTCATCACTATAAAGGGGGCTTGATTTCTTGCCTCGCCTCGTCAGGCCACGGCTCCACACTACTACCCGTCATGCGGTACCAACATCTCACTGTCTCGCTATAACCATCGTTAACTCCTTCAGTTCTTCACCATTTTCATCCATTAAATCCTATTGTGCTTCAGCACAAGATCTTAAAGGATAAACTTATAGGGGAATTTTAGTTACTGTCCTTAGTCTCTTTAGCACACTCAGGACCTTTGGTTATAATTCTATATACAATATCACGGAATGCACGATAGATATTACCTACCATCTTCTACTAATAAAACCAACTTGATTTTCTACATGTTCAGCGTAATCTGATACTGTTTAGAAGCCACTTATATTTTAGGGTTGTCTTTTCCTTTTTTAACCCCTTAAGGACCAAACTTCTGGAATAAAAGGGAATCATGACATGTCACACATGTCATGTGTCCTTAAGGGGTTAAACTGCACCTTGATTTCAGGTTCAAGACAGTATTCGATCGCCAGTCAATTACTGGCTCGTCTTGTCTCTAGGTTTCAATCAGGTACAAATACTTTTCGTTCATTTGTTAATCTACTGCCTCATCAAGGCCACGCTTTAACACGTTGGGGTATTGGGGTACAGGGGCTTGATTTCCCGCCTTGCCACGGCTCTACTAGATAACTCGTAATAAAAGTTTTCAAACTCGCTAACTATGGATAGTTAGTCCAGTTTCATACAAGCCTCACTCTTTTCACCCTCCACTCCCAGTCTGATACTATCACTCTTTTCTTGGCACAACGATCTCCGCTGGTATTACAGGTAAATCCACAGTCAGCGCTGAAAAGCAAGGCAATATCCCAATCCTCCCAATAACCGGACGAAACACAGTTTGGGAGTCAACTGAGATCTTTATTCACAGCTTCCAGTATTTATGCAAGTCCCCATGCAAGGGGTTTCCTTACTGACAAAGCAGGGGTAATACAGTAAGGGACTACACATTTGGAGCATTTCTCCCATCAGGCACTGCTGCACGAGAGGGATACTCCCACTGAAATACACCGTTAAGTGGATTATCCCTCCGTGCAGCAGAACCGGCATTTCACATTAAAATCTATTACTCCAACAATATTCACGTTATTTATACGAACAGACGTTCGGTAGATAGCAGGGGTCTGAGTGCACATTTTGTGTGAATACCGCACGAAATACATTCACTTATTTAATTTGTTTCAAAAGTACCGAACACCGAGGGGGAACCACAATAGGAGAAGACCGGAGCTCCCGAACGGCCTGGAAGTACAGCGGTGTTCGTGGCGTCGAGTAGCCGTTTTTAGTTCCACGCGCTCGATGACCAAACACCGCTGGGGAGACAAAGGATCCAAGATGGCCGACCGCCGCGTGGTCGGTAGTCGAACGACGGCCACCTAGAAACACACTTAATTACCGATTGCAACAATGTTGCAATCTGGTAATTGGTACCACACGACCCTCAGTGGGTGGGCTTTGGTTCGGCACCTAATTCGTTTCACGAACAGCCGGTAGAGTTGCTGTTCGTGAAACGACCATGTAAATGCCAGCGGCTTTCGGCTGCTAGCATACGAATACCATAGGAATACAGGCAAACATACATTTCAAGACAGAGTGCAAATTACATTCAAACACAATATGTCAGCAGTTTGTAGGACAACCTTTAGAGGCCCAGTTCTATAGTCCGAAGTGGCTAGGTTTGCCACAATGCTCCCCCAGAACCAAGCCGGCATACACAGTCTGATCCCAACGGATCGGCTTGGGGATGTCCGGGGGATTACCCACAGATCACTTTTCAAGTTCAGTTTGTCTAGATAACCAGTTGGCATTATCGTTTTGCCTCCCTGGTCGGTAATGAATGGTAAAGTCAAAAGGCTGCAGCGCCAAACTCCAGCGCAGCAGCCTGGCATTGTCCCCGGCCACACGGTTCAGCCACACCAACGGGTTGTGATCTGTGAGTAAGTAGAAAGGTTGTCCATACAAATACGGCTGTAACTTTTTGAGGGCCCAAACCACGGCCAGGCATTCTTTCTCAATGGCGGCATAGCTTACTTCCCGTGGCAATAACTTATGGCTCAGGTAAGCTACGGGATGTTCTCCGCCATCTGCTCCAACTTGGCTCAGCTCTGCTCCCAATCCAAACATTGATGCGTCTGTGTGGACAAAAAATCTTTTAGTTGGATCAGGAGCAGCAAGTACAGGGGCATTGGTTAGAGCAGTCTTTTGTTGTTGGAATGCCTGATCACACTCTGGGGCCCAGACAACCTGTCGAGGAAGGTTCTTGCGGGTCAAGTCAGTCAAGGGTTTGGCCAGGGCACTATAATTGGGCACAAATTTTCTATAGTACCCTGCAGTACCTAGAAACACTAGCAGTTGGGTCTTAGTCCTAGGGGTGGGCCATTTAGCTACGGCTTCAATTTTGGCTGGTTCGGGTTTCTGTTGCCCGCTCCCCACCCGGTGGCCCAAGTACTGCACTTCTGCCATCCCTATATGACACTTGCTGGGTTTCAGTGTTAACCCTGCCTCTCCAATACGATCTAGAATGGCTCCTATGTGTTGTAGGTGCTCTGCCCAGGTCTGGCTAAATATGGCGATGTCGTCTAAATAGGCACATGCATATTCCTGGAACCCGTCCAATAGCCGATCGACCATCCACTGAAAGGTTGCTGGGGCGTTTTTCATCCCGAATGGCATGACCCGAAATTGATACAGGCCAAACGGGGTGACAAACGCCGACTTGGGGGATGGCATCCTCGGCTAGTGGAATTTGCCAGTATCCCTTACATAAATCTATGGTAGTGAGATACTGGCCCTGTGCCATCTTATCCAGCAGCTCGTCTATCCGGGGCATCGGATAGGCATCAGACACCGTTTTGTCATTTAGCCTCCGGTAGTCGACACAGAAACGTGTCGTGCCGTCCTTTGGTACCAGCACTACCGGCGATGCCCAGGGGCTATCAGAAGGTTCGATAACCCCTAGCTGCAACATCTCTTAAATCTCAGTCTTCATATGTGCCCTGACTGCTTCAGGGACATGATATGGAGTCTGCCGCATAGGTAGCTGTCCCGGGGTCTCGACTTGGTGAGTGGCTAGTGGAGTGTACACAGGCAAATTGGAGAAGGTAGTCCCTTTAGCTACTATCAGCTCTTGTACCTGGGCACGCTCCTGAGGGCTTAGCCGCTCTCCCAGCTGAACCCCCTTAGAGGGCTCTGTCTGTTCTTCCTGTTCTAATAGGTCAGGTAGGGGCAGATTCTCCTGATCCTTAGAGGTGGAGGCGCATATTGCCGCCACGTCCTCTATCCTCTCATGGTAGGGTTTGAGCATATTCACATGGAGCATGCGTCTCTTCCCTACCCCTGAGCAGGGGCCAATCACATGGGTGGTGTCACATCGTTGCTCTACCACCTGCTATGGGCCTTGCCAGATGGCCTGCAGCATGTCTGTGCAGACAGGTTTCAAAATTAGAACTTTCTGTCCCACTTGAAAGCTGCGTTCTCTGGCTCCCCTATCGTACCAGCGGCGCTGGCATTGTTGGGCCACCTGGAGGTTGGTGCGCACAGCCTGAGTTAGCGCCTCCAGGCGGTCCCTGAACTCCAGTACGCAAGATACAATAGGGGTTCCATCTGGGCTACTCTCTCCTTCTCAATGCTCTCTAATTAGGTTTAACGGCCCTCGCACTCTCCTCCCAAACAGCAATTTGGGCCACCTTCAGTCACTTACCTGGGACAGCGGCGATGTCCCTCGCCGCTGTCTCCACCTCCGCGACGCTCCTCCTGGTGATTATGTCGGCCGGTGGGCGAGACTAATCTCGCCCACCGGCTGAGGAGAACTAATGCGCGGAAATGCCGCGCATGCGCATTACGTCTCCCCATAGGAAAGCATTGAAAAATCATTTCAATGCTTTCCTATGGGGTTTTGAGCGACGCTGGAGGTTCTCACACAGCGTGAGGATGTCCAGCGACGCTCTAGCACAGGAAACCATAGGAAGCGACCTCTAGTGGCTGTCTAGTAGACAGCCACTAGAGGTGGAGTTAACCCTGCAATGTAATTATTGCAGTTTATGAAAAACTGCAATAATTACACTTGCAGGGTTAAGGGTAGTGGGAGTTGGCACCCAGACCGCTCCAATGATGGTCTGGGTGCCTACAGTGTCCCTTTAATTCCACATATCTTCCACAGTTGTTGGGTGACCTCGGCGGTGAACTGGGTACCCCTATCGGAGATGATTTCTTGGGGGAACCCCACCCTGGAAAATATTTTCATTAGGGCCTCTGCCACAGTTTCGGCATGAATATTGGTGAGGGCTATAGCCTCGGGGTACCGGGTGGCATAGTCCACTACAGTTAAAATATATATTTTCCCAGAGGGACTGGGCTTAGGTAAGGGCCCCACTATGTCTACGGCCACCCTACTGAAGGGTTCCTCAATAATGGGAAGAGGGCATAACTTGGCTTTGGGGCGGTCACCTCGCTTGCCACTCGCTGGCAAATGTCACAGGAGGTGCAGTACTGCCGCACATCCTTAGAGATCCCTGGCCAGAAAAAAGCATGGGTCAACCTGTACCGGATACGTGTCATCCTTAGATGCCCAGACAAGGGGATGTCGTGAGCAATCCTAAGTAGCTCTTGCCTATACTTCTGGGGAACTACTAACTGTTTAGTCGTCACTGTGACCGACCCCCCCCCCCACTTCTCTTTCAGCAATGAGATAAAGTAGCCCCTTTCTCCAATGTGTACCGCTCCCCCTCTAACCCGGCCTGAACTCTGTCCCTGTATATCTGTAGTGTGGGGTCTAACTTCACCTCTGCCTCGAATTTAGTTGGGGTATCCCAGGTCATACGTGTCGTGTGGGGGTCATGGTCTCTTACCTGAGCCTCAGAGTGTGGTGGTGGAACCGTGGTGCGAGCCTGTTGCCGTGTGGTCACTGGATGGGCTTCCTGGTGTGGAGCCTGGGGTATAAAAGCAGAGGTCATCTGGCCCAAGTCATTCCCCAGCACAACATCCGCCGATAAATTTTTTCTACAGTCCCCTCTCCCACACCCCAATCCAAATGTACTTTGGCAGTGGGTAGTCGGTACACTGCTCCCCAGCCACTCGTACTGCCACTGATCCGCCAGTGTGTGCTGAACCTGGAACTAAATGGGGTGCTACCAAGGTTAGAGTGGCTCCTGAATCTCGGAGCCCTTGTACTTCCTTCCCCTCCAGGGTCACTAGCTGGCGATGATGCTGCCTGTTGTCTGTGGCTCTAACCGACATCACCTCGTGTAGTACTCCTAGGGGTTCCTCTGCCTGAGCGCTCAATATTTCCTGGGTGGCTGGTGCTACTTGATAATGATGGGCAGCGGCCCTTGGTGCCAGATTCTGTCGGACTTGGTTCCACGCTTGTCGGCTCCGGTTCTGAGTGCACTCTCGGAAAATGTGTCCCCACTGTTTGCATGTGTGACATTGGATGTTAGCCCGGCCATTATATCGAGAGGGAGGTGGTGGATTACCCTGCGTTGGTCTAGACAGTGGTGCTGTTGGGCCGGTAGGCGTGAAGGTACTGGGTTGTACGGTGGGTCGAGGATAAGTCCTAGTTAGGGGCCCGTGATGTCTCCTGGCATCAAAATGCTGGTCGGCTAGTCGGGACGCTTAAGTTAGGGTGAGGGGTTTTCGATCCCTCACCCATTCTTGTGCCTCTGGGGACAAGCCATTAAAGAATTGTTCTAACAGCATTAGCTGTCTCAGCTCCTCCATAGTGGCGGCGTGGCTGGCTTGTATCCACCCTTGTGATGCTTGGTCCAGCTTGTGCGCCCACTCTGCATGGGAATCTTTTTCTGGTTTGCGTAAGCCTCTGAACTTGCGCCGGCATGCCTCCGGGGTAATGGCATACCTTTCTAGAATCGCTCTCTTTACTTTTGTATAATCCTTGCTGTCCTCTCGAGGTACAGCGCGGTAGGCTTCCGCTGCCCTACCCGACAGTTTGCCTGCCAGTAGTGGTACCCATACTGCCGGTTCCAAGTCATGCAAATCACACAGCCTCTCAAAATCCTGCAAATACCCGTCAATCTCATTCTTTTCTTCACAAAACACCTTAAATGCGTGATATGGGATTTTAGGCTTTAACTGTCCGTAAATGGAGGCAGCAATGGATTCTGCCCTGGACGGTGTCTCCGGTGTGCGGTTTGCCATCAGATAATAATGCACATCTGACATCAGCACGGTCATTATCTCCATGGGTACTGGCTGTGGCAAAAACTCCATCCTGGTTCTCAGCTCTCTCTGGTATGGGGTCTCTTCCCTGGCTGGTGGAGGTGTAGCGCTGCGGGCTCTGTCTCCCTCCATCAGTTCAGCGATCAGCACAGCTTTGGATTTATTGCTGGCTACTTTACCCCTGGCTTCCAGTAGCTCCTTTAATGTCTGCAGTTTCAATGTAGCATAATCAATCTCCATTCACCTCATTGTTCGGTTCTTTGTTCCATACGAATTGCCCTTCACTTTTCTTGTTCGGTAGTTTCAATTTACACGAACACCGCTTTTCGGCTGTAAGGTTGGATCCTGTTGCTTGCCACCAATTGTAGCGGAGCGGCAATATTAAATCCCACGATCTCCACTGGTATTAAGGGTAAATCCACAGTCAGCGCTGAAAAGTAAGGCAATATCCCAAATCCCCCAGTAACTGGACGAAACACAGTTCTGGGAGTCAACTGAGGTCTTTATTCACAGCTTCCAGTATTTATGCAAGTCCCCATGCAAGGGGTTTCCTTACTGACAAAGCAGGGGTAATACAGTAAGGGACTACACATTTGGAGCATTTCTCCCATCAGGCACCGCTGCACGAGAGGGATACTCCCACTGAAATACACCGTTAAGTGGATTATCCCTCCGTGCAGCAGAACCGGCATTTTACATTTAAATTCACCATTCGTACAATATTCCCTTTATTTTGACGAACAGATGTTCAGTAGATAGCTGGGGTCTGCGGGCACCTTTCGTGAGAATACCGCTCAGATCCCAGCTAAAACTACCGAACGCCGCACGAAATAGACTTAGCCATCGAGTTCGGTTTAAAACTACCGAACACCGATGGGGAACATTAATGTGATGCGGACGGAACTCCTGAACGCTCTGGAAGTCCAGCGGTGTTCGTGTCGTCCAGTAGCCGTTTTCAGTTCCAGGCGCTCGATCAAACACCGCTGGAGAGACAAAGGATCCAAGATGGCCGACCACCACGTGGTCGGTAGTCGAACGACGGCCACCTAGGAGAGCCTTTAATTACATTGTTGCAATCGGTTAACGAGCGCCACACGTCTCTAAATGGGTGGTCTATCAGGGGGGCCCGCATTCGGTTCACGAACAGCTCGTATAGTCACTGTTCGTGAAACTAACTACATGAATGCTAGTAGCTTACGGCTGCTAGCATAAGAATTCCAATGGCCACATAATGCATATCCAATTTACACACAGCATAACAGAAAATACAGACAACCTTTAGAGACACAGTTCTATAGTCTGAAGTGGCTAGGTTTTGCCACACCCCCTCTCAGTCTGGGTACTCACCCGCTTATTTGCAATGATTTTAACTCTGGCATATATAGTTCTGCCAACTGTGGGTTACTTCACGTATGTGCCATATGCTTCGAGGCTCATGGCAAGACCGTCTGCCCGTACATGTTGTATTTAAGATTATGAGTTCAGAGCTTTCAGCTTTAAAGTTCTTCGGGTGTCACGTCAGGCACTTGGTGGTATATTCATTACACAGGTTCTACAGTAGGTGGGGGTCACTCTGTGTGCACCCTAGATGTTCCTAGATCTCGTCAGCTAATCACGTATTATTTAATGTGGGCCACCGGCTATACTAATAAACATCGTATCAGCATTCTTCTGTCTGCTCCGCTTTCAGTCGCATCCTCTGCCTTAAATATCATTACCCAATTCTCTCTATACTAGATCACTAAGGATTGTAGCTATATTATGGGCAGGTGTAACCACTTGGCCTAGCAGGACAGACATCTCCAACTTCTCCATGTTACTACTCATGCCTACAACTATTGGTTGGGGTTTGCCAGTTAAGTGACGCTCAGTCTTCCCTCCTATTGCAATACCAGCCTTAGTCAAACTTACCGATAGGGGCAGCAGCATTAACGGAGAGAACCCTGGTCAAGCAGGTCAGTTGAAGGTAGGCTAACTGCATGGCGGTCTGCAACATATTCAATACAATCGTTCATCCTCTTTGACCTTTGGGTAGATGGTTCGCAGACGGTTTGACCGAGACAGTGTTAAAAGGTCCTTCGGCATGGCAGTCCTGGTCAGGTAGGGGGGGGGGGAAGTCATTAGAGCTTGGTATTGGGTTATGAGCTCATCAGTTTTTTCATACATGGTGATAAGTGGCGCCCTATTTTCTGTATTGTATACAGCTTTTTGTTGTTGTTGTTGTTGTTGTATGAGTTCATCCCGCCTGGTTCCGACCAACTCCCAATTTGTACAGTTGAACCACTATCCTGGGTGGCGCATCCACATAACTATTAGGGATTACTGACCAAGAGACACTTGGCCTTGTACCTCACCCAATTGACAACACCCAATACACCGGTTACTTTCCGCACTTCATAATCCGCATTCAACGTCCTCATTCAGTCGCCCAGCTATTAGGACTCGACAACAGTTATCACCTATAGCGTTATTCGATTGCACTAAAAATACGAACAGGAACATGACATTCTTCCATGACTCAGTGGCAACACAACAACCACAGGCATACCGTTCAAATTGTAGTCTATTCTGCCATTTTTGCCACCTTTCATTCAAACCTTCATACAACACTATCGCACTATACCGATCTGACATAAAATAACACATTCTGACAAGCCTTTCAAACCATACCCAGTCTTCTTAAATGCTTAACATAAGATATCAAGGTATAAATAGTTGGGGCATCACTCTACAATAACATACATCCACAGATGGGAATTACGGACAGTATCAGACTACCTAACAGCATCCGTAACACACAAACCCGGTCTTAAACCTCTGGGCCTTCAACCTTCCAAGGGTTCCGGAACACTACAACTTCACAATCAGAGCTAATCAGACTGGCAAATCATGTCTCCTCTAGGAAGATTTAAGAAGATACTGACACTACCTCATGTCACGCCAACATTCAACCAGACAAGCAAGACAAATCTTATGGGATAATTATATTGCAATAAGTGTGTTTTTTTGCATTTCCTTTTGCCCTCTTTTTCAGGCCTACCCCCTACGTCGGTTCCGGCACACCACGCCGACTTAATTCCAATCACAAGGTTTTTCACGATACGATATTAAACGACCACAAATATATATCAAAATACAGTGAGAATAAAATGACATTTAGATACATAATTAAAAAAATAAATAAAAAAGTACAGTTTATTTTTAATTATGATTTATCATTATATATACACACAAACAGGTGTCTAATTTTACTGTGTATTGTTATAATATATCACGAATCGACGGGCACCCCAACTGGGTACCTCCTAGCATTTCCTGAGGACTCCAAGCACTGCAGCAGACACCATAACCACCATAGACTCCTCCAGAGAGCAAGGCAGGAACAAGCTCTTCCAAGCGCTTAGTAGGGATTTAGCAAGGGAGTATGACAAGCATAGCAATCCTTTGTAGCAGATTCCCCCAATAAGAGACGGCACTCCAAATTGAGGGTGAAGTAGAACTGACAGAGCTGTGGGTTTATTGTTCTTATATACACATTCTTACACAGTATTGCCACCCACAGGGTTTTGTAAAACAACCAATAAACACATACAATACACACAGACACTCCCACACAAAATCCTCCCCTCTGCCTGTGATACAATTACCTTACACAATGGGTTAATGTAATTTTCACAGGCAGGAAAATACAGTTTTACACAATATTCATAACTTTAAAAGTATGCATCACATTCACTTACATTTTCAGAGTCAGCATACTCCAAATACCAACATACGTCACAATCATGCAAATTGGTCCAGTGGGTCAAAAGTTAGATCAACGTCCATTGTGACCAAATGAAGCATGGCTTTTCTGCCCAAAACCAGTTCCACGGAGTCTTTTATCCTGGAGAAAATTGGGAAGTAATCCAATTATCTCCAAGGACAGAGGCAAAACTCCATTTGCCACATGGTAGCAAAATACCTAAAAATATGTAACTGTGCAGCTATTGCATAAAACAGGTACATTCAACATATCCCCAGATAGCTTAGATCTGAGCTCACATTATTACTGAATGGCACTCAGATAACTACATACAGTTCAATTGCTGTAACGAACCATTTGCACACAAGAGGTTAAAAAACATTTAGGCGATATTCCCCTTCCAGATAGACGAGCAGCTACTGCAATCACCAATCTCCCGAACTGCACACTACATATACTCAAACTCCCGAACAAGAAATACACAAACTCTGGTAACAGCTGAACAGGAAAAGCATACAATCAGCTTACACTCCTGGCAATCAGCATACAAACCAATTCCCCCAAACACGAGACGACACTTAGTTTGAGGGTCAAGCAGGAACTCATTTACTGGGGCTACCTTCCCGGCTTTTATGCAGGTCTCCCACCTGGTGGACACTCCCCTAGGGGACCAGATGGGAAACATTTTGGACATGAGCCAATCACAGACATACATCTTTAAACAATCCCACAATCCCTCCTCTCTATCCTAGTGATAATTGGGAAGTAATCCAATTATCTCCAAGGACAGAAGCAAAACTCCATTACACACATGGCAGACAAAGGACAATAAAAGACATAAAAATACATACTGTTACATTTATTACATAAAACATGTACATTCGACATATTTCCAGATAGCTTAGATCTGAGTGCACATTATTACCGAATGGCGCTCAGATCACATACATACAGTTCAATCGCCATGGAGCCAAAGTATTTCCCATTGTCTTTGGTTACACGAATAGGCTCCATGGCATGGCTATCTGGGTTGATGTGGTTCATCCGGTAAAACTACCGAATGAACAGTCGTTTGGTTCCACTACCGAATGCGGAGGCAAGGAGGCTGGCGGCTCAGCGGTGTTTGTGCAATTAAGTATCCGTTTTCAGTTCCATAGTTTGGGCGCTGAACTCTGCTGGCCGTTCGGGAGTTAAAATGGCCATTGCCACGTCTTCGGCAAACGAACAAAGGCCACCCAGCGTTCATCAATTAAGCTGCGGTTAACCGCAGCTTCTGGGCGGTCAATTGATGGCACACTCCAGTTCACAGGTGGTCCAGCGTTCGGTAGATTGAATCTACTGAACACCCCAGCAGAAAGGCACGAAAAAAACCTTTCGACAGGTAAAATAAAAGTTAAACCCCTTAAGGACCAAACTTCTGGAATAAAAGGGAATCATGACATATCACACATGTCATGTGTCCTTAAGGGGTTAAAGTGCAGGACCATAGTTTAAAGGGAGCAGACGAGCAACCAGGCCCCTCCAGTAGGCAGTGGCGAGGTTGGTTCTGCCACAATTGCCATGGAGCCAAAGTCTTTCGTTATATGAATGGGCTCCATGGCATAGCTATCTGGGGTAAAACTGCTCACATAGGGAAAGTACCGAATGACCCGGCTTTTTGGTCTTTGCAGTGAAAGAAAAAAAAATCAAAAAAAAAAAATCAAGCATTTCAACATGAGGCCATAGGGCAGGAGGCTGGCAATCAGTCTTCTCCAATGCCCAGTGGTGAGGCTGGAGAATATATATATATATATATATATATATATATATAATCTCCAGCCTCACCACTGGGCATTGGAGAAGACTGATTGCCAGCCTCCTGCCCTATGGCCTCATGTTGAAATGCTTGATTTTTTCAGGTGAGTGCAGCCACCCCCCCCCCATCTTCCATATAATTATATATATATATATATATATATATATATATATATATATATATATATATATATATATATATATATATATATATATATATATATATATATATATATATATATATATATATATATATATATATATATCTTGGCCTGGAATTGTGGGAGGTCCAACTTGCCCTATATAACGCACTACAATCCAGCTACCTGTCAGCGACGATCCCGGAAGTGCCCCTCCCACCGCACCCTCAAATTTATTATTTCTCCTAGGTGGGCCCTCTTTTACAGGCCTAACCTCACGTCAGTTTCGGCACACCTCAACTGACTTGCTATTACTAATACTGCTTCTTTTTATTATCATTATCTAACGTCCTCGTAATGTGACACACACACACACACACATATATATATATATATATATACACACATACATACATACACACACACACAGCGATCGGTAAGTACGTAGGGAAGAGGGGGGGGGGGGAGGATGGGAAACTGTTAATTTACATTTATTTATCCTTATTTTCAGAAGTTTTAGTGAGTGCCTTGACCCCCAGAGCCACTCAGTAACAATAAGAGCAGCTGAAGCGAGCGGATGGCTGCAGGTGCTCTTCCTTCCTACACTGCCAAGCGCCACGTGTGGCAAACCCAGAAGTTATCGCTCTGGGGGGGGGGGGAGGAAATCACTTGAGTCCCCATCAGTGTAGGGGTGTATTCCATGATGTCTCGATATTGATGCATCGTGTAATACCCTAAGAGCGGCTGGAAGTGATCACAATTGCTTCCAGCGCTCAAAATAGCTATGTCCGAGGTCATTAGCGGACAGTTTTTGTTGGACATACCTGGTACGTCCGCGGTCGGGAAGGAGTTAATATAGAGAAAAAGGAGGATTTGGAATATAATATAATAATGATCCAAAGGTAAAATTATGGAAATCAGATTGTACCCTAATCTAATAAGAATTTCCGGATATAAAACTCAACTTTTACTAAATTAAAGGGTAGTATTTACCCACATAGATGAATCAAATATGGGCAAGAAAAGGACACAGCATGCCTGTGAAGGGATAATCCCTATCACCATTCAGCTAATTGTACTCCCTTCTATCAGCCTTCAGCACATTCATGCACTCCTTTTGTTGTTCCATTCGTTAATTTATTCGGTTCCCTTTTAGATAAGGTGTTGGCAGAGGTATGGGGAGGGTTCTAAACAAGTATTGCAGTTTGGGAAGGATTATCATTTTCATGGCAGCTACTGTACCTGTCCATGATATATATTTATGTTTCTGCCAACACCTTATCTAAAAGAAGTTCAGAGTGTCCTTAACAAGTTCATATGGGCAAACAAGTGACCTAGAGTGGCAGCGCCCATATTATATCAACCCCAGAAGAAAGGAGGAATGGGTATCCCAAATATAGAGCGTTACTACAGGGCGGCACTCATCAGCCCCCTGGTGGCAGCCTTTCGCTCCCACTCATCGCCCCCACAATGGGTGCAAATAGAAGCTGCTCACACTGAGGGATACGGAAATCACTACTATAGCGGGGATAAACAAACAACAAATGAGGAAATTCCCACATATGTGTCCCACAACATCCCTAACACTGAAAGAATGGGACAAATACATGAGAACCATCAGCCCAAAAGATGAGCCTCTCGTTCATGTTGCTCCGCTCTTTCGAACTACTAATACCGCATATAAACATTAGAGGATGGCATGAAAAGGGGCTAAAATATATTCACCAAGTGGTAGAAAGTGGCAAACCCATTCCCTATCAGGCATTACAACAGAAATACAACCTCCCAAGCAAAGCAGAATTCACATATAGGCAGATAATCCCATGGATTACGAAACATAAAGAGACAATACACACACCAAACACAACTGATAAGATGCAAGCACAACTGTGCCAAACCACGAAGACAACCTCGGGCATCATGTCAAAAATTTACCATAGCTATCAACCTCCCATAGAGCTGCGCCAAATGAACTTCATAAAGAAATGGGAACAAAGACATAGAGTGGCAACAGAACTTTGTTGCAAACAACTCTCTTTCTGCACAACCCAGATAAAAATGTCTAAAAAAAAAAAAAAAAAAAAAAAGTTGTACAGATGGCACATAGTTCCAACCAAAATGAAGGTCATAGACCCAAACAATCATGGCGCATGCTGGAGATGCGGTTATGCCGTGGGAGACGTTTGGCATATGTGGTGGAGTTGCCCTGATATCACAAAGTTATGTAGTTATGGGAATCTACCAGAGTACTTATACAAAATGTAGGCCGCATAGAGATCCCACTTTTACCAGAAATATTCCTACTACAGCATTACCCATCGAAACTGTCATAAACTCATTGGGACCTTATCTTCCATGTAATCCTAACAATTATAACAGCCATTGCCAAGGCATGGCTTCAAAAAGAAGCGCCAAAGATAGAAACCTGTATGGAACAACTAGATACGACTTGTATTTACGAATGCAAAACTAGAGCTTATCAGACTCCACAAAAATTCTGGGTAGAAGCATGGGAAATGTGGTTCAACTACAGAACTCTCCGGAACGAAGGGCTAGAACCTGAACATTGAATTATTAAAACACCACCTAAGGCATTACCCATCAGCAAAAGAGGCTAGGCCATATAAGTAAATATTGGAAATATGAGCTAATGACAACCGGGTCCCCAAGTTTACCCCCCCCCCCCCTCCCCCTTGCCCACCCAACTTATCCCAGTTATACTTAACGTATCTGTTAAACACAATACAAAACTGGTACAAGAAGACAATGGAATATAGCAGAAATGACAGAGCTTAGGAACCCAAGCGCCAAGAATAAGAACTACAAAAGATACCATAGGCTGGTAAACTACTATAATAACAAATGGTATAAATGTTACAAAAGCAGCTATCCTGTGATAATGAAGAAGATGATGTACGGTTACCTTTGACTCTGTAAATCGTTGTAAGTGGAAATTGTATAACTTGTCTATGCACCATACAAAATGTCAATAATAAAAAAAAAAAAAAATGTGTTCGGTTCCCAAACCGAGACCACCCCAGAGACTAATTCAAACTAAGAACACCATGTATCTATACGAAAACCGCAGACTAATTGAATGCTCCTAGGTGACCGCAATTTTATGCATACGAATACACGTGGTGAGAACAATGGGTGGCGGCCATCTTGTCTGCCAAATGCTGCCTGCGGGACCTCGTCGTTGAGTGCCTGGAACGGTTTTCAGCAACACTCTTGCACGATCCCCGGTCTCTATGGGACTCTAAAACGTTCTCTTTCCCACTCAGACGAATGGCGTTCAGGAGTTTCAAACTCCCGAACACAGAGAGCATTCTTCATGAACCAGATATATTTTACCTATTGCGGTTTTCGTATAAAACCTCACGAATAGAGACCAGCTCTTGCTACCTTTCTTCTGGAACGGTTTTCCGGCTTCAACCTCGTGGCAGACCGGTCAACACTCTCTGCGGTGCCGTATGATAACTGCCAAACAGATTTGGATGAATTTTGAATATGTTGCTCCCACAGAGACAAACTACCCAGGGATGTGATTTTTGTGGGGCTTTTATGTGATTTGGGGGATGTGACAGACCCCTTTTGGAGTAACAGATACCATCTCGGAGAATTGCCTTTTTACCTGGATTATTGTGGACTTCGGGTACTTCTGGATCTGTACGGTATACGCAGCCACGTGGGGAGAACAATGGGTCGCGGCCATTTTGACCACACGAACTAGTGTCCGAACACTCCCGAACTTTGCACACGACGATTTTCCACTTTACCGGTGACCTACGCCCATGCTGTTCGACAGATCCAGAGTACCGAACTAGAGACACCAGATCCATGAGAGAGTTTTCGTTTATGTTATGTGGTTCCAGAGTAAATGGTGCAAACGTGTAGCTAGCGAACGGCCCAACCGATCTAGGGGATTTTCACGTATATTGTTCCCCTAGATCTCCGTTCCCTAATACACGTAGCACATTGTATTTCCGTTACATATTGTGTGTAGTATTAAACATTATAATAACTGTACAATATTCTGCACGGTACAGTGGGAGGGATTCCCACTGCAAATGTATTATCTTCTCCGGATACGGGGAGGAGTTGTTGTACGGCATAAAAGCCCGAGCTGCAGAATAAAGATTATTCCTACTTTTGACCCTCAACACAGAGTCTCGTCTCGTGCTTGGAGGGGATGGTTATTAGGCTGATTCGTATTCTCTGGGAACGTGTTTGTTATAGCTGACTTCATCTTGGGGGAAAGGACACCTTCTCAGCGGCGTAAACCCCTACTACTCCGGGGTGCCGCTACAATTGGTGGCAGCGGTGGGATCGTTCTTTCACCCCAGAAGGACAGCTACCGAGAGCAAGCAGGATGGAAGCCTACTACGGAAGGTTGAAACGATCTACACTGAAAGACTTGTTGGAGAGCCGTGGTCGTTCGGCTAGCAACAAAAAGAAAAGAGACATTTTGGCAGAACTGGTCGCATTGGATTTAGACGAACAAAATGGCGAACTGGGTGTCGAACTAAACCCAGAACCGGAGATCGCATTGGTCCGGACCCCGGGAAGACGAACGATTCGACCACGAGGTGAGGGTAAGACTGGCTCACTACGGACCGAACCCCTCACCTAGGATCGTTACACAAGTAATCGCCGCGGTCGATGCCAACCGGCGCCAGACTCCAGCCAACACCAGTCCAATCGCTGGGACTTTCCAAACTCCGGAAGAAAGGAGGAAGGTACACTTTGCCGCCTTTAAAAGTTTTGTGGAAACTGAGGGGGAGATTGACCAGTACTTAGCTGATCTTGAGCGTCAATGTGCCCTACATAAAGTACCTCCCGAGGAGTGGGTTAAAATTTTGTCTGGCAAATTATCCGGACGAGCCAGTGATGCTTTCCGGGCGATTCCTGACCATGAAGTGGGAAATTATCGCTTGGTCAAAGAAGCCCTATTGTCCCGGTATGCTGTAACTCCCGAAGCATATCGGAGACGCTTCCGGGAATCTCGAAAGCAAACCGGTGACTCCTACACAGAGTGGGCCTGCCGATTAAAACGCACGGCTGCCCACTGGATGGATGGGTGCCAAGCTACCACCGCAGAGGAGGTATTACAATTGTTTTTGCTGGAGCATTTTTTTTAAAAGGTGGACAAAGAGATCCGAGAGTGGATTCGGGATAGACCGCTTACCCTACCCGAAGCCGCCAGTTTGGCCGATGAGTATGCGGACGCCCGCAAACCCGACCCCTCGGTCCAAAAGGCAGCTCCCCGAGTAGAAAGCCGCCCCATCAGCACTACTCCAACCACCCCCGCTAATCAACCTATCTACAACAGTTCCTCCCGATTCACCCAGTCAAGTACCACGGACCGCCGGCGGTGCCATAGGTAGCAAGCAGGTGGGCCACTTGAGAGACAAATGCCCACTAGACCCAGAACGACAAGCTTCTTGGAGGAAGCCCGCTGAGGGGAACACCCGGCCCTTTACCTCCGGGGCCCATTGCATTGAAACCCGGCCCATGGGGGAAGAGCAATGGGAAATTTTGCACAAAGCCAACCCTCTATATGCAGCTGCCGTAGACAGCCGCCAACATCATCGGCAAACAGTCCGAGTAAATGGACAAGTTGTCAGTGGATTACGAGACACTGGGGCCACACTAACATTGATCCAACACGACCTAGTCCCAGAAAAAGAACATACTGGACAAACTGTGGCCGTTAGAGTGGCCGGGGGTGCTGTGCATCGTCTCCCCACGGCCCGAGTGCATTTGGATTGGGGGGTGGGGGCCGGCCAAGTAAATGTGGGCCTGATGAAGGGGTTACCAGCCGAAGTTCTCTTGGGAAATGATTTGGCCCCTCTGTTATCCGCTTTTGCCCCTCAAGGCCCTGCTGGAGCCTGTCCTGTCACCACCCGTGCTCAGACTCGTGCCATTGGAATCGGTCAGCCGGTCGCGGAGACCCAGGTAAGAACTAACCTTCCGACTGTGATGTTAGGGCAGACCTCCTTAGACTGGGATACCCCTGAGACCTTTGGGAGGGAGACCCGGGAAGACGTCACCCTACGAAAGTATAGGGATAAGGCTGACAAAAAGGAACCGGGGACGGATGGGGAAAGCTACGAGTGGGTGGGGGATAGACTGTACAGGATCCCTCAGGAACCCGCAGCAGGCAGAAACCCCGTCCCGCAGAAGCAACTAGTGCTACCCAAAAAGTATAGGCAAGAAATCATGAGGATTGCCCATGATGTACCCTTAGCTGGCCATTTAGGAGTACGCCGCACAGCCCATAGGATTACCCAGAACTTCTTCTGGCCAGGGTTTAACCGGGACATGCGGCAGTACTGCAGAACCTGTGACACCTGCCAACGGGTGGGTAAGAGGGGGGGATCACCCTAAGGCTAAATTAATGTCGATGCCGATCATTGGGGAACCCTTCTATAGGGTCGCCGTCGACATTGTAGGCCCCCTAGCTCGACCTAGTCCGTCCGGTAAGAAATACATTCTTACTGTGGTGGACTATGGGACCAGGTACCCAGAGGCAGTAGCCCTGTCGAATATTGAAGCTGAGACGGTAGCCGATGCGTTGGTTAAAATATTCACCAGGGTGGGGTTCCCTAAGGAAATCCTATCCGATCAGGGAACCCAGTTTACTGCCTTACTCACACAGCAGTTATGGAAAGTATGCCACATTAAACCCCTGCTCAGCTCCCCGTACCACCCCCAGACTAACGGTCTCTGTGAGCGCTTTAATGGGACCCTCAAACAAATGTTGAGGACCATTACGGACGGTTGCAGAGACTGGGAGAGATTCTTACCCCACCTATTATTTGCTTATCGGGAGGTGCCCCAAGAATCTACGGGTTTTTCCCCCTTTGAGTTGTTGTATGAGAGAAGGGTGCGAGGCCCCCTTGATCTCATTCGGGACCACTGGGAGGGGGAAACCGAACAGGAGGGGACACCTATTGTGCCATATGTCCTGGAACTCCGGGACCGCATGGAGCAACTCTCTCTATTGGTAAGGGAGAACCTCCAGGCGGCCCAGGGGCGACAGAAGCGATGGTACGATAGGGGTGCCCGGCAACGACTTTTCCAAGTAGGGCAGAAGGTATTGGTGCTAAAACCGGTAAAGGACAATAAACTGCAGGCTGTGTGGCAGGGTCCCTACAAGGTTCTAGCCCAACTCTGCGACACCACCTACCTTATTGCCAGCTGTGCGGATGAAAGGATCCAACGATCCTTTCATGTGAACATGCTAAAGGAATACCAGGAAAGGCAGGAAGATATTCACGCTGTTTGTGCCCCAGCTACGGATAACCCCGAAAGTCTACCCTTACCCGATCTGCTAGAGAGAGAAACTCACACCGACCCTATTAGTTTAGTGAAGTTGGGAGACCGATTGAACCCTACTGAGCTGGAACAAGCTACGCAGCTCCTATGGGAAAAACAGAATACCTTCTCCCAGGAACCAGGATACACCACCCTGGCCATACACAAGGTAGAAACCCCAGGGCAGGCCCCCCTCCGACAGCCCCCTTACCGTATTCCTGAAGCCGTCCGGGAAGGGATGCTGAAGGAAATACGAGAAATTACCCAGCTGGGGGTCATTGAGCCATCAGACAGTCCCCCTGGGCCTCTCCTGTAGTCCTGGTACCCAAGAAGGACGGAACCACCAGGTTCTGCGTGGACTACAGGCGACTTAATGAAAAGACGACCACTGACGCTTACCCGATGCCCCGGGTAGACGAACTATTAGATTGCATAGCCAGGGGAAACTACCTCTCTACCATAGACCTCTGCAAAGGTTATTGTCAGATCCCCCTGGCCGAGGATGCCGTCCCCAAGTCGGCATTTGTCACCCCGTTTGGCTTATACCAATTCAAGGTCATGCCATTGGGGATGAAGAATGCCCCGGCTACGTTCCAACGGATGGTGGATAGGCTCCTCGATGGATTCCAGGAATTTGCGTGTGCATACCTGGATGACATTGCGATCTACAGTGAGTCTTGGGAAGAACATCTAGTACACATAGGGGTAGTCCTAGATAAGATTTGGGCCGCGGGCCTGACCCTAAAACCGGAGAAGTGCCATTTAGGAATGGCCGAGGTACAATACTTGGGTCACCGAGTAGGGTGTGGAAACCAGAGGCCGGAGCCTGCCAAGGTTGAAGCAGTGGCTAACTGGCCCACACCCAATACTAAGACCCAGGTATTGGCCTTCCTAGGGACGGCAGGGTATTATAGGCGTTTTGTCCCTGACTATAGTACGATAGCCAAGCCCCTGACTGACCTGACCAAGACGAATTTACCTAGGCAGGTCCTGTGGTCTCCCGCTTGCGAAGCCGCATTTCAATCCCTCGAACATGCACTTGTTAATGCCCCTGTCTTGGCTGCCCCAGTACCCAACAAACATTTCCTTGTCCATACAGACGCTTCCATCTATGGACTGGGGGCCGTGCTGAGCCAAGTCGGGGAAGATGGAAGAGAGCATCCGAAGGCATACCTCAGCAGAAAGTTGTTACCAAGGGAAGTGAGTTATGCGGCCGTAGAGAAGGAGTGCCTGGCCCTGGTATGGGCATTGAAAAAACTAACCCCTTATCTCTAGTAACCGATCACAATCCATTGGTATGGCTTAACCGGGTCGCAGGAGACAATGGCCGATTGTTAAGATGGAGCTTGGCCCTGCAAACGTCCAATTTCACCATCAGTTACCGACCCGGTAAACTAAATGGCAACGCCGATGGGCTGTCTCGGCAGCTTGACAATTCTCCGGATAAGTGAATTCCGGTCATCCCTAAGTTAATCCGAGGAGGGAGCCGTGTGACAGACCCCTTTTGGAGTAACAGGTACCATCTCGGAGAATTGCCTTTTTACCTGGATTATTGTGGACTTCGGGTACTTCTGGATCTGTACGGTATACGCAGCCACGTGGGGAGAACAATGGGTCGCGGCCATTTTGACCACACGAACTAGTGTCCGAACACTCCCGAACTTTGCACACGACGATTTTCCACTTTACCGGTGACCTACGCCCATGCTGTTCGACAGATCCAGAGTACCGAACTAGAGACACCAGATCCACGAGAGAGTTTTCGTTTATGTTATGTGGTTCCAGAGTAAATGGTGCAAACGTGTAGCTAGCGAACGGCCCAACCGATCTAGGGGATTTTCACGTATATTGTTCCCCTAGATCTCCGTTCCCTAATACACGTAGCACATTGTATTTCCATTACATATTGTGTGTAGTATTAAACATTATAATAAGTGTACAATATTCTGCACGGTACAGTGGGAGGGATTCCCACTGCAAATGTATTATCTTCTCCGGATACGGGGAGGAGTTGTTGTACGGCATAAAAGCCCAAGCTGCAGAATAAAGATTATTCCTACTTTTGACCCTCAACACAGAGTCTCGTCTCGTGCTTGGAGGGGATGGTTATTAGGCTGATTCGTATTCTCTGGGAACGTGTTTGTTATAGCGGACTTCATCTTGGGGGGAAAGGACACCTTCTCAGCGGCGTAAACCCCTACTACTCCGGGGTGCCGCTACAGGGGAATTTCCAGAAATTGTGAAAAATGTAACTTTTTCTGACCAGAAGATATATTGCGTTTAGTAGGTTCTCTAAACTCAATTATCTCGCTTGCTCAGACGAGGAGTTATGCCCTGTATAAATTGAATGCCTGTGTTCCCATTTAACCAGTCTTGTCCCAGCATTAAGCTTTGGCACATGTGTGGGTTATTATGCGACACCAGCGATATTGTGGATTATTGGCGTATTATTTTATCGGAAATGGGTATGCAAGACGATGATAGATATACATACCGTCACAATGCCAACCTTCATCCTCCGTCATCTAAGAAGTTACCCCACATACAGGAGGATTTGGTCATATCGGCTCACTTAACCCCCCCATAAAAGTTTTTCCTTAAAATATACACACACATATAAACAAAATGAAAAAGTTATTCAACTTACCAAATAGAGATTGAAAGCGGCTTTTAAGAGTCTGCTTTTTAGGGAAAAGGTTTTCTAAAAAACAAAAACAAAAACAAATAAAATAAATAAAGATATTTGATTTACTTTTCAGTTTGATTATATCCTCACTATTCTGCGATAGATTGTGGTATGGGAGGACCAGGTCACCCTATTACTTTACTTGGGGGGTACAGGATGCTCCCCATCGGCAGCATAGGTGGGGGCACAAGAGAGGTTTTACACGTTATCAGGTCTTAATATTATTGGAAAGAGCGGTCCAGCAATAACATGGCCTTGCTCTCCGGAGGTTTTTTAATTTTTTTTGTTTAGTATTTACTCGTTGGTACTGCCAGCACACAGTACTACTTGAAATAATCACTGGCAAAAAACAAACAATGAATGATATTGTGGGAACGAACATCCTGCTGAACTCGTTCGGCCCAAGTTTGCGTTAAAACGGTTACATATTCTCTTCTACTTTGTATAAAGCCAAGATATGAAAGAAACAGATTTAAAAGCAGTATCTATACGCTGATAATAAACACGTCGCTCTGTATAATAATACTGAGTATCTATACACTGATAATAAACATGTCGCTCTGTATAATAATACGGAGTATCTATACGCTGATAATAAACACGTCGCTCTGTATAATAATACTGAGTATCTATACGCTGATAATAAACATGTCGCTCTGTATAATAATACTGAGTATCTATACGCTGATAATAAACATGTCGCTCTGTATAATAATACTGAGTATCTATACGCTGATAATAAACATGTTGCTCTGTATAATAATACTGAGTATCTATACGCTGATAATAAACATGTTGCTCTGTATAATAATACTAAGTATCTATACGCTGATAATAAACATGTCGCTCTGTATAATACTGAGTATCTATACGCTGATAATAAACATGTCGCTCTGTATAATAATACTGAGTATCTATACACTGATAATAAACATGTCGCTCTGTATAATAATACTGAGTATCTATACTCTGATAATAAACATGTCGCTCTGTATAATAATACTGAGTATCTATACACTGATAATAAACATGTCGCTCTGTATAATGATACCGAGTATCTATACGCTGATAATAAACATGTCGCTCTGTATAATAATCCTGAGTATCTATACACTGATAATAAACATGTCGCTCTGTATAATAATACTGAGTATCTATACGCTGATAATAAACATGTCGCTCTGTATAATAATACTGAGTATCTATACGCTGATAATAAACATGTCGCTCTGTATAATAATACTGAGTATCTATACGCTGATAATAAACATGTCGCTCTGTATAATAATCCTGAGTATCTATACACTGATAATAAACATGTCGCTCTGTATAATAATACTGAGTATCTATACGCTGATAATAAACATGTCGCTCTGTATAATAATCCTGAGTATCTATACGCTGATAATAAACATGTCGCTCTGTATAATAATCCTGAGTATCTATACACTGATAATAAACATGTCGCTCTGTATAATAATACTGAGTATCTATACGCTGATAATAAACATGTTGCTCTGTATAATAATACTGAGTATCTATACGCTGATAATAAACATGTTGCTCTGTATAATAATACTAAGTATCTATACGCTGATAATAAACATGTCGCTCTGTATAATAATACTAAGTATCTATACGCTGATAATAAACATGTCGCTCTGTATAATAATACTGAGTATCTATACGCTGATAATAAACATGTTGCTCTGTATAATAATACTGAGTATCTATACGCTGATAATAAACATGTCGCTCTGTATAATAATACTGAGTATCTATACGCTGATAATAAACATGTCGCTCTGTATAATAATACTGAATATCTATACACTGATAATAAACATGTCGCTCCGTATAATGATAACAAGTACCTGTTATGTTTGATGATATCTGGCTGAGATCCCCCCCACCGCACACCGTATACAGATACTCGGCACTCTCCTATAGACCCACAGCTGGAGGAGTATTAGATTAGGGAAGAGACACACACAGTCCAGGTATCTACAAACTACTTGTATTGTGTTCAGGGTGTAACTTATATAGGAAGAAAGCAAATGGGGAGGGGAAACTAGAAAAAGGAGGGGAGGGGGTCTTGAAACTGCAGGAGGGAAGTTCACAAAAAGAGCTGGATGGAGGGGGCGGAGGGGGTTGAGGCAGGAAGTGAAGATCAGTAGAATGCTGTGAATCTATAAAATGATCCCTTATAATACAGTGACTGACAATAACATGCACTCTATTAACCCCTTCATTAAATTACATTCTCCATTATGGAAGACCTACCCTTAAAGACACATAACAGCTATCATGGGGTTAATGACGTACCTGGCTGACTCTATGACCATGTGATCGCTGTCACAGCCAATCACCACTATCACAGAGCTGGGTACAATACAGAGACTGCCATACAATACACAGAGCTGGGTACAATACAGAGACTGCCATACAATACACAGAACTGGGTACAATACAGAGACTGCCATACAATACACAGAGCTGGGTACAATACAGAGACTGCCATACAATACACAGAGCTGGATACAATACAGAGACTGCCATACAATACACAGAGCTGGGTACAATACAGAGACTGCCATACAATACACAGAACTGGGTACAATACAGAGACTGTCATACAATACACAGAGCTGGGTGCAATACAGATACTGACATACAATACACAGAGCTGGATACAATACAGAGACTGCCATACAATACACAGAGCTGGATACAATACAGAGACTGTCATACAATACACAGAGCTGGGTACAATACAGAGACTGCCATACAATACAGAGACTGCCATACAATACACAGAGCTGGGTACAATACAGAGACTGCCATACAATATACAGAGACTGCCATACAATACAGAGACTGCCATACAATACAGAGACTGCCATACAATACACAGAGCTGGATACAATACAGAGACTGCTATACAATACACAGAGCTGGATACAATACAGAGACTGCCATACAATACACAGAGCTGGGTACAATACAGAGCCTGCTGTACAATACACAGAGATGGATACAATACAGAGACTGCTATACAATACACAGAGCTGGGTACAATACAGAGACTGTCATACAATATACAGAGACTGCCATACAATACAGAGACTGCCATACAATACACAGAGCTGGGTACAATACAGAGACTGCCATACAATATACAGAGACTGCCATACAATACACAGAGCTGGGTACAATACAGAGACTGCCGTACAATACACAGAGCTGGATACAATACAGAGAATGCCATACAATACACAGAGCTGGATACTATACAGAGACTGTCATACAATACACAGAGCTGGATACAATACAGAGAGTGCCATACAATACACAGAGCTGGGTACTATACAGAAACTGCCATACAATACACAGAGCTGGGTACTATACAGAAACTGCCATACAATACACAGAGCTGGGTACTATACAGAAACTGCCATACAATACACAGAGCTGGGTACAATACAGAGACTTCCATACAATACACAGAGCTGGGTACAATACAGAGACTGCCATACAATACACAGAGCTGGGTACAATACAGCGACTGCCATACAATACACAGAGCTGGATACAATACAGAGACTGCCATACAATACACAGAGCTGGGTACAATACAGAGACTGCCATACAATACACAGAGCTGGGTACAACGATACCTCCCCCAGAGACAAACACCCTTATCATAAAGAATGAGTGTGTCAACAAGGGAAGGAAAGAGAAGACACATAGCAACTAAAAGTATCCAATGAAAAGCTTACAACACATGTAACACAATCCAATAAAATGTTTACAGCTTAGGTTATACAATGTATATGTGCTGAATGTGACGATTTATGGCTATAAAAGCCACGCTCAGGCTGTCAGTAAAAATTAGAAACTTTGCTACTGAACTTTTACGTGTCAGTGTGATTATTTCTCTCCTCATACATGAGCTATACCTTGAACATATTGATTAGGACTGACAATAGACAACAGAGGGCAAAATAATCCACTTCAGCTTGGTGCCCAACGTGGGGCCGTAGCCTGGGTTGGTCGAGGCCAAACAAGAGAGGAGCGGGACAAGCTGCGAAGGACAGAATAGGAGACTGATCACCTCCGTGACACGGCAAGAATAACCCCCTTTGTGTCTTATTCAGCCGTTGTCTGTCCTTTGCAAGTAAGTCCACGACTCCCAAGGTCGGCTCCGGCGGACACCAAAGACAGGTATATCTTGGCTACGGTCCAGTTATTTACAGAACCCATTACCTGCCTGTTGTATGTTGTCACTATGTTAGGTTAAATCAGGACAGTGGTTTGTCTCTTACTCCCTATGTGAGAACTGTCCCAGATACTTATAGATATTTCCGAAACAAATAAAACAGGCGGTTTTATAGTGAGTACTTCATAACAGAGGGGAAGGAGTCCACAAGTGCGTGAGTGCAGGGACTAACTATACAAGGTGAGGAGCCCATAAGTGCGTCTGTGCAGGGGCAGGTCTCCCTTTTGGACCCCGGGATGGAAGTTACAAGAGATATACGTCTGGGTGTTAAGGAACATTATTAATAATCAGTTTTTACTGAAGGGAACAAGGAGAAATCACCTACCTGTTGTCAGGATCGGGACAGGGATCCAACACGCAGAGTACAAACAGTAGCCAGATACGTATACCGGACCTTAGAATGGCCGGACTAACGTAAGTAGTACAGTATAGAATGGTCAAAGACAAGCCGAGGTCGAGGGTAACAGAAGACAGGTAAGCGAGAGACAAGCCGAATCAAGGGTAACAGAGATAAGCAGAGTAAGGTAAACAAGCCGGGTCAAAACCAAAAGGGATAATAGAATACACAAGCACTGAGTGACTAGAACAAGCTAGAACCACGACAGGGCAATGAGCTAATGAAAGAAGCTCTGTTAAATACCCTGTTCAGAGCAGTAACCACGCCCCCAAGGCGTCCTGATTGGTCCTGCAGCCATTGACTGACAGGTTGTTCCGGGGGAGTGTCCTGATGACTACTTCCTGCCTAGATGCTGTAAAAGGCAGTCACTCCCTCGCGGCCGGCCTAGCATGACCGGATAGACCGCGGGGAAGGGAGCCATCAGACCGTCTGGATGGAGGAACAGCTAAGTCTCTACCTCTTTCGGAGGTAGAGACCACAGGTACCCTGACAGTACCCCCCCTCTCAGATACGCCCACCGGGCGGAATGAACCGGGACGAGATGGGAAGCGAGAGTGATACGCCCTGCGGAGACGGGGAGCATGAACATCCTCCTGAGGTACCCAACTCCTCTCCTCAGGACCATATCCCTTCCAATCAACCAGATATTGTACTCTCCCCCGGGAGATTCGAGAATCAATAATAGAGTTAACCTCATACTCCTCCTGACCCTCCACCTGAACGGGGCGAGGAGGGGCTATTGTGGAGGAAAATCTGTTACATATGAGTGGTTTCAGCAATGAAACGTGAAACGAGTTCGGGATGCGTAAGGTATTAGGAAGAGCTAAACGATACGCAACTGGATTGATACGGGTCAGCACCCTGTAGGGTCCAATATAACGAGGAGCGAACTTCATGGAGGGCACTTTTAAACGGATGTTCCTCGTGCTCAGCCATACCCTATCACCTGGAACAAAGACCGGAGCCGCCCTTCTACGTTTATCAGCGTGTTTCTTGACCAACATAGAGTTGTGCACAAGGATTTGTCGAGTTTGATCCCACAACTTCCTCAAATTGGCAACATGAACATCAACCGACGGCACCCCCTGGGAAGGGGAATCCGAAGGAAGAATAGACGGATGAAAACCATAATTCATGAAGAAAGGGCTTGAATGAGTAGAATCGCAAACGAGATTGTTGTGTGCAAACTCCGCCCAAGGAATCAAACCGACCCAATCATCCTGGTGTTCAGAAACAAAGCATCGTAAATATTGTTCAATTTTCTGGTTGGTACGTTCAGCAGCTCCGTTAGACTGAGGATGATAGGCAGAAGAAAAGTTTAATTTAATACCAAGTTGAGAGCAGAAGGACCTCCAAAAGCGGGAAACAAATTGGGAGCCTCTGTCCGATACAATTTGAGAGGGTATCCCATGTAGGCGAAAAATCTCCTTAGCGAATATCTCTGCCAATTCGGGAGAAGACGGGAGTTTAGGCAGGGGAATGAAGTGTGCCATCTTAGTAAACCTGTCAACCACGGTGAGGATAACAGTCTGTCTTTTAGAGATAGGTAGATCGACAATAAAGTCCATGGCCAAACAGGACCATGGTTTTTCTGGAACCTCCAAGGGTTGCAGGAATCCACATGGAAGCGTATGGGGTTGTTTGGTTTTAGTACAAACTTCACATGCAGCGATGAACTCCTCAATGTCCCTCCGTAAAGCAGGCCACCAGAAGTCCTTAGAGATCAACGCGTAAGTTTTGCGAATACCAGGATGTCCCGCCATCTTGCTATTATGTAAACACTGTAAAAGTTCCAGTTGAAGAGCAGGAGGAACGAAATGACGGCCCGCAGGAGTCTGTTTAGGTGCTAGATGTTGCAACTTAATGATCTCGGCCAGTAATGGAGAATGAATCCTGAGATTCGTATTAGCAATGATATTGCATTTCGGAACTATAGAAGAAAGAACTGGTTCAGGTACAGTAGAAGGTTCATATTGGCGAGATAATGCATCGGCTTTAGAGTTTTTAGAACCAGGTCTGTAAGTCAGTACATAATTGAAGTGAGTCAGGAATAAGGACCAACGAGCTTGTCTAGAGGATAAGCGCTTAGCCTCCCCAATATAGGACAAGTTTTTGTGGTCCGTCAAAATCGTAATAGGGTGTAGGGTCCCCTCCAACAAATGTCTCCACTCCTTTAAGGCTTTAATGACTGCTAACAGTTCCCTTTCCCCGATGTCATATCTGCTCTCAGGCCCAGAAAATTTCTTAGAGAAGAAACCACAAGGGTGTAACGGTTTATCCACCCCTAACCTTTGAGACAGAACAGCCCCAACTGCTGTCTCAGAGGCATCGACCTCGAGCAAGAAAGGCAGAGTCGTATCAGGATGGACTAGAATGGGAGCCGAGGCAAAAAGTTCCTTGAGAGTCTTGAAAGCACCCAGAGCTTCCTTAGACCAGAACTTAGTATCAGCCCCTTGTTTGGTCATATTGGTAATAGGCGCAATGATAGAGGAGTATCCTTTAATGAAGCGCCTATAGTAGTTGGAAAAACCAATAAACCTTTGGATAGCCTTGAGTCCTTTGGGCAAGGGCCAGTCTAAAATAGATTGAAGTTTTACAGGATCCATTTTAAAACCCTCCCCAGAAATCACGTATCCAAGAAAGTCTACCTGAGACTGATCAAAACTGCACTTCTCCAATTTGCAATATAGACCATGTTGCAGCAGCTTGTGTAATACCTTTCTGACCTGTCTATGGTGAGTCTCAATCTCCTTAGAGTGTATTAGTATGTCGTCCAGGTAAACAATAACACAATCATGCTGAAACTCCCTAAGTACCTCATTAATCAAATCTTGAAATACTGCAGGAGCATTGCATAGTCCAAATGGCATAACAGTGTATTCGTAATGGCCATACCGGGTATTGAATGCCGTCATCCACTCGTGACCTTGCTGGATTCTCACCAAATTGTAAGCCCCTCTGAGATCTAACTTGGTGAAGATTTTGGAGCCCTTAAGACGATCAAATAACTCGGTAATCAGTGGGATAGGATAGGCATTTCTGACAGTTATTTTATTCAAGCCTCGGTAATCGATACAAGGTCTCAGCGTGCCATCCTTCTTCTTAATGAAAAAGAACCCAGCCCCGGCCGGAGAAGAAGACCTCCTGATGAATCCCTTTTCTAAATTCTCCCGAATATACTCCTCTAGAACCGAGATTTCCTGAACAGACAAAGGATATACATGGCCCCTCGGAGGCATAGTGCCGGGTAGAAGCTTAATCTTACAGTCAAATGACCTGTGTGGAGGCAAAGAATCGGCATTCTTCTTGTCAAACACTGCCCTTAAGTCTAGGTAAAGGTCTGGTATTTGTCTTTCTGTGGACTGAGTAGGATTCTCCGGTATGTTAATATTAGCTAATGGAGAAACCTTGCACAAACACCGATCCTGGCAGCCCTGGCCCCACGAGAGTATCTCTCCTAACTCCCAATCGATAATAGGGTTATGTTTTTTCAACCATGGGTACCCCAGAACTATGGGAACGGAAGGAGACGAAATGAGCAGAAGAGATAAATTCTCCACGTGTAGGATACCCACATTTAAATTAATGGGTATGGTCTCACGAAAGATAACAGGGTCTAGTAGTGGTCTACCATCTATGGCCTCAACGGCCAAAGGTGTCTCCCTTAGCTGGGATGGGAAATTGTTCTTACTAGCAAAGGCTTGGTCGATAAAATTCTCAGCAGCACCGGAATCTATCAATGCCATAGCCCTTACTACTTCCTTCCCCCAAGTTAAGGAAACTGGTAGCAGAAGCCTGTGATCTTTATAATCAGGAGTAGAGGACAAAATAGAAACACCCAAGGCCTGTCCTCTAGAGAGACTTAGGTGCGAGCGTTTCCCGGGCGGTTAGAACAGTTCGAGAGTAAATGACCTTTGGCTCCACAATACATACACAAACCCTCTCTTCTCCTGTGCTGTCTTTCCTCCTCAGAGAGGCGGGTATACCCTATCTGCATAGGTTCAGTAAGCAAAGATATCGTGGAGTCAGGACTTGGAACAGCGGGAGCTAACCTAAAAGAAGGTCTCTGGTTCCCCTCTCGAGTGTTCTGTCTCTCTCTTAGACGTTCATCTATACGAGAGATGAACGAAATTAAATCCTCTAAATTCTCAGGGAGTTCTCTGGTAGCAACCTCATCAAGGATTACATCAGATAGGCCATTCAAAAATACATCCATATACGCCTGCTCATTCCACTTGATTTCTGCCACCAGAGACCTGAACTCTAGTGCATAATCCACCAGTGTTCGGTTCTCCTGTCTCAGGCGCAACAGTAATCTGGCTGCATTAACCTTTCTACCTGGAGGGTCAAATGTTCTTCTAAAAGCAGCTACAAATGCGTTATAGTTATAAACTAATGGATTATCGTTCTCCCATAGTGGGTTGGCCCATCTCAGAGCTTTCTCAATGAGTAGGGTGATAATAAATCCTACTTTTGCCCTATCTGTAGGATAAGAGCGAGGTTGCAATTCAAAGTGGATACTAATTTGGTTTAAAAAACCACGACACTTCTCAGGAGCCCCACCATAGCGTACTGGGGGGGTAATGTGAGAAGAAGCACCCACTGTGGCTACCTCTAGACCTGAACCGACAGGAGAAACAGGGGTATTACGTATCTCCTCTGGTGGTTTATTGGCACAAGCTAATAGAGCCTGTAGCGCAAGCGCCATCTGATCCATTCTGTGATCCATGGCTTCAAACCTAGGATCAGGAGCAGCAAGCTGACTGTTTGTACTTGCAGGATCCATTGGCCCTGTCGTAATGTCAGGATCGGGACAGGGATCCAACACGCAGAGTACAAACAGTAGCCAGATACGTATACCGGACCTTAGAATGGCCGGACTAACGTAAGTAGTACAGTATAGAATGGTCAAAGACAAGCCGAGGTCGAGGGTAACAGAAGACAGGTAAGCGAGAGACAAGCCGAATCAAGGGTAACAGAGATAAGCAGAGTAAGGTAAACAAGCCGGGTCAAAACCAAAAGGGATAATAGAATACACAAGCACTGAGTGACTAGAACAAGCTAGAACCACGACAGGGCAATGAGCTAATGAAAGAAGCTCTGTTAAATACCCTGTTCAGAGCAGTAACCACGCCCCCAAGGCGTCCTGATTGGTCCTGCAGCCATTGACTGACAGGTTGTTCCGGGGGAGTGTCCTGATGACTACTTCCTGCCTAGATGCTGTAAAAGGCAGTCACTCCCTCGCGGCCGGCCTAGCATGACCGGATAGACCGCGGGGAAGGGAGCCATCAGACCGTCTGGATGGAGGAACAGCTAAGTCTCTACCTCTTTCGGAGGTAGAGACCACAGGTACCCTGACACCTGTTTGTTGATTTCTGTATATTTGTTTCTGCCTCTGTTTTATGTCCTATTGATTAGAGGAGAGAGTGATCATACTCCCCTCGAACCGTATGTAGATCTATACTCAGTTGAGACTATAGATCCGGTGACCGGTCTACGTTTTGGGAAGACGCACGGGGTCACCCGTGGCAGTCGAGCACAGTAGACGTTCTGTTTGTTTCTCGGCTCTATATTTCTCTCTCTTTTTTCTCTTCTTGTCTGTGACAATGGGTCAAAAATGTTCGATCCCTGCCGGGGGCAGCCTAGCAGTAGACATTGTAATGCAGAGGGAGGGCAAAAAGGCGGTAAAGTCTGCAGGAAAAATTGCTAAGATGTGTGGGATAGATATAAGGACGGGGGGAAGGTTACAACCAGAAGAATGGCGATTACTACTCACAGAGAAACGAGGCAAGTTAACAGACAAAAAGCTGTTGGATACAGCGGAAGCATGGTTTCGAGTTGCAAAACTCCTACATAGTGAGGGATGGGCTGAACAAAAGATAGACTGTGGCAAACAATCCATTTATGTGTACTATAAGCCTCCAAAAACCGTGAAACCCCCTCCTTACCATAATACCAATCCACAAACTAAATTATATCCGGTGTTGCAAACTGATGGGCGATATTACTTGCCCGAACCCATCCCTTCCCCAACAGCCCCTCTTTCATATCCAAATACCACTCCCATTTCCCCACCCTTTCACCCCACCTCGCCCATTTTTCCTTCCATTAACCTACCTCCACCCTCTCCTCCTCCCCTCACCCCGACCATCCCCTCCCCTGTTCCTCCTCCTCCTCCTTCTCTTCTCCCTCTTTCCCCAACCTCTCTTCCTGCCGCTACTCTGATGGCAGTTACCGTAACACCAGACCCCACCCCCGTGTTGCATTCTGTTCAACACACCCCTCACATGCCCGCCCTTTCCCCGGCCTGGTCCAACCATGTTTCCGCTCCCCACCCAGTCTGGATCTTGGGACACGACCGGCTCACATAGATACATGAACGAACATTCACCCCCATCCTTAACAACAATGAACCTCCACCACGTACTCTCCCTCCCGCTCTCCCTTCCCCACCCACACAAGTTAAAGATGCCCCATTAATGTACGTGGCGTTCAGCCCACTCCAAGCCAGTACCTTAGTTAACTCGTTACTTGACCCTGAGCGCCAACCGATGCCTTTCTATAGGAGAATCGCACAGATACAAAAAACATACTCCGCAGCCTGGAGGGATTTGATTAGTTTGTGTGAAATTAAGGCTGGAGACTCTTATTGGCCAATTTTAGAAAAAGCTTTTAATACTGACCTCCTCAGTATTGACACTGACTACCACTCTGGGGTACAGTTTTGCTACCAGCTAAAGGCGTGGGCACAAGAAAAATTGGATCAAGCTGATCAAGCTACGAGCATACAGGATATCAAACAGGATAAGACCGAGTCCGTAGAAAAATACTATGTACGGCTGTCCCAAGTTTTTAGTGATTTAGGTTTCACCATCTACAATAAAGCACACAGCCAAATGTTGTCCACTGCCTTTGTAGACGGCAGGTCTTCCCACACACTGTCTACGACAAGATGTCAGTACACGGTGGAACTCTACTGTAGAGATGCTGGAGAGGATTTTAGAGCAGCAGAGGGCAATCCATAGTCTGGCATCAGACCAGTACATTGGTATTGGTTCTCCACTAGGTAGAGACGATTGGACAGTGATTGCTCAGCTAGTGGCAGTCCTGAAACCATTCCATCAGGGCCGCCATCAGGGCCGCCATCAGGGCCGCCATCAGGGCATGACAACCGCAACGGTTGTCATGGGCCCGGCGGTCCTGGGGGGCCCGGACTGCTCAGGTCGTCCGGGCCCCACATTCAGTGGGTACATACCGGGTCGCAGTGGGCCCTGCGACCCCGGTATGTACCCACTGGGCCAGCCTATTCTCCTGGGGGGCCCAGCAGCCGGTCACCTCAGGGCCCCCCAGAGGCTGGCCCTGCTGACACCCGGCGGGCGCGCGAGGGAGCACTCTCCTCTGAGTGCTTCCTCTTCAGCTCCCTCACGCACCGTACTGATGCCGGAGCCAGAAGATGACGTCATCTTCCGGCTCCGGCATCAGTACGCGGCGCGCGAGGGAGCTGAAGAGGAAGCACACAGCCAGGGAAATTTGAGTGAGTGGGGGGGGAGAGGGAGGAAATTTGAGTGAGTGGGAGTGGGAGTGGGGGTGGGGGAGGAGAGGGAGGGAGGAAATTTAAATGAGTGGGGGGAGAGGGAGGGAGGGAGGAAATTTGGGGGGGAGAGGAAGGGAGGACATTTGAAGGGGGAGAGGAAGGAAATTTAGGGGGGGAGAGGAAGGGAGGACATTTGAAGGGGAGAGAGGAAGGAAATTTGGGGGGGAGAGGAAGGGAGGAAATTTGAAGGGGGAGAGGAAGGAAATTTGGGGGGGAGAGGAAGGGAGGAAATTTACAGGGGGGGAGAGGAAGGAAATTTGAGGGAGGGGAGGGAGAGGTAGGAATTTGAGGAAGGGAGGACATTTGAGGGAGGGGGAGAGGAAGGGAGGACATTTGAGGGGGGAGAGGAAGGGAGGAAATTTGAGGGGGGGAGGAAGGAAATTTGAGGGAGGGGGGAGAGGAAGGGAGGAAATTTGAGGGAGGGGGGAGAGGAAGGGAGGAAATTTGAGGGAGGGGTAGAGGAAGGGAGGAAATTTGAGGGAGAGGGGAGAGGAAGGGAGGAAATTTGAGGGGGGAGAGGAAGGAAATTTGAGGGGGGAGGGAGGAAGGAAATTTGAGGAGGGGGAGAGGAAGGAAATTGGAGGGGGGAGAAGGCAATGAGAGGGAGGGGGAGAAGAAGGAAATTGGAGAGGGGGGGAGAAGAAGGAAATTGACGGGGGTAGGGGGAGAGATTGACATCAATCACACACACACACACAATGCACCCCTTGCACACAGAAAAACACAAAATGCATTACACACAGACACACATACACAAGCAATGCATCCCTTACACACAGCAACACACAATGCACCCCTTCCACACACTCAGTGCATCCCTTACAGACACACACACTGCATCCCATACATACACAAACTCACCTTGCAGCCCTTACACATACAAACACAGATTCACACAATGCATTCCTTACACACATCAGGACATCCCCCCCCCCCCCACACACACACACACACCCCTTTAAACAAACTAATTGGTGAAACATGAAGGTGGACCCTGGGACCCAGACCTTGAGCTGTGTAAAGGGCCCTCAAAAAATGGAGCTGCTTCCCGTTCTCCCAGAACATTGATTTTTGTGACCACAGTTACAAACCGCCTCCAGAGAGCCTGTTCTACACCAGACCAGTGGAGCCAGACGGCAGCTGAAGCCCATCATCATCCTCATCTGGTTGTAAGTAGGCAATCTAGTATATTATTCGTGGCACTAATCTCTAATTTACCTTAAAGGGACACATTAAAGGGACACTATAGTCCCCAGAACCACTGCAGCTTAATGTAGTGGTTATGGTGTCTATAGCCTGTCCCTGCAGGCCTTTTATTGTAAACACGGCGGCACTCCAGCACTGGCGTTAGTTAACATAGCAGATCATATGGGTGGGGCACTGTGATGTCACATGGGGGGAGGCAAACTTTACTTTTGCCTAGGGCGGCAAAATTCCTTGCACCGGCCCTGCAGACACTGCATCCCTGTGGGCGGACTCAGGGGGGGGACTCAGGTGCAGGCGCCGGGGGGCCCAGACCTTGAGCTGTGTCAGGGGCCCCAAAATTTAAGCTTGACAATTTAAGCTTGAACACTGCCAATCTGGGACAGGTAATCCCTGTTTTCACCCATCTAGGGAGCAAGATGGGTGTCTTCCTTGGACGCCAAGAGGTTGTTCAAGGTGATCCTTTACATCCTGATGTAGTAACTCTGGTCAGGAGGCTGAAGGATCAGCTTAAAGTTCGCCTACGTGAGTGATTGGATAATTCTCCTGAACTGATGCTAGCTTGCCTGTGTGATCCAAGGATTAAGGGAAAGCTTGCACTCAGATCCAATAGCTTAACACATTGGAGGGAGAAACTGATCCAGAGGGTGTGTGACTGGCAGCAAAGAGGGGAATGCTGTAGGGAGTAGTTCAGCAGGAGGCTGAGATGTCGGCCACTTCTAGCAGAAGCAGTGGCACTACCACCACCACCACACAACTGAGTGGAGCAGCTGCATTTTGGGAAGAGTTGCTTGAGGATATAGTTGGACCCACTGAGAGTGCTAGCAGCAGACAGGAGAGTACTGCCTCAGAAATGGTCAGAGCGTACCTCTCTGAACCTCCTTTGCCCCATAATGTCGACCCTCTTAGCTATTGGGATGAGAAGAAGAGTGTGTGGCCTGCACTCTCATTGGTTGCGAGAGAGCTGCTTTCATGTCCGCCAACCACTGTCCCAAGTGAGCGTGTGTTTTCGGTAACCGATAATATACTGAATACACAGCGCTCACAAATGTCACCTCATCTCATGGAGCAGATTGCCTTTCTTAAATTCAATCTGCCTAAATTGGGGTACCCTGCTCTTCACTTTGAATATAATTGAGCTTAGGGTTTCTCAACTTTCTTTCTAATTATATGGTTGTGTAGTGGATGATGTGTGTGGTTGTGTAGTGGATGATGTGTATCGTTGTGTAGTGGATGATGTGTGTGGTTGTGTAGTGGATGATGTGTATGGTTGTGTAGTGGATGATGTGTGTGGTTGTGTAGTGGATGATGTGTGTGGTTGTGTAGTGGATGATGTGTGTGGTTGTGTAGTGGATGATGTGTATGGTTGTGTAGTGGATGATGTGTATGGTTGTGTAGTGGATGATGTGTGTGGTTGTGTAGTGGATGATGTGTATCGTTGTGTAGTGGATGATGTGTGTGGTTGTGTAGTGGATGATGTGTATCGTTGTGTAGTGGATGATGTGTGTGGTTGTGTAGTGGATGATGTGTATGGTTGTGTAGTGGATGATGTGTGTGGTTGTGTAGTGGATGATGTGTGTGGTTGTGTAGTGGATGATGTGTGTGGTTGTGTAGTGGATGATGTGTATGGTTGTGTAGTGGATGATGTGTATGGTTGTGTAGTGGATGATGTGTGTGGTTGTGTAGTGGATGATGTGTGTGGTTGTGTAGTGGATGATGTGTGTGGTTGTGTAGTGGATGATGTGTATGGTTGTGTAGTGGATGATGTGTGTGGTTGTGTAGTGGATGATGTGTGTGGTTGTGTAGTGGATGATGTGTGTGGTTGTGTAGTGGATGATGTGTATCGTTGTGTAGTGGATGATGTGTGTGGTTGTGTAGTGGATGATGTGTGTGGTTGTGTAGTGGATGATGTGTATCGTTGTGTAGTGGATGATGTGTATGGTTGTGTAGTGGATGATGTGTGTGGTTGTGTAGTGGATGATGTGTGTGGTTGTGTAGTGGATGATGTGTGTGGTTGTGTAGTGGATGATGTGTGTGGTTGTGTAGTGGATGATGTGTATGGTTGTGTAGTGGATGATGTGTGTGGTTGTGTAGTGAATGATGTGTATGGTTGTGTAGTGGATGATGTGTGTATCGTTGTGTAGTGGATGATGTGTGTGGTTATGTAGTGGATGATGTGTATGGTTGTGTAGTGGATGATGTGTGTGGTTGTGTAGTGGATGCAGTTTGTGTGTTTATGTGGTGGATGATGTGTATGGTTGTGTAGTGGATGATGTGTGTGGTTGTGTAGTGAATGATGTGTATCGTTGTGTAGTGGATGATGTGTGTATGGTTGTGTAGTGGATGATGTGTGTGGTTGTGTAGTGGATGATGTGTGTGGTTGTGTAGTGGATGATGTGTGTGGTTGTGTAGTGGATGATGTGTGTGGTTGTGTAGTGGATGATGTGTGTGGTTGTGTAGTGAATGATGTGTATTGTTGTGTAGTGGATGATGTGTGTATCGTTGTGTAGTGGATGCTGTGTGCGGTTGTGCAGTGGATGATGTGTGTGGTTGTGTAGTGGATGATGTGTGTGGTTGTGTAGTGGATGATGTGTATGGTTGTGTAGTGGATGATGTGTGTGGTTGTGTAGTGGATGATGTGTGTGGTTATGTAGAGGATGATGTGTGTGGTTGTGTAGTGGATGATGTGTATGGTTGTGTAGAGGATGATGTGTATCGTTGTGTAGTGAATGATGTGTGTGGTTGTGTAGTGGATGATGTGTGTGGTTGTGTAGAGGATGATGTGTATCGTTGTGTAGTGGATGATGTGTGTGGTTGTGTAGTGGATGATGTGTGTGGTTGTGTAGTGGATGATGTGTATCGTTGTGTAGTGGATGATGTGTGTGGTTGTGTAGTGGATGATGTGTATCATTGTGTAGTGGATGATGTGTGTGGTTGTGTAGTGGATGATGTGTATGGTTGTGTAGTGGATGATGTGTATGGTTGTTGTAGCGGATTGGTACCGGGCTGTCCTACAACATGTATGGGGATAATTGTATTTGGTCATATTGCTAGTTTAATGTGTGTGAACATGCATAGAAATCATTGTATCCGGGTATATTGGCAGTTGAATGTGTGTAAAGTACTGTATTCCTCTGGTTGTTCGGTAGAATCATTCGAATGAAACAAGGGAATGAAACTACCGAACAACCAGACCACCCTGTGTAAAGTGTGCCTTCAATTACCGTTTGCAACAATGTTGCAAACGGGTAATTACCTATTCGTTACAATGTGGTATTTGTCCTCTTGGTGGCCGCCATTCGGGATACGAACACGTGGCGGTGGCCATCTTAAACTGCCGAACAGCGGTGTTTTGCCGTCGAGTGTCTGGAACTAAAATCGGACACTTGACTAGGCAAACACCGCTGAGACCTCCATACTTCCAGAAATTCGTATAGAAACTACCGAATGACCCGCCGTTCAGTAGAAAGAACCCCACAAACAAGGGAATTCATTCAAACCCTCTCCAGACTCTATAACACAGGCAATTCGTCTGTTTTCATTCCCTTGTTTGTGACCGACCGCAGGGCCAAAATGCATGGAACTGTTTTCGGATACTTTACCCCTGCGGTCGGTCAATACTTTAAAGTCCCATAACTCCCGAACGCTTTATCCGAATGGGCTGATTTTAAAATATGTTGTTCCTCCAGACTAGGGCTATCTGGAGATATTGGATTTGTGGATGTACCCCAAGTATTTAGGGTACATCCAAAACTTGGGTAAAACTATGTACATGATAAGGGGATTATGATGCTAGAGGAGGGGAGGAGATGTGTGGGAGGTTACTGTTCACAGATTGGATAATGTCTTAAGTGATAGAACCTCCTCCCTTGCATGGGAGAGGGCTTTATAAGGAACTGTGGAATAAAGCTTGTCAGTACTACTCCTGAAACTGTGTGTCGTCCAGTTATTGGGATTGCGATGGGGATATTGCTGTATTACTCTACCTGCTAGAAACCTTGCCTGTGGACTTATCATCACCTTGTTCCTGAGCCTCACTGGGATCTCTAGTGGAGAATAGCTGTGAAAGATCGGCTCTCCGCTACAGTTGTGTAGTGGATGATGTGTGTGGTTGTGTAGTGGATGATGTGTGTGGTTGTGTAGTGGATGATGTGTGTGGTTGTGTAGTGGATGATGTGTGTGGTTGTGTAGTGGATGCAGTTTGTGTGTTTATGTGGTGGATGATGTGTATGGTTGTGTAGTGGATGATGTGTGTGGTTGTGTAGTGAATGATGTGTATGGTTGTGTAGTGGATGATGTGTGTATTGTTGTGTATTGGATGATGTGTGTGGTTGTGTAGTGGATGATGTGTGTGGTTGTGTAGTGGATGATGTGTGTGGTTGTGTAGTGGATGATGTGTGTGGTTGTGTAGAGGATGCAGTTTGTGTGTTTATGTGGTGGATGATGTGTATGGTTGTGTAGTGGATGATGTGTGTGGTTGTGTAGTGAATGATGTGTATGGTTGTGTAGTGGATTGTGGCGAAACCGACCTCGCCACGTGTCCTTGGAGGGGGCTGATTGCCCGCCTCTTGCCTTTGGACTATGGACCAGACTTTATGGGAATGTGATACCCCAGATAGCCATACCATGGAGCCTATTCATATAATGAAAGACTATGGGAAAGACTTTAGCTCCATGGCAATTGTACTGTGTGAGTAGGATCTGCGCGCTATTCGGTAGTTTTGTGCGCGCAGATCCCAGCTATCTGGGGATAGGTGAAATGTCTGTGTGTTATGTATAAATGTGACTTTATGTATTTTAAAGTGTTTTATGTCGTTTTGCAACCATGTGGTTAATGGAGTCTGCCTCTAGTCCTGGATAATTGGATTACTTCTCCAATTAACTCCAGGGCAGAAGGGAGGAAACCAGGGTGCATTGTGGGGATGTTTTTCTGCCAGACAGGAGGGACAAAAGATACTTTTAGTAACTTTTGAACCCCTGGTCGGATTCATGCCATTTTTTAATATGTTGTTCCCCTGAATGGATTGATTGTGGATATGTATTTTTATGTGAATGTGATGTATGGTTTTAAAGTTATGAAAGTTGTGTAAAAGTATATTTTACACTGTATGCATAATGGGATTATGTGTCACACTAAGGGGAGGGGATGTGTGGGAGGTAACATCTATGTCATTGGTTCTTTTATGCCTCCCCCTGGGTGTGGCCTGTATGTGTGAGTTGGAAATAAAAGCCAGGCTGGATGAGCCAGTCCAGAGTTCCTGTTTTACCCTCAAAGTGATGTGTCGTCTCATTATTGGGGGAAGGATTTATTGCATGCTGTTCCAGTTGACTGCTAGGAGTACAAGCCTATTCGTATGGTTCCTATTCAATGGTCTACAGCATTCATATGCTTGGGAGAATTTAAAAGGTTTCTCGGATTCGGTGATTGTGGTGTCTGCCAGAGTGCTTGGAGTCCTCAGGAAGCACTAGGAGCATCCATTAACGGAGGTACCAAGTCGGGGTGCCAGGTGATCCGTTACATTGGTGGCAAGCGGCGGGATCGTTCCTACAACCAGAGGGACAGCTACAGACAACACTATTCCTGGATTACAAAGTGAGGGCAACGCCAGTACCCGTACAGCGCCCCTATCTACGAAGGATTTTGGGAAAATGGGCAACACGCACACCTGGGCAATACACACACCTGAGGAAGAGAGTGAATTAGAATGGAGAGATAATGCCCGGATAGAATTATGGTATGATGCCCTGGAAGAAGTCCAGTATCAACGGCAGCAGCGCTTTCCTGGTGTCGCATACCAGTTGGAGGAACAAATGGCTTGGCGGATGCCGCTTCTGGGGGACCAACCCGGAGGGGAGCGGGTAAGACAACTTGAGTACCTCGTGGAAAGGGAACTGAGCCTGGACGTCTCATACCGGGCACTGTGGTGGTTCACTGTCCAGCCAGAGACGTGGAGGGCAGAGGGCATCCAGCCGGAGGGGGATCACTACACTAGCCCTGGCCTGTTGTGGAAGGCCCTAACAGAAGACGTCGACTTCGGCAGTCCAGCAGAGTCACGGTACTGGGCTATCGTGCATTACCGGAGTGAGATGTTACAGGGCCCGAGATCTATTGGACTGGGACAAGACCTCCGCCGTTTCGCTGGCATGGAACAAGGGCTGGAGATGGACTATGTAGAACTATTAAATTCCGGCCAGCCGCAGAGCAGGGACGCAGACCGGGAAAACTGGGTGGCAGACCCAGACCTGCTAGCCTACAGCTGGGAAAACGGGGCCGAGGTACCTCCTGCTTCACTACCAGCTGCAGAAGTGGGGGACCTCATGGACTGGCCCTGGAGAGACCCACAGATGGCCGGGGGAGATGGGACCGAGATCTCTCTACCGGCCCTACAGGGATGCTGGGCAGTCGGCCCAGATCCCCAGCGGCAGTGTGTGTCCCAGGGAGCAAAAGGTGCAGTCCTTCCTCCCCAGCGGCAGTGTGTACCCCAGGGAGCTGATGGTGTCGTCCTTCCTCCCCAGCGGCAGTGTGTGCCCCAGGGAGCAGAAGGTGCAGTCCCTCCTCCCCAGCGGCAGTGTGTACCCCAGGGAGCTGATGGTGTCGTCCATCCTCCCCAGCGGCAGTGTGTGTCCCAGGGAGCAGAAGGTGCCGTCCTTCCTCCCCAGCGGCAGTGTGTACCCCAGGGAGCTGATGGTGTCGTCCATCCTCCCCAGCGGCAGTGTGTAACCCAGGGAGTGGATGGTGTCGTCCTCCCTCCCCAGCGGCAGGCTGAGTTACAGGGGGCAGAGGTTGTTGTTCCTGCCCCCCAGCAGCAAAGTGATATGCCAGGAAGGCAGTGTGAAGTGAAGGGAGAGGAGAGCAGCGTCCTCCCTCCCCAGCGGCAGTGGGTGTCCCAGGGAGCAGAAGGTGCCGTCCTTCCTCCCCAGCGGCCGTGTGTACCCCAGGGAGCTGATGGTGTCGTCCATCCTCCCCAGCGGCAGTGTGTCCTGCAGGGAGCAGAGACAGTCAGTCTCGCACCCCAGCAGCAGGACAAGAGAAGGAAAGGGGAGACAGCTGGTCTCCCTTTCCACCAGCAGAGAGAATGGCAGGGAGAGGAGCCTGCTAGCCTCTCTCCCCAGCGGCAGTTTACCGTCCCGAGAGAGGAGCTTGTTACACCCTCTCTCCAGCGGCAGCCTAACCCAACAAGGGGAGATGTTAAGCCCCGCATCCGTGCAGATGGGACCGTAGTCTCTGCACTTACAGCACCAGGGGTAGGGACGGTCGGTCCTGTCCCCCAGCCACAGAGCGATATATCCAAAGTGGAGACAGTCAATCTCCAGCAACCAGGCTCCAACCAGGCTACTCCTGGGGTAGTGCTGGCACCAGGACAGAGTACCGCTGGTCTCTGCACCCTCAGCAACCCACCAAGGCAGCCTACCAGTCCCCCACACAGCCGTGGTAAGGCACCTGGACATGGACAAGATTCTCCCTTACCCAGGTGTAGTAATGGTTTATTGTGGGTGGGCTGTACTGCTGTTTCTGTCTTGTGGGTGGGCTGCTGGACTAACAAGGGCACTGACCGGCAGGAGGTCAAGTACCCTGTTAGTCTGGGGGGTAAAGGGGAGAAGTGTGGCGAAACCGACCTCGCCACGTGTCCTTGGAGGGGGCTGATTGCCCGCCTCTTACCTTTGGACTATGGACCAGACTTTATGGGAATGTGATACCCCAGATAGCCATACCATGGAGCCTATTCATGTGGCGAAACCAGCTTCGCCACTGTGAACTGGAGAGGCCTGGCTGCTAGCCTCCTGCCCTGCGACTACGGCCCCTGGACATATTGTACTGGAAAAACTATATTTGGGCATGTAATAATGTATATTACTGCTACTGGGCCTTTAAGGGCCATCCGTGGATCTATGGGGACTTTTGGGATACTGTACCTTTAAGACTGTGGAGCGTAGTACAGTAATCCTGCCTTTAATATTTTAATGTCATGTATGTATTTTTGTATTAAGTTTAACCTGGGATATGTATGCAGCATTCACCTGATTGTTCGGTAGAATCACTCCATTCATTGTATTGAGGAAACTACCGAACAACCAGACCACCCAGGACTAAGTGTGCCTCCAATTACCGTTTGCAACAATGTTGCAAACGGGTAATTGGCAATCAGTGTAATGTATTCTTTGTCCTCTGGGTGGCCGCTATTCGGGAAACAAACACGTGGCGGCGGCCATCTTAAACTACCGAACAGCGGTGTTTTGCCGTCGAGTGTCTGGAACTAAAATCGGACACTTGACTAGGCAAACACCGCTGAGACCTCCATACTTCCAGAAATTCGTATAAAAACTACCGAATGATCAGCCGTTCGGTAGAAAGAACCCCACAAACAAGGGAATTCATTCAAACCCTCTCCAGGCTCTATAACACAGGCAATTCGTCTGTTTTCATTCCCTTGTTTGTGACCGACCGCAGGGCCAAAATGCATGGAACTGTTTTCGGATACTTTACCCATGCGGTCGGTCAAATCTTTGGAACCTCATATCTCCCGAACCATTCATCCGAATGACCTGATTCTTGCATATGTTGTCCCCCTGAATAAGGGCTATCAGGGGATACCTGTTTTGGAGGTGTAGCATGTGTATTTGGGGTACATCCAGGAATTGGGGAAAAGGGTGTACGGTATAATTATGTTAAGTGCTAATCTAAGGGGAGGAAATGTGTGGGAGGTACATCCATGTGATTGGTTAAATTCATCCTCCCCCTGGGAGTGTCCTGTATGTACTTGTTTGTAATAAAAGCCAGACTGGGTGTCCCAGTCCAGAGTTCCTGCTTAACCCTCAAAATGAAGTGTCGTCTCGTTCTTGGGGGGGATTGGATTGTAAGCTGACTGCCAAGAGTGTAAGCCGATTGTATGCTTTTCTTGTTCAGCTGTTCCAGTGTTCTTGTGGTTCCAGTCGGGAGAATGGTGTTTGCAGTAGCTGCCTGTGCATCTGGAAAGGGGATTATCGCCTAAACTGGGTTTTATCCTCGTGTGTGTGAAACGGTCCGTTACAATTCATATAATGAAAGACTATGGGAAAGACTTTAGCTCCATGGCAATTGTACTGTGTGAGTAGGATCTGCGCGCTATTCGGTAGTTTTGTGCGCGCAGATCCCAGCTATCTGGGGATAGGTGAAATGTCTGTGTGTTATGTATAAATGTGACTTTATGTATTTTAAAGTCTTTTATGTCGTTTTGCAACCATGTGGTTAATGGAGTCTGCCTCTAGTCCTGGATAATTGGATTACTTCTCCAATTAACTCCAGGGCAGAAGGGAGGAAACCAGGGTGCATTGTGGGGATGTTTTTTCTGCCAGACAGGAGGGACAAAATATACTTTTAGTAACTTTTGAACCCCTGGTCGGATTCATGCCATTTTTTAATATGTTGTTCCCCTGAATGGATTGATTGTGGATATGTATTTTTATGTGAATGTGATGTATGGTTTTAAAGTTATGAAAGTTGTGTAAAAGTATATTTTACACTGTATGCATAATGGGATTATGTGTCACACTAAGGGGAGGGGATGTGTGGGAGGTAACATCTATGTCATTGGTTCTTTTATGCCTCCCCCTGGGTGTGGCCTGTATGTGTGAGTTGGAAATAAAAGCCAGGCTGGATGAGCCAGTCCAGAGTTCCTGTTTTACCCTCAAAGTGATGTGTCGTCTCATTATTGGGGGAAGGATTTATTGCATGCTGTTCCAGTTGACTGCTAGGAGTACAAGCCTATTCGTATGGTTCCTATTCAATGGTCTACAGCATTCATATGCTTGGGAGAATTTAAAAGGTTTCTCGGATTCGGTGATTGTGGTGTCTGCCAGAGTGCTTGGAGTCCTCAGGAAGCACTAGGAGCATCCATTAACGGAGGTACCAAGTCGGGGTGCCAGGTGATCCGTTACATTGGTGGCAAGCGGCGGGATCGTTCCTACAACCAGAGGGACAGCTACAGACAACACTATTCCTGGATTACAAAGTGAGGGCAACGCCAGTACCCGTACAGCGCCCCTATCTACGAAGGATTTTGGGAAAATGGGCAACACGCACACCTGGGCAATACACACACCTGAGGAAGAGAGTGAATTAGAATGGAGAGATAATGCCCGGATAGAATTATGGTATGATGCCCTGGAAGAAGTCCAGTATCAACGGCAGCAGCGCTTTCCTGGTGTCGCATACCAGTTGGAGGAACAAATGGCTTGGCGGATGCCGCTTCTGGGGGACCAACCCGGAGGGGAGCGGGTAAGACAACTTGAGTACCTCGTGGAAAGGGAACTGAGCCTGGACGTCTCATACCGGGCACTGTGGTGGTTCACTGTCCAGCCAGAGAAGTGGAGGGCAGAGGGCATCCAGCCGGAGGGGGATCACTACACTAGCCCTGGCCTGTTGTGGAAGGCCCTAACAGAAGACGTCGACTTCGGCAGTCCAGCAGAGTCACGGTACTGGGCTATCGTGCATTACCGGAGTGAGATGTTACAGGGCCCGAGATCTATTGGACTGGGACAAGACCTCCGCCGTTTCGCTGGCATGGAACAAGGGCTGGAGATGGACTATGTAGAACTATTAAATTCCGGCCAGCCGCAGAGCAGGGACGCAGACCGGGAAAACTGGGTGGCAGACCCAGACCTGCTAGCCTACAGCTGGGAAAACGGGGCCGAGGTACCTCCTGCTTCACTACCAGCTGCAGAAGTGGGGGACCTCATGGACTGGCCCTGGAGAGACCCACAGATGGCCGGGGGAGATGGGACCGAGATCTCTCTACCGGCCCTACAGGGATGCTGGGCAGTCGGCCCAGATCCCCAGCGGCAGTGTGTGTCCCAGGGAGCAGAAGGTGCAGTCCTTCCTCCCCAGCGGCAGTGTGTACCCCAGGGAGCTGATGGTGTCGTCCTTCCTCCCCAGCGGCAGTGTGTGCCCCAGGGAGCAGAAGGTGCAGTCCCTCCTCCCCAGCGGCAGTGTGTACCCCAGGGAGCTGATGGTGTCGTCCATCCTCCCCAGCGGCAGTGTGTGTCCCAGGGAGCAGAAGGTGCCGTCCTTCCTCCCCAGCGGCAGTGTGTACCCCAGGGAGCTGATGGTGTCGTCCATCCTCCCCAGCGGCAGTGTGTAACCCAGGGAGCGGATGGTGTCGTCCTCCCTCCCCAGCGGCAGGCTGAGTTACAGGGGGCAGAGGTTGTTGTTCCTGCCCCCCAGCAGCAAAGTGATATGCCAGGAAGGCAGTGTGAAATGAAGGGAGAGGAGAGCAGCGTCCTCCCTCCCCAGCGGCAGTGGGTGTCCCAGGGAGCAGAAGGTGCCGTCCTTCCTCCCCAGCGGCCGTGTGTACCCCAGGGAGCTGATGGTGTCGTCCATCCTCCCCAGCGGCAGTGTGTCCTGCAGGGAGCAGAGACAGTCAGTCTCGCACCCCAGCAGCAGGACAAGAGAAGGAAAGGGGAGACAGCTGGTCTCCCTTTCCACCAGCAGAGAGAATGGCAGGGAGAGGAGCCTGCTAGCCTCTCTCCCCAGCGGCAGTTTACCGTCCCGAGAGAGGAGCTTGTTACACCCTCTCTCCAGCGGCAGCCTAACCCACCAAGGGGAGATGTTAAGCCCCGCATCCGTGCAGATGGGACCGTAGTCTCTGCACTTACAGCACCAGGGGTAGGGACGGTCGGTCCTGTCCCCCAGCCACAGAGCGATATATCCAAAGTGGAGACAGTCAATCTCCAGCAACCAGGCTCCAACCAGGCTACTCCCGGGGTAGTGCTGGCACCAGGACAGAGTACCGCTGGTCTCTGCACCCTCAGCAACCCACCAAGGCAGCCTACCAGTCCCCCACACAGCCGTGGTAAGGCACCTGGACATGGACAAGATTCTCCCTTACCCAGGTGTAGTAATGGTTTATTGTGGGTGGGCTGTACTGCTGTTTCTGTCTTGTGGGTGGGCTGCTGGACTAACAAGGGCACTGACCGGCAGGAGGTCAAGTACCCTGTTAGTCTGGGGGGTAAAGGGGAGAAGTGTGGCGAAACCGACCTCGCCACGTGTCCTTGGAGGGGGCTGATTGCCCGCCTCTTGCCTTTGGACTATGGACCAGACTTTATGGGAATGTGATACCCCAGATAGCCATACCATGGAGCCTATTCATATAATGAAAGACTATGGGAAAGACTTTAGCTCCATGGCAATTGTACTGTGTGAGTAGGATCTGCGCGCTATTCGGTAGTTTTGTGCGCGCAGATCCCAGCTATCTGGGGATAGGTGAAATGTCTGTGTGTTATGTATAAATGTGACTTTATGTATTTTAAAGTGTTTTATGTCGTTTTGCAACCATGTGGTTAATGGAGTCTGCCTCTAGTCCTGGATAATTGGATTACTTCTCCAATTAACTCCAGGGCAGAAGGGAGGAAACCAGGGTGCATTGTGGGGATGTTTTTCTGCCAGACAGGAGGGACAAAAGATACTTTTAGTAACTTTTGAACCCCTGGTCGGATTCATGCCATTTTTTAATATGTTGTTCCCCTGAATGGATTGATTGTGGATATGTATTTTTATGTGAATGTGATGTATGGTTTTAAAGTTATGAAAGTTGTGTAAAAGTATATTTTACACTGTATGCATAATGGGATTATGTGTCACACTAAGGGGAGGGGATGTGTGGGAGGTAACATCTATGTCATTGGTTCTTTTATGCCTCCCCCTGGGTGTGGCCTGTATGTGTGAGTTGGAAATAAAAGCCAGGCTGGATGAGCCAGTCCAGAGTTCCTGTTTTACCCTCAAAGTGATGTGTCGTCTCATTATTGGGGGAAGGATTTATTGCATGCTGTTCCAGTTGACTGCTAGGAGTACAAGCCTATTCGTATGGTTCCTATTCAATGGTCTACAGCATTCATATGCTTGGGAGAATTTAAAAGGTTTCTCGGATTCGGTGATTGTGGTGTCTGCCAGAGTGCTTGGAGTCCTCAGGAAGCACTAGGAGCATCCATTAACGGAGGTACCAAGTCGGGGTGCCAGGTGATCCGTTACATTGGTGGCAAGCGGCGGGATCGTTCCTACAACCAGAGGGACAGCTACAGACAACACTATTCCTGGATTACAAAGTGAGGGCAACGCCAGTACCCGTACAGCGCCCCTATCTACGAAGGATTTTGGGAAAATGGGCAACACGCACACCTGGGCAATACACACACCTGAGGAAGAGAGTGAATTAGAATGGAGAGATAATGCCCGGATAGAATTATGGTATGATGCCCTGGAAGAAGTCCAGTATCAACGGCAGCAGCGCTTTCCTGGTGTCGCATACCAGTTGGAGGAACAAATGGCTTGGCGGATGCCGCTTCTGGGGGACCAACCCGGAGGGGAGCGGGTAAGACAACTTGAGTACCTCGTGGAAAGGGAACTGAGCCTGGACGTCTCATACCGGGCACTGTGGTGGTTCACTGTCCAGCCAGAGAAGTGGAGGGCAGAGGGCATCCAGCCGGAGGGGGATCACTACACTAGCCCTGGCCTGTTGTGGAAGGCCCTAACAGAAGACGTCGACTTCGGCAGTCCAGCAGAGTCACGGTACTGGGCTATCGTGCATTACCGGAGTGAGATGTTACAGGGCCCGAGATCTATTGGACTGGGACAAGACCTCCGCCGTTTCGCTGGCATGGAACAAGGGCTGGAGATGGACTATGTAGAACTATTAAATTCCGGCCAGCCGCAGAGCAGGGACGCAGACCGGGAAAACTGGGTGGCAGACCCAGACCTGCTAGCCTACAGCTGGGAAAACGGGGCCGAGGTACCTCCTGCTTCACTACCAGCTGCAGAAGTGGGGGACCTCATGGACTGGCCCTGGAGAGACCCACAGATGGCCGGGGGAGATGGGACCGAGATCTCTCTACCGGCCCTACAGGGATGCTAGGCAGTCGGCCCAGATCCCCAGCGGCAGTGTGTGTCCCAGGGAGCAGAAGGTGCAGTCCTTCCTCCCCAGCGGCAGTGTGTACCCCAGGGAGCTGATGGTGTCGTCCTTCCTCCCCAGCGGCAGTGTGTGCCCCAGGGAGCAGAAGGTGCAGTCCCTCCTCCCCAGCGGCAGTGTGTACCCCAGGGAGCTGATGGTGTCGTCCATCCTCCCCAGCGGCAGTGTGTGTCCCAGGGAGCAGAAGGTGCCGTCCTTCCTTCCCAGCGGCAGTGTGTACCCCAGGGAGCTGATGGTGTCGTCCATCCTCCCCAGCGGCAGTGTGTAACCCAGGGAGCGGATGGTGTCGTCCTCCCTCCCCAGCGGCAGGCTGAGTTACAGGGGGCAGAGGTTGTTGTTCCTGCCCCCCAGCAGCAAAGTGATATGCCAGGAAGGCAGTGTGAAGTGAAGGGAGAGGAGAGCAGCGTCCTCCCTCCCCAGCGGCAGTGGGTGTCCCAGGGAGCAGAAGGTGCCGTCCTTCCTCCCCAGCGGCCGTGTGTACCCCAGGGAGCTGATGGTGTCGTCCATCCTCCCCAGCGGCAGTGTGTCCTGCAGGGAGCAGAGACAGTCAGTCTCGCACCCCAGCAGCAGGACAAGAGAAGGAAAGGGGAGACAGCTGGTCTCCCTTTCCACCAGCAGAGAGAATGGCAGGGAGAGGAGCCTGCTAGCCTCTCTCCCCAGCGGCAGTTTACCGTCCCGAGAGAGGAGCTTGTTACACCCTCTCTCCAGCGGCAGCCTAACCCACCAAGGGGAGATGTTAAGCCCCGCATCCGTGCAGATGGGACCGTAGTCTCTGCACTTACAGCACCAGGGGTAGGGACGGTCGGTCCTGTCCCCCAGCCACAGAGCGATATATCCAAAGTGGAGACAGTCAATCTCCAGCAACCAGGCTCCAACCAGGCTACTCCCGGGGTAGTGCTGGCACCAGGACAGAGTACCGCTGGTCTCTGCACCCTCAGCAACCCACCAAGGCAGCCTACCAGTCCCCCACACAGCCGTGGTAAGGCACCTGGACATGGACAAGATTCTCCCTTACCCAGGTGTAGTAATGGTTTATTGTGGGTGGGCTGTACTGCTGTTTCTGTCTTGTGGGTGGGCTGCTGGACTAACAAGGGCACTGACCGGCAGGAGCTCAAGTACCCTGTTAGTCTGGGGGGTAAAGGGGAGAAGTGTGGCGAAACCGACCTCGCCACGTGTCCTTGGAGGGGGCTGATTGCCCGCCTCTTGCCTTTGGACTATGGACCAGACTTTATGGGAATGTGATACCCCAGATAGCCATACCATGGAGCCTATTCATATAATGAAAGACTATGGGAAAGACTTTAGCTCCATGGCAATTGTACTGTGTGAGTAGGATCTGCGCGCTATTCGGTAGTTTTGTGCGCGCAGATCCCAGCTATCTGGGGATAGGTGAAATGTCTGTGTGTTATGTATAAATGTGACTTTATGTATTTTAAAGTGTTTTATGTCGTTTTGCAACCATGTGGTTAATGGAGTCTGCCTCTAGTCCTGGATAATTGGATTACTTCTCCAATTAACTCCAGGGCAGAAGGGAGGAAACCAGGGTGCATTGTGGGGATGTTTTTCTGCCAGACAGGAGGGACAAAAGATACTTTTAGTAACTTTTGAACCCCTGGTCGGATTCATGCCATTTTTTAATATGTTGTTCCCCTGAATGGATTGATTGTGGATATGTATTTTTATGTGAATGTGATGTATGGTTTTAAAGTTATGAAAGTTGTGTAAAAGTATATTTTACACTGTATGCATAATGGGATTATGTGTCACACTAAGGGGAGGGGATGTGTGGGAGGTAACATCTATGTCATTGGTTCTTTTATGCCTCCCCCTGGGTGTGGCCTGTATGTGTGAGTTGGAAATAAAAGCCAGGCTGGATGAGCCAGTCCAGAGTTCCTGTTTTACCCTCAAAGTGATGTGTCGTCTCATTATTGGGGGAAGGATTTATTGCATGCTGTTCCAGTTGACTGCTAGGAGTACAAGCCTATTCGTATGGTTCCTATTCAATGGTCTACAGCATTCATATGCTTGGGAGAATTTAAAAGGTTTCTCGGATTCGGTGATTGTGGTGTCTGCCAGAGTGCTTGGAGTCCTCAGGAAGCACTAGGAGCATCCATTAACGGAGGTACCAAGTCGGGGTGCCAGGTGATCCGTTACATGGATGATGTGTGTATCGTTGTGTATTGGATGATGTGTGTGGTTGTGTAGTGGATGATGTGTGTGGTTGTGTAGTGGATGATGTGTGTGGTTGTGTAGTGGATGATGTGTGTGGTTGTGTAGTGGATGCAGTTTGTGTGTTTATGTGGTGGATGATGTGTATGGTTGTGTAGTGGATGATGTGTGTGGTTGTGTAGTGGATGATGTGTGTGGTTGTGTAGTGGATGATGTGTATGGTTGTGTAGTGGATGATGTGTATGGTTGTGTAGTTGATGATGTGTATCTTTGTGTAGTGGATGATGTGTGTGGTTGTGTAGTGGATGATGTGTGTGGTTGTGTAGTGGATGATGTGTATCGTTGTGTAGTGGATGATGTGTATGGTTGTGTAGTGGATGATGTGTGTGGTTGTGTAGTGGATGATGTGTGTGGTTGTGTAGTGGATGATGTGTGTGGTTGTGTAGTGGATGATGAGTGTGGTTGTGTAGTGGATGCAGTTTGTGTGTTTATGTGGTGGATGATGTGTATGGTTGTGTAGTGGATGATGTGTGTGGTTGTGTAGTGAATGATGTGTATGGTTGTGTAGTGGATGATGTGTGTATCGTTGTGTAGTGGATGATGTGTGTGGTTGTGTAGTGGATGATGTGTGTGGTTGTGCAGTGGATGATGTGTATCGTTGTGTAGTGGATGATGTGTATGGTTGTGTAGTGGATGATGTGTGTGGTTGTGTAGTGGATGATGTGTGTGGTTGTGTAGTGGATGATGTGTGTGGTTATGTAGTGGATGATGTGTATGGTTGTGTAGTGGATGATGTGTGTGGTTGTGTAGTGGATGCAGTTTGTGTGGTTATGTGGTGGATGATGTGTGTGGTTGTGTAGTGAATGATGTGTATGATTATTATTATACAGAGCGACATGTTTATTATTGATACCGGAGAAACTGACGGAAGCCAAGCACAGAGAGATGGACACAGGTTTCTTCAGGAAGGAAGAGATTCTTTATTGGATCACCGATCGGGACTCAGAGGGACTAATGTCACCAAAATACAGCAAGTTCTGAGCCCCGGACAATAGTGCAGGCTCCTTATATAGGCACATAACTCCTCCCATATTAAGCTCCACCCGCACATTCTCTTGACCAATCAACACAAATAAGAATTAACTTCCTGTTTGACCGCATGGCTTGTCCAGCACAATGGAGGAGGGGGAATACTACATCCTGTATTCTTGCACATGCTCCGTACACTACTGATCGTATCTTGCCTCGTGCAACCAACTGATCGATACGTCAGCATATGCACGTACACATGCCACGTGGTAATCTCGGCCTACTAAATTTATTTTTACCGAGATTCCACCACATTCCCCCCTTTGATGCCTCTTGATATTTCACAATTACTTGAGGCATCACTTAACCTTGGTTTGCATACACCGCAAGTTACCTTGAACCAGACCAGAGTTATCTTATGATGTGAATCTTTTAACACTCATCTTCCTGCATTGGTTCTCCCTGATCCAAAGCCTTATACTTATAAATCGCCATTATCTGTGCAGCAGCCTTCCTCTCTGCTATACTTCCTATCAGGCTTTGCACAGACCTAACTACTAAGGGTATAAGACACGGCAGGAGTAGACACAACATTAAAATCAGTAGGACTCCACCTACCACTGCCTTAAGCCCTCCAAACCACTCATACCAGCTACCAAACCAACTACTTGGATTGTACCCTTTCCATACCTGAGTAGGCACATGCGCTAGTTTAACCATATGGCTAGTAAGCTCAGCTATTGCTTGCCCTTCGTCATCTATTTGAAGACAGCAATTGCTCAGGTTAAACTTCCCACATACACCTCCCTCTACTGCCAAAAGGTAATCCAAGGCTAATCTATTTTGGTAGACTGCTGTCCTCATCCTGGTGTTATGCTTCGCTAGAAGATTGAGCGCTTGTGATGTCTCGTTGGTGATAATCTCAACCACCGCCTGTAATCTTATAATACGGTTGAGCATATAAATAGGGGTTCTGTAACCAAAGGTACCATCCTCAGCCCACGTGGCTGGCCCATAATAATCTATGATACGCTGGGGAGGCCATTCATTATCTTCCCAGGTGCCTATCTCTATGGGCCCCCTTTTCTTCCTATGATTCACATCATACACTTTAACACCTAAAGTCTCACCTGTTTCAATCGGTAACAAGAAGAAGGATGGTTTGAGCATACCCAACACACATGCCCCTTCCCAGTCCTGTGGCAACTCCGAATAGGCTTTCTTACCACAGATCCAGTACAAATTTGCTGGGGCTCTCCAGGTGGATGTGATGGATAAATCAAACCACACATCCTTTAAATTTGCGTATCTAGCAAACGGGTTAGATGGTTCTGAGACATTTGAAGCCGACCACCAAGTTGTATTCTTTGTATCATCATCATAAGCTTTTTGCCCTAGTCAAGTTAATTCTCCTACAGAAGTATTATACATTATTCCTTTCCTTGCTATGCAAACATAACCTATGATGGAGGTCTTTAATCTCCACTCAGATTTACCTCTAACACTCATATGATAATCGGCTTGTGTATATATTAATTGGTCAACTGCCTCAGAACCGGACATTACCTCCTTTGCTTCCCAAGGCCATTGGTCTCCCATGTTAGTACCTCCACACACATAGCAGTTGGTAACATTAAGACTACCGGCAATACTTTCGGCTAAATCGATGAACAGGTTTTTAGCATTATGGGGGATCTTATTATCTATACTCATCTCTTCATAAAAGGAATGATATACTTGATGAGTTTGGGAGGATACCGTATCAGTCTCTATCCCTATAAACAATACTGTCCCAGGGTCTAAACCCGTCCCGTATATCTGAAACCCAAATAAATTGCCATATTTGTCTAAGAACTTATCGGGGTTATTTATAAGTATATGGATGGGATTACATTCCATAGACTTACAATATGGGCTAGTCGGCAACTTAGTCACTATCATGTCTTTGTCTACTGTCTGTCCCCAAGTCGCCCACCCCACACAAGACCAATATGGGCAAAAGTTATAGTCTTTATTTGGGCATCTAGGACTTACATATTTATTTTTACTACTGGGACAAATATATTTATCATTAGACCCATACGTCCTCTCCCATCTAAGATCCCCACATACATTCCACGGCTTTCTACCACTCGATATCGCTTTACACGCATCAAATAGCAGAACACCCGAAGAATGTACGGATTCTAGCACCGTCTTATTAATTAGGGTCCCCTGAGGATCTCCATTCCTGAGAGTCAACCAAATCGTACGAGGTTGATACTCCGGACTGAAGCACTTAGGTTCTCCTACTCCTAAATGGCACACACTATAGTCTATATTTAAGTATCTACATCTCGATACATCTCCTTTACACTCGTATTGTGAATGCCAAATTAGGGTTTGGGAAATATGGTTACCTGTTCTCGTAGTCTTAATGCATACCTCACAGCTAGGAGTGTCGGTACCTCTACCTTCCTGAATATAAAAACACATATAAATAAACACTATCAAAAGCACATCTTTCGCCGTCATCCTCAGTCTTCGTCCGTGCGAAGGCGCCTCAGCTTTCAGGATGTGAGGGCTGCAGGGAATGGAGTTCTGCTCGTCTTCACAGGTGTCCCTTCGAGACTTTCCTGGCTTATATACTATGTGTTGGTAAGCGGACAGGCTTTATTATGGCCTTCTCACTCACGCACCAAATCCCAAAAATAATAAAATTTGTAATCCACAATAGTTCCTCGTTACTCCGACTGAGTAGTGCGTTTTAACCGGATCTTGCAGGGATTCTCTGGATCTGCTGTAACTTGCCAAGAATCGACTGCTGCTGGTTTAACCCTGGAGTGATGTATCCACGGAGTCACTTCGGCTACTTTTATCGCTGTAGGGGTAGACAAAAGAACAACATAAGGACCTCTCCACTTGGGCCCTAACGGTACATTATTCCACTCTTTAATCCACACTTGATCTCCTGGATGATAACTATGAACAGGGGGATAAATATTCACAGGTAATCTATCTTGTACCCATTTCTGTACCTCCTCCATAGTCTTACCCAACTCTACAACCTGCTGCCGGGTAATTCCTTCTCCCAACTGACTCAAATCCCCCCTTAAGTTACCAAGTACGGGAGGTGGTCGCCCATACATAATTTCAAAAGGGGAGAGGCCCATCCTTCTGGTAGGGGTACTGCGGATTCGCAATAAAGCTATGGGTAAGAGAACGTTCCACTTAAGTTGGGTTTCCTGACACATTTTAGCCAACTGGTTCTTTATAGTTCTATTCATTCTCTCTACCTTACCAGAGCTCTGGGGTCTATATGCAGTATGAAGCCTCCACTTTATACCAAGCATATGAGTCAGTTGTTGTAGGCACTGATGAACAAAAGCTGGACCATTGTCCGATCCTATAGAACAGGGTAGTCCATTATTTCTCGTAGCAGGAATCTCACAACTTCTCCTGCTTTCTCTGTACGAGTAGGACATGCTTCTACCCAGCCTGAATAGGTGCACACAATTACCAGCAGGTAACGATGTCCACCCGATTTAGGCATCACTGTAAAGTCTATTTGTAGATCGGACATGGGGAGTCCCCCCATAAACTGGACTCCTGGTGGCTTTACTGGTCCTTGTCTTGCATTATTTTTAGCACACGTTACACATCTTCGTACAATGGCCTGAGTCAGGTTGGACAATCTTGGTATGTAGAAATGTTTTCTGAGAGATTCTTCAGTACTGTCTCTCCCAGAATGTGTCCCGTTATGATAATTTTGGACAATTTCTACCGCTAGTGATGCTGGTATGACTATTCTTCCATCTTCTAGCTGATACCACTTGTTCTCCAAATACTTTCCTGGTTCAGTCTTTAACCACTCCTCTTCTTGAGCTGTATAAACTGGAGTCCATTGGGACAGTGGAGTTGGTATAAGAGCAGCTATATGCCCCACATACTCCTGTCTTCCTGATTCAGCAGCACGCTTAGCTGCACTATCTGCCATCCGATTTCCCTTGGTTACATCACTTGGTTACATCACCATCTCCTCTCAGATGCGCTCGACAATGTATGATACCGACTTCTTTCGGCTCCCACACTGCTTCCAATAGTTGTAGGATTTCAGCTGCGTATTTGATTTCCTTGCCTTCTGAATTCAGTAGTCCTCTTTCTTTATACAAAGCTCCGTGGGCATGAGTGGTTAAAAACGCATACTTAGAGTCCGTATAGATATTCACTCTTAAACCTTCAGCCAATTGTAACGCTCGTGTCAGTGCTATCAGTTCTGCCTTTTGTGCTGATGTTCCTTTCGCCAGTGGCCGAGCTTCTATCACCTTGTCTATTGTTGTCACTGCATATCCTGCATAGCGGATCCCTTCTTTCACATAACTACTGCCGTCGGTATAATATTGAACATCGGGGTTCTGGATGGGAAAATCACGAAGATCTGGTCTACTTGAGAATACTTCATCCATTACTTCCAAACAATCATGTTGACTTTCAGTAGGTTGTGGCAAAAGGGTAGCTGGATTTAAGGTGTTTACAGTCTCTAAATGCACTCTTGGGTTTTCACACAACATTGCTTGATACTTGGTCATACGGCTGTTACTAAACCAATGATTTCCTTTGTAATCCAACAACGTCTGTACTGCATGTGGGACTTGTACATAAAGTTCTTGACCCAGAGTGAGTTTATCGGCTTCAGCTACTAGCAGGGCGGCTGCAGCTACGGCTGTTAGACAAGGTGGAAGTCCGCTGGCCACTGCATCCAATTGCTTAGACATGTAGGCAACAGGTCTTTGCCATGATCCCAAGTACTGTGTCAATACTCCCACAGCCATTCTTCTTTGCTCGTGTACATACAGGTAGAATGGTCGTGTGTGATCAGGTAGACCTAATGCTGGGGCACTCATCAGAGCCTTCTTCACATCTTCAAATGCCGTTTGCTGTTCTTGGGTCCATAAGAAGGGGTCGTGCTCTGTACCTTTGATAGCTGCGTACAGAGGTTTTGCCAGTATCGCATAGCTGGGAATCCATATCCTACAGAAGCCTGCTGCCCCCAAGAATTCTCGCACTTGTCTTATATTCTTGGGTATTGGTATTTGGCAGACAGCTTCTTTTCTCTCTGGCCCCATAATTCTTTGACCTTCAGAGATATGGAATCCCAGATACTTGACAGTTGGCAAACACAACTGAGCCTTCTTTCTAGACACCTTGTATCCTGCCTTCCAGAGAATGTGTAGTAGATCGTGCGTTGCTTGCTGACAGATTTCTTTTGTAACTGCTGCTATCAACAAGTCATCTACATATTGTAACAATACACACTCTCCTGGGATGGACTCGAAATCCAGTAGATCTTGACTTAGGGCTGAACCAAATAGGGTAGGTGAATTTTTAAACCCTTGGGGCAGTCTTGTCCAAGTCATCTGGCGTTTTGAGCCCGTTACAGCGTTCTCCCATTGGAAAGCGAAAATACATTGACTTTCTGCGGCAATTCGGAGGCAAAAGAAGGCATCTTTGAGGTCTAAGACTGTAAAATAAGTAGCCCCGCCCGGAATTAAAGCAAGCAGGTTATATGGATTGGGTACAACTGGATGTATACTAACAACCGCATCATTGACTGCTCTCAAGTCCTGCACAGGTCGATACTCATCTGTACCGGGCTTTTGAACAGGCAGCAATGGGGTGTTCCAGGGGGAAGTACAGAATTTTAGGATACCATACCGTATGAACTTATCCAGATAGGATTGGATGTTCTTCTTAGCCTTCTGCGGGATGTGGTATTGTCTTAGGCTCACTGGATAAACCCCAAGTTTTAGTTCAATTTTTATAGGTGGAATATTGCGGGCCAGTCCTGGTGGGTTGTTCTCTGCCCAAACTCCTGGTATGTTAAATAATATCTCATCACTCCTAGGGTTTTGGCTAGTCAACGCTGTATAAAGTCGCCACTCTTCTTCCTTTGGTACGGATAATGTCATGATACCTGAAGGTCCATTAAACTTTAAAGATGTTGTTCCATTTGGTAGGAACTTAATCTGCGCTTGTAATTTTGATAGCATATCACGTCCCAGCAATTGGACTGGACATTCAGGCATGTAAAGGAATTGATGTTTTACTACGTGGCCTCCCAATGTACAGAGTCGACTTTTAAGAACCGGTTTTTCAGCACTTCTTCCAGTTGCTCCTATCACAGTAATAGTCCTTCCAGATGGAGGAGCAACTAGATTAGTCACCACTGAATGTTCAGCACCAGTGTCGATCATGAACGCACTCCTTTTCCCCCCTATTGATACATCGACCATAGGCTCCGCTCGACCAAGGGGGATGGAGCCCGGTCGGTATCAATAGTCCTCCATGACCGTGTCAGCCAATCCCACGAAGTCCCTACCTTCTCTATCGCGGGACCTTTGCGCTGCTGGAATATACCTGTCTTCCCTAACACTTCCTCTGTTCCCATTACTCCCTCTATAACCATTACTCCCTCCGGGGCCTCCTCTACCTCTCGCTCTGCCTCTAAAGTTTCCGTAGCCTGCCCTGGGTAGGTCTCTCTCGTACTGCTCTCTTTGCGGACATTCGTTCCTCCAATGCCCTTCTTCCTTGCAATACGCGCACTGATTCCTACTCAAAGGCTCCCTACTCCATCTACTATCGCCTCTATCTGGGCCCCGTCTATCTACGCCTGCGATCGCTACCGCTAGCATATCAGCCTTTTTACGCATCTTGCGCTCTTCCTCTTTCTTACTTTCTGTTTCCCTATTCATATAAACCTTATTCGCTACCTCCATTAGTTGGGTGATTGACATACCTGCAAACCCTTCTAACTTTTGTAGCTTGCGCTTAATATCTCCGTAAGCTTGGCTGACAAAGGCGGAGTTCACCATTCGGGAATTATCTGCGTCTTCCGGATTAAAGGGGGTATACAAGCGGTATGCCTCCAATAATCGGTCATAAAAGACACTGGGCGCTTCATCGCTTTTCTGAATCACCTCAACTGTCTTCGACATGTTAATAGCTTTCTTTCCTCCAGCTTTCATGCCAGCAATTATAGCGTCTCTATAGGCTCTGAGTTGAACCATATCAGCACCATTTACGTTCCAATCAGGATCGGTGTTGGGATAATGTGTTGCAGCCCATGCTGATGGATTGGCTTGGTTTAAAGTACGGGCTTTATCCTCTAGTGCTTTAATGGCTGCTTGATTTATTCTTGTCCTTTCCTCATTGTTAAACAAAGTCATTAATAACTGCTGGCAATCAGCCCATGTCGGGTTATGTGTCTGTACTATTGAGGTGAACAGATCAGTCATAGCTTGTGGTTTCTCAGTATACGAGGAATTGTGGGTCTTCCAATTTAAAAGATCGGTTGTCGTGAATGGGACATATACAAAGACTGGGTCAGCATGTGCCATTTGGCCTGCGGCATCGATATAGGCTGACCCAGGATTCAGACGAAGAGGCATCTGATAGTGTCTTAATTGTTGGGCACCGGTCAACTGTCGGGTCTGTATAGGGCTACGTGGAGGGGCGTCAGTCATAGGTTCCAGTCGGGGAGAAATAGGGTATGGGGATGTGGGAGCTTGGTTTTGGGAAAAGGTGGTAAATAAAACACTTCGAGCCGAGCTAGATGAAGCTTGACCGGAAGTCTGAAGTGGCGCCAAATCAGGATATTCGTTTTTAATGGGGGTTGGTTCTGATTCCGGAAGGGGAGATTTAGTACGAGGGGGGGTGGATCCTGTACTGGAGGAGGAAGCGGAAGTGGATGGGGGTAATGAGGGGAGGGCTGCAGGACTTCCTGCGTTTGCGTCACTTCCTCTTAACGGAAAGTAAGGGGGCGGCAAAGGGATCTCGGACTCAGGGGGCGTGTCCAAAATGGGCCTAACACCAGTCCTAGTGGACGAACAAGTCCTAGCTACCATGAGGCGACATTGCTCCTCGTGACATGTCCGGAGCCATTTTGGCGAGTCATTTACGGCCTGTCTCCAACAATCAACATAAGGAAACTGGCCGTAAAGTTCAGGCCTACCTGATACAGCCACGTGTAAGCGCTGTACCAGAGTTGGATCCAAACTGCCACGTGGCGGCCATGCCGCAACCAAAGTAGGCCACTCCCTAGTACACAAAGTGACCAAACGTACAGGAGACATTTTAACCCCAAAATCACAAGTTTTGAATCCCTTTTTAAAATTCTTCACCATACAACCTAAGGGATCCGGGATCGTTGACTGCGACGCACCCATACTTAACAATGGAACGTCGTCGACAACGAATACTATACACGCGTACTATTCAACAGTCACACCCGTTTCCTCTGGCAACAGCACCACGTGGTACGGTTACCAAGTGAAACGTACACAATAACAATAAACACTCAGGGAATTCCCGTACACACACAGCTGTTACACCAGTCACTATATAATCAATATTATGCCCTTTGGCGTAACTATACAGTCACCCACGCTATAATTCTCTATATATGAATTACCCGTCTATAACACACCCCAGTAACATCGTCTTTTACAAATAGCGGTTACAGTACGGTTAGCATAGGTCAAAGCACAAGTTAAGGTCACAATACAATTATTAGTGGTTATGGTGTTAAACATGCAATGGACGACAATGATTAGTACTTATATACAGTGTCAGTAAATATACAGGGTTATGGTACCGTGCACTATAATACAGCAACACACTATTAACACTCTCGCTAGACGGCTGAGCTCGCGCTATCTAACAAGATATACACTTTACTAAACAATCGTTAACACATTTACAATTCCCAACTAAACTATTGGCCAGTACCTTGAATGGACTACCTAAAACTATATACACCCGTTTTGGTTAGCCACACTGCCCAATCACCACATATATAGCGAGCTAGAGAACCGAATTTACACAGGCGCCTCTTAGTCGCACTATCAAAAGTCTAGTGGGTTCCAAATTTACACGCCTTCCCACTTAGCCCAGATAGGTTGAGAGCTAGCGAACCGAATTTACACAGGCGCCGCTTAGTCTCCCGGTCCCTCCGACCTAGCGAACGTAATATACACCCTAGAACGCTAGTCTAGACAAGACACCGGTGTCCGGCTAGGGCTATTTACACCAGGACCCCGCCTGACTAACAAAATCAAACGGTCTGACTAAAGAGCGTTCGATCGAGCGGTGCGCCTTCGCTCCTTCCCTCCGACAGAGGGGGCAGATACACAGATTCAAAACCCCTTTGGGCCTACCGCACAATCGGTATACCCCTAGTGGGTCCTGCCGTCTAAAACAGCAGTTGTCTTACCTCCTCGTTCCTGAACCTGAGTTCACACTCATCGACGGGGACACCCCAGCACTTCTCACGTAGAGGCCGATGATCTCCTGGACAACAGACCAGTGGCGCCGAGACGAAGGGAGGTCCACGCAGAAGTTCAGGGGTGCAGCCGTAGAGAACGTGGGCAAAGATAGACCGTCTCACGCCTCTGCCTCTCAGCTACCGTTGAACGATGAGCTTCCCGGCCAATGCACCAAATGATACCGGAGAAACTGACGGAAGCCAAGCACAGAGAGATGGACACAGGTTTCTTCAGGAAGGAAGAGATTCTTTATTGGATCACCGATCGGGACTCAGAGGGACTAATGTCACCAAAATACAGCAAGTTCTGAGCCCCGGACAATAGTGCAGGCTCCTTATATAGGCACATAACTCCTCCCATATTAAGCTCCACCCGCACATTCTCTTGACCAATCAACACAAATAAGAATTAACTTCCTGTTTGACCGCATGGCTTGTCCAGCACAATGGAGGAGGGGGAATACTACATCCTGTATTCTTGCACATGCTCCGTACACTACTGATCGTATCTTGCCTCGTGCAACCAACTGATCGATACGTCAGCATATGCACGTACACATGCCACGTGGTAATCTCGGCCTACTAAATTTATTTTTACCGAGATTCCACCACATTATCAGTGTATAGATACTCAGTATTATTATACAGAGCGACATGTTTATTATCAGTGTATAGATACTCAGTATTATTATACAGAGCGACATGTTTATTATCAGTGTATAGATACTCAGTATTATTATACAGAGCGACATGTTTATTATCAGCGTATAGCTACTCAGTATTATTATACAGAGCGACATGTTTATTATCAGCGTATAGATACTCAGTATTATTATACAGAGCGACATGTTTATTATCAGTGTATAGATACTCAGTATTATTATACAGAGCGACATGTTTATTATCAGCGTATAGATACTCCGTATTATTATACAGAGCGACATGTTTATTATCAGCGTATAGATACTCGATATTATTATACAGAGCGACATGTTTATTATCAGCGTATAGATACTCAGTATTATTATACAGATTGACATGTTTTATATCAGTGTATAGATACTCAGTATTATTATACAGAGCGACATGTTTATTATCAGGGTATAGATACTGAGATTATTATACACATGTTTATTATCAGCGTATAGATACTCTGTATTATTATACAGAGCGACATGTTTATTATCAGCGTATAGATACTCGGTATTATTATACAAAGCGACATGTTTATTATCAGCGTATAGATACTCAGTATTATTATACAGAGCGACATGTTTATCAGTGTATAGATACTCAGTATTATTATACAGAGCGACATGTTTATTATCAGCGTATAGATACTCAGTATTATTATACAGAGCGACATGTTTATTATCAGTGTATAGATACTCAGTATTATTATACAGAGCGACATGTTTATTATCAGTGTATAGATACTCAGTATTATTATACAGAGTGACATGTTTATTATCAGTGTATAGATACTGTGGCAAAACTAGCCCCTTCTGGACTCTAGTTAACAAAGGTTGTCCGTAGGCTGAATGTATTACTGTATATCATGGTTGTGTATGTACTATATTATGTCCGTTCGCATGCTGGCAGCCGTACGCTAACAGCATGCAAGCCTTTCGTTTGACGAAACACGGCTATCCGGGCCGTTCGCCAAACGAATGCGGGCTCCCCAAGTAGACCACACACTCACAGTCGTGTGGCACTAATTAACCGATTGCAACAATGTTGCAATCGGTATTTGAAGGCTCTCCTAGGTGGCCGTCGTTCGGCTACCGACCATGCGGCGGTCGGCCATCTTGGATCCTTTGTTTCTGCAGCGGTGTTCGGTCGTCGAGAGCCTGGAACTGAAAACGGCTACTCAATGACTCGAACACCGCTGGACTTCCAGAGCGTTCGGGAGCCCCGCGTTCGCCACATTCTGTTCCCCATCGATGTTCGGTAGTTTTAAACCGAACTCGATGGATAAATGTATTTTGTGCGGCGTTCGGTTAGAATAGCTGGGATCTGAGCGGTATTCTCACTAAATGTGCCCGCAGACCCCAGCTATCTACCGAATGGTCATTCGTATAAAAGCGAGCAATATTGTGTGAAATATGGATTTCTATGTGAATTGTCAGTTTTGCTGCACGAGGGGATAATCCACTTAATCGTCCATTTTAGTGGGAGGATCCCTCTCGTGCAGCAATGCCTGTTGGGATAATCGTACTGCCTGATGGGAGAAATCCCCTGTAACATCTGTAAGGAAACCCCTTGCAAGGGGAACTGCATAAATATGGAAGTCTGTGAATAAAGCAAGTTAGTTGACTCCCAAACTGTGTTTCGTCCGGTTATTGGGAGGATTGGGAATATTGCCGTGCTTTCTAACTCTGACTGTGGATTACCTACAATACCAACGGAGATCGTGGACTATACTACTGCATTCCATTACAATTGGTGGCAAGCGACGGGATCCGAACCTTACAGCCGAAAAGCAGTGTTCGTGTAAACCGAAACTACCGAACAAGGAAAGCAAGGGCAATTCGTATGGAGATTGATTATACCGTACTGAAACGACAGACTTTAAAGGAGCTACTGGAAGCCAGGGGTAAGATAGCCAGCAACAAATCCAAAGCTGTGCTGATCGCTGAACTGATGGAGGGAGACAGAGCCCGCAGCGCTACACCTCCACCAGCCATGGAAGAGACCCCATACCAGAGAGAGCTGAGAACCAGGATGGAGTTCCTGCCACAGCCAGTACCCATGGAAATAATGACCGTGCTGATGTCAGATGTGCATGATTATCTGATGGCAAACCGCACACCAGAGATACCGCCTAGGGCAGAGTCTGTTACTGCCTCCATATACGGACAGGTAAAACCCAAAGTCCCACATCACGCATTTAAAGTGTTTTGTGAAGAAAAGGACGAGATTGACGGGTATTTACAGGATTTCGAGAGGCTGTGTGATTTGCACGACTTGGAACCCGCGGTATGGGTACCCCTACTGGCAGGCAAATTATCGGGTAGGGCAGCCGAAGCCTACCGCGCTGTGCCCCGAGAGGACAGCAAAGATTACCCAAAAGTAAAGAGGGCGATCTTGGAGAGGTATGCCATTACCCCAGAGGCGTACCGGCGCAAGTTCAGAGGCTTGCGCAAACCTGAGAAAGATTCCCATGCAGAGTGGGCACACAAGCTGGACCAAGCATCACAAGGCTGGATACAAGCCAGCAACGCTACCACTATGGAAGAATTGCGGCAGTTGATGCTGCTGGAGCAATTCTTTAATGGCTTGTCCCCAGAAGCACAAGAATGGGTGAGAGATCGGAAACCACTCACCCTAACCGAAGCGGCTAGACTAGCGGATCAGCATTTTGATGCCAGGAGGCATCACGGACTTCAAAGTAAGTCTTTCCCTCGGATTACCGGGCCACCCAATAACTTTTCTCCTACCGGCCCCACAGTAACCCTGTCCAGGCCCACACCAAATAATCCACCACCCCCCTCTCGATACAATGGCCGGGCTAACATTCAATGTCACACCTGCAAACAGTGGGGACATATTTCTCGTGAGTGCACGCAAAACCGGAGCCGGCAAGCATGGAACCAGGTGCGACAAAACTTAACACCAAGGGCTGCTGCGCATCACTATCAAGTAGCCCCAACCACCCAGGAAATGCTGAGCACCCAGACCGAGGAACCTCTAGGAGTACTCCACGAGGTAATGTCGGTCCGAGCCACCGACAACCGACAACATCATCGTCAGCTAGTGACCCTGGAGGGGGAGGAGGTACAAGGGCTCCGAGATTCGGGAGCCACTCTAACTTTGGTTGCACCACATTTGGTACCAGGCTCAACTCACACTGGTGGATCAGTGGCAGTACGGGTGGCAGGGGGAGCAGTATACCGGCTACCCACTGCCAAGGTACATTTGGATTGGGGTGTGGGAGAGGGAACTGTGGAAGTGGGGCTTATGCAAAATTTACCCGCAGATGTTGTACTGGGGAATGACTTGGGCCAGATGACTTCTGCTTTTATACCCCAGGCTCCATACCAGGAGGCCCATCCCGTGACTACACGGCAGCAGGCTCGCACCACGGCTACACCGATACACTCTGAGGCTCAGGTAAGAGACCATGAACCCCACCCGACTCACATGTCCTGGGATACCCCGACTACCTTTGCGACAGAAGTAAAGACAGACCCCACCCTACAAGTATATAGGGACCGGGCACACACTGACCAGGCAGGGCTAGAGGGGGAGCGGTACACGTGGGAGAAAGGATTATTATACCGCGTCACGGCAAAGGAAGTGGGAGGGTCTGTCACCCTGACAAACAAACAGTTAGTGGTACCACAGAAATATAGACAGGAGCTACTTAGGATCGCTCATGATATTCCCTTGTCAGGACACCTAGGGATGACCCGCACCAGATATCGCCTAACGCATGCTTTCTTCTGGCCCGGAATTTCTCAGGACGTGCGACAGTATTGCACCTCCTGCGACGTCTGCCAGCGAGTAGGTAAACGAGGGGACCGCCACAAAGCCAAGCTATGTCCCCTACCCATTATTACAGAGCCCTTCAGCCGGGTAGCTGTAGACATAGTGGGGCCCCTGCCAAAACCCAGTCCCTCTGGCAAAAAGTACATTCTAACCGTAGTGGACTACGCCACCAGGTACCCCGAGGCTGTGGCCCTCACTAACATTCATGCTGAAACCGTAGCTGAGGCCTTGATGAAAGTATTTTCCAGAGTAGGGTTCCCCCAAGAAATAATATCGGACCGGGGCACCCAATTCCCTGCCGAGGTCACCCAACATATGTGGAAAGTATGTGGCATTAAGCCAATAGTCAATTCCGCATACCATCCCCAGTCTAATGGACTATGTGAGAGGTTCAACGGGACGCTGAAGCAGATGCTTCGTACGTTCGGGGAAACCCACAAAGACTGGGAGAGGTTCCTACCTCACCTACTCTTTGCGTACAGAGAGGTCCCCCAGGAGTCGACAGGATTCTCCCCGTTTGAACTACTGTTTGGGAGGAGGGTGCGGGGACCCTTGAACTTGATTAGGGAACACTGGGAGGGAGAGAGTACTACAGACGGAATCCCTATCGTTTTATACGTACTGGAGTTCAGAGACCGCCTGGAGGCGCTGACTCAGACTGTGCGCACCAACCTCCAGGCGGCCCAGCAACGCCAGCGGCGCTGGTACGATAGAGGAGCCAGAGACCGCAGCTTTCAGGTGGGGCAGAAGGTTTTAATTTTATTATATTATACAGAGCAACATGTTTATTATCAGTGTCTAGATACTCGGTATTATTATACAGAGCGACATGTTTATTATCAGTGTATAGATACTCAGTATTATTATACAGAGCAACATGTTTATTATCAGCGTATAGATACTCAGTATTATTATACAGAGCGACATGTTTATTATCAGTGTATAGATACTCAGTATTATTATACAGAACGACATGTTTATTATCAGCGAATAGATACTCAGTATTATTATACAGAGCGACATGTTTATTATCAGTGTATAGATACTCAGTATTATTATACAGAGCGACATGTTTATTATCAGTGTATAGATACTCAGTATTATTATACAGAGCGACATGTTTATTATCAGTGTATAGATACTCAGTATTATTATACAGAGCGACATGTTTATTATCAGCGTATAGATACTCAGTATTATTATACAGAGCGACATGTTTATTATCAGCGTATAGATACTCATAATTATTATACAGAGCGACATGTTTATTATCAGTGTATAGATACTCAGTATTATTATACAGAGCGACATGTTTATTATCAGCGTATAGATACTCAGTATTATTATACAGAGCGACATGTTTATTATCAGCGTATAGATACTCCGTATTATTATACAGAGCGACATGTTTATTATCAGCGTATAGATACTCGATATTATTATACAGAGCGACATGTTTATTATCAGCGTATAGATACTCAGTATTATTATACAGAGTGACATGTTTTATATCAGTGTATAGATACTCAGTATTATTATACAGAGCGACATGTTTATTATCAGGGTATAGATACTGAGATTATTATACACATGTTTATTATCAGCGTATAGATACTCTGTATTATTATACAGAGCGACATGTTTATTATCAGCGTATAGATACTCGGTATTATTATACAAAGCGATATGTTTATTATCAGCGTATAGATACTCAGTATTATTATACAGAGCGACATGTTTATCAGTGTATAGATACTCATAATTATTATACAGAGCGACATGTTTATTATCAGCGTATAGATACTCATAATTATTATACAGAGCGACATGTTTATTATCAGTGTATAGATACTCAGTATTATTATACAGAGCGACATGTTTATTATCAGCGTATAGATACTCCGTATTATTATACAGAGCGACATGTTTATTATCAGCGTATAGATACTCGATATTATTATACAGAGCGACATGTTTATTATCAGCGTATAGATACTCAGTATTATTATACAGAGTGACATGTTTTATATCAGTGTATAGATACTCAGTATTATTATACAGAGCGACATGTTTATTATCAGGGTATAGATACTGAGATTATTATACACATGTTTATTATCAGCGTATAGATACTCTGTATTATTATACAGAGCGACATGTTTATTATCAGCGTATAGATACTCGGTATTATTATACAAAGCGATATGTTTATTATCAGCGTATAGATACTCAGTATTATTATACAGAGCGACATGTTTATCAGTGTATAGATACTCAGTATTATTATACAGAGCGATATGTTTATTATCAGCGTATAGATACTCAGTATTATTATACAGAGCGACATGTTTATCAGTGTATAGATACTCAGTATTATTATACAGAGCGACATGTTTATTATCAGCGTATAGATACTCAGTATTATTATACAGAGCGACATGTTTATTATCAGTGTATAGATACTCAGTATTATTATACAGAGCGACATGTTTATTATCAGTGTATAGATACTCAGTATTATTATACAGAGTGACATGTTTATTATCAGTGTATAGATACTGTGGCAAAACTAGCCACTTCTGGACTCTAGTTAACAAAGGTTGTCCGTAGGCTGAATGTATTACTGTATATCATGGTTGTGTATGTACTATATTATGTCCGTTCGCATGCTGGCAGCCGTACGCTAACAGCATGCAAGCCTTTCGTTTGACGAAACACGGCTATCCGGGCCGTTCGCCAAACGAATGCGGGCTCCCCAAGTAGACCACACACTCACAGTCGTGTGGCACTAATTAACCGATTGCAACAATGTTGCAATCGGTAATTGAAGGCTCTCCTAGGTGGCCGTCGTTCGGCTACCGACCATGCGGCGGTCGGCCATCTTGGATCCTTTGTTTCTGCAGCGGTGTTCGGTCGTCGAGAGCCTGGAACTGAAAACGGCTACTCAATGACTCGAACACCGCTGGACTTCCAGAGCGTTCGGGAGCCCCGCGTTCGCCACATTCTGTTCCCCATCGATGTTCGGTAGTTTTAAACCGAACTCGATGGATAAATGTATTTTGTGCGGCGTTCGGTTAGAATAGCTGGGATCTGAGCGGTATTCTCACTAAATGTGCCCGCAGACCCCAGCTATCTACCGAATGGTCATTCGTATAAAAGCGAGCAATATTGTGTGAAATATGGATTTCTATGTGAATTGTCAGTTTTGCTGCACGAGGGGATAATCCACTTAATCGTCCATTTTAGTGGGAGGATCCCTCTCGTGCAGCAATGCCTGTTGGGATAATCGTACTGCCTGATGGGAGAAATCCCCTGTAACATCTGTAAGGAAACCCCTTGCAAGGGGAACTGCATAAATATGGAAGTCTGTGAATAAAGCAAGTTAGTTGACTCACAAACTGTGTTTCCTCTGGTTATTGGGAGGATTGGGAATATTGCCGTGCTTTCTAACCCTGACTGTGGATTACCTACAATACCAACGGAGATCGTGGACTATACTACTGCATTCCGTTACAGATACTCAGTATTATTATACAGAGCGACATGTTTATTATCAGTGTATAGATACTCTGCATCATTATACAGAGCGACATGTTTATTATCAGCGTATAGATACTCGTCATTATTATACAGCCCAGGCAGCCCTCCCACGGCAAATCAGGCCCCCGGGGGCCATGTGATCGCTCTCAAAGAGCGATCACATGGCCCTCTATAGCTGGCTGTGGATCTGCCAGCAGGGGGACTGTTTGAAATATCAGAACGGCCCCCTGCTGGTGGGAAGTATAAAAAATAAATAAAATACAAGTGTAAAAATAAATTAAATATATTTTTACATATATATAATATGTATATATATTATATATATAATATATATACATATTATATATATGTAACGTCATACAAAGTGTATTTTAATATTAATATAAGTACATATATTAATATTAAAATACACTTAGAATGACGTTACATATATATAATATGTATATATATTATATATATAATAGATGTACATATATATATTATATATAAATACGTATAATTAAAATAATAAATAAATAAAATAATAAAATAAATAAATAAAATATTGAAACAAAATTTAATATAAATTATATATGCATATGTAATTTCATTCTAACTGTATTTTGTTATTAATATATATATATCGGTAACAAAATACACTTAGAATGACATTCTATATATATCTATATATATAAAATACAAATAACCGCAAATATATATATATAGATAAATACATATAATTACATAAAAGATTACATTAGTATACACGTAGAATTTAAATACCTATAAATGCATATATATTAAAATTCTACGTGTATATTTAAATAATCTTTTAACGTAATTATGTGATTTGATTAATTAAAATTTGATTGACATGCCTGGCAACACAGGGAGAAAGTGCAGAGAATTTAATTCGCAAGCACTATATTTGAACCTGTAACTCTCCAAGACACCATAAAACCTGTACATAGGGGGTACTGTTTTACTCGGGAGACTTCACTGAACTCAAATATTCATGTTTCAAACTGGTAAATTGTATTACAACGATGATATTTTAAGTAAAAGTGACGTGTTTTGCATTTTTTACAAGCGAACGGCACTTTTATGGTCTATATTATTGTTGTAATATGTTTTACTGTTTTAAAACACTAATATTTGTGTTTAGTGAAGTCTCCAGAGAATAACAGTACCCCCCATGTACAGGTTTTATGGTGTTTTGGAAAGTTAGAGAGTCACATATAAGGCTTGCATTTCATTTTTTTCACATTGAAATTTGCCAGATTGGTTATGTTGCCTTTGAGAGCGTATGGTAGCCCAGGAATGAGAATTACCCCCATGATGGCATACCATTTGCAAAAGTAGACAACCCGAGGTATTGCAAGTGGGGTATGTCCAGTCTTTCTTAGTAGCCACTTAGTCACAAACACTGGCCAAATATTTGTTTTTTGCTTTTTTCACACAAAAACAAATATGAACGCTAACTTTGGCCAGTGTTTGTGACTAAGTGGCTACTAAAAAAGACTAAACATACCCCACTTTCAATACCTTGGCTTGTCTACTTTTTCAAATGGTATGCCATTATGGGGGTAATTCTCATTCCTGGGCTACCACACCGTCTCAAAGGTAACATTGCTAATCTGGCAAATTTCAATTTGAAAATGTAATGTTCTATATTTGACCCTGTAACTTTCCAAAACAACATAAAACCTGTTATTGGGGGATACTGTTGTACTCGTGAGACATCGCTGATTACAAATATGTGCATTTTTTTTGCAGTAAAACCTAACAGTGTTATGACATTCACAGCTAAAATGGCAGACGGAAATACAAATTTAAAAAAAAATCTTATTTTCTCACATTTTTTTTACTTTTATTCATAATAAATGATGTTCCATATATGAATAGTTAATGATAGATTAAAGCCCTGTTTCTCCTGAACAAAATGATATATAATAAGTGTGGGTGCATATAATATGAAAGAGGGGAACTACGGGTGAACAGACATTTAGCGCAAATTCCAGTTTTTGTTTACGTTTTGTTTTGATCAGAACGTGCACTATTGACTCCGTCCTGAAGGGGTTAATAGACGGTATGTGTAACGGACCGTTTCAGCATACAAGGGGAAAAATGCGTTTAGGCGATAATCCCCTTTTCCATAGACAGGCACAGCTACTGCAGAACATCAGAACTCACGAGCTGGATACGAAATACACTCCGAACTGGAACAGCTGAACAAGAAAAGCATACAATCGGCTTACACTCTTGGCAGTCAGCTTACAATCCAATCCCCCCCAAGAACGAGACGACACTTCATTTTGAGGGTTAAGCAGGAACTCAAGACTGGGACACCCAGTCTGGCTTTTATTACCAACAAGTACATACAGGACACTCCCAGGGGGAGGATGAAATTAACCAATCACATGGATGTACCTCCCACACATTTCCTCCCCTTAGATTAACACTTAACACAATTATACTGTACACCTTTTTCCCCAATTCCTGGATGTACCCCAAATACATATGCTACACCTCCAAAACAGGTATCCCCTGATAGCCCTTATTCAGGGGGACAACATATGCAAGAATCAGCCCATTCGGATAAATGGTTCAGGAGTTATGGAACTTTAAAGTATTGACCGACCGCATGGGTAAAGTATCCGAAATCAGTTCCATGCATTTTGGCCCTGCGGTCGGTCACAAACAAGGGAATGAAAACAGGCGAATTGCCTGTGTTATAGAGCCTGGAGAGGGTTAGAATGAATTCCCTTGTTTGTGGGGTTCTTTCTACCGAACGGCGGGTCATTCGGTAGTTTCCATACGAATTTCTGGAAGTATGGAGGTCTCAGCGGTGTTTGCCTAGTCAAGTGTCCGATTTTAGTTCCAGACACTCGACGGCAAAACACCGCTGTTCGGTAGTTTAAGATGGCCGCCGCCACGTGTTTGTTTCCCGAATGGCGGCCACCCAGAGGACAAAGGATACATTACACTGAGTGCCAATTACCCGTTTGCAACATTGTTGCAAACTGTAATTGGAGGCACACTTATTCCTGGGTGGTCTGGTTGTTCGGTAGTTTCACTCAATATAATAAATGGAGTGATTCTACCGAACAATCAGATGAATGCTGCATACATATCCCAGGTTAAACTTAATACACATATAATATTACAGGCAGTACACTAGAATATGTATCACAGTCTTAAAGGGACAGTAGTCCCAAAAGTCCCAATATGTCCATAGATGCTTTTAAAGGGCCAGCAGCAGCAATACAAATTATTACCTGCCCAAATATAGTTTCTAAAGTGCAACACGTCCAGGGGCCATAGTCAGCGGGCAGGAGGCCAGCAGCCAGGCCTCTCCAGTTCACAGTGGCGAAGCTGGTTTCGCCACATTTCTCCCCTTTGCCAATTAGACTAACAGGGTACCTGACTTTCTGCCGGTCAGTGCCCTGGTTAGTCCAGCAACCCACCCACAAAACAGAAATAACAGAGCAGCCCACCCACACTAACCGGTTACTACATCTGGGTGAGAAAGGATTTTGTCCAAGTTCTGGTGTTTCACCACTGCTGGGTGGGAGACGGGTAGGCTGCCTTGGTGGGTTGCTGAGGGGGCAGAGACCAGCGGTACTCTGTCCTGTTGCCAGCACTACCACGGGAGTAGTCTGGTGGGCGTCTGGTTGCTGGAGACTGGCTGTCTCCCCTTTAGGTGCACAGCTCGACTGCTGGAGGGGGAGACCGACTGTCTCCCCTTTGGATCCATCACACTGAGGCTGGAGAACAGGACCGACCGTCCCTATCCCTTGTGCTGTAAGTGCAGAGACTACAGTCCCATCTGCACAGTTGTGGGGCTTAACATCTCCCCTTGGTGGGTTAGGTTGCCGTGGGAGAGAGGGTGTAACAAGTTCCTCTCTCTGGATGGCAAACTGCCGCTGGGGAGAAAGGATGGCACCTTCTGCTCCCTGGGGTACACACGGCCGCTGGGGAGGAAGGACGACACCATCAGCTCCCTGGGGTACACACTGCCGCTGGGGAGGAAGGATTGCACCTTCTGCTCCCTGAGACACACCCTGCCGCTGGGGAGGGAGGACACGGCTCTCCTCTCCCTTTACTTCACACTGCCTTCCTGGCACATCACTTTGCTGCTGGGGGGCAGGAACAACAACCTCTGCCCCCTGTAACTCAGCCTGCCGCTGGGGAGGATGGACGACACCATCAGCTCCCGGAGACACACACTGCCGCTGGGGAGGAAGGACTGCACCTTCTGCTCCCTGGGGCACACACTGCCGCTGGGGAGGGAGGACACTGCTCTCCTCTCCCTTCCCTTCACACTGCCTTCTTGGCATATCACTTTGCTGCTGGGGGGCAGGAACAACAACCTCTGCCCCCTGTAACTCAGCCTGCCGCTGGGGAGGATGGACGACACCATCAGCTCCCGGAGACACACACTGCCGCTGGGGAGGGAGGACGCTGCTCTCCTCTCCCTTTACTTCACACTGCCTTCCTGGCACATCACTTTTCTGCTGGGGGGCAGGAACAACAACCTCTGCCCCCTGTAACTCAGCCTGCCGCTGGGGAGGAAGGACGACACCTTCATCTCCCTGGGACACACACTGCCGCTGGGGAGGAAGGACGGCACCTTCAGCTCCCTGAGATACAATCTGCCGCTGGGGAGGAAGGACGACACCTTTAGCTCCCTGGGACTTACTCTGCCGCTGGGGATCTGGGCCGACTGCCCAGCATCCCTGTAGGGCCGGTAGAGAGACCTCGGTCCCATCTCCACCTGCCTGTTGTGGTTCCTCACAGGACCAATCTATGAGGACCCCTACTTCGGGTTCTTCCTGCCGCCTCGGGGGGGGCGGCTAACCTCCTCGGATGCAGCCTCTACTCTGCTGCTGTACCACTCTTCCTGCTCATCATACTCTTCGTCCATCTTTGAGTTTTGCTCAGCCATGACCTGGTTCCAGATCCCCTGGAATGTGTCCATGGATATATAACCCCCATACTGGGCCACTTGCTGCCTCACCTTGGCCATAAAATCATCTTCAGCGTCAGAGCCTTCCATACTTGTCTGCTCCAAGTCGCTGGATACCTCTGCTGCCAGGGGCGCTGCACGAATGCTAACGTTGCCCTCAATTTGTAACTCCAAGGAATTGGTGTTCTGTAGCTGTCCTTCTGGCTGTGGGAACGATCCCGCCGCTTGCCACCAATTGTAACGGACCGTTTCAGCATACAAGGGGAAAAATGCGTTTAGGCGATAATCCCCTTTTCCATAGACAGGCACAGCTACTGCAGAACATCAGAACTCACGAGCTGGATACGAAATACACTCCGAACTGGAACAGCTGAACAAGAAAAGCATACAATCGGCTTACACTCTTGGCAGTCAGCTTACAATCCAATCCCCCCCAAGAACGAGACGACACTTCATTTTGAGGGTTAAGCAGGAACTCAAGACTGGGACACCCAGTCTGGCTTTTATTACCAACAAGTACATACAGGACACTCCCAGGGGGAGGATGAAATTAACCAATCACATGGATGTACCTCCCACACATTTCCTCCCCTTAGATTAACACTTAACACAATTATACTGTACACCTTTTTCCCCAATTCCTGGATGTACCCCAAATACATATGCTACACCTCCAAAACAGGTATCCCCTGATAGCCCTTATTCAGGGGGACAACATATGCAAGAATCAGCCCATTCGGATAAATGGTTCAGGAGTTATGGAACTTTAAAGTATTGACCGACCGCATGGGTAAAGTATCCGAAATCAGTTCCATGCATTTTGGCCCTGCGGTCGGTCACAAACAAGGGAATGAAAACAGGCGAATTGCCTGTGTTATAGAGCCTGGAGAGGGTTAGAATGAATTCCCTTGTTTGTGGGGTTCTTTCTACCGAACGGCGGGTCATTCGGTAGTTTCCATACGAATTTCTGGAAGTATGGAGGTCTCAGCGGTGTTTGCCTAGTCAAGTGTCCGATTTTAGTTCCAGACACTCGACGGCAAAACACCGCTGTTCGGTAGTTTAAGATGGCCGCCGCCACGTGTTTGTTTCCCGAATGGCGGCCACCCAGAGGACAAAGGATACATTACACTGAGTGCCAATTACCCGTTTGCAACATTGTTGCAAACTGTAATTGGAGGCACACTTATTCCTGGGTGGTCTGGTTGTTCGGTAGTTTCACTCAATATAATAAATGGAGTGATTCTACCGAACAATCAGATGAATGCTGCATACATATCCCAGGTTAAACTTAATACACATATAATATTACAGGCAGTACACTAGAATATGTATCACAGTCTTAAAGGGACAGTAGTCCCAAAAGTCCCAATATGTCCATAGATGCTTTTAAAGGGCCAGCAGCAGCAATACAAATTATTACCTGCCCAAATATAGTTTCTAAAGTGCAACACGTCCAGGGGCCATAGTCAGCGGGCAGGAGGCCAGCAGCCAGGCCTCTCCAGTTCACAGTGGCGAAGCTGGTTTCGCCACAGTATGTTATTGTAAGTCAGCTATCATCAAACATAACAGGTACTCCGTATTATTATACAAAGCGACATGTTTATTATCAGCGTATAAATACTCAGTATTATTATACAGAGCAACATGTTTATTATCAGCGTATAGATACTCAGTATCATTATACAGAGCGACATGTTTATTATCAGTGTATAGATACTCAGGATTATTATACAGAGCGGCTTGTTTATGATCAGCGTATAGATGCTCAGTATTATTATACACAGCGACATGTTTATTATCACTGTATAGATACTCAGTATTATTATACAGAGCGACATGTTTATTATCAGTGTATAGATACTCCGTATTATTATACAGCGTGACATGTTTATTATCAGCGTATAGATACTCAGTATTATTATACAGAGCGACATGTTTATTATCATCGTATAGATACTCAGTATTATTACACAGAGCGACATGTTTATTATCAGTGTATAGATACTCCGTATTATTATACAGAGCAACATGTTTATTATTAGTGTATAGATACTCAGTATTATTATACAGAGCGACGTGTTTATTATCAGCGTATAGATACTCGGTATTATTATACAGAGCGACGTGTTTATTATCAGCGGATAGATACTCAGTATTATTATACAGAGCGATGTGTTTATTATCAGAGTATAGATACTCGGTATTATTATACAGAGCGACATGTTTATTATCAGCGTATAGATACTCCGTATTATTATACAGCGTGCCATGTTTATTATCAGCGTATAGATACTCAGTATTATTACACAGAGCGACATGTTTATTATCAGCGTATAGATACTCGGTATTATTATACAGTGCGACGTGTTTATTATCGGCGTATAGATACTCGGTATTATTATACAGAGCGACGTGTTTATTATCAGAGTATAGATACTCGGTATTATTATACAGAGCGACATGTTTATTATCAGCGTATAGATAATCCGTATTATTATACAGCGTGACATGTTTATTATCAGCGTATAGATACTCAGTATTATTACACAGAGCGACATGTTTATTGTCAGCGTATAGATACTCCGTATTATTATACAGAGCGACATGTTTATTATTAGTGTATAGATACTCAGTATTATTATACAGAGCGACATGTTTATTATCAGCGTATAGATACTCAGTATTATTATACAGAGCAACATGTTTATTATCAGAGTATAGATACTCAGTATTATTATACAGAGCAACATGTTTATTATCAGCGTATAGATACTCCGTATTATTATACAGAGCGACATGTTTATTATCAGTGTATAGATACTCAGTATTATTATACAGAGCGACATGTTTATTATCAGTGTATAGATACTCAGTATTATTATACAGAGCGACATGTTTATTATCAGCGTATAGATACTCATTATTATTATACAGAGCGACATGTTTATTATCAGTATATAGATACTCAGTATTATTATACAGAGCAACATGTCTATTATCAGCGTATAGATACTCAGTATTATTACACAGAGCGACATGTTTATTATCAGAGTATAGATACTCCGTATTATTATACCGAGCGACATGTTTATTATCAGCATATAGATACTCAGTATTATTATACAGAGCGACATGTTTATTATCAGCGTATAGATACTCAGTATTATTACACAGAGTGACATGTTTATTATCAGTGTATAGATACTCAGTATTATTATACAGAGCGACATGTTTATTATCAGCGTATAGATACTCAGTATTATTATACAGAGCAACATGTCTATTATCAGCGTATAGATACTCAGTATTATTACACAGAGCGACATGTTTATTATCAGAGTATAGATACTCCGTATTATTATACAGAGCGACATGTTTATTATCAGCATATAGATACTCAGTATTATTATACAGAGCGACATGTTTATTATCAGTGTATAGATACTCAGTATTATTATACAGAGCGACATGTTTATTATCAGCGTATAGATACTCCGTATTATTATACAGAGCGACATGTTTATTATCAGTGTATAGATACTCAGTATTATTATACAGAGCGACATGTTTATTATCAGCGTATAGATACTCCGTATTATTATACAGAGCGACATGTTTATTATTAGTGTATAGATACTCAGTATTATTATACAGAGCGACATGTTTATTATCAGCGTATAGATACTCAGTATTATTATACAGAGCGACATGTTTATTATCAGTATATAGATACTCAGTATTATTATACAGAGCAACATGTCTATTATCAGCGTATAGATACTCAGTATTATTACACAGAGCGACATGTTTATTATCAGAGTATAGATACTCAGTATTATTATACAGAGCGACATGTTTATTATCAGCGTATAGATACTCCGTATTATTATACAGAGCGACATGTTTATTATCAGCGTATAGATACTCCGTATTATTATACAGAGCGACATGTTTATTATCAGTGTATAGATACTCCGTATTATTATACAGAGCGACATGTTTATTATCAGCGTATAGATACTCCGTATTATTATACAGAGCGACATGTTTATTATTAGTGTATAGATTCTCAGTATTATTATACAGAGCGACAGGTTTATTATCAGCGTATAGTTACTCAGTATTATTATACAGAGCAACATGTTTATTATCAGTGTATAGATACTCAGTATTATTATACAGAGCGACATGTTTATTATCAGGGTATAGATACTCAGTATTATTATACAGAGCGACATGTTTATTATCAGGGTATAGATACTCAGTATTATTATACAGAGCGACATGTTTATTATCAGTGTATAGATACTCAGTATTATTATACAGAGCGACAGGCTTATTATCAGCGTATAGATACTCAGTATTATTATACAGAGCGACATGTTTATTATCAGCGTATAGATACTCCGTATTATAATACAGAGCGACATGTTTATTATCAGTGTATATATACTCAGTTTTATTATACAGAGCGACATGTTTATTATCAGTGTATAGATACTCAGTTTTATTATACAGAGCGACATGTTTATTATCAGTGTATAGATACTCAGTATTATTATACAGAGCGACATGTTTATTATCAGTGTATAGATACTCAGTATTATTACACAGAGCCACATGTTTATTATCAATGTATAGATACTCAGTATTATTATACAGAGCGACATGTTTATTATCAGCGTATAGATACTCTGTATTATTATACAGAGCGACATGTTTATTATCAGTGTATAGATACTCATTATTATTATACAGAGCGACATGTTTATTATCAGTGTATAGATACTCATTATTATTATACAGAGCGACATGTTTATTATCAGCGTATAGATACTCAGGATTATTATACAGAGCGACATGTTTATTATCAAAGTATAGATACTCGGTATCATTATACAGAGCGACATGTTTATTATCAGTGTATAGATACTCAGTTTTATTATACAGAGCGACATGTTTATTATCAGTGTATAGATACTCAGTTTTATTATACAGAGCGACATGTTTATTATCAGTGTATAGATACTCAGTATTATTATACAGAGCGACATGTTTATTATCAGTGTATAGATACTCAGGATTATTATACAGAGCGACATGTTTATTATCAGAGTATAGATACTCAGTATTATTATACAGAGCGACATGTTTATTATCAGAGTATAGATACTCAGTATTATTATACAGAGCGACATGTTTATTATCAGTGTATAGATACTCGGTATTATTATACAGAGCGACATGCTTATTATCAGTGTATAGATACTCAGTATTATTATACAGAGCAACATGTTTATTATCAGCGTATAGATACTCAGTATCATTATACAGAGCAACATGTTTATTATCAGCGTATAGATACTCAGTATCATTATACAGAGCGACATGTTTATTATCAGTGTATAGATACTCAGGATTATTATACAGAGCGACATGTTTATTATCAGTGTATAGATACTCAGTATTATTATACAGAGCGGCTTGTTTATGATCAGCGTATAGATACTCAGCATTATTATACACAGCGACATGTTTATTATCAGCGTATAGATACTCAGTATTATTACACAGAGCGACATGTTTATTATCATCGTATAGATACTCAGTATTATTACACAGAGCGACATGTTTATTATCAGTGTATAGATACTTAGTATTATTATACAGAGCGACATGTTTATTATCAGTGCATAGATACTCCGTATTATTATACAGAGCGACATGTTTATTATCAGCGTATAGATACTCCGTATTATTATACAGAGCGACATGTTTATTATCAGTGTATAGATACTCAGTATTATTATACAGAGCCACATGTTTATTATCAGCCTATAGATACTCAGTATTATTATACAGAGTGACATGTTTATTATCATCGTATAGATACTCAGTATTATTACACAGAGCGACATGTTTATTATCAGTGTATAGATACTTAGTATTATTATACAGAGCGACATGTTTATTATCAGTGCATAGATACTCCGTATTATTATACAGAGCGACATGTTTATTATCAGCGTATAGATACTCCGTATTATTATACAGAGCGACATGTTTATTATCAGTGTATAGATACTCAGTATTATTATACAGAGCCACATGTTTATTATCAGCCTATAGATACTCAGTATTATTATACAGAGCGACATGTTTATTATCAGTGTATAGAGACTCCGTTTTATACAGAGCGACATGTTTATTATCAGCGTATAGATACTCAGTATTATTATACAGAGCGACATGTTTATTATCAGTGTATAGATACTCAGTATTATTATACAGAGTGACATGTTTATTATCAGTGTATAGATACTCAGTATTATTATACAGAGGGACATGTTTATTATCAGCGTATAGATACTCCGTTTTATACAGAGCAACGTGTTTATTATCAGTGTATAGATACTCAGTATTATTATACAGAGCGACATGTTTATTATCAGTGCATAGATACTCAGTATTATTATACAACGACATGTTTATTATCAGCGTATAGATACTCAGTAGTATTATACAGAGTGACATGTTTATTATCAGTGTATAGATACTCAGTATTATTATACAGAGCGACATGTTTATTATCAGTGTATAGATACTCAGTATTATTATACAGAGCGACATGTTTATTATCAGCGTATAGATACTCTGTATTATTATACAGAGCGACATGTTTATTATCAGCGTATAGATACTCAGTATTATTATACAGAGCGACATGTTTATTATCAGTGTATAGATACTCAGTATTATTATACAGAGTGACATGTTTACTATCAGTGTATAGATACTCAGTATTATTATACAGAGGGACATGTTTATTATCAGCGTATAGATACTCAGTATTATTATACAGAGCGATGTGTTTATTATCAGCGTATAGATACTCAGTATTATTTTACAGACTAGTGACTACATTATTATGTGGATACTGTGGTGAATACCAGCAGTCCCCTCTAGGGGAGCTTTGCACAATGCACAGTTTGTCCCTAACCAGCTCCTGTAGTAAGTGTGCAAGGCATGCTGGGATGGATACACCCCCTAGATTTGCTCTCTTCCCAGTGTGTGTATGGAGTTCGGCCATGTTGGGTGTATGTTACAGCAGGAATGTGTATATCAACAAAGGGATCGAACATAATATGTGACTTGTGATCAATAAATCCTGGCTGATTAATAGACGGTATGTTATTGTAAGTCAGCTATCATCAAACATAACAGGTACTCGGCATCATTATACAGAGCGACATGTTTATTATTAGTGTATAGATACTCAGTATTATTATACAGAGCGACATGTTTATTATCAGTGTATAGATACTCAGTATTATTATACAGAGCAACATGTTTATTATCAGAGTATAGATACTTAGTATTATTATACAGAGCGACATGTTTATTATCAGTGTATAGATACTCAGTATTATTATACAGAGCGACATGTTTATTATCAGCGTATAGATACTCAGTATTATTATACAGAGCGACATGTTTATTATCAGTGTATAGATACTTAGTATTATTATACAGAGCGACATGTTTATTATCAGTGTATAGATACTCAGTATTATTATACAGAGCGACATGTTTATTATCAGCGTATAGATACTCAGTATTATTATACAGAGCGACATGTTTATTATCAGTGTATAGATACTCAGTATTATTATACAGAGCCACATGTTTATTATCAGCCTATAGATACTCAGTATTATTATACAGAGTGACATGTTTATTATCAGCGTATAGATACTCACGATTATTATACAGAGCGACATGTTTATTATCAGTGTATAGAGACTCCGTTTTATACAGAGCGACGTGTTTATTATCAGCGTATAGATACTCAGTATTATTATACAACGACATGTTTATTATCAGCGTATAGATACTCAGTAGTATTATACAGAGTGACATGTTTATTATCAGTGTATAGATACTCAGTATTATTATACAGAGCGACATGTTTATTATCAGCGTATAGATACTTAGTATTATTATACAGAGCGACATGTTTATTATCAGTGCATAGATACTCCGTATTATTATACAGAGCGACATGTTTATTATCAGTGTATAGATACTCAGTATTATTATACAGAGTGACATGTTTATTATCAGCGTATAGATACTCAGTATTATTATACAGAGTGACATGTTTATTATCAGCGTATAGATACTCCGTTTTATACAGAGCGACGTGTTTATTATCAGTGTATAGATACTCAGTATTATTATACAGAGCGACGTGTTTATTATCAGCGTGTAGATACTCAGTATTATTTTACAGACTAGTGACTACATTATTATGTGGATACTGTGGTGAATACCAGCAGTCCCCTCTAGGGGAGCTTTGGACAATGCACAGTTTGTCCCTAACCAGCTCCTGTAGTAAGTGTGCAAGGCATGCTGGGATGGATACACCCCCTAGATTTGCTCTCTTCCCAGTGTGTGTATGGAGTTCGGCCATGGTTGCGACTAGTTCCTATCCAGTAGAAGGACCCTGTCCTTTCTGAGGATAGGAAATAGCTTGCTCAGTGTGAGTAAGCTAGTTCCTATCCTTCTAGAGGACCTTTTCGCCCCCTGCTGGTCAGGTCCTGTATAGGGATAGGAACTAGACGGTTCACAGTGAGTTAGCTAGTTCCTATCCTGCTAAAGGACCTTTTTGCCCCTAGTGGTCAGGTCCTGCATAGGGATAGGAACTATCCTGCTCACACTGAGAGAGCTAGTTCCTATCCTGCTAAAGGACATATTGCTCCATAGTGTCCGGGTCCTCTTAAAGGATAGGAACTAGACAGCTCACAGTGAGAAATCTAGTTCCTATCCAGCAGAAGGACCTTTATAGCTCCAGCTTACACAGGTCCCTTACAGGGATAGGAACTAGACGGTTCACAGTGAGAAATCTAGTTCCTATCCAGCAGAAGGACCTTTATAGCTCCAGTTTACACAGGTCCCTTACAGGGATAGGAACTAGACGGTTCACAGTGAGAAATCTAGTTCCTATCCAGCAGAAGGACCTTTATAGCTCCAGTTTACACAGGTCCCTTACAGGGATAGGAACTAGACGGTTCACAGTGAGAAATCTAGTTCCTATCCAGCAGAAGGACCTTTATAGCTCCAGCTCACACAGGTCCCTTACAGGGATAGGAACTAGACGGTTCACAGTGAGAAATCTAGTTCCTATCCGGCAAAAGGACCTTTATAGCTCCAGCTTACACAGGTCCCTTACAGGGATAGGAACTAGACGGTTCACAGTGAGAAATCTAGTTCCTATCCAGCAGAAGGACCTTTATAGCTCCAGCTTACACAGGTCCCTTACAGGGATAGGAACTAGACGGTTCACAGTGAGTTAGCTAGTTCCTATCCAGCAGAAGGACCTTTATAGCTCCAGCTCACACAGGTCCCTTACAGGGATAGGAACTAGACGGTTCACTGTGAGTTAGCTAGTTCCTATCCAGCAGAAGGACCTTTATAGCTCCAGCTCACACAGGTCCCTTACAGGGATAGGAACTAGACGGTTCACAGTGAGAAATCTAGTTCCTATCCAGCAGAAGGACCTTTATAGCTCCAGCTCACACAGGTCCCTTACAGGGATAGGAACTAGACGGTTCACAGTGAGAAATCTAGTTCCTATCCGGCAAAAGGACCTTTATAGCTCCAGCTTACACAGGTCCCTTACAGGGATAGGAACTAGACGGTTCACAGTGAGAAATCTAGTTCCTATCCAGCAGAAGGACCTTTATAGCTCCAGCTTACACAGGTCCCTTACAGGGATAGGAACTAGACGGTTCACAGTGAGTTAGCTAGTTCCTATCCAGCAGAAGGACCTTTATAGCTCCAGCTCACACAGGTCCCTTACAGGGATAGGAACTAGACGGTTCACAGTGAGAAATCTAGTTCCTATCCAGCAGAAGGACCTTTATAGCTCCAGCTCACACAGGTCCCTTACAGGGATAGGAACTAGACGGTTCACAGTGAGAAATCTAGTTCCTATCCGGCAAAAGGACCTTTATAGCTCCAGCTTACACAGGTCCCTTACAGGGATAGGAACTAGACGGTTCACAGTGAGAAATCTAGTTCCTGTCCAGCAGAAGGACCTTTATAGCTCCAGCTTACACAGGTCCCTTACAGGGATAGGAACAAGACGGCTCACAGTGAGAAATCTAATTCCTATCCAGCAGAAGGACCTTTATAGCTCCAGCTCACACAGGTCCCTTACAGGGATAGGAACTAGACGGTTCACACTGAGAGAGCTAGTTCCTATCCGGCAAAAGGACCTTTATAGCTCCAGCTCACACAGGTCCCTTACAGGGATAGGAACTAGACGGTTCACAGTGAGAAATCTAGTTCCTATCCAGCAGAAGGACCTTTATAGCTCCAGCTTACACAGGTCCCTTACAGGGATAGGAACTAGACGGTTCACAGTGAGTTAGCTAGTTCCTATCCAGCAGAAGGACCTTTATAGCTCCAGCTCACACAGGTCCCTTACAGGGATAGGAACTAGACGGTTCACTGTGAGAAATCTAGTTCCTATCCAGCAGAAGGACCTTTATAGCTCCAGTTTACACAGGTCCCTTACAGGGATAGGAACTAGACGGTTCACAGTGAGAAATCTAGTTCCTATCCAGCAGAAGGACCTTTATAGCTCCAGCTCACACAGGTCCCTTACAGGGATAGGAACTAGACGGTTCACACTGAGAGAGCTAGTTCCTATCCGGCAGAAGGACCTTTATAGCCCCAGCTCACACAGGTCCCTTACAGGGATAGGAACTAGACGGTTCACACTGAGAGAGCTAGTTCCTATCCGGCAAAAGGACCTTTATAGCTCCAGCTCACACAGGTCCCTTACAGGGATAGGAACTAGACGGTTCACAGTGAGAAATCTAGTTCCTATCCGGCAAAAGGACCTTTATAGCTCCAGCTCACACAGGTCCCTTACAGGGATAGGAACTAGACGGTTCACACTGAGAGAGCTAGTTCCTATCCGGCAGAAGGACCTGTGGCGAAACCAGCTTCGCCACTGTGAACTGGAGAGGCCTGGCTGCTAGCCTCCTGCCCGCTGACTATGGCCCCTGGACATATTGCACTTTAAAGACTATATTTGGGCATGTACTAATTTGTATTGCTGCTACTGGCCCTTTAAAATCAGCAATGGACATTTTGGGACTACTGTCCCTTTAAGACTGTGGAGCGTAGTACAGTAATCCTGCCTTTAATACTTTCATGTCATGTATGTATTTTTGTATGCAGTTAACCTGGGTTATATATGTGTACAGCATTCATCTGATTGTTCGGTAGAATCACTCCATTCATTATATTGAGGAAACTACCGAACAACCAGACCACCCAGGAATAAGTGTGCCTCCAATTACCGTTTGCAACAATGTTGCAAACGGGTAATTGGCAATCATGTAATGTGTTCTGTGTCCTCTGGGTGGCCGCCATTCAGGAAACAACCACGTGGCGGCGGCCATCTTAAACTACCGAACAGCGGTGTTTTGCCGTCGAGTGTCTGGAACTAAAATCGGACACTTGACTAGGCAAACACCGCTGAGACCTCCATACTTCCAGAAATTCGTATGGAAACTACCGAATGACCCGCCGTTCGGTAGAAAGAACCCCACAAACAAGGGAATTCATTCTAACCCTCTCCAGGCTCTATAACACAGGCAATTCGCCTGTTTTCATTCCCTTGTTTGTGACCGACCGCAGGGCCAAAATGCATGGAACTGATTTCGGATACTTTACCCATGCGGTCGGTCAATACTTTAAAGTTCCATAACTCCTGAACCATTTATCCGAATGGGCTGATTCTTGCATATGTTGTCCCCCTGAATAAGGGCTATCAGGGGATACCTGTTTTGGAGGTGTAGCATATGTATTTGGGGTACATCCAGGAATTGGGGAAAAAGGTGTACAGTATAATTGTGTTAAGTGTTAATCTAAGGGGAGGAAATGTGTGGGAGGTACATCCATGTGATTGGTTAATTTCATCCTCCCCCTGGGAGTGTCCTGTATGTACTTGTTGGTAATAAAAGCCAGACTGGGTGTCCCAGTCTGGAGTTCCTGCTTAACCCTCAAAATGAAGTGTCGTCTCGTTCTTGGGGGGGATTGGATTGTAAGCTGACTGCCAAGAGTGTAAGCCGATTGTATGCTTTTCTTGTTCAGCTGTTCCAGTTCGGAGTGTTATTTCGTATCCAGCTCGTGAGTTCTGATGTTCTGCAGTAGCTGTGCCTGTCTATGGAAAAGGGGATTATCGCCTAAACGAATTTTTCCCCTTGTATGCTGAAACGGTCCGTTACAATTGGTGGCAAGCGGCGGGATCGTTCCTACAACCAGAGGGACAGCTACAGACAACACCATTTTTTGGATTACAAATTGAGGGCAACGCTAGTATCCGTACAGCGACCCTATCTACAAAGGAACTCAGAAAATGGAGGAGAAGTTTCAAGTTAGATTGGACGATTACGTCCTGGAGTCTGGAGCAGTCTCAGAGGAGAACATGTTGATGTACAGAGAGACTGTCAGAGCCAGATTGTGGGACGAAGCCCTAGAGGAAGTACAGTATTCACGAGGGGATCAGCGCCGCAGCAGAAGGCAGCGAATTCTGGCTAGAATGGCAGAGCGGATGCCCCTCCTGAGAAAACAGACCACAGAAAAGTGGGTGACTAGACTCGAGATTCTAGTATACGCAGAACTGGTGCTCGACGACGCATACCAGGCGCTACAGTGGTACGCGGCTCAGTGTGTCCCCAGGATGGCAGAGTATGAGTTCCCAGAAGGCGGAGATTACACTGGCCCCGGTCGATTTTGGAATAATAGTGGTGACGAGGACTTTGGGGAAGATACCGACTATCGTTTTTGGGACCTGTACGGCATCCGAGAGAACATGCTGGGTCTCTTTGGCGCTATTGACCTCGAGGCAGACCTACGATATTTGGTTAACCAGGAATGGAACCTGGAGGGGGATTACCTGCGACTCATCAATGAGGCCTGGGAAGAGACAACCGGTCCTCCCGCCCAACAGCAACCAGCAGTACCCGAGGTAGCAGAGGTATCCAGCGACTTGGAGCAGACAAGTATGGAAGGCTCTGACGCTGAAGATGATTTTATGGCCAAGGTGAGGCAGCAAGTGGCCCAGTATGGGGGTTATATATCCATGGACACATTCCAGGGGATCTGGAACCAGGTCATGGCTGAGCAAAACTCAAAGATGGACGAAGAGTATGATGAGCAGGAAGAGTGGTACAGCAGCAGAGTAGAGGCTGCATCCGAGGAGGTTAGCCGCCCCCCCCTGAGGCGGCAGGAAGAACCCGAAGTAGGGGTCCTCATAGACTGGTCCTGTGAGCAACCCCAGGGAGATGAAGGTGTCGTCCTTCCTCCCCAGCGGCAGTGTGTACCCCAGGGAGGTGAAGGTGTCGTCCTTCCTCCCCAGCGGCAGATTGTACCTCAGGGAGCTGAAGGTGCCGTCCTTCCTCCCCAGCGGCAGTGTGTGTCCCAGGGAGATGAAGGTGTCGTCCTTCCTCCCCAGCAGCAGGCTGAGTTACAGGGGGCAGAGGTTGTTGTTCCTGCCCCCCAGCAGAAAAGTGATATGCCAGGAAGGCAGTGTGAAGTAAAGGGAGAGGAGAGCAGCGTCCTCCCTCCCCAGCGGCAGTGTGTGTCTCCGGGAGCTGATGGTGTCGTCCATCCTCCCCAGCGGCAGGCTGAGTTACAGGGGGCAGAGGTTGTTGTTCCTGCCCCCCAGCAACAAAGTGATGTGCCAGGAAGGCAGTGTGAGGTGAAGGGAGAGGAGAGCAGCGTCCTTCCTCCCCAGCGGCAGTGTGTACCTCAGGGAGCAGAAGGTGCCATCCTTTCTCCCCAGCGGCAGTTTGCCATCCAGAGAGAGGAACTTGTTACACCCTCTCTCCCACGGCAACCTAATCCACCAAGGGGAGATGTTAAGCCCCACAACTGTGCAGATGGGACCGTAGTCTCTGCACTTACAGCACAAGGGATAGGGACGGTCGGTCCTGTTCCCCAGCCTCAGTGTGATGGATCCAAAGGGGAGACAGTCGGTCTCCCCCTCCGGCAGTCGAGCTGTGCACCTAAAGGGGAGACAGCCAGTCTCCAGCAACCAGGCGCCCACCAGACTACTCCCGTGGTAGGGCTGGCAACAGGACAGAGTACCGCTGGTCTCTGCCCCCTCAGCAACCCACCAAGGCAGCCTACTCGTCTCCCACCCAGCAGTGGTGAAACACCAGAACTTGGACAAAATCCTTCCTCACCCAGATGTAGTAACCGGTTAGTGTGGGTGGGCTGCTCTGTTATTTCTGTTTCGTGGGTGGGTTGCTGGACTAACCAGGGCACTGACCGGCAGAAAGTCAGGTACCCTGTTAGTCTAATTGACAAAGGGGAGAAATGTGGCGAAACCAGCTTCGCCACTGTGAACTGGAGAGGCCTGGCTGCTAGCCTCCTGCCCGCTGACTATGGCCCCTGGACATATTGCACTTTAAAGACTATATTTGGGCATGTACTAATTTGTATTGCTGCTACTGGCCCTTTAAAATCAGCAATGGACATTTTGGGACTACTGTCCCTTTAAGACTGTGGAGCGTAGTACAGTAATCCTGCCTTTAATACTTTCATGTCATGTATGTATTTTTGTATGCAGTTAACCTGGGTTATATATGTGTACAGCATTCATCTGATTGTTCGGTAGAATCACTCCATTCATTATATTGAGGAAACTACCGAACAACCAGACCACCCAGGACTAAGTGTGCCTCCAATTACCGTTTGCAACAATGTTGCAAACGGGTAATTGGCAATCATGTAATGTGTTCTGTGTCCTCTGGGTGGCCGCCATTCAGGAAACAACCACGTGGCGGCGGCCATCTTAAACTACCGAACAGCGGTGTTTTGCCGTCGAGTGTCTGGAACTAAAATCGGACACTTGACTAGGCAAACACCGCTGAGACCTCCATACTTCCAGAAATTCGTATGGAAACTACCGAATGACCCGCCGTTCGGTAGAAAGAACCCCACAAACAAGGGAATTCATTCTAACCCTCTCCAGGCTCTATAACACAGGCAATTCGCCTGTTTTCATTCCCTTGTTTGTGACCGACCGCAGGGCCAAAATGCATGGAACTGATTTCGGATACTTTACCCATGCGGTCGGTCAATACTTTAAAGTTCCATAACTCCTGAACCATTTATCCGAATGGGCTGATTCTTGCATATGTTGTCCCCCTGAATAAGGGCTATCAGGGGATACCTGTTTTGGAGGTGTAGCATATGTATTTGGGGTACATCCAGGAATTGGGGAAAAAGGTGTACAGTATAATTGTGTTAAGTGTTAATCTAAGGGGAGGAAATGTGTGGGAGGTACATCCATGTGATTGGTTAATTTCATCCTCCCCCTGGGAGTGTCCTGTATGTACTTGTTGGTAATAAAAGCCAGACTGGGAGTTCCTGCTTAACCCTCAAAATGAAGTGTCGTCTCGTTCTTGGGGGGGATTGGATTGTAAGCTGACTGCCAAGAGTGTAAGCCGATTGTATGCTTTTCTTGTTCAGCTGTTCCAGTTCGGAGTGTTATTTCGTATCCAGCTCGTGAGTTCTGATGTTCTGCAGTAGCTGTGCCTGTCTATGGAAAAGGGGATTATCGCCTAAACGAATTTTTCCCCTTGTATGCTGAAACGGTCCGTTACAGGACCTTTATAGCTCCAGCTCACACAGGTCCCTTACAGGGATAGGAACTAGACGGTTCACACTGAGAGAGCTAGTTCCTATCCAGCAGAAGGACCTTTATAGCTCCAGCTCACACAGGTCCCTTACATAGTTTTTATATTGCTAATGGACTGTAAACCTTAAGCTAATAGTGATCCTTTACAAGGATAAGAATTCCTAGTTTTTATACTGCTAATGAACATTTATTGATTGCAAACTTCTCAGCTAGAGGGAATGATTTTCACTTATGTGGAGCACAAGACAGCACGTACTGAGATCTGAGTTTGTTACACGCAAAGACCTGCTGCAGCCCTTGCGGCTCATGATAACTGGATGCTGCGGGCCGGTAGGGAGACCGAGTTGCTCCCAACTTCGTAAAGCTGTAGCAGAGTGTAAAGTGGGGGACAGTGCTTATGTGGTTGCAGGTCAATTTGAAAGTAAAGGGATGCAATTGCTGGCAATGGAGAGATTGAAGTGGGCAGTATATAGACCCACGCAAGGTGAGGGAGGATATATGGCACTGTGATTAGATACAACACCCATATTCATGTCATTGCTTTGAAATAAAATTTATATAAACACACTGAACTGTTAATGCTGAGATTTTCTTTTCTTCTTTTGACTTCCGCAGTGTCATTATATACCTATATTTATTGTTTAGTTTATGGGTACTGGTCTGGTTCGTTTCTGACTCCAACATTTTTTCATTTGTCGTGGACTCATAGAGGGTGATTTTGTCCATGGAGCGGCAGCCGCAAGTGTCAGGAAAGTGAGGTGCTTTGGCTGTTATATTTATAAAATCCATTGCACTGGTTTTATACTTCACACAGCACATTTGGCTTCTGAAATTGAGACTCTGCCACGCACAGTTTGGTGGAGATTATTAGAGGAATTCTAGGCAAATAGCACCAGAGCAATCCCTACTTTTGTCATGACTTCATGCTGGAAATTGGAGCACACTAAGATTGTGCCACTATTGGGCACCATTTCTTTCAGCACCACCTATGAAAATCCTGACACATTGCCCTTTAACTTTACACCTGTGTGGTCTTTCTATTAACTCACAATCAATCTTCATCTGAGCTGCAGAAACTCCCGGCTGTCTTTAAAAATTTTGTAGAACATTTGTAAAACTTGGTGTACCCCAGTTGTTGCAGAAAATGGCACTATCTCCTACTCAAGTATTAACTTTTTCCTAGTCAACCATATGTTTTACAGATTAAATACGTTTTTACATATTTAAAAAAAAAAAAAAATCTTCTTTTGCAATGGTTTGCCATTATAGGCTGGTGTAGGCTATTTTGTTGCTTATTTTGCAAGGGATGTGGTAGCTTTTTGTCAGTTGGCTGTAGTGACTTGTGTTTTTTTTTATGGGTATTTTTATACACTTTGATAAGGACATGTTAGCCGAAGATTGTGAAAAATAAAGAGAACTGTAAAGCGGAATGGGTATATGGTACTGTGTTTACTACTCACATCTGCTTGCCATGATTTGAAAGGCTAGAAATATCATAGAAACATTGTTCATTATTTCTTTTCATTTTATTTATTCAATATTCTTCCATCTACCCTGGACTCACTGTGCCCTTCCACCTTAAACGGTGTGGTCTTTAAACATCTAGCAGGAGAAAAATGCAGTTATTGACCATATATTCTACCATGGATATTCTACCTTGCTTTTAGGACAATATACAGCTGTGCTAGTTCACATCACCTTTGTACATGTCCACTACACAATACTTTGAAGGCAGCATCTTATGCCTGGGCTCCTATTTCACAAACCACACCTGCTACTATGTGGACTTAATCCGCGGTTAGTTAGGAGTCAGGTTGTTGTTTTTTCTAAAACTAACAAAGCTATATTTTCAACAACAAAAATATAATTCTTAAAGGGACACTGTAGGCCCCAGAACCACTACAGCTTAATGAAGTGGTTAATTTCTGTTCAGCTGAATCATAAGAGTAACAACATGTACATTGAAAGGACGTCACATACGTAGTATGGCACATGACCATCTTTGTTCCCCTTCTTCTAGTAAGACCCTATCGCTACACCCTCCTATTCTAAGAACACCCTGCCTAGTAATGCCCCCTAGATAAACTTAGAATCAATTTGTTGCATATTTTATGCTGTTAGTTAATAGTTGTCAATATTTGATTGATAATTAATGATACTCCCACTAGACCCACCCCTTATTGCATAAGATTTATAAGCAGTGTTCTGTTTAATACATTTTGGAAATTTTCTGAATCAGACTCCTTTGTATGGTCTATCAAGAGTGTCTCCAAATACTTGAGGTCGTGGTACAGTTTTGTTAGAACTATAAGACCATGGCAGGTAATTCTGCTGATTATCAAGGACAGGACATGTTCCAACACTTAATATCGTGATTCTGGTGTCTATAGCTTTTCCCTGCACGGTTTTCAATGTAAACACTGCCTTTTGAGAGAAAATGCATCTCTATGAGTAGATGGTGATTGGCGCAGTGAGGCATTTTTGCCACGCATGCGCAGTAGTCTCCTAATGCTATCCTATGGGAAGCAATGGACTGGTTCAGATCATCAAGAATAATTAACCATTGAGGCAGGGCCAGCCACTGCGAGCCAACACAGCGTGGGAAAAAAGGTGAGGGCGCCAGTCATACTCACCGACAGACACACACACACACTCACTAATTTGACACTCACTGACAGACACACACCTATCGTACTGTGCTGCGGAATTTGTTGGGGATTTATAAATACTAATAATAATACTGGCACACACACACACACACACACATTCTCTCGCACTCACAAATTATTAGTTTTTTAATTTAATGGCACCCAGCCTCCCTACGTTCCTTTCCCCTTCGGGTCCAGTGTGGGGTTGCTCTGCCTCTTCGCGGGCCGGCTTCCGGCATCACAGCAGAGCAACAAGATCACAGCTTCTTCGACGCCGCCTCCATTCTCCCTCAGCCCCCTGAACGCACTGACAAATACCCAAGCGCCAAGAGAAAATTCCTAGTCGCCATGGCGATCTGGCGCCTGGGATTTGTTGAGTCTTGATTTAATCTATTAGATTAATATACCCATGTGACTAAAAAGTTATTGTTTGGTTGTGGGAGACTGTTCCTGTCCGTGAATTGCCCTGTATTCATATGCTTTGCCTGCTCCCCTTTCGGGAGCGCCATATGAACGTGTTCCGTTCACCTCTTTAACGGGGACCACCACGAAACCCCCCATTTAGAATGTTGTTGTAGAACGTTCAAACCGCGTTACAAGGTGTCAAAACCACAGACCGCAAGGGAAGCCTCGGCGCATGCCGACCCTGGGTGACAGCCCGTTCATTAGACGAACGTCATCCAGGGGGAGCATTTGCGGATTCCAATGCTCCCTGGCATGCTCACACCAATCAATTAGAACGTTGGCAACTCGCAACATAAGTGTGAAACCGCAAGAGAAGTAATTAATGAGTGCTTCCCTGGGTTGCCGCCGTTTGTATAGACGAACGGCATCCAGGGGGAGCATTTGTGTGGCCAAATAAAGTGGTTGTTGCACCCCTGGAACAGTGTGTCGTCCAGTTACTAGGGGAAAATGGGTCTCTTCATTCTGCATTAGCTGATGTAACCAGTCGGGTTACCCTCGGCCCGCTACAGAGACTAACATGGTTTCCCACATGAGAAGAAAAACAGCATAGGCATATAGTTAAAAGAAAACAAACAGATTTTAATTTAAATTTCTTTTTTATTAAAAGTAAACAGGAATAAAGTTTAACATTGTGAAACATGTACAGTTGTTGCTTTATTCTATTCTATTCCCATAAACATATTAAAAGGATAACTCCAGAATGAATGAACACTGATATAAATAATAAAAGTTAAATTAAAAATATATATTTACCGTATTTATTGGCGTATAACACGCATTTTTTTCTCCCTGAAAATAGGGGGCAAATGATGTGTGCATGTTATACGCTAATATACATATTTTTCGCTCCAAAGTGAGGGGAAATGTCTGTGCGTCTTATGGAGCGAATGTGAAGGTTTAGTTACCTGTCTTGAAGCGTGGGCCGGTGTTCAGCGCGCACCGCGGTACTGGAACTTCAATTTCGGTTTCCGGCGGGACTGAAAGGAAGTGCTCACTCAGTGTGCCCACTTCCTTTCAGTCCCGCCGGAAACTGGAACCTGAAATTTAAGTTCCTGTACCAGGGTGCGCGCTGTGAAGCCGGCCCACGCTTCAAGACAGGTAAGTAATTATGGGACATGGGGAGGGAAAGTGCACTATGGGACAAGGGGAGGGGGGACACTATGGAAGGGGGGGAGAACACTATGGGATGAGGGAGAATACTATGGAATGGGGGGGGAACACTATGGCATGAGGGTGGGGGAACACTATGGGAGGGGGGGGGAATTTCCTTCTTAAAATGAGGTGCGTGTTATACGCCGGGGCGTGTTATACGCCGATAAATACGGTATATTACAGAAAATCTAACTAATTATGTTAAAAATGTTTTCATCAAGTTTCAACATGCAGTAGTAAAAAAACATTCATTTCATTTTTAAAATACTTACTTTAAAAAAAAAGTATTATTGAGCTTCTCAAGGGAGGTATACTCCTATTTTGAGTCCCCCTGAGAGAATTTTATTGGACAGTTTTGGTGATACATTGAGCGCATGCACTTTGCACAAAGTGGATTGACCTGCAGATGGGAGTAGCAACGCACACTCCCAGGCAGTCCACAAGGAATGGGCGCTCACACATACGATAGGTGGGTGGTAAAGACATATACACAAATACATGAAATACAACACTCAATGATGAGTGGACATTAGATTAGGGTAAACATTTATTTTTTTAATGAGGGATATTTTTCATAAATATAGAGTTAAAATTATACAATTTATTTGTTAACAGAGTTTGAGAGCAAGCTTAGAAGATCAAGTTGCTAGGTCCCTTACTCGGGGCATAAGTGCCCCTGAATAAAACAGTGATATGGTCTGTGGGTGACACTCACACTGAGGCAGGGCTGGTGCTAGACTATTTTCCACCCTAGACAAGACCAGATACTTGCACCACCCCCAAAAAACAAAAATCGCCAGCTTTGTGTGTCTCTCTGTCCCTCTTAGCCCTGTGTCTCTTTGCCTCTCTGTGTGTCTTTTTATCCTCCAAGCTCCTGTATGTGTGTCTTTTTCTCTCTAAGCCCTTCTGTGTCTGACACCCCAGCCCTTCTGTGTGCCTCTTTGCCCCCCTTAGCCCCTCTGTGTGTCTGTTTCCCCAAGTTTGTCTCCTTGCCCCTGCGTGTCTTTTTCCCCCCAAAGCCCCACTGTGTCTCTTTGCCCCCCCCCCCCGCAGCTCTCTTTGTATGTCTTTGTCCTTCCATGTGTCTCTTTGCCCCTCTGTGTATCTCTTTGTTCCTCCAGCTCTGTGTGTCTTTATATCCCCCCCAACTCTTCTGTGTTCCTCTTTGTTTAGCTAAGTCCCTCTAAGGTTGCTCCTCCTTGTCTGTTTGTCCCCGCCAAACCCTCTGTTTGTGTCTTTGCCACCCAAAGCCTCTTTGTGTGTCACTTTGCCCCCTGTGTATCTCTGCCACCCCTGCCCCACTCTGTGTCTTTTTGTCCACCCTCAGTCCCCTATGTGTCTCTTTGTCCGTCCGCTCTTTTTGCTGTCTTCCTCCTTCTGCAGTGCCAGCTTACCTACTTGTAGCGTGGTCGAGTGAACTGTGGTGGAGAATCTCTGTATCCACTATTCTGTCTGGGAGCACTTCCGGTTAGACTGGGTAGAGGATACAGAAGATTCTCTACTGCGGTGCCTTGGCCACGCTACATGAAATGATTGGCAGGAGGGGAATGCGTGGGACAGACACACTGGCTGTGCGTGGCTGGGAGAGACACACACTGGCTGTGCGTGGGTAAGGGAGAGAGAGCGACACACACACCGGCTGTGCGTGGCTGTCAGAGAGAGGGACACACACACACACCGGCTGTGCGTGGCTGGCAGAGAGAGCGACACACACACACAGGCTGTGCGTGGCTGGGAGAGAGAGCGACACACACACACAGGCTGTGCGGGGGTGGGGGAGAGACACGCTGGCTGTGCGTGGGAGAGCGAGACACGCTGGCTGTGCGTGGGAGAGTGGGAGAGCGAGACACGCTGGCTGTGCGTGGGAGAGAGAGAGAGCGAGACACGCTGGCTGTGCGTGGGTGGGAGAGACACACGCTGGCTGTGCGTGGGTGGGAGAGACACACGCTGGCTGTGCGTGGGTGGGAGAGACACACGCTGGCTGTGCGTGGGTGGGAGAGACACACGCTGGCTGTGCGTGGGTGGGAGAGACACACGCTGGCTGTGCGTGGGTGGGAGAGACACACGCTGGCTGTGCGTGGGTGGGAGAGACACACGCTGGCTGTGCGTGGGTGGGAGAGACACACGCTGGCTGTGCGTGGGTGGGAGAGACACACGCTGGCTGTGCGTGGGTGGGAGAGACACACGCTGGCTGTGCGTGGGTGGGAGAGACACACGCTGGCTGTGCGTGGGTGGGAGAGACACACGCTGGCTGTGCGTGGGTGGGAGAGACACACGCTGGCTGTGCGTGGGTGGGAGAGACACACGCTGGCTGTGCGTGGGTGGGAGAGACACACGCTGGCTGTGCGTGGGTGGGAGAGACAGAGCGACATGTTTATTATCAGTGTATAGATACTCAGTATTATTATACAGAGCGACATGTTTATTATCAGCGTATAGATACTCCGTATTATTATACAGAGCGACATGTTTATTATCAGTGTATAGATACTCAGTATTATTATACAGAGCGACATGTTTATTATCAGCGTATAGATACTCCGTATTATTATACAGAGCGACATGTTTATTATTAGTGTATAGATACTCAGTATTATTATACAGAGCGACATGTTTATTATCAGCGTATAGATACTCAGTATTATTATACAGAGCGACATGTTTATTATCAGTATATAGATACTCAGTATTATTATACAGAGCAACATGTCTATTATCAGCGTATAGATACTCAGTATTATTACACAGAGCGACATGTTTATTATCAGAGTATAGATACTCAGTATTATTATACAGAGCGACATGTTTATTATCAGCGTATAGATACTCCGTATTATTATACAGAGCGACATGTTTATTATCAGCGTATAGATACTCCGTATTATTATACAGAGCGACATGTTTATTATCAGTGTATAGATACTCCGTATTATTATACAGAGCGACATGTTTATTATCAGCGTATAGATACTCCGTATTATTATACAGAGCGACATGTTTATTATTAGTGTATAGATTCTCAGTATTATTATACAGAGCGACAGGTTTATTATCAGCGTATAGTTACTCAGTATTATTATACAGAGCAACATGTTTATTATCAGTGTATAGATACTCAGTATTATTATACAGAGCGACATGTTTATTATCAGGGTATAGATACTCAGTATTATTATACAGAGCGACATGTTTATTATCAGGGTATAGATACTCAGTATTATTATACAGAGCGACATGTTTATTATCAGTGTATAGATACTCAGTATTATTATACAGAGCGACAGGCTTATTATCAGCGTATAGATACTCAGTATTATTATACAGAGCGACATGTTTATTATCAGCGTATAGATACTCCGTATTATAATACAGAGCGACATGTTTATTATCAGTGTATATATACTCAGTTTTATTATACAGAGCGACATGTTTATTATCAGTGTATAGATACTCAGTTTTATTATACAGAGCGACATGTTTATTATCAGTGTATAGATACTCAGTATTATTATACAGAGCGACATGTTTATTATCAGTGTATAGATACTCAGTATTATTACACAGAGCCACATGTTTATTATCAATGTATAGATACTCAGTATTATTATACAGAGCAACATGTTTATTATCAGCGTATAGATACTCAGTATCATTATACAGAGCAACATGTTTATTATCAGCGTATAGATACTCAGTATCATTATACAGAGCGACATGTTTATTATCAGTGTATAGATACTCAGGATTATTATACAGAGCGACATGTTTATTATCAGTGTATAGATACTCAGTATTATTATACAGAGCGGCTTGTTTATGATCAGCGTATAGATACTCAGCATTATTATACACAGCGACATGTTTATTATCAGCGTATAGATACTCAGTATTATTACACAGAGCGACATGTTTATTATCATCGTATAGATACTCAGTATTATTACACAGAGCGACATGTTTATTATCAGTGTATAGATACTTAGTATTATTATACAGAGCGACATGTTTATTATCAGTGCATAGATACTCCGTATTATTATACAGAGCGACATGTTTATTATCAGCGTATAGATACTCCGTATTATTATACAGAGCGACATGTTTATTATCAGTGTATAGATACTCAGTATTATTATACAGAGCCACATGTTTATTATCAGCCTATAGATACTCAGTATTATTATACAGAGTGACATGTTTATTATCATCGTATAGATACTCAGTATTATTACACAGAGCGACATGTTTATTATCAGTGTATAGATACTTAGTATTATTATACAGAGCGACATGTTTATTATCAGTGCATAGATACTCCGTATTATTATACAGAGCGACATGTTTATTATCAGCGTATAGATACTCCGTATTATTATACAGAGCGACATGTTTATTATCAGTGTATAGATACTCAGTATTATTATACAGAGCCACATGTTTATTATCAGCCTATAGATACTCAGTATTATTATACAGAGCGACATGTTTATTATCAGTGTATAGAGACTCCGTTTTATACAGAGCGACATGTTTATTATCAGCGTATAGATACTCAGTATTATTATACAGAGCGACATGTTTATTATCAGTGTATAGATACTCAGTATTATTATACAGAGTGACATGTTTATTATCAGTGTATAGATACTCAGTATTATTATACAGAGGGACATGTTTATTATCAGCGTATAGATACTCCGTTTTATACAGAGCGACGTGTTTATTATCAGTGTATAGATACTCAGTATTATTATACAGAGCGACATGTTTATTATCAGTGCATAGATACTCAGTATTATTATACAACGACATGTTTATTATCAGCGTATAGATACTCAGTAGTATTATACAGAGTGACATGTTTATTATCAGTGTATAGATACTCAGTATTATTATACAGAGCGACATGTTTATTATCAGTGTATAGATACTCAGTATTATTATACAGAGCGACATGTTTATTATCAGCGTATAGATACTCTGTATTATTATACAGAGCGACATGTTTATTATCAGCGTATAGATACTCAGTATTATTATACAGAGCGACATGTTTATTATCAGTGTATAGATACTCAGTATTATTATACAGAGTGACATGTTTACTATCAGTGTATAGATACTCAGTATTATTATACAGAGGGACATGTTTATTATCAGCGTATAGATACTCAGTATTATTATACAGAGCGATGTGTTTATTATCAGCGTATAGATACTCAGTATTATTTTACAGACTAGTGACTACATTATTATGTGGATACTGTGGTGAATACCAGCAGTCCCCTCTAGGGGAGCTTTGCACAATGCACAGTTTGTCCCTAACCAGCTCCTGTAGTAAGTGTGCAAGGCATGCTGGGATGGATACACCCCCTAGATTTGCTCTCTTCCCAGTGTGTGTATGGAGTTCGGCCATGTTGGGTGTATGTTACAGCAGGAATGTGTATATCAACAAAGGGATCGAACATAATATGTGACTTGTGATCAATAAATCCTGGCTGATTAATAGACGGTATGTTATTGTAAGTCAGCTATCATCAAACATAACAGGTACTCGGCATCATTATACAGAGCGACATGTTTATTATTAGTGTATAGATACTCAGTATTATTATACAGAGCGACATGTTTATTATCAGTGTATAGATACTCAGTATTATTATACAGAGCAACATGTTTATTATCAGAGTATAGATACTTAGTATTATTATACAGAGCGACATGTTTATTATCAGTGTATAGATACTCAGTATTATTATACAGAGCGACATGTTTATTATCAGCGTATAGATACTCAGTATTATTATACAGAGCGACATGTTTATTATCAGTGTATAGATACTTAGTATTATTATACAGAGCGACATGTTTATTATCAGTGTATAGATACTCAGTATTATTATACAGAGCGACATGTTTATTATCAGCGTATAGATACTCAGTATTATTATACAGAGCGACATGTTTATTATCAGTGTATAGATACTCAGTATTATTATACAGAGCCACATGTTTATTATCAGCCTATAGATACTCAGTATTATTATACAGAGTGACATGTTTATTATCAGCGTATAGATACTCACGATTATTATACAGAGCGACATGTTTATTATCAGTGTATAGAGACTCCGTTTTATACAGAGCGACGTGTTTATTATCAGCGTATAGATACTCAGTATTATTATACAACGACATGTTTATTATCAGCGTATAGATACTCAGTAGTATTATACAGAGTGACATGTTTATTATCAGTGTATAGATACTCAGTATTATTATACAGAGCGACATGTTTATTATCAGCGTATAGATACTTAGTATTATTATACAGAGCGACATGTTTATTATCAGTGCATAGATACTCCGTATTATTATACAGAGCGACATGTTTATTATCAGTGTATAGATACTCAGTATTATTATACAGAGTGACATGTTTATTATCAGCGTATAGATACTCAGTATTATTATACAGAGTGACATGTTTATTATCAGCGTATAGATACTCCGTTTTATACAGAGCGACGTGTTTATTATCAGTGTATAGATACTCAGTATTATTATACAGAGCGACGTGTTTATTATCAGCGTGTAGATACTCAGTATTATTTTACAGACTAGTGACTACATTATTATGTGGATACTGTGGTGAATACCAGCAGTCCCCTCTAGGGGAGCTTTGGACAATGCACAGTTTGTCCCTAACCAGCTCCTGTAGTAAGTGTGCAAGGCATGCTGGGATGGATACACCCCCTAGATTTGCTCTCTTCCCAGTGTGTGTATGGAGTTCGGCCATGGTTGCGACTAGTTCCTATCCAGTAGAAGGACCCTGTCCTTTCTGAGGATAGGAAATAGCTTGCTCAGTGTGAGTAAGCTAGTTCCTATCCTTCTAGAGGACCTTTTCGCCCCCTGCTGGTCAGGTCCTGTATAGGGATAGGAACTAGACGGTTCACAGTGAGTTAGCTAGTTCCTATCCTGCTAAAGGACCTTTTTGCCCCTAGTGGTCAGGTCCTGCATAGGGATAGGAACTATCCTGCTCACACTGAGAGAGCTAGTTCCTATCCTGCTAAAGGACATATTGCTCCATAGTGTCCGGGTCCTCTTAAAGGATAGGAACTAGACAGCTCACAGTGAGAAATCTAGTTCCTATCCAGCAGAAGGACCTTTATAGCTCCAGCTTACACAGGTCCCTTACAGGGATAGGAACTAGACGGTTCACAGTGAGAAATCTAGTTCCTATCCAGCAGAAGGACCTTTATAGCTCCAGTTTACACAGGTCCCTTACAGGGATAGGAACTAGACGGTTCACAGTGAGAAATCTAGTTCCTATCCAGCAGAAGGACCTTTATAGCTCCAGTTTACACAGGTCCCTTACAGGGATAGGAACTAGACGGTTCACAGTGAGAAATCTAGTTCCTATCCAGCAGAAGGACCTTTATAGCTCCAGCTCACACAGGTCCCTTACAGGGATAGGAACTAGACGGTTCACAGTGAGAAATCTAGTTCCTATCCGGCAAAAGGACCTTTATAGCTCCAGCTTACACAGGTCCCTTACAGGGATAGGAACTAGACGGTTCACAGTGAGAAATCTAGTTCCTATCCAGCAGAAGGACCTTTATAGCTCCAGCTTACACAGGTCCCTTACAGGGATAGGAACTAGACGGTTCACAGTGAGTTAGCTAGTTCCTATCCAGCAGAAGGACCTTTATAGCTCCAGCTCACACAGGTCCCTTACAGGGATAGGAACTAGACGGTTCACTGTGAGTTAGCTAGTTCCTATCCAGCAGAAGGACCTTTATAGCTCCAGCTCACACAGGTCCCTTACAGGGATAGGAACTAGACGGTTCACAGTGAGAAATCTAGTTCCTATCCAGCAGAAGGACCTTTATAGCTCCAGCTCACACAGGTCCCTTACAGGGATAGGAACTAGACGGTTCACAGTGAGAAATCTAGTTCCTATCCGGCAAAAGGACCTTTATAGCTCCAGCTTACACAGGTCCCTTACAGGGATAGGAACTAGACGGTTCACAGTGAGAAATCTAGTTCCTATCCAGCAGAAGGACCTTTATAGCTCCAGCTTACACAGGTCCCTTACAGGGATAGGAACTAGACGGTTCACAGTGAGTTAGCTAGTTCCTATCCAGCAGAAGGACCTTTATAGCTCCAGCTCACACAGGTCCCTTACAGGGATAGGAACTAGACGGTTCACAGTGAGAAATCTAGTTCCTATCCAGCAGAAGGACCTTTATAGCTCCAGCTCACACAGGTCCCTTACAGGGATAGGAACTAGACGGTTCACAGTGAGAAATCTAGTTCCTATCCGGCAAAAGGACCTTTATAGCTCCAGCTTACACAGGTCCCTTACAGGGATAGGAACTAGACGGTTCACAGTGAGAAATCTAGTTCCTGTCCAGCAGAAGGACCTTTATAGCTCCAGCTTACACAGGTCCCTTACAGGGATAGGAACAAGACGGCTCACAGTGAGAAATCTAATTCCTATCCAGCAGAAGGACCTTTATAGCTCCAGCTCACACAGGTCCCTTACAGGGATAGGAACTAGACGGTTCACACTGAGAGAGCTAGTTCCTATCCGGCAAAAGGACCTTTATAGCTCCAGCTCACACAGGTCCCTTACAGGGATAGGAACTAGACGGTTCACAGTGAGAAATCTAGTTCCTATCCAGCAGAAGGACCTTTATAGCTCCAGCTTACACAGGTCCCTTACAGGGATAGGAACTAGACGGTTCACAGTGAGTTAGCTAGTTCCTATCCAGCAGAAGGACCTTTATAGCTCCAGCTCACACAGGTCCCTTACAGGGATAGGAACTAGACGGTTCACTGTGAGAAATCTAGTTCCTATCCAGCAGAAGGACCTTTATAGCTCCAGTTTACACAGGTCCCTTACAGGGATAGGAACTAGACGGTTCACAGTGAGAAATCTAGTTCCTATCCAGCAGAAGGACCTTTATAGCTCCAGCTCACACAGGTCCCTTACAGGGATAGGAACTAGACGGTTCACACTGAGAGAGCTAGTTCCTATCCGGCAGAAGGACCTTTATAGCCCCAGCTCACACAGGTCCCTTACAGGGATAGGAACTAGACGGTTCACACTGAGAGAGCTAGTTCCTATCCGGCAAAAGGACCTTTATAGCTCCAGCTCACACAGGTCCCTTACAGGGATAGGAACTAGACGGTTCACAGTGAGAAATCTAGTTCCTATCCGGCAAAAGGACCTTTATAGCTCCAGCTCACACAGGTCCCTTACAGGGATAGGAACTAGACGGTTCACACTGAGAGAGCTAGTTCCTATCCGGCAGAAGGACCTGTGGCGAAACCAGCTTCGCCACTGTGAACTGGAGAGGCCTGGCTGCTAGCCTCCTGCCCGCTGACTATGGCCCCTGGACATATTGCACTTTAAAGACTATATTTGGGCATGTACTAATTTGTATTGCTGCTACTGGCCCTTTAAAATCAGCAATGGACATTTTGGGACTACTGTCCCTTTAAGACTGTGGAGCGTAGTACAGTAATCCTGCCTTTAATACTTTCATGTCATGTATGTATTTTTGTATGCAGTTAACCTGGGTTATATATGTGTACAGCATTCATCTGATTGTTCGGTAGAATCACTCCATTCATTATATTGAGGAAACTACCGAACAACCAGACCACCCAGGAATAAGTGTGCCTCCAATTACCGTTTGCAACAATGTTGCAAACGGGTAATTGGCAATCATGTAATGTGTTCTGTGTCCTCTGGGTGGCCGCCATTCAGGAAACAACCACGTGGCGGCGGCCATCTTAAACTACCGAACAGCGGTGTTTTGCCGTCGAGTGTCTGGAACTAAAATCGGACACTTGACTAGGCAAACACCGCTGAGACCTCCATACTTCCAGAAATTCGTATGGAAACTACCGAATGACCCGCCGTTCGGTAGAAAGAACCCCACAAACAAGGGAATTCATTCTAACCCTCTCCAGGCTCTATAACACAGGCAATTCGCCTGTTTTCATTCCCTTGTTTGTGACCGACCGCAGGGCCAAAATGCATGGAACTGATTTCGGATACTTTACCCATGCGGTCGGTCAATACTTTAAAGTTCCATAACTCCTGAACCATTTATCCGAATGGGCTGATTCTTGCATATGTTGTCCCCCTGAATAAGGGCTATCAGGGGATACCTGTTTTGGAGGTGTAGCATATGTATTTGGGGTACATCCAGGAATTGGGGAAAAAGGTGTACAGTATAATTGTGTTAAGTGTTAATCTAAGGGGAGGAAATGTGTGGGAGGTACATCCATGTGATTGGTTAATTTCATCCTCCCCCTGGGAGTGTCCTGTATGTACTTGTTGGTAATAAAAGCCAGACTGGGTGTCCCAGTCTGGAGTTCCTGCTTAACCCTCAAAATGAAGTGTCGTCTCGTTCTTGGGGGGGATTGGATTGTAAGCTGACTGCCAAGAGTGTAAGCCGATTGTATGCTTTTCTTGTTCAGCTGTTCCAGTTCGGAGTGTTATTTCGTATCCAGCTCGTGAGTTCTGATGTTCTGCAGTAGCTGTGCCTGTCTATGGAAAAGGGGATTATCGCCTAAACGAATTTTTCCCCTTGTATGCTGAAACGGTCCGTTACAATTGGTGGCAAGCGGCGGGATCGTTCCTACAACCAGAGGGACAGCTACAGACAACACCATTTTTTGGATTACAAATTGAGGGCAACGCTAGTATCCGTACAGCGACCCTATCTACAAAGGAACTCAGAAAATGGAGGAGAAGTTTCAAGTTAGATTGGACGATTACGTCCTGGAGTCTGGAGCAGTCTCAGAGGAGAACATGTTGATGTACAGAGAGACTGTCAGAGCCAGATTGTGGGACGAAGCCCTAGAGGAAGTACAGTATTCACGAGGGGATCAGCGCCGCAGCAGAAGGCAGCGAATTCTGGCTAGAATGGCAGAGCGGATGCCCCTCCTGAGAAAACAGACCACAGAAAAGTGGGTGACTAGACTCGAGATTCTAGTATACGCAGAACTGGTGCTCGACGACGCATACCAGGCGCTACAGTGGTACGCGGCTCAGTGTGTCCCCAGGATGGCAGAGTATGAGTTCCCAGAAGGCGGAGATTACACTGGCCCCGGTCGATTTTGGAATAATAGTGGTGACGAGGACTTTGGGGAAGATACCGACTATCGTTTTTGGGACCTGTACGGCATCCGAGAGAACATGCTGGGTCTCTTTGGCGCTATTGACCTCGAGGCAGACCTACGATATTTGGTTAACCAGGAATGGAACCTGGAGGGGGATTACCTGCGACTCATCAATGAGGCCTGGGAAGAGACAACCGGTCCTCCCGCCCAACAGCAACCAGCAGTACCCGAGGTAGCAGAGGTATCCAGCGACTTGGAGCAGACAAGTATGGAAGGCTCTGACGCTGAAGATGATTTTATGGCCAAGGTGAGGCAGCAAGTGGCCCAGTATGGGGGTTATATATCCATGGACACATTCCAGGGGATCTGGAACCAGGTCATGGCTGAGCAAAACTCAAAGATGGACGAAGAGTATGATGAGCAGGAAGAGTGGTACAGCAGCAGAGTAGAGGCTGCATCCGAGGAGGTTAGCCGCCCCCCCCTGAGGCGGCAGGAAGAACCCGAAGTAGGGGTCCTCATAGACTGGTCCTGTGAGCAACCCCAGGGAGATGAAGGTGTCGTCCTTCCTCCCCAGCGGCAGTGTGTACCCCAGGGAGGTGAAGGTGTCGTCCTTCCTCCCCAGCGGCAGATTGTACCTCAGGGAGCTGAAGGTGCCGTCCTTCCTCCCCAGCGGCAGTGTGTGTCCCAGGGAGATGAAGGTGTCGTCCTTCCTCCCCAGCAGCAGGCTGAGTTACAGGGGGCAGAGGTTGTTGTTCCTGCCCCCCAGCAGAAAAGTGATATGCCAGGAAGGCAGTGTGAAGTAAAGGGAGAGGAGAGCAGCGTCCTCCCTCCCCAGCGGCAGTGTGTGTCTCCGGGAGCTGATGGTGTCGTCCATCCTCCCCAGCGGCAGGCTGAGTTACAGGGGGCAGAGGTTGTTGTTCCTGCCCCCCAGCAACAAAGTGATGTGCCAGGAAGGCAGTGTGAGGTGAAGGGAGAGGAGAGCAGCGTCCTTCCTCCCCAGCGGCAGTGTGTACCTCAGGGAGCAGAAGGTGCCATCCTTTCTCCCCAGCGGCAGTTTGCCATCCAGAGAGAGGAACTTGTTACACCCTCTCTCCCACGGCAACCTAATCCACCAAGGGGAGATGTTAAGCCCCACAACTGTGCAGATGGGACCGTAGTCTCTGCACTTACAGCACAAGGGATAGGGACGGTCGGTCCTGTTCCCCAGCCTCAGTGTGATGGATCCAAAGGGGAGACAGTCGGTCTCCCCCTCCGGCAGTCGAGCTGTGCACCTAAAGGGGAGACAGCCAGTCTCCAGCAACCAGGCGCCCACCAGACTACTCCCGTGGTAGGGCTGGCAACAGGACAGAGTACCGCTGGTCTCTGCCCCCTCAGCAACCCACCAAGGCAGCCTACTCGTCTCCCACCCAGCAGTGGTGAAACACCAGAACTTGGACAAAATCCTTCCTCACCCAGATGTAGTAACCGGTTAGTGTGGGTGGGCTGCTCTGTTATTTCTGTTTCGTGGGTGGGTTGCTGGACTAACCAGGGCACTGACCGGCAGAAAGTCAGGTACCCTGTTAGTCTAATTGACAAAGGGGAGAAATGTGGCGAAACCAGCTTCGCCACTGTGAACTGGAGAGGCCTGGCTGCTAGCCTCCTGCCCGCTGACTATGGCCCCTGGACATATTGCACTTTAAAGACTATATTTGGGCATGTACTAATTTGTATTGCTGCTACTGGCCCTTTAAAATCAGCAATGGACATTTTGGGACTACTGTCCCTTTAAGACTGTGGAGCGTAGTACAGTAATCCTGCCTTTAATACTTTCATGTCATGTATGTATTTTTGTATGCAGTTAACCTGGGTTATATATGTGTACAGCATTCATCTGATTGTTCGGTAGAATCACTCCATTCATTATATTGAGGAAACTACCGAACAACCAGACCACCCAGGAATAAGTGTGCCTCCAATTACCGTTTGCAACAATGTTGCAAACGGGTAATTGGCAATCATGTAATGTGTTCTGTGTCCTCTGGGTGGCCGCCATTCAGGAAACAACCACGTGGCGGCGGCCATCTTAAACTACCGAACAGCGGTGTTTTGCCGTCGAGTGTCTGGAACTAAAATCGGACACTTGACTAGGCAAACACCGCTGAGACCTCCATACTTCCAGAAATTCGTATGGAAACTACCGAATGACCCGCCGTTCGGTAGAAAGAACCCCACAAACAAGGGAATTCATTCTAACCCTCTCCAGGCTCTATAACACAGGCAATTCGCCTGTTTTCATTCCCTTGTTTGTGACCGACCGCAGGGCCAAAATGCATGGAACTGATTTCGGATACTTTACCCATGCGGTCGGTCAATACTTTAAAGTTCCATAACTCCTGAACCATTTATCCGAATGGGCTGATTCTTGCATATGTTGTCCCCCTGAATAAGGGCTATCAGGGGATACCTGTTTTGGAGGTGTAGCATATGTATTTGGGGTACATCCAGGAATTGGGGAAAAAGGTGTACAGTATAATTGTGTTAAGTGTTAATCTAAGGGGAGGAAATGTGTGGGAGGTACATCCATGTGATTGGTTAATTTCATCCTCCCCCTGGGAGTGTCCTGTATGTACTTGTTGGTAATAAAAGCCAGACTGGGAGTTCCTGCTTAACCCTCAAAATGAAGTGTCGTCTCGTTCTTGGGGGGGATTGGATTGTAAGCTGACTGCCAAGAGTGTAAGCCGATTGTATGCTTTTCTTGTTCAGCTGTTCCAGTTCGGAGTGTTATTTCGTATCCAGCTCGTGAGTTCTGATGTTCTGCAGTAGCTGTGCCTGTCTATGGAAAAGGGGATTATCGCCTAAACGAATTTTTCCCCTTGTATGCTGAAACGGTCCGTTACAGGACCTTTATAGCTCCAGCTCACACAGGTCCCTTACAGGGATAGGAACTAGACGGTTCACACTGAGAGAGCTAGTTCCTATCCAGCAGAAGGACCTTTATAGCTCCAGCTCACACAGGTCCCTTACATAGTTTTTATATTGCTAATGGACTGTAAACCTTAAGCTAATAGTGATCCTTTACAAGGATAAGAATTCCTAGTTTTTATACTGCTAATGAACATTTATTGATTGCAAACTTCTCAGCTAGAGGGAATGATTTTCACTTATGTGGAGCACAAGACAGCACGTACTGAGATCTGAGTTTGTTACACGCAAAGACCTGCTGCAGCCCTTGCGGCTCATGATAACTGGATGCTGCGGGCCGGTAGGGAGACCGAGTTGCTCCCAACTTCGTAAAGCTGTAGCAGAGTGTAAAGTGGGGGACAGTGCTTATGTGGTTGCAGGTCAATTTGAAAGTAAAGGGATGCAATTGCTGGCAATGGAGAGATTGAAGTGGGCAGTATATAGACCCACGCAAGGTGAGGGAGGATATATGGCACTGTGATTAGATACAACACCCATATTCATGTCATTGCTTTGAAATAAAATTTATATAAACACACTGAACTGTTAATGCTGAGATTTTCTTTTCTTCTTTTGACTTCCGCAGTGTCATTATATACCTATATTTATTGTTTAGTTTATGGGTACTGGTCTGGTTCGTTTCTGACTCCAACATTTTTTCATTTGTCGTGGACTCATAGAGGGTGATTTTGTCCATGGAGCGGCAGCCGCAAGTGTCAGGAAAGTGAGGTGCTTTGGCTGTTATATTTATAAAATCCATTGCACTGGTTTTATACTTCACACAGCACATTTGGCTTCTGAAATTGAGACTCTGCCACGCACAGTTTGGTGGAGATTATTAGAGGAATTCTAGGCAAATAGCACCAGAGCAATCCCTACTTTTGTCATGACTTCATGCTGGAAATTGGAGCACACTAAGATTGTGCCACTATTGGGCACCATTTCTTTCAGCACCACCTATGAAAATCCTGACACATTGCCCTTTAACTTTACACCTGTGTGGTCTTTCTATTAACTCACAATCAATCTTCATCTGAGCTGCAGAAACTCCCGGCTGTCTTTAAAAATTTTGTAGAACATTTGTAAAACTTGGTGTACCCCAGTTGTTGCAGAAAATGGCACTATCTCCTACTCAAGTATTAACTTTTTCCTAGTCAACCATATGTTTTACAGATTAAATACGTTTTTACATATTTAAAAAAAAAAAAAAATCTTCTTTTGCAATGGTTTGCCATTATAGGCTGGTGTAGGCTATTTTGTTGCTTATTTTGCAAGGGATGTGGTAGCTTGTTGTCAGTTGGCTGTAGTGACTTGTGTTTTTTTTTTATGGGTATTTTTATACACTTTGATAAGGACATGTTAGCCGAAGATTGTGAAAAATAAAGAGAACTGTAAAGCGGAATGGGTATATGGTACTGTGTTTACTACTCACATCTGCTTGCCATGATTTGAAAGGCTAGAAATATCATAGAAACATTGTTCATTATTTCTTTTCATTTTATTTATTCAATATTCTTCCATCTACCCTGGACTCACTGTGCCCTTCCACCTTAAACGGTGTGGTCTTTAAACATCTAGCAGGAGAAAAATGCAGTTATTGACCATATATTCTACCATGGATATTCTACCTTGCTTTTAGGACAATATACAGCTGTGCTAGTTCACATCACCTTTGTACATGTCCACTACACAATACTTTGAAGGCAGCATCTTATGCCTGGGCTCCTATTTCACAAACCACACCTGCTACTATGTGGACTTAATCCGCGGTTAGTTAGGAGTCAGGTTGTTGTTTTTTCTAAAACTAACAAAGCTATATTTTCAACAACAAAAATATAATTCTTAAAGGGACACTGTAGGCCCCAGAACCACTACAGCTTAATGAAGTGGTTAATTTCTGTTCAGCTGAATCATAAGAGTAACAACATGTACATTGAAAGGACGTCACATACGTAGTATGGCACATGACCATCTTTGTTCCCCTTCTTCTAGTAAGACCCTATCGCTACACCCTCCTATTCTAAGAACACCCTGCCTAGTAATGCCCCCTAGATAAACTTAGAATCAATTTGTTGCATATTTTATGCTGTTAGTTAATAGTTGTCAATATTTGATTGATAATTAATGATACTCCCACTAGACCCACCCCTTATTGCATAAGATTTATAAGCAGTGTTCTGTTTAATACATTTTGGAAATTTTCTGAATCAGACTCCTTTGTATGGTCTATCAAGAGTGTCTCCAAATACTTGAGGTCGTGGTACAGTTTTGTTAGAACTATAAGACCATGGCAGGTAATTCTGCTGATTATCAAGGACAGGACATGTTCCAACACTTAATATCGTGATTCTGGTGTCTATAGCTTTTCCCTGCACGGTTTTCAATGTAAACACTGCCTTTTGAGAGAAAATGCATCTCTATGAGTAGATGGTGATTGGCGCAGTGAGGCATTTTTGCCACGCATGCGCAGTAGTCTCCTAATGCTATCCTATGGGAAGCAATGGACTGGTTCAGATCATCAAGAATAATTAACCATTGAGGCAGGGCCAGCCACTGCGAGCCAACACAGCGTGGGAAAAAAGGTGAGGGCGCCAGTCATACTCACCGACAGACACACACACACACTCACTAATTTGACACTCACTGACAGACACACACCTATCGTACTGTGCTGCGGAATTTGTTGGGGATTTATAAATACTAATAATAATACTGGCACACACACACACACACACACATTCTCTCGCACTCACAAATTATTAGTTTTTTAATTTAATGGCACCCAGCCTCCCTACGTTCCTTTCCCCTTCGGGTCCAGTGTGGGGTTGCTCTGCCTCTTCGCGGGCCGGCTTCCGGCATCACAGCAGAGCAACAAGATCACAGCTTCTTCGACGCCGCCTCCATTCTCCCTCAGCCCCCTGAACGCACTGACAAATACCCAAGCGCCAAGAGAAAATTCCTAGTCGCCATGGCGATCTGGCGCCTGGGATTTGTTGAGTCTTGATTTAATCTATTAGATTAATATACCCATGTGACTAAAAAGTTATTGTTTGGTTGTGGGAGACTGTTCCTGTCCGTGAATTGCCCTGTATTCATATGCTTTGCCTGCTCCCCTTTCGGGAGCGCCATATGAACGTGTTCCGTTCACCTCTTTAACGGGGACCACCACGAAACCCCCCATTTAGAATGTTGTTGTAGAACGTTCAAACCGCGTTACAAGGTGTCAAAACCACAGACCGCAAGGGAAGCCTCGGCGCATGCCGACCCTGGGTGACAGCCCGTTCATTAGACGAACGTCATCCAGGGGGAGCATTTGCGGATTCCAATGCTCCCTGGCATGCTCACACCAATCAATTAGAACGTTGGCAACTCGCAACATAAGTGTGAAACCGCAAGAGAAGTAATTAATGAGTGCTTCCCTGGGTTGCCGCCGTTTGTATAGACGAACGGCATCCAGGGGGAGCATTTGTGTGGCCAAATAAAGTGGTTGTTGCACCCCTGGAACAGTGTGTCGTCCAGTTACTAGGGGAAAATGGGTCTCTTCATTCTGCATTAGCTGATGTAACCAGTCGGGTTACCCTCGGCCCGCTACAGAGACTAACATGGTTTCCCACATGAGAAGAAAAACAGCATAGGCATATAGTTAAAAGAAAACAAACAGATTTTAATTTAAATTTCTTTTTTATTAAAAGTAAACAGGAATAAAGTTTAACATTGTGAAACATGTACAGTTGTTGCTTTATTCTATTCTATTCCCATAAACATATTAAAAGGATAACTCCAGAATGAATGAACACTGATATAAATAATAAAAGTTAAATTAAAAATATATATTTACCGTATTTATTGGCGTATAACACGCATTTTTTTCTCCCTGAAAATAGGGGGCAAATGATGTGTGCATGTTATACGCTAATATACATATTTTTCGCTCCAAAGTGAGGGGAAATGTCTGTGCGTCTTATGGAGCGAATGTGAAGGTTTAGTTACCTGTCTTGAAGCGTGGGCCGGTGTTCAGCGCGCACCGCGGTACTGGAACTTCAATTTCGGTTTCCGGCGGGACTGAAAGGAAGTGCTCACTCAGTGTGCCCACTTCCTTTCAGTCCCGCCGGAAACTGGAACCTGAAATTTAAGTTCCTGTACCAGGGTGCGCGCTGTGAAGCCGGCCCACGCTTCAAGACAGGTAAGTAATTATGGGACATGGGGAGGGAAAGTGCACTATGGGACAAGGGGAGGGGGGACACTATGGAAGGGGGGGAGAACACTATGGGATGAGGGAGAATACTATGGAATGGGGGGGGAACACTATGGCATGAGGGTGGGGGAACACTATGGGAGGGGGGGGGAATTTCCTTCTTAAAATGAGGTGCGTGTTATACGCCGGGGCGTGTTATACGCCGATAAATACGGTATATTACAGAAAATCTAACTAATTATGTTAAAAATGTTTTCATCAAGTTTCAACATGCAGTAGTAAAAAAACATTCATTTCATTTTTAAAATACTTACTTTAAAAAAAAAGTATTATTGAGCTTCTCAAGGGAGGTATACTCCTATTTTGAGTCCCCCTGAGAGAATTTTATTGGACAGTTTTGGTGATACATTGAGCGCATGCACTTTGCACAAAGTGGATTGACCTGCAGATGGGAGTAGCAACGCACACTCCCAGGCAGTCCACAAGGAATGGGCGCTCACACATACGATAGGTGGGTGGTAAAGACATATACACAAATACATGAAATACAACACTCAATGATGAGTGGACATTAGATTAGGGTAAACATTTATTTTTTTAATGAGGGATATTTTTCATAAATATAGAGTTAAAATTATACAATTTATTTGTTAACAGAGTTTGAGAGCAAGCTTAGAAGATCAAGTTGCTAGGTCCCTTACTCGGGGCATAAGTGCCCCTGAATAAAACAGTGATATGGTCTGTGGGTGACACTCACACTGAGGCAGGGCTGGTGCTAGACTATTTTCCACCCTAGACAAGACCAGATACTTGCACCACCCCCAAAAAACAAAAATCGCCAGCTTTGTGTGTCTCTCTGTCCCTCTTAGCCCTGTGTCTCTTTGCCTCTCTGTGTGTCTTTTTATCCTCCAAGCTCCTGTATGTGTGTCTTTTTCTCTCTAAGCCCTTCTGTGTCTGACACCCCAGCCCTTCTGTGTGCCTCTTTGCCCCCCTTAGCCCCTCTGTGTGTCTGTTTCCCCAAGTTTGTCTCCTTGCCCCTGCGTGTCTTTTTCCCCCCAAAGCCCCACTGTGTCTCTTTGCCCCCCCCCCCCGCAGCTCTCTTTGTATGTCTTTGTCCTTCCATGTGTCTCTTTGCCCCTCTGTGTATCTCTTTGTTCCTCCAGCTCTGTGTGTCTTTATATCCCCCCCAACTCTTCTGTGTTCCTCTTTGTTTAGCTAAGTCCCTCTAAGGTTGCTCCTCCTTGTCTGTTTGTCCCCGCCAAACCCTCTGTTTGTGTCTTTGCCACCCAAAGCCTCTTTGTGTGTCACTTTGCCCCCTGTGTATCTCTGCCACCCCTGCCCCACTCTGTGTCTTTTTGTCCACCCTCAGTCCCCTATGTGTCTCTTTGTCCGTCCGCTCTTTTTGCTGTCTTCCTCCTTCTGCAGTGCCAGCTTACCTACTTGTAGCGTGGTCGAGTGAACTGTGGTGGAGAATCTCTGTATCCACTATTCTGTCTGGGAGCACTTCCGGTTAGACTGGGTAGAGGATACAGAAGATTCTCTACTGCGGTGCCTTGGCCACGCTACATGAAATGATTGGCAGGAGGGGAATGCGTGGGACAGACACACTGGCTGTGCGTGGCTGGGAGAGACACACACTGGCTGTGCGTGGGTAAGGGAGAGAGAGCGACACACACACCGGCTGTGCGTGGCTGGCAGAGAGAGCGACACACACACACACCGGCTGTGCGTGGCTGGCAGAGAGAGCGACACACACACACAGGCTGTGCGTGGCTGGGAGAGAGAGCGACACACACACACAGGCTGTGCGGGGGTGGGGGAGAGACACGCTGGCTGTGCGTGGGAGAGCGAGACACGCTGGCTGTGCGTGGGAGAGTGGGAGAGCGAGACACGCTGGCTGTGCGTGGGAGAGAGAGAGAGCGAGACACGCTGGCTGTGCGTGGGTGGGAGAGACACACGCTGGCTGTGCGTGGGTGGGAGAGACACACGCTGGCTGTGCGTGGGTGGGAGAGACACACGCTGGCTGTGCGTGGGTGGGAGAGACACACGCTGGCTGTGCGTGGGTGGGAGAGACACACGCTGGCTGTGCGTGGGTGGGAGAGACACACGCTGGCTGTGCGTGGGTGGGAGAGACACACGCTGGCTGTGCGTGGGTGGGAGAGACACACGCTGGCTGTGCGTGGGTGGGAGAGACACACGCTGGCTGTGCGTGGGTGGGAGAGACACACGCTGGCTGTGCGTGGGTGGGAGAGACACACGCTGGCTGTGCGTGGGTGGGAGAGACACACGCTGGCTGTGCGTGGGTGGGAGAGACACACGCTGGCTGTGCGTGGGTGGGAGAGACACACGCTGGCTGTGCGTGGGTGGGAGAGACACACGCTGGCTGTGCGTGGGTGGGAGAGACACACGCTGGCTGTGCGTGGGTGGGAGAGACACACGCTGGCTGTGCGTGGGTGGGAGAGACACACGCTGGCTGTGCGTGGGTGGGAGAGACACACACTGGCTGTGCGTGGGTGGGAGAGACACACACTGGCTGTGCGTGGGTGGGAGAGACACACACTGGCTGTGCGTGGGTGGGAGAGACACACACTGGCTGTGCGTGGGTGGGAGAGACACACACTGGCTGTGCGTGGGTGGGAGAGACACACACTGGCTGTGCGTGGGTGGGAGAGACACACACTGGCTGTGCGTGGGTGGGAGAGACACACACTGGCTGTGCGTGGGTGGGAGAGACACACACTGGCTGTGCGTGGGTGGGAGAGACACACACTGGCTGTGCGTGGGTGGGAGAGACACACACTGGCTGTGCGTGGGTGGGAGAGAGAGAGACACATGCTGGCTGTGCGTGGGTGGGAGAGAGCAGGGCCAGCCCAAGAAGCCAAGCCTCCCCAAAAAAGCTTTGCGCACATCCATTATGTTATACAGTGTGTGTAGTGAATGCATTGTGTATAGTGGATGCAGTTTCTGTGTGTGTGTGTGGGTAGTGGATGCAATGTCTTTATGTGTAGTGAATGTAATGCAGCGGGATTGGATAAGGGCTGTGAGGGGACAGTAGTTTTTTTAATATTTTTATTAATTTAGTTTAGTTTTTTTCTCCCTGCCTCTTACCTGTTTCAGGGTGGGGGCACACAGGATTCCCTGGTGGTCTGGTGGCACAGCATACGGTGTCCTGTGAAGAAGGGACCCAGGAGTGTAATATTGCACCTCCTGAAGCATCAGGTCCTCTCTTCTCGCGAACTGTGTGAGCGTTGCTGCAGGTTGCCATGGCAACGCTACGCATAACATGTAATGCAAGTCGGGAGCGTTGCCATGGCAACACTTACACACTCACACCGAGGGGATGGGAGAAAGAGACACTCACACACCGAGGGGATGGGAGAAAGAGACACTCACACACCGAGGGGATGGGAGAAAGAGACACTCACACACCGAGGGGATGGAAGAAAGAGACACTCACACACCGAGGGGATGGGAGAAAGAGACACTCACAGTGAGGGGATGGGAGAAAGAGACACTCACACACCGAGGGGATGGGAGAAAGAGACACTCACAGTGAGGGGATGGGAGAAAGAGACACTCACACACCGAGGGGATGGGAGAAAGAGACACTCACAGTGAGGGGATGGGAGAAAGAGACACTCACAATGAGGGGATGGGAGAAAGAGACACTCACAAGGAGGGGATGGGAGAAAGAGACGCTCACAATGAGGGGATGGGAGAAAGAGACACTCACAATGAGGGGATGGGAGAAAGAGACACACGGTCAGTGGGGATACAAAGGGTTAATATATCACGCTATCAGAGAGAGTTGGGAGAGAGAAAGAAAGACAAAAATATCAAAGTCACATTATAAATCAATGTATTCTGTAAAACATAGCTGGACAGTGATTAATATCTACAATTAAAGACAAAAAAGAGATTTAAAATACAGGTTTTAACACAGCTGCATAATTATCTGGCAAAAAACTATATAAAACTATATAAAATGAAATAAAAGTGACTTCTCTTATAGATCCCCTTTTTCTTCCTTCTCCATAATCTTCTACATGTTAATTCTCTGCAATGGCTGCAGTGTTCAGTTTTACCCATACAATTCCCATACATTGCAATCCAGGCTGTCTTGTGAAATAAGATGTTTAGTAAAGTTAATATCAATGTTTCCATCAGAACTCTCCCATCAGCAGCAGCAGGAGATCAGCACAGCTCAGTCCACTTCATTCATTTGGATTTCCCGCTTTGCTGTTTCCTGTAGCTCTCTGTACCATGTGACCAAGCAGTCACATGGTCTGGTGATGTCACCAGGGTCCTTCTACTGGATAGGAACTAGCCGCTACCGTTCGGCCATGTTGGGTGTATGTTACAGCAGGAATGTGTATATCAACAAAGGGATCGAACATAATATGTGACTTGTGATCAATAAATCCTGGCTGATTAATAGACGGTATGTTATTGTAAGTCAGCTATCATCAAACATAACAGGTACTCGGTATCATTATACAGAGCAACATGTTTATTATCAGTGTATAGATACTCGGTATCATTATACAGAGCGACATGTTTATTATCAGTGTATAGATACTCAGTATTATTATACAGAGCGACATGTTTATTATCAGAGTATAGATACTCAGTTTTATTATACAGAGCGACATGCTTATTATCAGCGTATAGATACTCAGTATTATTATACAGAGCGACATGTTTATTATCAGCGTATAGATACTCAGTATTATTATACAGAGCGACATGTTTATTATCAGTGTATAGATACTCAGTATTATTATACAGAGCGACATGTTTATTATCAGTGTATAGATACTCAGTATTATTATACAGAGCGACATGCTTATTATCAGCGTATAGATACTCAGTATTATTATACAGAGCGACATGTTTATTATCAGCGTATAGATACTCAGTATTATTATACAGAGCGACATGTTTATTATCAGTGTATAGATACTCAGTATTATTATACAGAGCGACATGTTTATTATCAGTGTATAGATACTCAGTATTATTATACAGAGCGACGTGTTTATTATCAGTGTATAGATACTCAGTATTATTATACAGAGCGACATGTTTATTATCAGAGTATAGATACTCAGTTTTATTATACAGAGCGACATGCTTATTATCAGCGTATAGATACTCAGTATTATTATACAGAGCGACATGTTTATTATCAGCGTATAGATACTCAGTATTATTATACAGAGCGACATGTTTATTATCAGTGTATAGATACTCAGTATTATTATACAGAGCGACATGTTTATTATCAGCGTATAGATACTCAGTATTATTATACAGAGCGACATGTTTATTATCAGTGTATAGATACTCAGTATTATTATACAGAGCGACATGTTTATTATCAGTGTATAGATACTCAGTATTATTATACAGAGCGACGTGTTTATTATCAGTGTATAGATACTCAGTATTATTATACAGAGCGACATGTTTATTATCAGAGTATAGATACTCAGTTTTATTATACAGAGCGACATGCTTATTATCAGCGTATAGATACTCAGTATTATTATACAGAGCGACATGTTTATTATCAGCGTATAGATACTCAGTATTATTATACAGAGCGACATGTTTATTATCAGTGTATAGATACTCAGTATTATTATACAGAGCGACATGTTTATTATCAGTGTATAGATACTCAGTATTATTATACAGAGCGACATGTTTATTATCAGTGTATAGATACTCAGTATTATTATACAGAGCGACATGTTTATTATCAGCGTATAGATACTTAGTATTATTATACAGAGCGACATGCTTATTATCAGCGTATAGATACTCAGTATTATTATACAGAGCGACATGTTTATTATTAGTGTATAGATACTCAGTATTATTATACAGAGCGACATGTTTATTATCAGAGTATAGATACTCAGTATTATTATACAGAGCGACATGTTTATTATTAGTGTATAGATACTCAGTATTATTATACAGAGCGACATGTTTATTATCAGAGTATAGATACTCGGTATTATTATACAGAGCGACATGTTTATTATCAGCGTATAGATAGTCAGTATTATTATACAGAGCGACATGTTTATTATCAGCGTATAGATACTCAGTATTATTATACAGAGCGACATGTTTATTATCAGTGCATAGATACTCCGTATTATTATACAGAGCGACATGTTTATTATCAGTGTATAGATACTCAGTATTATTATACAGAGCGACATGTTTATTATCAGTGTATAGATACTCAGTATTATTATACAGAGCCACATGTTTATTATCAGCCTATAGATACTCAGTATTATTATACAGAGTGACATGTTTATTATCAGCGTATAGATACTCACGATTATTATACAGAGCGACATGTTTATTATCAGTGTATAGAGACTCCGTTTTATACAGAGCGACGTGTTTATTATCAGCGTATAGATACTCAGTATTATTATACAACGACATGTTTATTATCAGCGTATAGATACTCAGTAGTATTATACAGAGTGACATGTTTATTATCAGTGTATAGATACTCAGTATTATTATACAGAGCGACATGTTTATTATCAGCGTATAGATACTTAGTATTATTATACAGAGCGACATGTTTATTATCAGTGCATAGATACTCCGTATTATTATACAGAGCGACATGTTTATTATCAGTGTATAGATACTCAGTATTATTATACAGAGTGACATGTTTATTATCAGCGTATAGATACTCAGTATTATTATACAGAGTGACATGTTTATTATCAGCGTATAGATACTCCGTTTTATACAGAGCGACGTGTTTATTATCAGTGTATAGATACTCAGTATTATTATACAGAGCGACGTGTTTATTATCAGCGTGTAGATACTCAGTATTATTTTACAGACTAGTGACTACATTATTATGTGGATACTGTGGTGAATACCAGCAGTCCCCTCTAGGGGAGCTTTGCACAATGCACAGTTTGTCCCTAACCAGCTCCTGTAGTAAGTGTGCAAGGCATGCTGGGATCCCAGCTTGGAGAGAGAGAGAAGCCGCTTTAGCTCGATACCCAAAAAGGATCCTGCAAGTGTAGAACAATCCCACTAGCTATGGTACAGCTAGTATACTCTTTCCCCACAAAACGAGTCGAGGCTGCGATTTGAAGGTCAAATAAGAACTGGTTTTAATGGCACACAGGGATCGATATTTATGCAAAATCTCAGGTCCAGGGACAGCCCCCTCTGGACCTGATTGGATACATGGATAACATAAGGGATCAACCAATGAGAATACAGTGTATCATTTGAATTTGCTACCGCCCAGCTTGGAGATAATGAATCCAACGGTTAGAGTAATACAATTATCTCCAAGCGCCCAAAACCCACGTTTATTTTACACACAGAAAACAGGTTAAAAATATATAATTCTAAAATTTTTGTATATACTTCGGTACTTTGACCATTCATTCTGTAGCTCTGGTCTGTGTGCACTAGTTCCCCGAATAGTGCCTCAAACTCTCGAACCATATGCTTGATTTCGTCGTGGTAAAGTCTGATCACATATTTGGTCGCCGGCTTGAGATGGCGGCCATGTTTTTGGGTGCGACAATAGGCAGCGGGACCTCTGCGTCAACTCGTGGAACTAATAACGGCCAGAGTTGTGCACGAATCCCCGCTCTCTGGCTGGATGTTGTCGCTGTTCGGGATACGAATTTAGACTGACGTGAAGGGGCACTTAACCTGTGGTTAACCGCAACATTCCACATTCTAATTGAGGCCACACGCCAGGTTGTAGGTGGTCCCCGTTCGTGACCCTTTCGGTAGTTTAACCATCGGGAGATAAGGCACGAACGGATATATCCTGGGGACGTCAATTAGCCTGCGGTTAACGGCAACTCTCTGGGTGATCAATTGGTGACACATTCTCCCAGCCGGGTGGTCAGCCGTTCGGTAGCTGGAGAGGTGACCGGGGTTAAGTGGCTGCACACGCCAGGGACCGGGTGGTCTGTTATTCGTTTCACGAACCGGTGTATATAATCCATTCGGGAGATGAGTGTAGAATTCAAGTACCGAAGCAATAGCAGCACAAAAGAACCAACATAATCCTTGTCTGTAACAGTTTTGTAACAGCACCTTTGGCTCCCTGGGGCTCCCTGGACTGCTGAGGAGAGGGACCAACTGCCTCCTCTCCTAAGGGCACATGTTGCCACTGGGGAGGAAGGACGGCACCTTCGGCTCCCTGGGGTTTCTTTTTGGCCAAATCTGCTTTGAACTGCAGGTACTCTGACACTCTTTTACTTGTGCTCTGTACGTATCTCTCCTCTGGATTGGGTCTTAAGAAAGCCAGCAGACTTTTCAACATAGCATCAAACTCCTCTTGGGTGTAACTGGGTGCCATGCTTGCTCTGTAGCTGTCCCTCTGGGCTGTGGGAATGATCCCGCCGCTTGCCACCAATTGTAACGGCACCCCCAGGCATAAAAGGGGTTAACAGCCGTTTAGGAGATATTCCCCTTCCAGATAAACGGGCAGCTACTGTAGACACCAATCTACCGAACCGGAGAAGCATACAAATGCTCTCAAACATATGAATGCTGTAAACAGCCGAATAGGAAAAAACATACGAACAGTTTACACTCCTGGCAATTGGAAACTTACATTTTCAGAATCAGCATACTCCAAATAGTATTTTGTTATACGAATGGGCTCCATGGCATAGCTATCTGGGGTATCACTGTTCAAATAGGGAAAGTACCGAATGATCCGGCTTTCATGTCTTTGCAGGGGAAAATCAAGCGTTTCAACATGGGGCCATAGTCTAGAGGGAGCAGGCGAGCAACCAGGCCCCTCCAATGCCCAGTGGCGGGGTTGGTACAGTCACATATAACAACTAGGGATGCCCTGATGTTCGTCTTCCGAAATTTTCGGTCGAAAATCGGCCTATCCTATTTCAGAAGAAAGAGGGTCAAATCTGCCATTTTTTTTATTTTTTTTTTATATTCTTTATTTTTGGAGTGCATAGTTTAACAAACATGCTTGCATTTACAATTCATATGATTATATATTACAATGAAAGATGGCAATGATAACTACCTCTAGCATGTAAGCTCATTGAGAAGAGCCCTCAACTGTGTTGTCTGGTTACAACTATATGTCTGTTCGTCCACCCATTGTAAAGCGCTCCGGAATTTGATGGCGCTATATAAATAGCATAATTATAATACTTCACGTTTTTTTTTTTTTTTTTGTGTGTGACAATTTTTGTTTTTTGGGGGTACAGAAACGAAGAAGGGTGATGGAGAATAAAACACATACGGAAGTTTCAATCATCATCTCGGTATATCCAGTTCAATTTGCATGTTAGTATACATTGCATACAGCTATAATCTAGACAGTAAACAGCTCAGTATAGACAGTTCACTTTGGCCCTTGGTTCGTAACCTAGAGTTCAGGCAGTTGTGAGTTTGGCCACGTCGTGCTGCCATAATACAGACAATGGGGCTGTGTGCGGTTACTTACCTCTCCTGCAGCTCCTGTCAGCTCTCTCCTCCTCCGCGGCGGTCCGTTCAGCACCTCTGTCAGCTCCCAGTGTAAGTCTTGCGAGAGCCGCGGGGTCATAGCGCGGCTCTCACGAGACTTAGTGTGAGCTGACAGAAGAGCTGCACGGACCGGAGAGGTAAGAGCTTCCTGCCAGCCCCCCTCCCCCCCACTGAACTGCCAATGCCACTGGACCACCAGGGAAGGAAAAAACAGGGAGGGGGGACGAAAATAATAATAATAATAATAATAAAAATAAATAATAATATAAATAATATAACAAATTTGTTTTTTTAATAATAATAAAAAAAATATTAAAAATGCCCACCCCCACCAAGGCTCTGCATCACACTCTGCATCACACACACACACACTGCACTCATACACACACACTGCACTCATACACACACACTGCACTCATACACACACACTGCACTCATACACACACACTGCACTCATACACACACACTGCACTCATACACACACACTGCACTCATACACACACACTGCACTCATACACACACACTGCACTCATACACACACACTGCACTCATACACACACACTGCACTCATACACACACTGCACTCATACACACACTGCACTCATACACACACTGCACTCATACACACACTGCACTCATACACACACTGCACTCATACACACACTGCACTCATACACACACTGCACTCATACACACACTGCACTCATACACACACACACTGCACTCATACACACACACACTGCACTCATACACACACACACTGCATTCATACACACACACACTGCATTCATACACACACACACTGCACTCATACACACACACACTGCACTCATACATACACACTGCACTCATACACACTGCACTCATACATACACACTGCACTCATACATACACACTGCACACACGGCACTCATACACACACACGGCACTCATACACACACACACGGCACTCATACACACACACACGGCACTCATACACACACACACGGCACTCATACACACACACACTGCACTCATACACACACACACTGCACTCATACACACATACACACACACTGCACTCATACACACATACACACACACTGCACTCATACACACATACACACACACTGCACTCATACACACATACACACACACTGCACTCATACATACATACATACACACACACTGCACTCATACATACATACATACACACACACTGCACTCATACATACATACATACACACACACTGCACTCATACATACATACATACACACACACTGCACTCATACATACATACACACACACACACACTGCATTCATTATATACACACACACACACTGCATTCATTATATACACACACTGTAAATAAATATTCAATTAATATAATTTTTTTAGGATCTAATTTTATTTTGAAAGTTACCAGTAGCTGCTGCATTTCCCACCCTAGTCTTATACTCGAGTTAATAAGTTTTCCCAGTTCTTTTGGGGTAAAATTAGGGGCCTTGGCTTATATTCGGGTCGGCTTATACTCGAGTATATACGGTATATAACAAATGATATGTGAATGCCTAATGATGGATAGCATGGCTGAACGAGGTTTATAAAATAAGTGAAATTAATATCACTGATTGTATCTTTACAATGGCACCTGTCATGGGGTGAGATAAATTAGGCCGCAAGGGAGCAGTCAGTTCCTGAATTTGTGTTAGAAGCGTAAAAAGGGCCAAGCAAAAAGATCTGAGTGACTTTGACAAGGGTCAAATAGTGATGGCTAGATGACTGGACCAGAGCAAGTCTGATGGGTGTTCTCGGAATGCAAAAGTATTTCAAGGAAGGACAGCAAGTGAACTGGCATCATGGTCATGGGTGCACATGGCTCATTGATGTATGTGGGTGTAGCGGATTGGTACTGGGCTGTCCTACAACATTCATGGGAATAATTGTATTCGTTTATATTGCCAGTTAATGTGTGTAAACTACTGTATTCCTCTGGTTGTTCGGTAGAATCATTCGAATAAAACAAGGGAATGAAACTACCGAACAACCAGACCACCTTGTGTAAAGTGTGCCTTCAATTACCGTTTGCAACAATGTTGCAAACGGGTAATTAATTATCCGTGCAGTGTGGTCTTTGTTCTCTGGGTGGCCGCCATTCGGGATACGAACACGTGGCGGTGGCCATCTTAGACTGCCGAACAGCGGTGTTTTGCCGTCGAGTGTCTGGAACCGAAATCGGACACTTGACTAGGCAAACACCGCTGAGACCTCCAGACTCCCAATACTTCGTGGGGAAACTACCGAACGGCCCGCTATTCGGTAGGAGGAACCCCACGAACTGGGGGATTCATCCGAATCCTCGTCAGGCTACAGAACATCAATAATTCGCCTGTTTATATTCTCCTGTTTGTGACCGACCGCAGGGCCAAAATACATGGAACTGTTTTCGGACACTTTACCCCAGCGGTCGGTCAAAACTACACCTAGTCATAACTCCCGAACCCCTGGTCCGATCTGGGTGATTTTTGAGTATGTTGCTCACCCAGATCAGGGCTACCAGGGGATACCATTCTTAAAGGGGTACCCCTACGTTTAGGGGTACATCCAGAAACTGTGGAAATTCATGTACATTATAAGGGGATTATGATGCTAGAGGAGGGGAGGAGATGTGTGGGAGGTTACCATCACCTTGTTCCTGAGCCTCCCTGGGATCTCTAGTGGAGAATAGCTGTGAAAGATCGGCTCTCCGCTACAGTGAGGAACATAGAGAAGTCCCCATAGAAGGTAAGCTGAGATCCATCAAACGGCCAGTAGAGGTATTATGTGTGAGGAGGGCTTGCATTTGTTTGTGGTGTGTTGTATTGTGTCACTGAATAGTTTTGATAACTGAATGCAAGGTACATAAAATAACATTACAATTTATTTTTCTTTTTTAGAACTGAGCTCATTGGAAAATACTTTCCCTAAAACAGAAACAGCAGCTGTCAATCTCTATTTGGTAAGTTCAGTGCCTTTTTTTTTTAGTTTATGTTTATTATAATCTATAAACATATTATATATATATAAACATAAAAGATCCAGCACACGCACTCATTCACTAAACACCAACTTCAAGGCTTACATAATACAATAGTAAAAAAAAAACACTCCTAATCTAGGCAAAAACAATGGGGGCTTAGTTACAGTATATGTATGCAGACCTATGTGATGAATTGTGTATGTTGTATGAATTGGCCCCAGCAGGATGCTTATACAGGGAGTGCAGAATTATTAGGCAAGTTGTATTTTTGAGGATTAATTGTATTATTGAACAACAACCATGTTCTCAATGAACCCAAAAAACTCATTAATATCAAAGCTGAATATTTTTGGAAGTAGTTTTTAGTTTGTTTTTAGTTTTACCTATTTTAGGGGGATATCTGTGTGTGCAGGTGACTATTACTGTGCATAATTATTAGGCAACTTAAAGGGACACTATAGTCACCTGAACAACTTCAGCTTAATGAAGCAGTTTTGGTGTATAGAACATGCCCCTGCATCCTCACTGCTCAATCCTCTGCCATTTAGGAGTTAAATCCCTTTGTTTATGAACCCTAGTCACACCTCCCTGCATGTGACTTGCACAGCCTTCCATAAACACTTCCTGTATAGAGAGCCCTATTTAGGCTTTCTTTATTGCAAGTTCTGTTTAATTAAGATTTTCTTATCCCCTGCTATGTTAATAGCTTGCTAGACCCTACAAGAGCCTCCTGTATGTGATTAAAGTTCAATTTAGAGATTGAGATACAATTATTTAAGGCAAATTACATCTGTTTGAAAGTGAAACCAGTTTTTTGTTTCATGCAGGCTCTGTCAATCATAGCCAGGGGAGGTGTGGCTAGGGCTGCATAAACAGAAACAAAGTGATTTAACTCCTAAATGACAGTGAATTGAGCAGTGAAATTGCAGGGGAATGATCTATACACTAAAACTGCTTTATTTAGCTAAAGTAATTTAGGTGACTATAGTGTCCCTTTAACAAAAAACAAATATATACCCATTTCAATTATTTATTTTTACCAGTGAAACCAATATAACATCTCAACATTCACAAATATAAATTTCTGACATTCAAAAACAAAACAAAAACAAATCAGTGACCAATATAGCCACCTTTCTTTGCAAGGACACTCAAAAGCCTGCCATCCATGGATTCTGTCAGTGTTTTGATTTGTTCACCATCAACATTGCGTGCAGCAGCAACCACAGCCTCCCAGACACTGTTCAGAGAGGTGTACTGTTTTCCCTCCTTGTAAATCTCACATTTGATGATGGACCACAGGTTCTCAATGGGGTTCAGATCAGGTGAACAAGGAGGCCATGTCATTAGATTTTCTTCTTTTATACCCTTTCTTGCCAGCCACGCTGTGGAGTACTTGGACGCGTGTGATGGAGCATTGTCCTGCATGAAAATCATGTTTTTCTTGAAGGATGCAGACTTCTTCCTGTACCACTGCTTGAAGAAGGTGTCTTCCAGAAACTGGCAGTAGGACTGGGAGTTGAGCTTGACTCCATCCTCAACCCGAAAAGGCCCCACAAGCTCATCTTTGATGATACCAGCCCAAACCAGTACTCCACCTCCACCTTGCTGGCGTCTGAGTCGGACTGGAGCTCTCTGCCCTTTACCAATCCAGCCATGGGCCCATCCATCTGGCCCATCAAGACTCACTCTCATTTCATCAGTCCATAAAACCTTAGAAAAATCAGTCTTGAGATATTTCTTGGATACACAGATAGGGGAAGACGCTGTCTGAACCTATATAAAAAATTAATAAAACATAGTGAAGATTGTTACAATTATGCAATAACAGACACGTTCTTGAGTGCACTCACAAGATGTAGGTAGGAAAATCGCTTTGAAATTACCACCATCTACTCCTGTAGGGGGGTCACACATAGAATCCACTGGATATGATGGATATTGAAAATCCGGAAACCAAAGGTAGAGCAGGAACAAAGTATGGTAGAAAAAAGATATTTATTCTTAGATACAATAAAAGGCACTGGTCCAACGCGTTTCGTTCAATCAGAACTTCATCAGGGACCTCTCAGGTTAAAATAGTAATACAAATTCCATACATAAAAAATTCCCGCTATACCCTCCCTCATCCCACAGTCCCAATATATAAGACAACTCTCAATCCCATTGGTGGTGTGGTGGGTGTGTTCGAACTTGGTTCCGGATTCATCATCAACTTGCCGACTCACAGCTGATCGTAGTATTCTTTTCCCGCTTCTCGGGTTGCCAAGATGTCACCGGAAGTGACGTCTGCGTTCCAAATCGCACTTCCGTGCGTTCCAGCTGTAACTTCGCGTCCACAAGTAAAGTGGCCTTAGTGAGTCCCCGTAATAATGGATGCACATGCGCAATGGGCAAAAAGCTATACTTAAAAAAAAAAATGTGTCAGTATCTTGCGACTAACACTCAGCATTGGAAAAAAGAAAGAAGTATCAATATCAAAACATAAAAGCATGTATTGAAATGACATCAAAAACACAATCACCTCATATTTAATTTATTTAGTGTCTATTTTCAATGATTTTAGAAACTCTAGTCCAATGCATAAATATTGAAGGATATATATAGTAATAATAATCCTAATATGCACTCAGAATAAATAAAAAAATATATAAATAAAACATAAAAACACTAATAATAGTTAATATAAAATACATTTTAAACAGAAATACTCCATATAACTCAAACAATAATTATGATACTATGAATCCCTAGTATTCAAGGAAACAAACCAAATCAATATCCACATTTAACCCCCTCGGCTCCAGTGTCTGTAAACAGTGTATCCAATAGGTTTCTTTCTGTCGAAGTTGTTTTAATCTATCCCCTCCTCTCCAGTGAGGGGGGATGTATTCAATGCCTTTACACAAAAAATTCTTAAAATTAAATGCAGGACATGATTGACAGTGCAATGGAACCGAGTGGGTTGTAAGATGCTTTTTAATATTATTCAGATGCTCCATGAATCTAACTTTCAGCAATCTCTTGGTGCGTCCCACATATTGCTTGCCGCACGGACATTGCAGCAAATATACTACAAAGTCCGTGCGGCAGCCAATCAAAGATATTTCTTGGCCCAGTCTTGACGTTTTAGCTTGTGTGTCTTGTTCAGTGGTGGTAGTCTTTCAGCCTTTCGTACCTTGGCCATGTCTCTGAGTACTGCACACCTTGTGCTTTTGGGCACTCCAGTGATGTTGCAGCTCTGAAATATGGCCAAACTGGTGGCAAGTGGCATCTTGGCAGCTGCACGCTTGACTTTTCTCAGTTCATGGGCAGTTATTTTGCGCCTTGGTTTTTCCACACGCTTCTTGTGACCCTGTTGACTATTTTGAATGAAACGCTTGATTGTTTGATGATCACGCTTCAGAAGCTTTGCAATTTTAAGAGTGCTGCATCCCTCTGCAAGATATCTCACTATTTTTGACTTTTCTGAGCCTGTCAAGTCCTTCTTTTGACACATTTTGCCAAAGGAAAGGAAGTTGCCTAATAATTATGCATCCCTGATATAGGGTGTTGATGTCATTAGACCACACCCCTTCTCATTACAGAGATGCACATCACCTAATATGCTTAATTGGTAGTAGGCTTTCGAGCCTATACAGCTTGGAGTAAGACAACATGCATAAAAAGGATGATGTGGTCAAAATACTCATTTGCCTAATAATTCTGCACTCCCTGTATATGCAGGTTTAGGTGAGTGCAACCCTCTTGGTTTTATAATATATATAATAGAAAATAATATATTTTCTCAGGTCCTCTATAAGAGGCCTGAGAGTTGGAGGGTTCTGCACAGTATCTTAGCTGTTTCTAGAATTGCACTCTTCTGGACAGTAATTTTAGATGTCCCACATGGAATCTGTTGAAGCCACTCCCCCAACTTGGGAGTCACAGCTATCACAACTGGGACTACTACTGTCTTCACCTTCCACATCCTTTCTAGCTCGTCTTTCAGTCCTTGGTATTTCTCTACCATCTCATGTTCCTTCTTCCTGATGTAATAGTCACTGGGTATTGCAACATCCACCATGACTGCAGTCTTACGTTCCTTGTCTACGACCACAATGTCAGTTTGGTTGGTCAGCACTTGCTCGTCTGTCTGGATCTTGAAGTCCCACAGGATTGTAACCAAGTCATTCTCAACTACTCTTTTTCGTATCTCCCATCTGGACTTGGGCTGGTCCAATCCATATTTTGTGCAGATGTTTCGGTGCGCAATCTCATCAACTTGGTTCTGTCTCTCAGTGTATGCTGTTCCTGCTAACATCTTGCATCTGGCTACTAGGTGTTGGACTGTCTTAAAAGCCTCTTTGCACAGTCTGCACTTTGGGTCTTGCTTGCTGTGGTAGACTCCAGCTTCTATTGATTTGGTGCTGAGTGCTAGTTCCTGTGCTGCTAGGATTAGTGCCTTAGTGCTCTCTTTCAGTCCTGCCTTTTCCAACCACTGGTAGGATTTTGCCATGTGAGCCACATCCACTATCTGCCGGTGGAACACCCCATGGAGAGGTTTGCCTTGCCTGACCTCACGCCGGTCGGTACCTGAGTTAGTCTGGCAGCCCACCCACAACCAAATACTGGACCTGGTGAAGTTGGTAGCCTCTCTCTGTCCAGTGTGTCTACCAAGGTTGGGTTGATATCTGGCACTCTCTGTCTCTGTGTTGTTCCCTGGCTTGGAGTGGAGGTTACTTTGTGGGCAGAGATCAGCGATACTCTGCCCTGGTGCCAGCTCTTCAGCCAGGGGGTTAACTGGTGTGCAGTCCTGCCCTGTAACAAAGGGACAGGTAGGGCAGAGGTCAGCGGCACTCTGCCCGGATGCCAGCACTTCCGCTGGGGTAGCCTGTAGGAATCAGGCTCTGGACCAGAGGATATGGGAGGGCAGAGGCAAACTGCGCTCTGCCCAGATGCCAGCTCATCCGCTGGGATGGAGTCAGGGAATCCTACCCCCAGGCCCTGGTTGTGAATCTGCTGTGGAGAAAAGGGATCGCTTACCTCCTCCTCCTGGTATTCCTGCAGGGTTGGTTGGGAATCTGAACCGGCCGTCCAGCATCCCTATAAGTCCGGTGCAGAGACCGCGGTCCCATCTGCACCATCTAGGTTAGGGGTCCCTACAAGGTACGCTGCCGCTGAGGAGGGAGGACAATTTTAGTTCCATGAGCTCGACGGCAAAACTCCGCTGACCGCATTCCACTAAACAAGATGGCCGCCGCTACGTGTTCGACTATGCGAACGGCGAGCACCCAGCTGTTCGTCTATTAGCTTGCGGTTACCCACCATCCTGGAGCTGGCCCGGGGCCCCAAGCAGAGCCGGTGCTTCCTATAAGGCTGCAGCCGCCTGAGCGCTCTATAGAGAGCCTCAGGCGGCTGCAGCACTCCTCTCTCGTCACCTCCGTCCTCCCCTTCCATGTAGCGTGGCCGAGCTCCTCTTCCTCCTGGCTGTGTACTGAGTGCTCACTTCCTTTCAGTCCGGCCGGGAACAGGAAACTGAATCTCCTGTACCGCGCGGTACCCGGCCGGACTGACAGGAGGAAGAGGAGCTCGGCCACGCTACAGGGAAGGGGAGGTGAGAAGAACATAGGAGGGGAGGGGGAGTGAAAAAAACATAGGGGGGGAGGAAAAAAAAAACATGGGGGGAGTAAAAAAAAAACATGGGGAGGGGGAGTACAAAAAACATGGGGAGGGGTAGGAGTAAAAAAAAAACAGGGGGGGAGTTAAAAAAACATGGATAGGGGGAGAGGGGAGTAAAAAGGTCACGGGGAGGGGGGAGTAAAAAGGACAGTTTTAGATAATTTGCACATGTTTGTGAGAACTGAAAAATGTTAATGTGTGTGTGTTTGTCTGTTAGTGTGTGTATGTGTGTGTTTTAAAGGGACACTCCAGGCACCCAGACCACATCTGCCCATTGGAGTGGTCTGGGTGCCAACTCCCACTACCCTTAACCCTGCAACTGTAATTATTGCAGTTTTCATAAAGGGTTAACTCCTCCTTTAGTGGCTGTCTACTAGACAGCCACTAAAGGGCACTTCCTGCTTCATATCACAGGTTTTCTGTGCTAGAGCGTAGCTGGACATCCTCACGCTGTGTGAGGACCTCCAGCGTCACTCAATTCACCATAGGAAAACATTGAAAAGCATTTTCTCTGCATGCGCATTAGGTCTCCTCAGCCGGCGGGCGGGATCAGTCTCCCCCGCCGGCTGATGTAATTAAGGGGAGGAGTGGCGACGACCCAAAACCAACGCCGAGAGACATCAGCGGGGTTCTCAGGTAAGTCACTGAAGGGGTTTTCACCCCTTCAGCAACCGGGGATGGGTGGTGGGAGGGAGAGGGGACCTGCAGTGCCAGAAAAACTGATTGTTTTCCTGGCACTGGAGAGTCCCTTTAAGTATGTTGGATTTAGTTATTGTGCACTTTTTTAATGTATATTTGATTTTATGGTACAGTGGTGTTTTTTGCAAATGTTCAATTGTTGAAAATGTTCAAATTTTATGCACATTATATGCAACAGCAGTATTTGCACTGTAAACCTTTTTTATTTAAATAAAGTGTGGGTGAACTTAAACTGTATGGCTATGCTGTGGATCCTGTAGGCTTTGTGTGCGTGTGGGAGGGGGGAGAGTTGGGGGGGCCTCCATGTCTATTTTGCTTGGGGCCCCCAAATTCCTTCAAACGGCCCTCTTACGTGGACAATACATAGGGATCCTCACCACCTATGGTAGTGCTAGAGTCCAATGTATACACAGAGGGAACCTTACACCAATCCCATCCTGAATGTGGATCATAACCCAATATACCATCAATAATTAATTTTATATCTATCTGCGTCATGTTTTGCCCTTGACACATTCCTTTTTTTTTTATTATTCTTTATTTTGTTCACTCAGCAGGCGATAAAGAGAAAACAATACAATTTGTGGGCTGTTGCCCATAACGGTCACATATAATAACGAAAGCATTGTCACTGGCTGAGACATGGTGTCCCGCTGAGTGGGTTTTTGTTTTTTAACGGAAGCATGTTAGTCAACAAAGCATTTAAACATCAGTATGACCCCTTGGCACCTATATGTGGTTTACTTAAAAGACGGTCCATGGGTTGAGGTGTTCCACCGGAGTAGTTTACCTGAACTATCTATCTGCGCCAATGTTATCGTGGACGTTGACAAATTCTTTTTAAATACAGTAAACATGCAGCAGGGTTAGAACGTGGGTTGGGTGCACCTTGAATGATGTCCTTTAGAACAATAGAATTCAAGGGTTTCATTATTAGTTGGTCTCCTACTGTTAAAAATGGGAAGGCAGAGGAACCTATTGTCTCATTTGTGTTACCAGTCTTTATAGAGGTAGTTTTGATTTGTTTACCACTTTTTAATATCATTCCTGGTGTGTTAGTGACAGTATTTTTAATAGGGGGTGCGTTAAGCAAAGAATGAGTACTACGGCTGGTTCCTGAGGTTTGCCCTGATGCCTGTTCTTCATTTCCTTCTTCAGAACTATCTTCTTCTTCTGCTGTTATACGATGCCTTATGCCAGTATTAATAGCTACTAACAAAATTGCCTCATACTCCTCATCTTCAGGGGCTATAGGCAAAGAGGTATATGTGGGGGACTACAGGGGCGGCAAAGGTGTCTTTCGGGGAACAGTTTTTACTTGTAAATCTTTATCCTTAATCTCATTGCTCTTATGTTGTACTGAATCACAGTTCTCTAAATCAAGGTTATCTGGGGCTTTTCCTGTAGAACTAGCTACTTTCTTCTCCTTACCCCTAAGCTTCCTGCCTTTATTGGTTGTTGGGTACCAATGGGTGGCCAATTGCAACCAGTTTTCTCCTTGCAATTTCATATAGTCCTTGTTCCAATCGGGGTCCGGACCATACCAGGGCCATGCCCTTTTATCCTCTAAACATTATCCCTTAACCATATTTATGTGAAAGTCATTTTTGCCCCACAATGGGGCGTCCGTCCATCCGTCCAAGCCTCCGTCCATCCTGCTAAACTAGTGACAAATGGGATGGTTAAAAATCCTCCCAAGGCTCTACTCTGGAATCATAATTTAAACATGACTCCCCAGGGTGTGGTTGAGGGTAGGAAACAGATTGTGAATTTCCCATGTCCACACCGTGACTCAAGGACAAAAAACCTGTCACTTACCAAGACAGTTCCTTGCCTATTGCAAAACAAATATTTATTTACATACAATAAGACATGCAAGACATACAGAGAGCAAAAATGCAAAAGGCAGAGGAGGACCTGATAAACAACCTAGGTTTAAATACATTTTCCCATATGGTCTACCGCAGACCTAGCCTACCGCAGGCATATATATATATATTATATATTTCTATTCATGAGTCTACTGCAGACTCCTAGAGAAAAACACTTCACAACCCTTTCTACCGAAGGATGCAACAATGTGGAGACCAGGGGCATAGGGACCAGCGTCAAATAGACACAAGACACTTACCCCTTAGTGCTCCTGGTTCCATCCCACTTCTGACACCAGCTGGAAGGGTTAATCGATCCTTCTCCCTTGGAAGTGTTTTTCTCCTATATCTCAGCATCCGCTGTCCGCCACTTGGAATATTCACTGCTCTGTCTTCAATATTGAGGGAGAACTTTGAAAGCACGGAGATGACACACATCAAGTCAGCTTATTCAAAGTTACTCGTTTAATGACCGCCTTTACATTTCTTATATAGTACAAATTACGTGTGAAGAGACAATGTCCATTCAAATCAAAAAGCCTGAGAAGGAAAGAAACAAACAGATGTGTCCCCTTTAACATAACATTTTAGCACTGAGTTATTGTTTGCTTAATGGAAAAACGAAAAAGAGAAAAAAACCCTGACGGGGATAAATTCAGTGTGTCCAGATCATATCTCAGTAGGGGATAACCCTTATACTGTATAGAAAAAAGAAAAAAAGAAGTGTAAACCTAGGACCGAACGTCCAGGAAACACTGGTGAGATATAGATCTCAGTTGTCTGTTAAAATTTAATAATCATTTAATCGGTATACAAAATCATGAACAGAAGAGAGATAATGAACGAAATAATAATAACAAATAAATAACCCACTCTGGAAGGGAGATATAAGGAGCTCAGGGAGCTATAGGAGGAGTATGAACAGGAGTATATAGCTGTATAAATATGCACCCTGCCGAATGAAAATATAAAGGAGAGAGACACCAGTACCTCTCAATGGACACCAGTACCTCTTAATGGAAAAACGCAAAACAGTTCTAGGAGACAAATGCTGAAATAACAATGTTTAAAGGAAATTAGGTAATTTAAGAGTTTATTAGTATATGTCCATGACAAAAATAGTCAGCTTGGATACAGACAATGTGTTGGGTTTAACCCTTCACTATTGGACAAGACCTCCCATTTGCAACACGCATGCTTTATAAACATATGGATAATCTGATTCAAGTAAGTGCCACCAGAGCCGACACAAAGACCGCCCATGTACAAAACAGATGCTGGAAACCTCCAATTGAAGTCTGCCGCCTCATATGATATGACACACAGACATCTTAGTTAGCAGCATTTTCTTTTCCGTATGTGACCGAAACCAGATGAGCCACCATGTTGGGTAAGGCGGATTACAACCGGTCCGAACCATATATGAAAGTTTTTTCACATGTGTGTTCATTATTACACCTGTTGTTTGTTATGTTTACTTAGTATTAGGGTATATAAAGCCTGTTATGTCAGTTGCTAGGTAGACTGCACCTGAGGAAGATCTCTCTTAAGGTCGAAATGCGTTGTGCTATTTTATTTTATGTTTCAACTACAACTTGGAATAAAAACATTTTTACATCATTGATTTGGTTCCTGGTTCCAGTTTTTACTCTGAAACTCCAAGGTTCCAGTGATACACCACTGCAACTATCCCTATTGTGGATGACCTGCCTTTACAGTTCAGAGCCATTCTCTAAAGGCTCTGTAAAGTGTGGGTGTTCCATTTTTATTTTATCACTGTTATATTTATGTATACAGGTTACACTATGGTTCCTCTGCTTTGTATTTTTATGATTTAGGGTTATATCAATAGAAAGACCCACACATTTCGCTTTTATTTTAAAGGTAAAGAATAATTCTCACTGTGTGCACTTTGACACTTTTTTGCACTTGGAGTGTTTTTAGGCTGCACCTGTACTATCATTCATTTGGAGCGCCCGATATCCCTTATAATTCCTTTTTTCACACTTACGAGGTCTTTCCTGTCTTGTTCTGGTAAGCCTTTCATATGGAGGTTGTTGTGTCTTCCTCGGTTGTTATCATCAAAGGATCTATGCATGGCTGACATGTAAGAGGAATGGGAGTATACAGTGGCTTGTAGTTGCTGTACGTAGGTGTGAAGTAAATCATTGCGTCTTTCAGCGCACTCTTTCACTGATGTGGTGGATGTCGGTGCCTAAGGCCTCCAGATAGGTTTGAAAGGAGACCTCGAGTTTCTTTATCATGTTGGCAATGTCTCAGGTTGTTAGAGGGGTGTATGCCAATGGAGACATCCTTTTCCCGGCGAGAGGCTGTGCTGCAGAGTATTCCCGATATCCCATCAGCTGGATCAGTGTAGAGAGAGAGGCAGAGCTCTTACAAGAGCTAGTCATTTAGCTGGATGCAGGTTCCCTTCAATAAAGAGACAAGGCTACGTATTGAGGGTTAAGCAGAACTGATTTAATGGGCACACAATCATTTCTTTTATACAACTTTTCCCACAAGGTTACCACCCCATGTGGACCTTGTTGGGCACCGAAGACACAAATGCAATGACCAATCATTTACAGTTACACAGTGAAACAGTCCCAGTCATTACTGTACATACCTCCCCTCTGCCGGGAGATAATTGAGTTAACTGCTGTATCAGCTCAATTATCTCCAAGCGAAAAATATACTTTTTAACCAATTTTTATAACACCAAAACTATACATTCAATAAAACTTACATTTTCTGAATAAGCATAATTAGGGGACAAACATACTCAAAAATCATATGAATCGGTTCAGTAGTTTGGGCGATAACTGGAAGTCCCATCCCTGCCAAGCCACACACGAGGTTCCTGCCCAAAATAGTTCCATGCATTCAGCTGGTGCGGCCGGTCCCTTTTCGTACAATTAAAATACTGAACAGTCATGCTTATTATTGTTAGTGACTTTGCTGGTCGTGTGCCGCCTCGTTCGTGCAATACTTTTACCGAACGCCGCCTCGTTCGTATGAATGTGTGCAAAGCTAAGTGGTCCTGGAATTCTCAACGGTGTTCACGAGTTTGAGTGTCTGAAAATAGTTCCAGACACTCGACAACCAAACACCGCTGGACAAACACCGTTCAACAAAAAAAGATGGCCGCTGCCACGTGTTCGTAAATACGAATCGACGGCCACCCAGTGAACCACTTAGAACGTTTGCGGTTTGCGGTCCGGCACAGAGTCAAGGAGTTAAATGGTGACACACGCCTAGGCTGGGTAATCTCTGGTTCGGCAGTTTGTTTGTTCATACGAATGGGTTAGCAGTATCATTAGTTTTCCCATTCATATGTTAAATATAGCAATGGTAACAAATCCAGGGGGTTACAATGTTTCAAGTCTGTGGGCCAGACAATAACAGGGGTTCTGTTACAGCAGATTTCTCAAGGGTTTGCTTATTTCCAGGTTGGATTTGGATATCAGGTGGTCCAAGCTCTCATGGCTTGAGGAGGCTGATCGGCCTTGGGAGGATTCTGGCATCATATTGGGGCATGCGGCACCATGTTGTAGGTCTGCATTATCGTGAAAAATTTTAAGGCCCCAGATTTCCAGGTACATTTTTTGCCAGGCGGTTGTTAGGTCAATAGAGAATGTTTTGGATGTCCCATTGTTAGTCAGGAGCCCGATGAATAGGGATTAGCTGTAGGCACGCTCAGAGCAGATTTAGACGTGTCCATCTAGCTTTGAGGTTGGCGCCTTGTTTTTATTCTACATATTGGGGTTGAGGTTTTTTTGTCATGTTACAATGCTGCCACCAAACATGTGTACTAGTAAGGGTTAAAAAGTGTAAAGGGATTCAAAATGTAGAAAGAAGGTCTGCACACATATGGCAAGTACACTTTGTTTTAGATACATGTGATTTAATTGTAACTCCGTAACCCCTATACTCTGACTGAATATATCTGTGGAAGAGTCTCCCTAGTCCCGCAATGTGATAGTGTGATATAGCTCTTGTGTTCCCAAACATCAGCCAAGACTTGATGAAGGGTAAATCAGAATGTTTGTTTTATTAGGGCAAGTTGCCTGGTTATATACAAAGACCCCCGAAATGGGGTTTCCATTCAGTTTTACAGTAAGCATGCCCAGACGCCTCTACGTCTGTGAGATAAGTGTGCTTGCTTTTGCTTAAATTAATTATCTCCCAGGCATTCGAAGTACAATACAAAACCACAAAACACCCCAAAATGTATATGTAACGGCTACCTCAGTGGAGATGGGGTATCAGCCGTTGGAGACGTCCTTCTTCCTGGCAAAATTCTGTGTAGTAATGTAGTAGCCTTCTTTCTATCAGCTGGATCCAAGTAGAGAGGGAGAGGTAGAGCTCTTAAAAGAGCTAGTGATTAGCTGAGCAGGTTCCCTTTCAATAACGAGACAAAGCAACGTTTTGAAGGGTAAAATAGAACTGAGGTTTTAATGACAGGTACTCTCCTTTTATGCGGTGCTCTCATGCAAGGGAGACACCCGAAGACAATTAGACATTAACCAATCAGACAATGGTTACAACCCACTCTGCTTGGGAGATAATTGAGTTTCTTACTGTATCCTCAATTATCTCCAAGCTAAAACTTATACTTTTTATGCATTTTTATAACTTTCAGATTTTTCATCATACAGGAATAAAACATATTTTTATGAACAACACAACTTGGGGACAAACATATTCAAAATTCGTGCAAATCCATTCAGGGGTTCCAGAAATATTAAAAAGTGTCTTTGGATGTCTGTCTGTATGCCCAAAACAGTTACACAGATTAAGGCTGTGCGGTCGGTCTATTTCTGCCCTGCAAAATAACAAAGTCCCATCCGAAGGTGGCATTCGAATAGTCGAACGCACTTCGACTTCTGTCAAAGTGTCGAAGTGAAAACGGGGTTAAGTTTCAGCGGTGTTCGTTAGTTAAGTGGAGGTCTATTTTACATTAAAAAGATGACAAAGTCCCATTTGAACATGCGTTCGAATGGGAAGGTACAGGTTCGACTGAATTAAAAATGCCGCCGCCACGTGTTCGATTGTCTAATGGCGGCTACTTCGACTGTATCCGAAGTGCCATATCAAACGTACCAATCCTTTGCACAAAACAGTTGAAGGGCCAGAAAGTCTTTGTTCTTGGGTACAGGGCAATGTGGATGATGGCAGGAAAACAAAAGATAGAGGTTCCCAGGCAACATGGTAGGAGGTTGTTACAGTATACAAGTTTGATAAGAACCCCCACAAGAATTATATCCCCGGATAGCCCGGATTTGAGCGCCCAAGTTGTGCAAATATCGCTCGAATCCGTATAGTATAGCCGAATTGACAGCGAGGAAAGGAGAGTGGCCGGTCCAGTGTGTGGAGTTCCTGTATCAAAATAAACTAAGTCTCCCTCTGGCTCATATGTAGTGAATGTTCCCCTTGTTTGGGAGAATATTTTCTCTGAAAAGTGCTCTCTTGGCTTGTCTGGTAACCGAGTAGGCAACATTATGATTTTTACGTTGTTCGTTAGGCATAGTGTCATTTTACATTTTTCCAAGTGAATACAAGTAAGTTTGTATTTACAATTGTTATATTATAATGGGAATTAGAGCACACAAATATTTTTTTTAAGGTATTACTTAATTACCATAATGTTACATAGTCATATTTCTGATGTTTCATGAAAATAAAGTCATTTTTTAAGTATGGTAAACCATACACCAGTTATAGATAGATTATTTTTTTTCATAACTCCCAGTACATTTTGTTTCAGATATTGCCAGCAGCAGAAGTTTTTCTAAAGAACAGGACACCAACAGAACTATACTAAGCAAGATTATGAAGAAATCTTTTAATAAGACAACCAAGGATTCCAGCTCTCCAAACTCAAGCAATTTCTCAGAACCCTTTATGTCTACAAAGGAGATCATAAACACAAAACCTTTCTCATGTTCTGAATGCGGAAAATGTTTTCGCTGGCATTCACACTTTGTTCTACATCAGAAAACTCACACAGGAGAGAAACCTTTCTCATGTGCTGAATGTGGGAAATGTTTTAGCCATAACCCGGCTCTAGTTTCACATCAGAGAATTCACACAGGAGAGAAACCTTTCTCATGTTCTGAATGCGGAAAATGTTTTCGCTGGCAGTCACACTTTGTTCTACATCAGAGAACTCACACAGGAGAGAAACCTTTCTCATGTGCTGAATGTGGGAAATGTTATAGCAATAACCCGGCTCTAGTTTCACATCAGAGAACTCACACAGGAGAGAAACCTTTCTCATGTGCTGAATGTGGGAAATGGTTTCGCTTGCACTCATCTCTTGTTTTACATCAGAGAACTCACACAGGAGAGAAACCTTTCTCATGTTCCGAATGTGGGAAATGTTTTAGCAATAACCCGACTCTAGTTTCACATCAGAGAACTCACACAGGAGAGAAACCTTTCTCATGTGCTGAATGTGGGAAATGTTTTAGCGTGCACTCAGGTCTTGTTCAACATCAGAGAACTCACACAGGAGAGAAACCTTTCTCATGTTCTGAATGTGGAAAATGTTTTAGCGGGCACTCACATCTTGTTACACATCAGAGAACCCACACAGGAGAGAAACCTTTCTCATGTTCTGAATGTGGGAGATGGTTTAGACATAACACATCTCTAGTTAGTCATCAGAGAACTCACACAGGAGAGAAAACTTTCTCATGTTCTGAATGTGGGAGATGGTTTAGACATAAAACATCTCTAGTTAGTCATCAGAGAACCCACTCAGGAGAGAAACCTTTCTTATGTTCTGAATGTGGGAAATGTTTTAGCGGGCACTCACATCTTGTTTCACATCAGAGAACCCACTCAGGAGAGAAACCTTTCTCATGTTCTGAATGTGGGAGATGGTTTAGACATTACACAACTCTTGTTAAACATCATAGAACCCACACAGGAGAGAAACCTTTATCAAGTTCTGAATGTGGGGAAAGTTTTAGCGGACACTCAACTCTTGTTTCACATCAGAGAACTCACACAGGAGAGAAACCTTTCTCATGTGCAGAATAGAAAAATAGTTTTGTCAGTAAACCAGTTTTTATAATGCGTTTATAAATTAACATGGGAATAAAACCTCTAATACTGTGAATTGTTCTCATCCTGACACAATATATAATACCTTTGACAGTAGCAATGTATAAATGATGCATTGGTGTTGCGATTGTGTTAACTCTACAGAGCCCCTCTCTACTTTTCTCCCCTTTGATATTACTGTTAGATTTGGCTCTGACAGCCGTGGGTCTCACAAGATTTAGACTGGGGAAGCTGAACGGAGCTGCTGCAAAGGTAACCCCTTGCTCCCGGTCCCCAACAGGAATGCTGGGCTTGTAATGAGCCCGGTGGTCCTGGCCTGCATATATTGTGTGTATAATATTATAAAAATAAATAATTTGAAAAAGTAAAAATAATTAAATAAATGTAAAATAATTATGTGTGTGTGTGTGTGTGTATATATATATACAAACCGGGGCGGGGATGATGACGTGACGTCATGCAGGGCACATAGCATGGCGTGCACGCCGCCGGACTGAGCTGAGCTGGAATCCCACGCGGGAGAGAGAGAGTCGCTACCAGCTATCTGCCAGAATATTCAAGTGCTTGTCTCTGCGAGTATCCCGACTGGACGAGTATGCTGACTGGATTCATGTGCCAAGAGAGGTAGTTTTGCTTCATGTCACTTCATGTCTTTAGGCTGCAACTGAGTTACTTCGGCTGAAAACGAGCACGATGCTCGGTGTTGCCGTGTATGAAGGCTTACACCTAGAACGGTGTTATGCAACGTGAATGGAAATAAAGAGAGCAGACTGAATTTACCTGGAAAAGAGACTCATATGAGGTAAAATTGATCTAGCTGTAAAGTTAAAAAAAAAGGAAAGAAAGGAAGGAAGCAGAAGGAGAAGCAGATTCAAAAAAAAGAGGAAAAGAGAAAAAAAGGGGGTGAAGAAAAAAAAATGGTAAAGGATAATGAAAGATAAAACAGAAAAGGGGAATAGAAAGTATAATAGAAATCTCATTAATCTGCCTGAAGACAAAGAAGGTAGAGAAGGGGAGACGTTGTGTATATATAAAGAAAAAGAAAAGAACTTAATACCTCTTTTAAAGTGATAAATACCAGAAACGTCTGGCAGGGCTTTTCTGCTAAATAAAGCTCCCTAAGGGGAAAAATATGAGAAAATAGAGGCAAAACAGACTAGAATTATGGCAACAAGGAAAACAGCTGATCAAAGACAAGATACGAAACCTCTCCCAAAAAAAGATCGAGAAAGAAAAACAGGAAAAGAGACTCTCAAATTTTTTTTAATGCCCCAGCAGATAAAAGTACCTTGGAAATTTCTTCAACATCAACGCCAAATAAAACGGCTTTAAGTAAGCACACAGGAGATCTCAACGAGATAGAATCACAGGAACGCTTAGATGAAAGACAAATGATCACCCCAGCGTACTTAAAAGAATGTCTAGATGGGGGTGGAGCCTGGTAGCGAGATGGGCCAGACACTATTTCTGCAAGCTCCGATACTCACGGGCCCAATCTAACGAAAATCTGCCAACAACCTTAATATCCAGCAACACAAATACCGGCATAGCACAGGGGAGATCCCCCGAAATCGACCAATGCCCTTTCGGTACACCCCGAAGCAGGCAAAGCCAAAACACAGAGCCCGGGCCTACCTCCCATCAGCCCACTACGGCCTGGATTATCTGCCAGGCGGGGACTTCCTGGAGGACGCGTGGGACACATCCCAGCACAGCTCCGACCACGGAACCTTAGAGATGGGGCGCAGATCCCAGAAACCCCAACAAGGTACTTCACAGCCTGATATAGGCATAATGCTCCTGAAGCAAACACCCGCCAAAATGGCGGCCGCACAAGGCCCTGATTCCCCACAAGAGTCTAACTCAGTGGAGCAAAGCACTCAGGGGGCTACACTACTAAAACCCACACACCAGCAGGGTGTCACTGAACCGGCCACCAAACAGGACCTACAGCATATGCAAAACATGCTGCAAGAAATACAAAGCCTACTAGCTGCAGATCTACCTACCTTTAAAACCAGCATGCAACAAATCACTGAAAAGGTAGTACACACTGAGGGAGAAGTGAAAGGGATCCAAAGGGAAATCACCTCGCTGCAACAATCCCTCCTCCAACTACTACACAATCAACAAAACTTAGAGGTTCAAATAGCAGCTCAAGAAGACAAACACAGACGCAACCACATTAAAATCCAAGGTATCCCTGTCTCAGTCTCCAGGGAGGATCTACCTCAGTACGTGAGACGTCTCATGCAATCAATACTTCCCCCCCGGGGTGGAAAGGAAACTCACTTTTGCCGGAATATACCGACTACCCACTCCAACAAGGGCATCTACACCCCTCGCACGAGACGTCATAGTCCGCTGCATCCTTCCCCAAGATAGGGGGCACATAATGTCGGCACTCAAAGGCAAGACGCCTCTCAACTTCGAGGAGTCCCAATTGACTTTTTATCAGGACTTAACTAGAGCCACTCTCCAATGGAGAAAAACCCTCAGTGACTGCACCAGCCAGCTACGCTCAATGGGAATACCATATCGGTGGGAAAACCCACGCCACCTCTTGGTTACACACCAAGGAAACACATACAAAATCGCTACAGGATCCGAGGCTACCGCGCTACTACCAAAACTGGGTCTGCCAACCAAGAACACCCAGAACGCCTCTCCCGCCTGGGACCCAGAGACTTAAGGTTTTTCTCCTATTACTTTTTACCTTCTATTACTTAAGTTTTGTTGATGACTCATTAGTTAAAAACCTGACCCAAATGACGCTCTAAGAGCATGCCAGGGATGTCGCTGACACGCTAGTGCACTAGAGGAATGTGTATTGCGACACAGAACACAACCCCCCCCCCCCCGACAACCCCTAGGTTAGGGTTACTACCTCTCAAGAGTAGCTCAAACGGACCAAGGAAAAGGCCTCCTGACAAGCTACTCTCAAGACTAACCGACCGACAACACAGACCACTTGACACTTGGTCACTTGACATTACTACAGATCCATGAAGGAGACAATGCGATACCTCAGCTCCCAGCTTAAAGCTGACTTAATACAAAACCACCCACTATGGATCACGCCTCCTTTACCACCCCATGACCTAGGGAACGACACTCATGTACCAACTGGCGTAACCATACCCAATATTACACCAACCTACTTCCTAGGTCTCATAACGTTTTCAAAAATATAAAAAATTGTGCCAAATTACTACATATGCGTTGATAATCAGATGCTGATATATATAATAATGTTCACTATTGCATGTGGTAACTGTAACGGAACCGCTGGCACCCCGACCGGGTACCCTCCGCTGACGGATGCTCCTAGTGCTTTCCGAGGTCTCCAAGCACTCTGCCTGACACCATAACCACTGCTGACCCCACGAACCGCCGCAGCTTGGTTAGGGTCTCGCCGACTCCACCCACTCTGGACCCAAGACCAGGGTCCAGCTTCCAGTAGGTGGACCTCTCCGAATTCCAGAGAGCAGGAACAGGAACAAGCTCTTAGCAGAGCACAGCGATTATACCCTGGGGAGTATAGTGATTATAGCAATCCCCAGAGTGTAGTTCTCCAATCCCCCAAACATGAGCCGAAACTTCATGAAGGCACAAGATGATCTGAGGTGCTAGCACACCCAGTCTGGCTTTTATTTTCATCTTACACATATAAGACCGCCCACAGGGGAGGTGTAAAATAGCCAATAGCATAATGGTTGCAACCCACAGATTCCCTCCCCTTAGATAACCAGTTAACATAATTATTACAGCCAGGAAAAATACAGTTTTTATACATGTGCTATAACTTTAAAACCATACATCCAATCTTCATAAATTACATATTTAGAATCAGCACACTTTAAACATAAACACTCTCAAAAATCAGACAAATCCCTCCAGTAGATAAAAAGTTAGTCGGAAGTCCTTTATGACCGACCGCAGGCACATTTTCATGCCCAAAACAGTTCCATAGATTTGGGCTGTGCGGTCGGTCTATTTCAGGCTAAAAAAACGACTAAGTCCCATTCGAACAAGTGTTCGAATCTTCGAACGGGACTTAGTCTCCAGCCGCAGTGTCGAAGAAGGTACGGGTCAGCAGTGTTCGTGCAATTGGGTAGCCGCAAACAGTTCCATAGATTTGGCTGCACACACCGCTGACCGCGTTCGAATAAGTTAAAATGGCCACCGCCACGTGTTCGTTTGTCGAATGGCGGCCACTTCGACTACTTCGGCACTTCGACTGTATCCGAAGTGCCAATTTAAAGTTGCAATACTGCTCCACAGTATTTAAAGGGCCAGGAACAGCCTATAAACATCCATTGTGCCCAAATACCCTTCTTACAGGGTTAATACACCCCAGGGCCATAGTCGCAGGGCAGGAGGCTAGCAAGCAGGCTTCTCCAATGCCCAGTGGCGAGGTTGGTTTCCTCACAGTAACTATACCTTCTGTTAAGCAACACACAAAAACCAAAGAATTATAAAAAAAAAAAAAAGAATGTCTAGATATAAAACTGGAACAAATAAAAATAGAAATGCCGGAGAGCTTTGCAAGTCTAAAGCAAGATATAATGTCTATCGGTCAAAAAGTCGAAGTTAACAAACAAAAAATAGAAAATTTTGAATTTCTCCTACAGAAGCAAAGTGAGATTATTGAGAAACAACAAATGAAGATAAATGATTTGGAAGAGAGCTCTATAAGCAAAGAAGATAGAAGTAGAAGAAATAACCTCAGAATAAGAAACATTCCTGAATCCATCTCACAAGAAAATTTGGCAATTTATCTTGCAGAGTTTTTTAAGGCTCTCAAAATAAATATTGATGATAAAATGGACTTTCTTGAAAGAACACACCGACTATATAAACCAGCTGATCTTCCAAGAGATATAATCATCGCCTGTCACTCTTATTCCTTTAGAGAATTTTTTTTAAAAGTGGCAAGACAATGGGAAAGAGATCAAGGCAAACTTAATGATATAAAGGTCTTCCCGGATTTGTCTTTCCAGACAAGGAAAGCGAGGAAACAATTCTTACCAGCTACCTTGCGTTTAAGGGAAAATAATTTAAAATATCGATGGGGTTTGCCAACCAAACTTTTAGTTACTAAAGATGGGATTATGCACACATTTGACTCACCTGAAAAGGTTATAAATTGGTTGGAAAATATGGTTTAATTATGGAGAGAATTAAAATAAGTAACATGAAGTCTCCTGATTTGTATTTAGATTGAACCAATATTTTATTTAAACGAAAAAGGTTTAGTATGTTAATAACTGAATTTGAATCACTTTTCACGATTTAGGAGAAAATCACGATATATAATAGCACGTTGGTTTGTTGATAAAGGCTTGCTGTTAGGAAAAGTATTAAGAGGAATATAAGGCAAGAGAATCAATGGTAATGATATTTATTTATCACTGGGTTAATTTTAAATCTATTAGGATCGGGTATCCTTCTATGATAGGGTAGAACTTTAAACAAATTCAAAGGATAACAGATACAATTAACACTTACACAAGATGATTAAAATTTCGATGTTAGATAAAGTATTAAGATGAACATGTAATAGAATTAATGGATGTGACATTTATGCATCACTGGGTTAATTTTTATTAGAATAGGTTATCCTTTTCCAATTTTGTAGCATTTAGAATGATATAAGGAAAATCGATAAATATAACAATTGCACAAGATGATAAATTTGAACCACATGTGTAGAAAAGTGACAAGACAGTAGTATACCCACTAACCATAAGCAATAGAACTGCTAAATTGAAAGTGGTTCCAGGTGAACCTCACTAACACCAGAAGTAGAAAGCAGGAAGCAATAAAGTGGAAACCACCTTCACAAAAAATAATAAGATACAACCTGAGGAATATATCCAAAATTGGAATATTCTATATAAGAATGTAATAAAATCTGGAATGATAAAAAGTGTATATCATAGCGTAACACAGTAAGATTATAATAATAAATTGTGGAGTAAGTAATGCACTCACAAACAAAAGTGTAAATCAGGCCTCTCACCCCCAATTTTGGATATATTCCTCAGGTTGTATCTTATTATTTTTTGTGAAGGTGGTTTCCACTTTATTGCCACATGTGTAGAAAGACTTAGTATTAGAAGTATTCCCATCACTGGTTCTAAGGTGAAAGTCGGGGATAAAGAAGGGAGGGAACTTCGAATAATTGTGAGACCAAAGAGTGGGACAGGTTGTCTTATAGTAGGTGATTTCAAATTTTGAAGAGTAAAAGGTCTGGTTAACATTGTTGTTGGGGGGAGGTTTGGGATATTTCTACGGCACTTTAGAAGGCGAAGTAATAATTTAATAATTATCAGCTCTTATTTTCTCCTTATCTAAGAGTTATCCTGATGAGGACAAGATTCCAATTAGGGTTTTTTTCCCTTATGGATCTATACCTAGAGTTCATGACTCAGGGTTATTTGTATGAATGCCTCTCTTATATGAGGGGATGGTGTATGACTGGTATAGGAGCGGGGGCGCATTTTCAGACTAGGAAGAAATTTATAAAAATAGTTCAACAAGAATACAGATACGGATATTGGATCTTGGAGAAATTCTATAAGAGGTTAAAAAAGTGTAATGGTTAAAATGATATTGTTAAATTCTCAGGGCCTGAATTCCCCTAGTAAGAGAGCGATTCTGTTTGACTATATTAAGAGAGAAAAAGCTCAAATCATTTTTTTACAGGAGACGCATTGGAAAAGAGATGATAATCTAAGATTTATCTCACAAAGGTTTTCAATAGTGGTATCCGCCTCATTAGAGAAGCAGAGAAAAAGAGGCATAGCTATCATGATAAGTGATGATATAAATGCTAAAATTATCTACCAAGAAATAGATGAGGAAGCTAGAGTTATAATACTGATAATTAAAATGTAAACATAAATTTATACTCTAGTCAACGTTTATGCGCCTAATAATCCTTCTAACAAGTATTTCTATGATCCAACCTGAAAGGGATGAAAATGGTCCACTACATGCCAGGGTTCAGCCTCTTATCCCTGAAGACCCAGCAACAGGCCAGCTTGGGTACCCCCTCAGGGGATGAATGTGATATACTGCCTACATGAAGCCAGGCCAGGGTTCAGCCTCTTACCCCTGAAGACCCAGCAAACAGCATACCGGTAAGAGTTGCCAGCCTGGGTACCTACTTCAGCATCCAGGGGTCTGTCCTATCTCTCTCGGAAGTGAGAGGCCCAGTTGAATCTAAGCCTTTATCCCTGATGACCCAGCAAACAGCACATGTGTAAGAGTTGCCAGCCTGGGTACCTCCTTCAGCAATCAGGAGTCTAACCTATCACTCTCCCTGAGGGGATGACAGCGGTACTCTGCATACATGAGACCCAACAGAGTTGTGACTGCCGGGGTATACCTATTCTTTGTGTTCCACCTTGTATGGTGATGATGGACGGCATATGGGGTACAGATGGAAGCCTATAGTTTAGGCTGTCAGTTGTTCAAATCCCCATTTTGCCGCTGAAACACAGGCCTGCAACAGTTCAGGTAAGTGCATTAGTAATTTAGTTCAAAGCTAGCATGGGCACCTGGATCTCTGTTCTTTCAGTCCCTCCCAGCTGCTTATATTAGGCTTCCTTCTAACAAATAGGTCACATTTAGTAGATTTGTGTAGTGAGCATTTAGGTAAGTTTATATAAGGATGTTTGGTGCAAAAGAGGGCTGATAATACAAATATGCATTGGGCAAAGTAGTGCTGATAATGCAAAAAGAGTGCTGATAATGCAAGGAGGCATTGTGCAAAGGAGTGCAGATAATGCAATGAGACACTGTGAAAAAGAGTGCTAATAATTGATATCCTGGCTGTATAAAGTCTGCTGGAATTCCACAGCCTGGTGTCAGAGAAATATCCAAGGTAAGATAACCTTCTTGGGTGTCTGAAGTACACACATGTATATGACAGGTTTTAAAAACCTAACTCCAAGTCCACACACACACTGGTTTCTATCAAGATATGTGGCATTGATTGCTGTTTTCTGTGCATTATGACAAATAAGCGGGCTTTTGCAGACAGAGGAAGAATATACTGCACAGGAGACCACCGGGCCTCAGTATGTGTACATGAACTGGTGGTGATACAGCATCGGTATGTTTCCACTATATGCTCTAATATATGAATTGGTATGAAGTCCCAGTGTGTGTCCAGTATATGCTCTAGGTATGAGTTACTATGAGGACACAGCCTCAGTATATGTATCCACTATATGCTATATGTATGAGTTACTATTAGAACACAGCTTCAGTATATGTATCCGCTATATGCTCTATGAATGAGTTACAGTGAGGACACAGCCTCAGTATATGTATCCACTATATGCTCTGTGTATGAGTTACTGTGAGGACACAGCCTTAGTATATGTATCCACTATATGCTATATGTATGAGTTACTATTAGAACACAGCCTCAGTATATGTATCCACTATATGCTATATGTATGAGTTACTATTAGAACACAGCCTCAGTATATGTATCCACTATATGCTATATGTATGAGTTACTATGAGGACACAGCCTCAGTATATGTATCCACTAAATGCTCTATGTATGGGTTTCTGTGGGGACACGGCCTCATTGTATGTATCCACTATATGCTCTATGTATGAGTTACTATTAGAACACAGCCTCAGTATATGTATCCACTATATGCTCTATGTATGAGTTACAGTGAGGACACAGCCTCAGTATATGTATCCACTATATGCTATATGTTTGAGTTACTGTGAGGACACAGCCTCAGTATATGTATCCACTATATGCTATATGTATGAGTTACTGTGAGGACCCAGCCTCAGTATATGTATCCACTAAATGCTCTATGTATGGGTTTCTGTGGGGACACGGCCTCATTGTATGTATCCACTATATGCTCTATGTATGAGTTACTATTAGAACACAGCCTCAGTATATGTATCCACTATATGCTCTATGTATGAGTTACAGTGAGGACACTGCCTCAGTATATGTATCCACTATATGCTATATGTATGAGTTACTGTGAGGACCCAGCCTCAGTATATGTATCCACTAAATGCTCTATGTATGGGTTTCTGTGGGGACACGGCCTCATTGTATGTATCCACTATATGCTCTATGTATGAGTTACTATTAGAACACAGCCTCAGTATATGTATCCACTATATGCTCTATGTATGAGTTACAGTGAGGACACTGCCTCAGTATATGTATCCACTATATGCTATATGTATGAGTTACTGTGATAATTGCCTTTGAAGGCCGCGTATCGTCTGACATGACACCCTCAACGGGAGATTACTAAATAAAAATGTCAACTTTGGAAGGAGATAAAAGTTTACTGCTTCAATCCTACCCAACCAAGAAAGTTCCAATCCCTGCCAATTTTTTAAGATGTTCCTAAAGTGAATGGCGATATCAGTGTAGTTAAGTTCTCCAGTTTCTCTATAATCTAGAGCTAGTTTTACCCCTAAATATTTTATGTTCCTTACTTCCCAGTCGCATTTAAAATCTTTTTTGAGTTTGTCTACCCCTGGTCCGCTTAGGCCTTTTGTCAGGATTTGTGTTTTCTTTATATTTATTTTATAACCTGAATGTTTACCAAACTCGTTAATAAGCCGAATTACGGCTGGGATAGATCTAATAGGATCTGCGAGGGTCAATAGAACATCATCTGCATATAATGCAATTTTGTTCTCCATCTTATTCACTTTTAGCCCGCTGATGTCTTCGTTCTGTCTGATCGCGGCTGCCAACGGTTCTATGGAAAGGATATATAACAGGGGTGCCAAAGGGCATCCCTGTCGCGTCCCATTTCTAATAGGGAACCAGTTTGATTGAAACATGTATCCTGATACTTTGGCTTGAGGATCCTTATATAGCGCCATTGTGCACTCCTTAAAGAAACCCTCGATGCCGAAGGCCCTCAGTACTTCTTCCATGTACTTCCAATTAACCCGGTCAAAGGCCTTCTCAGCATCGAGGGTAACCACAGCAAAAGGAGACAAACTTTGATCTGCATGATATAGGACGTTCAGTAATTTCCTAATGTTATCAGATGTGCCCCTACCCTCTACAAACCCACTTTGATCTAAATGTACAATGTTGGGTATAATTTGTTTTAATCTATCGGCCAAAATTCTGGAGTATACTTTGATATCCAAGTTGATAAGAGAGATTGGTCTATAGTGCGAAGTGTACGTAGGGTCCTTATCTATCTTGGGGATTGGTATTATAGAGGCCTGGAGTAGTTCCGTTGGAATGGCTTTATGATTAGCAAAATCTTCAAATGTTCTTAATATATATGGAGAAATTATATCACTTAATTTTTTGTAAAAGATTGAAGAGAAGCCATCTGGGCCTGGTGCTTTACCTGCTGTTAGTGCTTTGATGGTATTACTAATCTCCTGAATAGAAAAGGGGGCATTTAGTTGGCTCAATTTCTCCAAAGATATTGTTGGTAAGGTCAATTTATCCAGAAACAGTTTTGTTTCGCCCACAGATGGCTCATTAAATTTTATATTGTATAGGCTTTTATAATAGTCTTCAAATGCTTTGGCTATTTGAGTTGGAGAAAACATTTTTTTTACTTCCAACTGTTATATAGTTTATAGATTGAAGTTTATTTTTATTTTTTAATTTATTTGAAAGACTTTTCCCTATTTTATTATTTCCATAGTACCATCTCTGTTTTAGAGTTAACATAGCTTTGTTAATCTTTTCTTGAGTTCTTACTAATATTTTTCCCCTGATCTCTTTAATATCCTCCAAAATTTTATGATCCATGGTAACTTTATGTAAGCGTTCTTGTTTTGCCAAGTCAATATAAAGCTCGTTGAGCTCTTTTCCTTTCTTTTTTTTTATATTAGCACCCATTTTTATGAGACATCCTCTCATATATGATTTGAAAGTGCACCACAGCATGGCATTGGAGACATCCCCTGTATCATTAATTTCAAAAAATTCTCTAGTCTGAGTGCGCAGTTCTTCTACATTAGTTTCTGATTTTAATACATTTTCATTTAGTCTCCATTTGTCTCTAGATTTATATTCCGGATTGTTTTTTATGACTAGACTTACAGGTGCATGGTCGGACCATGTTATAGGTCCAATTGTCACCTTCTTAATTCGCTCCAAAGTTTCCGATCTTACCAGAAAGTAATCAATTCTAGTATATGTCTGATGAACATTTGAAAAAAACGTATAATCTCTCGCTTCTGGGTTAGACGTTCTCCAGGCGTCATATAAACAGTTTTTTGCCAAAATATTCTGCATCATTGATAGACCTGTTCTTTGCTTGCCGTCTGTGTAAACAGACTTGGTTCTAATCCTATCTATTTTATCGTCTATGATGCAGTTAAAATCCCCCCCGATAATTAGGCTACCAGACGATACGCGGTCAATCTTTTGCATCAAATTTCCCAGAAATCTGTATGGGGATTGATTTGGAGCATAAACATTTACTAAAGTATACAAAATATCATTAATTCGAACTATCACTATAAGAAACCTACCACCAGGGTCAGTCTCCTCATAGATCAGCTCATATTTCAAGCTACCAGAAAAAAGAATTGCCACCCCTCTTTTCTTGTTCTTTCCCGCCAAATTAGATCTATGGACCACTGGAAATTTTTTGTAGTTCCATAGTTTAGGCATAGAATTAGACCAGTGTGTTTCTTGAACGAAACCGATATCTGTTTTACTATCAATCAGTAGTTTATACAAGTAGCCTCTTTTCTGACCTGAATTTCAGCCCCTTGTGTTAATAGATAGTATGTTTAATGACATACTACCGCAGCTCTCCCCAAACCCTCTTCCCCTCTATCCTCCCCTCAGATGGCATCAAACACTCAAATCCATTCATACCTTTACCAGTCGGTCCTATATATTTGGACCACCTGGTAAAACTCCAACTTTCTATAACCACATTCAATCCGTAATATGAAGTTCTGTATACAGTCTTCATAATTAACCCTGCTGCCGTCGCAGGACCCTGGACCAGGGTAGTAGGCATTTTATTCTTTATTATACACCCTCTATCTTTCAAGTGCATCTGCCCTTCTTTTCCCTTTTTCTTTCAGATCCTATCTCTAGAGGCGTTATAATGTTCTTTCCCTTTATCCGACCGCTAAATCTGTCTACTGAGTCCCGGTTCTACTGACTTTTATTTTATCTGGGACAATTCTATCCTCCTGTTTTTATCTTCCAATACACCCTTTCCCTAGCCCTTGGTTATGGTCTCCCTTCTCCTCCCTTTATGTGATATTCATACAAAATTAGTATAAACTTGTGATTATTGTGAAACTCACTTCATTCGTTTCATTCACATACATTAAATAGTGTGTCCATAAGTGTAATAAGTGTAATTTATACATTACTCTGTATGTGAATCTGTAGTTATTACTCTTTATGTGAATCTATAATTATATTCATTATTTGCGTGTGTGGGTAGCGCCTGTAGCATTCCCAAAACTGTTTAACACAATTTCTACCCATATCAAAAAACGTCTTGACATCTTGTAAATTATTTTCTAGATTTTTAAGTGTTATAAGCTTCTTTTTCATTCAATTCATACTACTAAGTTAATTTATATGTATTTATATTAATTATAACTGTGAATCTGTGATTACCCCTCTATACGTTTTACCATTTCTATATGTGAAGGAAAAAAAAAGGAGGAGTTCGGTTTGACTAAAGGATAAGTTTCAAAATTGTCATCTTCTGCTTTAATGCCAAGTTGTCTCTGAAGATATAAGGTTTATCTTTAAAAAAAGACCATAATTGCCGTCGGGAACAACCACTTGTATCTAATCTCCTTATTCCTGAGAATAACCGTTTCTTCGGAGAAAGTTCTTCTTGCTTGTCTTGTCTTTTGGGATAAGTCCTGATAAACTTCTAAGTGTCTCCATTCTTCCGTATTTAGGATCCCGTTCCTTATCTTCTGCATTATTTGGTTTTTCAACCAAAAACTGGAAAAGCAAATCATCACATCTCTTGGGTATGATTTGTCGATTCCATTTGGTCTAGCCAGTCTGTGGAATCTTTCAAAAGTCTCAGGGCCCAACGTCTGTCTGGATAGTATTTTTGAAAAGAAGCTGTTAAAGTGCAAATATAAGTCTTCTTGTAAGATTGATTCCGGTATGCCTCTAACTCTTATGTTGTTTCTCCTGGAGCGATCCTCTAGGTCGGTCAACTTAGTCTCGGTATCCTGCAATCTCTTCTCTAGCTGTGCATTAGATGTTTTAATTTGTTCATTTTCCTCTTGTATTTTTTGTAGTGTGATTGCCTGATTTGAGAATTTCTCAGAGAGAATGACGATTTCCGATCTAATATCTTTAGAGTTATTTTCAATGTCCGTTTGGATCTTTTTATGTAAATTGTCCAGCATTTGGGTTAAGAGTTGTTGCGTCAATCCCTGTGGGTTTTTTGACAGGTGTGGTAAGTCGTCCTCCGATATATTGGATAATTGATGTACAGAAAGCTGAACATTTTCTAGAGGCAGAGATTTTCGTTGCCTCTCGGGTTCTGTGCCAGCAGCTTTAGGTGAATAAAAATGCACCAATCGTTGCCTTCTTTTTCTCCATATTTTTGGCTCTCTCTTTTTTAGTAGCCATACGTATTTCTAGCGCTCCTAGAGTAGGCTTTGAACTTTGTACTCCACTAAGGATGGCTGTGGAGTTTAAATCGCTTTTAAATCACTTTGTCACTTTCTGTTATCTCCCAGTTCGCTCCTTTTCCTCCTCGCTATTTTAGACGCTAGATTAAACTTTACACTCCACTAAGGATGACTGTGTGGTTTAAATTGCTTTATCACGTTTTACCCAAGTGTCTCCTTTGCTCTTCACTGCGACACTAGACAACTGTCTCTTTAAATTAACTCTTGTTTATCGAATGTGAAATAGAGTGGATAATAAAAGCATATATATACTTTTTCCCTTTTTTTTTTTATATTAATTTTTTTCTTTTTGTCCTTCTCTTTTCTTCTCTTTCTTTTTCTCTATTTTTTTTCTTTTACACACAAAATATGTTTTATACCCACTGGGACCACTTTCCTCCCACCCTATCACTGCCAGAGTCAATCTTCTATTTATAAGCATAAATACCTTCAGACTGGAGAAATATGCGTGCTTGTCAGCCCAAATCAGAACTCAGCGTCTTCTCTTCCTCTGTATACCTCTGTTTTCCAGTGGATTTCAGCACCCCCCAATAATTCTTATTTATCAGACTTGTAGTCGGAATCAGTGTCAGATGATTACTTTATATCTTTGTAGCTACTTTACAGCAGCTGCTCAGCCAGTTATCCTGCTCATGGAAGTCAGTGCCTCAATGAAATATCTTGTAACATTGTAGCAGCTTTATGACAGCTTTATGACAGCTGCTCAGCCGTTTATCTTACTCTGGCCTGATTAATAGTGAAAGTCAGGGCAGATATCAGATGAATACCTCTGTAAATCGCTGAGGGTTGTACCATCGATTTATGAAGCAGCTTTGTGGCACCTTGTGGCAGCTTTGATGCAGCTTTGGAGAACCTTCAGCTGCTCAGCCGCATAGCAGAGTCCGCTTCGCTGCCTTCAAATTTTTCTGCGCCGTTCTGCCTGGCGTCCTCGCTGCCTCCCTCGCTTCGTTGCCCCACTTCCTGGTCCGTAGCGGCGCGCGTGCCCGTGCGCACCTACGTCACGATCCGCCCGCCCATCCGGTACGCCTGGGATAGCTCCGTTGGTGTTGAGTAAATGGCTGCCAACCATTCTTGCCAACAAGGTCCGAACCCTAAATGCCTCAATGTGTGTGTAAGTAGTGCCCAACTTACCCTGTCAAACGCTTTTTCAGCGTCTATTGCCAGTAACGTATGATTTTTGTGTTTTCTCGCCCAATGTACGAGGTTTATAGTTTTCATTGTGTTGTGTTTAGCTTCTCTGCCTGGGACGAAGCCCGCTTGGTCTTGATGGATGAGATGGGGTAGGAAGGGTTTTAATCTAGTGGCTAAAATTTTTGTCAGGATTTTTAAGTCAATTTTGATCAGCAAAATTGGTCTATAACTGCCACGCATTGAAGGGTCTTTGCCTGTTTTCGGAATGAGAGTTATATTGGCTTCTAATGACAACATGGTAATGGATGTCGAGAGTTTTCTCACATTGAATGCTGCAGTGAAGTGTTGGGCAAGTGGTTGGGAAAATATCTTGTAATATTTGCCCGTGTAACCATCTGCCCCCGGACTCTTTCCTAGTGGGAGTGTTTTAACTGTGTTTTTGAACTCTTCTATGGTGATCGGAGCATCAAGGAAGTCTGTTTCATTTGGGGGAAGAGTGTTTTTAACCCTAGGTCTGAGAAAATCTAGTATTTCGTTCGATGAGGGGTGAGTTTGTTTAAGATTGTATAGTTTTGTGTAGAAGTTGTGGAATGTTTGTGTGATGTCGGGCATCTGTCGTGTGAGGTGTCCATTATCCTGTTTATTTTCTGCAATGAAAGTAGATTGTTTAGCTTGTCGGAGAGTTTGCGCTAAAAGTTTGCTTGCCTTCCCCCCTTTCGTGTAGTATGTGTTTTGTTAAAGACAATTTACGCTTAGCGTGTAGTTGAAGTATATTAGTGAGTTCCGATCTTTTTGTCAGTATCGTTTTGTATTCTTCTAAACCTAATTTAGCTTGTTTGTGATTACTTTCAAGGTTTTTCAATTCTCGGGTTAGTTGTGTAATTTTATGTTCCCTTTGTCGCTTGAGGGATGCGGCGGTTCGAATCAGGTCTCCCCTTATTACTGCTTTATGGGCTTCCCAGAGTAGGGTGGGGGATGTGTCTGGGTGTGTGTTCTCGACAAAATAGATATTGATCGAATCTTGTATTTGGGCGATTGTATTTTTGTCATTAAGAATTAGATCATTGAGCTTCCATTGAGATGTTGGGTTGGGCCAGGTTGGTATTAATAAGACCAATTTCATGGTGGCATGGTCTGACCAGGTAATTGGGCCATATGAAGCTGACTCAATCATGGGTAAAAACCTGTGTTGAAGAAGGATGATGTCTATACGGGAATAGGTTCCTGTGGGTGGTGAGAAAAAGGAGTAGTCCTTACATGTGGGATGAAAGGCTCTCGAGCTATCGTATAATTTACCTGTTGACTTATATGAGCTAGATGAGCTTTTGAGTTCGTGGTGGTGTCTAGATCGCCGTCTAGGGATATGTTAATATCCCCCCCAACAATCAGTATGCCTTCTTGAAATGTGCTGAGTTTCTGCAGTATCTTTTTTAATACCACATTTTGCTTTTTATTAGGCAGGTATATATTTGCCATTGTTATCAAGTTGTTACCGATTTTCCCTTTAACAAATACATATCTGCCTGAGTTGTCTGACTGGTGGTCTTGGTATGTAAACGGGACTCGTCTTCCTATTAATATTGCTACACCTCTGGATTTAGAACCTATATAATGGCCGTAATAGGTGGTGGGATAGTCCTTGTTACGAAGAGATGGAGCTGAGTATTTACGGAAGTGGGTTTCTTGGACAAATACTATGTCTGCCTTACTTCTATTGAAGTCTGTTAAGGCTAGGGTTCTTTTTTCCGGGGCGTTCAAGCCTCTGGCATTTTGTGTAAGTAAGGTAATTGATGTCATGTTAGTTTCTTCTTGGCGTGAGTGATGAAGAAAGGTAGGTACTGTATAGAACACCAAATGATGGGCTCGTGTAAAAATCCCTTTCCTCTGATCTATTCGACCTGTACGTTTGAAGTGATATCGATCGTTTAGGGGTATGTGAATAATAAATTGTCTGTGTGTAATGAAGAAATGGATGGGTTAACCTTTGTTAGTAGCGTTGTCTCATAATAACAAACAATAGATCAATATAGGAGTTGGTACGTTACAATCTATGAATCCTCGAGGGGCTTTGAGTTAGTTATGTACTACGTCTATAGCTTTTTCCACTACACCGTGGTTGACACACTTATACTTATTCTCTCTCTATACAAAGCAAATACAGTATATATATAGAATAGTCAAGAATGAAAACAGAAATAACAACAAAAAGTTAATAAATCTGAAAGCAATAATAATAACGTTCTATAGTATGTAATAGTGTACTGTGATGAATAGGTGGATCGCAACTTAGTGAGTATACTAATGTGAAGAAGGGTGTATACCAGGGATGAGAAGATTTAACGATCTTCCAGGGGTGTACTACAGAGAACTCGGTGTATCATGTAAGGTGATTATACAACTGGTTCAGGTTTGTAGTGACGGGGGTTAAGTTAACTGTATGGGGTAACTCTTCTCCGTTGCGGAGAGGTTAGGCGTTCTATCTCAACGCTAAGATAGGACCCTAGATATTTCGGGGTAGTGTAGCTGTTCGTAGCACCTAGGAGATGCTAATCACTCCGATGTATTAGTACCTTAAGGAGAGTATAGGACATTGAAATATTTATCAATCGCTGGGATTCGTGGGCTTACGCTCAGGGAAGGGACAGGATGAGGTAAGATAGGGAAGGGGGGGGAGAGGGGTATGGGGAGTATGGGGAAGGTATAACCGCTTTGGGTGGTCGTGCCGATACCGGTGAATTGTCAGGGTACCAGTTAAGTTAAATTTACCAATTAGGGTGGTGTATATTGTTGTGTGGTGGAAAGTAAAATATACATTCAGACGAGTTGTACATAGGACAATGACATTATACGACCTGGTTGAGGAATGTTGATCGCATTGGGTAGTTGTTATGAACAAGGGTAATAGTCCAAAAACTGCAGTACCCGCGAAAACAAATGAATCCGAGTAGCATATACTCTAGTGTCTCTAATCTGACTTAGTACTGGTATGCAATAATAGATTGAAAATGTCATTGCCTCTGCGTTATTTTGACTGAACTCTCCGTATGGTCTTATAGTCCTTCAGGGCTGTGCAAGAGGAGGGGAGTTAGTTTGACCCTCCGGGTGTTGAGTAGGCTTGTCCTTCATGGCCCTAGTGGTGGTTCGGGAAAGACATTATCTTGCTTGGACAAGCGTTGGTCGTGGGTGGCTGTAATTCGGTGAAGGCCCTGTTATCAGAACGGCGTGCACGCTGTTTGTCGTGAAGATGCCAGGTTGGTTAGTTCTCGAGGTAGAGGTGGTAAGCGTTATGCAGAGGTTTCGGGCCGTTGTCCAGATGGATCTTCGTGTATGCGCCTGTGTCTCTGCTGAGGTGAGAGAAACCTTTGGTCATTGCGCCTTTTCTTAGCTGGTGTGGTCCAGCGCTGGCGCTTCTGCTGACCCATAACCTCCTGGCTAGGGTTAGGTGAATACCAGTCCATAACTGTAGTTTCAGGTAGATTCAGAGCCTTAAGAAAAGGAGGAATGTCCAGTGGGGAGGTGATCGTCACGATATTCCCCTTGCTAGTCACGATCAAAGCAAAGGGGAATCCCCATCGATATTTAATGCTTCTATTCTTGAGATGCTCAGTAATTGGTTTTAAAGCCCGCCTTGCCTGAAGTGTGTACCAGGACAGGTCAGGAAATATTTGTATGGGGTGGCCATGAAAGAGTAGAGGTTGTGAAGTGTCCCTTAACGCCCTTAGAACGTTATCCTTAACGGAAAAATAATGTAAACGGCAGATAATGTCTCTTGGGGCATCGGGGTTAAAACCCCTTGGACCCAGGGATCTATGGGCTCTGTCAAGGACTACCTGGTTATCGCTAGGTTCTCCTAAGATGAGGTTAAAGAGTTCAGTGAGTATCATGGATAAATCCTCACCTGGAGATTCAGGCAAACCCCTTACGCGCAAGTTGTTCCTGCGCCCGCGGTTATCCAGGTCGTCAATATGCCTTTGTGTGTTGGCAAAGTGAATCATATGTGAATCAATGGTTGACGTGATATTAATTAATTGTGCCTGCACTAACTCTTTCTCTTCTTCCAGGTGGGTGACTCTTATTGTGAGCTGGTGAACATCCGATCCCATAGCCTCCATCTTGGAGAGGAAGGTGACCTCGAGTTTCCCCATAATTTTTTGCAGGTCTAGTTTCAACGGTAAGTTTTTCAAGAGGTCCCTTATGTCCGGGTCATTACCAGAACCCGTAGTTTTCTGTGAGCAATCTCAAAGTGCCGGGCTGTTAGGTTGGGGATCGAGGTGCATCTCGGAGTCCGCCTTCTTGTTCATTGAGGCCTCGGCCTCCGACTCGCGGTCAGCGCTGTCCTTAAAATAACGGGTGAGGGAGCCCGATTTGGATGCTGGGGTTCTCCCTGAGTGCCCCTGGGTTGGTTGGTGTTTTTTTGGGTTGCCCATGGTGAATGAAACTCTCCGATTGCTTTGGATTAGCCACTAGGTCTCCGGGAGTGATTTCAGTGTGCGTCCATCAGGCCCTGCGGTTAGCCATGCCCCCATCAAAAGCTATTTCAATCAAACTTATAACAACATTTTAACTTTTTAAACATTTCAACAGGTCACATAACATTTTAACATAGGACCCCTTATTTGATAGCAGCTTCACAAGTCTTGCATCCATTGAACGTGTGAATTTTTGGACAGTTTCTGCTTGAATTTGTTTGCAAGAAGTCAGAATAGCCTGCCAGAGCTGCTGTTTGGATGTAAACTGCCTCATAGATCTTTTGCTTGAGGATGCTCCAAAGGTTCTCAATAGGATGGAGGCCACACCATGACTTTCTCTCCTTTTATCCCCATAGCAGCCATTGATGCAGAGGTATACTTTGTAGCATGAGATGGTGCATTGTCATGCATGAAGATGATTTTATTACGGAAAGTATATTCCTTTCAGTCTTGCAAGTCATGAGGTAGGGCTTCCATGGGGCAGGCATGTTGCTCAATCACATTAATATCTGGGGGTTTTGAAGGTCAAGGCAACACCTTGAACTCTGTCATTTCTCAAACCATTACTGTACAATTTTTACAGTGTTGCAGGGTACATCATTCTGCTGAAATTAGCTGCTGCCATCAGAGGATGCCATTGCCATAAAGGGGTGTGCATGATCTGCAATGTTAAGGCAGGTTGTATGTATCGAAGTAACATCCAAATGAATGCCAGGACCCAAAGTTTCCCAGCATAACATTGGCTCTGCCGGCCTGCTTCTTTCAATAGTGCATCCTGCTGCCCTTTCTTCTCATTGTAAAGGAGCACATGCACTCAGCCATACATCTAATCTTAAAAAAAAAAAAATGTGATTCATCAGACCAGGCAATCTTCTTCCATTGCTCCATTGTCCCCATTGAAGGTGATATTGACTTTGGCCACTTGGCATACGCAGTGCAGTCACATCTACAATGCTGAGAAACATATTTGCTTCTCCCCTCCTTTCATGACTGTAGGTATAGTAAGATATTTGACCTTTTATTTACTGTGTGTGGGAGAGGGGTGCATTGTTCTCAACCATAGTTGTAGACATTAAAATGATGGAATATGTTCCTCTATAAGATGTGAACCCTTCCTGAAGTACAAAATATAGGTAAGTTATGCTTAATGGACAAAGTAATTTTGCAAGGCAAACAAAAAGTGTGCGTATATACAATTTTTATAATGAAGGGAATTAAAGCACAATATATATTTTTTTATTTATTGTGCTTTCAAGGTCTTGCTCAATCATTATCCTGTTTCATAGTTCTATTTCTTATCTTTGATGAAAATATTGTTAGGTTTTCTATGGTGTAAAGTGGTAAGTATGGTAAACAAATATTTTTATAGACAGATTTTCTTTAACTCCCAGTAAAATTCCACATTTCAGGTCAATCCAGGTATCTAGTAAAATGTCAATATCACAACATTCTAGTATAAGTGGTAGAAGCAAAGAGTGATGTACAAAGATTAGTAGATACATGGAACATCCTTCCAGTGAAAGTGGTAAAAACTAATAGTGGTATAGAAAAGGTAGTAGATACTTGACACAAAAACAACAATATATGTGAACACAACCCAGTGAGAAAAAAAATTATATATATGTGATTCAAAGCAAACCAGGACTTCCCTTAATGTTTCAGGTGAAGTATCCCGATAACTCACCGAAGACTTCCTCTTGTCTTCAATAGATATATGCACATAGATTAGGGGAAAATCTGCTAAATGTAAATACAATAAAGAAACATAGCGTTTAACTGTGTGGGGACTGGCACTGATTTATAGTTACAATTGGTCACTCACAGATTTGCAGAATTAAAAAAGCCTTGAGTGGTGTCTTTCAGTGTCCAATATGTTGTCCCTCCTCACATGTTCCTCACAGAGCAGAATGTATGTATCTCAAAAGAAAAAGATATATACACGAATGTAGTACACTTCCAGAGTTAGATAAAAAAGTATTTAATGACTTACATATAAGTAAAAAACAAACGGCTTGTCACCATGCACGTCCTCAATAGGATGGAGGCCACACCATGACTTTCTCTCCTTTTATCCCCATAGCAGTCATTGATGCAGAGGTATTCTTTGTAGCATGAGATGGTGCATTGTCATGCATGAAGATGATTTTATTACGGAAAGCATATTCCTTTCAGTCTTGCAAGTTGTGAGGTAGGGCCTCCATGGGGCAGGCATGTTGCTCAATCACATTAATATCTGGGGGTTTTGAAGGTCAAGGCAACACCTTGAACACTGTCATTTCTCAAACCAATACTGTACAATTTTTACAGTGTTGCAGGGTACATCATTCTGCTGAAATTAGCTGCTGCCATCAGAGGATGCCATTGCCAGCAAGGGGTGTGCATGATCTGCAATGTTAAGGCAGGTTGTATGTATCGAAGTAACATCCAAATGAATGCCAGGACCCAAAGTTTCCCAGCATAACATTGGCTCTGCCGGCCTGCTTCTTTTAATAGTTAATCCTGCTGCGCTTTCTTCTCATTGTAAAGGAGCACATGCACTCAGCCATACATCTAATCTTAAAAAAAAAAAAAAAAAATGTGATTCATCAGACCAGGCAATCTTCTTCCATTGCTCTCCATTGTCCCCATTGAAGGCGATATTGACTTTGGCCACTTGGCATACGCAGTGCAGTCACATCTACAATGCTGAGAAACATATTTGCTTCTCTATCACTATAAGAAACCTACCACCAGGGTCAGTCTCCTCATAGATCAGCTCATATTTCAAGCTACCAGAAAAAAGAATTGCCACCCCTCTTTTCTTGTTCTTTCCCGCCAAATTAGATCTATGGACCACTGGAAATTTTTTGTAGTTCCATAGTTTAGGCATAGAATTAGACCAGTGTGTTTCTTGAACGAAACCGATATCTGTTTTACTATCAATCAGTAGTTTATACAAGTAGCCTCTTTTCTGACCTGAATTTCAGCCCCTTGTGTTAATAGATAGTATGTTTAATGACATACTACCGCAGCTCTCCCCAAACCCTCTTCCCCTCTATCCTCCCCTCAGATGGCATCAAACACTCAAATCCATTCATACCTTTACCAGTCGGTCCTATATATTTGGACCACCTGGTAAAACTCCAACTTTCTATAACCACATTCAATCCGTAATATGAAGTTCTGTATACAGTCTTCATAATTAACCCTGCTGCCGTCGCAGGACCCTGGACCAGGGTAGTAGGCATTTTATTCTTTATTATACACCCTCTATCTTTCAAGTGCATCTGCCCTTCTTTTCCCTTTTTCTTTCAGATCCTATCTCTAGAGGCGTTATAATGTTCTTTCCCTTTATCCGACCGCTAAATCTGTCTACTGAGTCCCGGTTCTACTGACTTTTATTTTATCTGGGACAATTCTATCCTCCTGTTTTTATCTTCCAATACACCCTTTCCCTAGCCCTTGGTTATGGTCTCCCTTCTCCTCCCTTTATGTGATATTCATACAAAATTAGTATAAACTTGTGATTATTGTGAAACTCACTTCATTCGTTTCATTCACATACATTAAATAGTGTGTCCATAAGTGTAATAAGTGTAATTTATACATTACTCTGTATGTGAATCTGTAGTTATTACTCTTTATGTGAATCTATAATTATATTCATTATTTGCGTGTGTGGGTAGCGCCTGTAGCATTCCCAAAACTGTTTAACACAATTTCTACCCATATCAAAAAACGTCTTGACATCTTGTAAATTATTTTCTAGATTTTTAAGTGTTATAAGCTTCTTTTTCATTCAATTCATACTACTAAGTTAATTTATATGTATTTATATTAATTATAACTGTGAATCTGTGATTACCCCTCTATACGTTTTACCATTTCTATATGTGAAGGAAAAAAAAAGGAGGAGTTCGGTTTGACTAAAGGATAAGTTTCAAAATTGTCATCTTCTGCTTTAATGCCAAGTTGTCTCTGAAGATATAAGGTTTATCTTTAAAAAAAGACCATAATTGCCGTCGGGAACAACCACTTGTATCTAATCTCCTTATTCCTGAGAATAACCGTTTCTTCGGAGAAAGTTCTTCTTGCTTGTCTTGTCTTTTGGGATAAGTCCTGATAAACTTCTAAGTGTCTCCATTCTTCCGTATTTAGGATCCCGTTCCTTATCTTCTGCATTATTTGGTTTTTCAACCAAAAACTGGAAAAGCAAATCATCACATCTCTTGGGTATGATTTGTCGATTCCATTTGGTCTAGCCAGTCTGTGGAATCTTTCAAAAGTCTCAGGGCCCAACGTCTGTCTGGATAGTATTTTTGAAAAGAAGCTGTTAAAGTGCAAATATAAGTCTTCTTGTAAGATTGATTCCGGTATGCCTCTAACTCTTATGTTGTTTCTCCTGGAGCGATCCTCTAGGTCGGTCAACTTAGTCTCGGTATCCTGCAATCTCTTCTCTAGCTGTGCATTAGATGTTTTAATTTGTTCATTTTCCTCTTGTATTTTTTGTAGTGTGATTGCCTGATTTGAGAATTTCTCAGAGAGAATGACGATTTCCGATCTAATATCTTTAGAGTTATTTTCAATGTCCGTTTGGATCTTTTTATGTAAATTGTCCAGCATTTGGGTTAAGAGTTGTTGCGTCAATCCCTGTGGGTTTTTTGACAGGTGTGGTAAGTCGTCCTCCGATATATTGGATAATTGATGTACAGAAAGCTGAACATTTTCTAGAGGCAGAGATTTTCGTTGCCTCTCGGGTTCTGTGCCAGCAGCTTTAGGTGAATAAAAATGCACCAATCGTTGCCTTCTTTTTCTCCATATTTTTGGCTCTCTCTTTTTTAGTAGCCATACGTATTTCTAGCGCTCCTAGAGTAGGCTTTGAACTTTGTACTCCACTAAGGATGGCTGTGGAGTTTAAATCGCTTTTAAATCACTTTGTCACTTTCTGTTATCTCCCAGTTCGCTCCTTTTCCTCCTCGCTATTTTAGACGCTAGATTAAACTTTACACTCCACTAAGGATGACTGTGTGGTTTAAATTGCTTTATCACGTTTTACCCAAGTGTCTCCTTTGCTCTTCACTGCGACACTAGACAACTGTCTCTTTAAATTAACTCTTGTTTATCGAATGTGAAATAGAGTGGATAATAAAAGCATATATATACTTTTTCCCTTTTTTTTTTTATATTAATTTTTTTCTTTTTGTCCTTCTCTTTTCTTCTCTTTCTTTTTCTCTATTTTTTTTCTTTTACACACAAAATATGTTTTATACCCACTGGGACCACTTTCCTCCCACCCTATCACTGCCAGAGTCAATCTTCTATTTATAAGCATAAATACCTTCAGACTGGAGAAATATGCGTGCTTGTCAGCCCAAATCAGAACTCAGCGTCTTCTCTTCCTCTGTATACCTCTGTTTTCCAGTGGATTTCAGCACCCCCCAATAATTCTTATTTATCAGACTTGTAGTCGGAATCAGTGTCAGATGATTACTTTATATCTTTGTAGCTACTTTACAGCAGCTGCTCAGCCAGTTATCCTGCTCATGGAAGTCAGTGCCTCAATGAAATATCTTGTAACATTGTAGCAGCTTTATGACAGCTTTATGACAGCTGCTCAGCCGTTTATCTTACTCTGGCCTGATTAATAGTGAAAGTCAGGGCAGATATCAGATGAATACCTCTGTAAATCGCTGAGGGTTGTACCATCGATTTATGAAGCAGCTTTGTGGCACCTTGTGGCAGCTTTGATGCAGCTTTGGAGAACCTTCAGCTGCTCAGCCGCATAGCAGAGTCCGCTTCGCTGCCTTCAAATTTTTCTGCGCCGTTCTGCCTGGCGTCCTCGCTGCCTCCCTCGCTTCGTTGCCCCACTTCCTGGTCCGTAGCGGCGCGCGTGCCCGTGCGCACCTACGTCACGATCCGCCCGCCCATCCGGTACGCCTGGGATAGCTCCGTTGGTGTTGAGTAAATGGCTGCCAACCATTCTTGCCAACAAGGTCCGAACCCTAAATGCCTCAATGTGTGTGTAAGTAGTGCCCAACTTACCCTGTCAAACGCTTTTTCAGCGTCTATTGCCAGTAACGTATGATTTTTGTGTTTTCTCGCCCAATGTACGAGGTTTATAGTTTTCATTGTGTTGTGTTTAGCTTCTCTGCCTGGGACGAAGCCCGCTTGGTCTTGATGGATGAGATGGGGTAGGAAGGGTTTTAATCTAGTGGCTAAAATTTTTGTCAGGATTTTTAAGTCAATTTTGATCAGCAAAATTGGTCTATAACTGCCACGCATTGAAGGGTCTTTGCCTGTTTTCGGAATGAGAGTTATATTGGCTTCTAATGACAACATGGTAATGGATGTCGAGAGTTTTCTCACATTGAATGCTGCAGTGAAGTGTTGGGCAAGTGGTTGGGAAAATATCTTGTAATATTTGCCCGTGTAACCATCTGCCCCCGGACTCTTTCCTAGTGGGAGTGTTTTAACTGTGTTTTTGAACTCTTCTATGGTGATCGGAGCATCAAGGAAGTCTGTTTCATTTGGGGGAAGAGTGTTTTTAACCCTAGGTCTGAGAAAATCTAGTATTTCGTTCGATGAGGGGTGAGTTTGTTTAAGATTGTATAGTTTTGTGTAGAAGTTGTGGAATGTTTGTGTGATGTCGGGCATCTGTCGTGTGAGGTGTCCATTATCCTGTTTATTTTCTGCAATGAAAGTAGATTGTTTAGCTTGTCGGAGAGTTTGCGCTAAAAGTTTGCTTGCCTTCCCCCCTTTCGTGTAGTATGTGTTTTGTTAAAGACAATTTACGCTTAGCGTGTAGTTGAAGTATATTAGTGAGTTCCGATCTTTTTGTCAGTATCGTTTTGTATTCTTCTAAACCTAATTTAGCTTGTTTGTGATTACTTTCAAGGTTTTTCAATTCTCGGGTTAGTTGTGTAATTTTATGTTCCCTTTGTCGCTTGAGGGATGCGGCGGTTCGAATCAGGTCTCCCCTTATTACTGCTTTATGGGCTTCCCAGAGTAGGGTGGGGGATGTGTCTGGGTGTGTGTTCTCGACAAAATAGATATTGATCGAATCTTGTATTTGGGCGATTGTATTTTTGTCATTAAGAATTAGATCATTGAGCTTCCATTGAGATGTTGGGTTGGGCCAGGTTGGTATTAATAAGACCAATTTCATGGTGGCATGGTCTGACCAGGTAATTGGGCCATATGAAGCTGACTCAATCATGGGTAAAAACCTGTGTTGAAGAAGGATGATGTCTATACGGGAATAGGTTCCTGTGGGTGGTGAGAAAAAGGAGTAGTCCTTACATGTGGGATGAAAGGCTCTCGAGCTATCGTATAATTTACCTGTTGACTTATATGAGCTAGATGAGCTTTTGAGTTCGTGGTGGTGTCTAGATCGCCGTCTAGGGATATGTTAATATCCCCCCCAACAATCAGTATGCCTTCTTGAAATGTGCTGAGTTTCTGCAGTATCTTTTTTAATACCACATTTTGCTTTTTATTAGGCAGGTATATATTTGCCATTGTTATCAAGTTGTTACCGATTTTCCCTTTAACAAATACATATCTGCCTGAGTTGTCTGACTGGTGGTCTTGGTATGTAAACGGGACTCGTCTTCCTATTAATATTGCTACACCTCTGGATTTAGAACCTATATAATGGCCGTAATAGGTGGTGGGATAGTCCTTGTTACGAAGAGATGGAGCTGAGTATTTACGGAAGTGGGTTTCTTGGACAAATACTATGTCTGCCTTACTTCTATTGAAGTCTGTTAAGGCTAGGGTTCTTTTTTCCGGGGCGTTCAAGCCTCTGGCATTTTGTGTAAGTAAGGTAATTGATGTCATGTTAGTTTCTTCTTGGCGTGAGTGATGAAGAAAGGTAGGTACTGTATAGAACACCAAATGATGGGCTCGTGTAAAAATCCCTTTCCTCTGATCTATTCGACCTGTACGTTTGAAGTGATATCGATCGTTTAGGGGTATGTGAATAATAAATTGTCTGTGTGTAATGAAGAAATGGATGGGTTAACCTTTGTTAGTAGCGTTGTCTCATAATAACAAACAATAGATCAATATAGGAGTTGGTACGTTACAATCTATGAATCCTCGAGGGGCTTTGAGTTAGTTATGTACTACGTCTATAGCTTTTTCCACTACACCGTGGTTGACACACTTATACTTATTCTCTCTCTATACAAAGCAAATACAGTATATATATAGAATAGTCAAGAATGAAAACAGAAATAACAACAAAAAGTTAATAAATCTGAAAGCAATAATAATAACGTTCTATAGTATGTAATAGTGTACTGTGATGAATAGGTGGATCGCAACTTAGTGAGTATACTAATGTGAAGAAGGGTGTATACCAGGGATGAGAAGATTTAACTATCTTCCAGGGGTGTACTACAGAGAACTCGGTGTATCATGTAAGGTGATTATACAACTGGTTCAGGTTTGTAGTGACGGGGGTTAAGTTAACTGTATGGGGTAACTCTTCTCCGTTGCGGAGAGGTTAGGCGTTCTATCTCAACGCTAAGATAGGACCCTAGATATTTCGGGGTAGTGTAGCTGTTCGTAGCACCTAGGAGATGCTAATCACTCCGATGTATTAGTACCTTAAGGAGAGTATAGGACATTGAAATATTTATCAATCGCTGGGATTCGTGGGCTTACGCTCAGGGAAGGGACAGGATGAGGTAAGATAGGGAAGGGGGGGGAGAGGGGTATGGGGAGTATGGGGAAGGTATAACCGCTTTGGGTGGTCGTGCCGATACCGGTGAATTGTCAGGGTACCAGTTAAGTTAAATTTACCAATTAGGGTGGTGTATATTGTTGTGTGGTGGAAAGTAAAATATACATTCAGACGAGTTGTACATAGGACAATGACATTATACGACCTGGTTGAGGAATGTTGATCGCATTGGGTAGTTGTTATGAACAAGGGTAATAGTCCAAAAACTGCAGTACCCGCGAAAACAAATGAATCCGAGTAGCATATACTCTAGTGTCTCTAATCTGACTTAGTACTGGTATGCAATAATAGATTGAAAATGTCATTGCCTCTGCGTTATTTTGACTGAACTCTCCGTATGGTCTTATAGTCCTTCAGGGCTGTGCAAGAGGAGGGGAGTTAGTTTGACCCTCCGGGTGTTGAGTAGGCTTGTCCTTCATGGCCCTAGTGGTGGTTCGGGAAAGACATTATCTTGCTTGGACAAGCGTTGGTCGTGGGTGGCTGTAATTCGGTGAAGGCCCTGTTATCAGAACGGCGTGCACGCTGTTTGTCGTGAAGATGCCAGGTTGGTTAGTTCTCGAGGTAGAGGTGGTAAGCGTTATGCAGAGGTTTCGGGCCGTTGTCCAGATGGATCTTCGTGTATGCGCCTGTGTCTCTGCTGAGGTGAGAGAAACCTTTGGTCATTGCGCCTTTTCTTAGCTGGTGTGGTCCAGCGCTGGCGCTTCTGCTGACCCATAACCTCCTGGCTAGGGTTAGGTGAATACCAGTCCATAACTGTAGTTTCAGGTAGATTCAGAGCCTTAAGAAAAGGAGGAATGTCCAGTGGGGAGGTGATCGTCACGATATTCCCCTTGCTAGTCACGATCAAAGCAAAGGGGAATCCCCATCGATATTTAATGCTTCTATTCTTGAGATGCTCAGTAATTGGTTTTAAAGCCCGCCTTGCCTGAAGTGTGTACCAGGACAGGTCAGGAAATATTTGTATGGGGTGGCCATGAAAGAGTAGAGGTTGTGAAGTGTCCCTTAACGCCCTTAGAACGTTATCCTTAACGGAAAAATAATGTAAACGGCAGATAATGTCTCTTGGGGCATCGGGGTTAAAACCCCTTGGACCCAGGGATCTATGGGCTCTGTCAAGGACTACCTGGTTATCGCTAGGTTCTCCTAAGATGAGGTTAAAGAGTTCAGTGAGTATCATGGATAAATCCTCACCTGGAGATTCAGGCAAACCCCTTACGCGCAAGTTGTTCCTGCGCCCGCGGTTATCCAGGTCGTCAATATGCCTTTGTGTGTTGGCAAAGTGAATCATATGTGAATCAATGGTTGACGTGATATTAATTAATTGTGCCTGCACTAACTCTTTCTCTTCTTCCAGGTGGGTGACTCTTATTGTGAGCTGGTGAACATCCGATCCCATAGCCTCCATCTTGGAGAGGAAGGTGACCTCGAGTTTCCCCATAATTTTTTGCAGGTCTAGTTTCAACGGTAAGTTTTTCAAGAGGTCCCTTATGTCCGGGTCATTACCAGAACCCGTAGTTTTCTGTGAGCAATCTCAAAGTGCCGGGCTGTTAGGTTGGGGATCGAGGTGCATCTCGGAGTCCGCCTTCTTGTTCATTGAGGCCTCGGCCTCCGACTCGCGGTCAGCGCTGTCCTTAAAATAACGGGTGAGGGAGCCCGATTTGGATGCTGGGGTTCTCCCTGAGTGCCCCTGGGTTGGTTGGTGTTTTTTTGGGTTGCCCATGGTGAATGAAACTCTCCGATTGCTTTGGATTAGCCACTAGGTCTCCGGGAGTGATTTCAGTGTGCGTCCATCAGGCCCTGCGGTTAGCCATGCCCCCATCAAAAGCTATTTCAATCAAACTTATAACAACATTTTAACTTTTTAAACATTTCAACAGGTCACATAACATTTTAACATAGGACCCCTTATTTGATAGCAGCTTCACAAGTCTTGCATCCATTGAACGTGTGAATTTTTGGACAGTTTCTGCTTGAATTTGTTTGCAAGAAGTCAGAATAGCCTGCCAGAGCTGCTGTTTGGATGTAAACTGCCTCATAGATCTTTTGCTTGAGGATGCTCCAAAGGTTCTCAATAGGATGGAGGCCACACCATGACTTTCTCTCCTTTTATCCCCATAGCAGCCATTGATGCAGAGGTATACTTTGTAGCATGAGATGGTGCATTGTCATGCATGAAGATGATTTTATTACGGAAAGTATATTCCTTTCAGTCTTGCAAGTCATGAGGTAGGGCTTCCATGGGGCAGGCATGTTGCTCAATCACATTAATATCTGGGGGTTTTGAAGGTCAAGGCAACACCTTGAACTCTGTCATTTCTCAAACCATTACTGTACAATTTTTACAGTGTTGCAGGGTACATCATTCTGCTGAAATTAGCTGCTGCCATCAGAGGATGCCATTGCCATAAAGGGGTGTGCATGATCTGCAATGTTAAGGCAGGTTGTATGTATCGAAGTAACATCCAAATGAATGCCAGGACCCAAAGTTTCCCAGCATAACATTGGCTCTGCCGGCCTGCTTCTTTCAATAGTGCATCCTGCTGCCCTTTCTTCTCATTGTAAAGGAGCACATGCACTCAGCCATACATCTAATCTTAAAAAAAAAAAAATGTGATTCATCAGACCAGGCAATCTTCTTCCATTGCTCCATTGTCCCCATTGAAGGTGATATTGACTTTGGCCACTTGGCATACGCAGTGCAGTCACATCTACAATGCTGAGAAACATATTTGCTTCTCCCCTCCTTTCATGACTGTAGGTATAGTAAGATATTTGACCTTTTATTTACTGTGTGTGGGAGAGGGGTGCATTGTTCTCAACCATAGTTGTAGACATTAAAATGATGGAATATGTTCCTCTATAAGATGTGAACCCTTCCTGAAGTACAAAATATAGGTAAGTTATGCTTAATGGACAAAGTAATTTTGCAAGGCAAACAAAAAGTGTGCGTATATACAATTTTTATAATGAAGGGAATTAAAGCACAATATATATTTTTTTATTTATTGTGCTTTCAAGGTCTTGCTCAATCATTATCCTGTTTCATAGTTCTATTTCTTATCTTTGATGAAAATATTGTTAGGTTTTCTATGGTGTAAAGTGGTAAGTATGGTAAACAAATATTTTTATAGACAGATTTTCTTTAACTCCCAGTAAAATTCCACATTTCAGGTCAATCCAGGTATCTAGTAAAATGTCAATATCACAACATTCTAGTATAAGTGGTAGAAGCAAAGAGTGATGTACAAAGATTAGTAGATACATGGAACATCCTTCCAGTGAAAGTGGTAAAAACTAATAGTGGTATAGAAAAGGTAGTAGATACTTGACACAAAAACAACAATATATGTGAACACAACCCAGTGAGAAAAAAAATTATATATATGTGATTCAAAGCAAACCAGGACTTCCCTTAATGTTTCAGGTGAAGTATCCCGATAACTCACCGAAGACTTCCTCTTGTCTTCAATAGATATATGCACATAGATTAGGGGAAAATCTGCTAAATGTAAATACAATAAAGAAACATAGCGTTTAACTGTGTGGGGACTGGCACTGATTTATAGTTACAATTGGTCACTCACAGATTTGCAGAATTAAAAAAGCCTTGAGTGGTGTCTTTCAGTGTCCAATATGTTGTCCCTCCTCACATGTTCCTCACAGAGCAGAATGTATGTATCTCAAAAGAAAAAGATATATACACGAATGTAGTACACTTCCAGAGTTAGATAAAAAAGTATTTAATGACTTACATATAAGTAAAAAACAAACGGCTTGTCACCATGCACGTCCTCAATAGGATGGAGGCCACACCATGACTTTCTCTCCTTTTATCCCCATAGCAGTCATTGATGCAGAGGTATTCTTTGTAGCATGAGATGGTGCATTGTCATGCATGAAGATGATTTTATTACGGAAAGCATATTCCTTTCAGTCTTGCAAGTTGTGAGGTAGGGCCTCCATGGGGCAGGCATGTTGCTCAATCACATTAATATCTGGGGGTTTTGAAGGTCAAGGCAACACCTTGAACACTGTCATTTCTCAAACCAATACTGTACAATTTTTACAGTGTTGCAGGGTACATCATTCTGCTGAAATTAGCTGCTGCCATCAGAGGATGCCATTGCCAGCAAGGGGTGTGCATGATCTGCAATGTTAAGGCAGGTTGTATGTATCGAAGTAACATCCAAATGAATGCCAGGACCCAAAGTTTCCCAGCATAACATTGGCTCTGCCGGCCTGCTTCTTTTAATAGTTAATCCTGCTGCGCTTTCTTCTCATTGTAAAGGAGCACATGCACTCAGCCATACATCTAATCTTAAAAAAAAAAAAAAAAAATGTGATTCATCAGACCAGGCAATCTTCTTCCATTGCTCTCCATTGTCCCCATTGAAGGCGATATTGACTTTGGCCACTTGGCATACGCAGTGCAGTCACATCTACAATGCTGAGAAACATATTTGCTTCTCCTCTCCTTTCATGACTGTAGGTATAGTAAGATCTTTGACCTTTTATTTACTGTGTGTGTCTCTGTGTCCTCTCCCACACAGAGACACACACAGTGCATTGTTCTCAACCATAGTTGCAGACATTAAAATGATGGAATATGTTCCTCAATAAGCTGTGAACCACTCCTGAAGTATAAATATAGGTAAGTTATGCTTAATGGTCATGACTTAAGGTCATGACTTAAGGTCAATCCAGGTATCTAGTAAAATGTCAATATCACAACATTCTAGTATAAGTGGTAGAAGCGAAGAGTGATGTACAAAGATTAGTAGATACATGGAACATCCTTCCAGTGCAAGTGGTAAAAACGAATAGTGGTATAGAAAAGGTAGTAGATACTTGACACAGCCTTCCACTGGTAGGGGGATAACAGTGAAATTATGTGATATTATTTACTTTAAATTTTGCAAAGCAATTTAAAGTAAAAGGGGTATACTCAATTTTGCTAGAGAATGGGTTAAAGCACACAAAATACGTTCTTTGCAATCACTATGACACCCGATGGTCATTTTCCTTATATATTTCAAAATAAGAGTCTGTTTTCTAAGTATTTCCTTTAACTCCCAGTATATTTCTTTCAGGTTTATGTGTCAGGAGAGATTTTACTGAAATAAGTGACAAGAACAGAAATACATGAAGTATGGCGATGAAGAAATCTTTTAATAACAATCAAAAAGTCTAACTCTGAAAAATCAAGCATTTTATCAGATTCATATATGTTCTCAAAACAGATAGTAAACACAAATCTCACACCTTTCTCATGTTTTGAATGTGGAAAATGTTTTAGCTGTACACAATCTCTTGTTAGACATCAGAGAACTCACACAGGAGAGAAACCATTCTCATGTTCTGAATGTGGAAAATGTTTTGTCAATAAAACGAATCTTGTGCTTCATCAGAGAACTCACACAGGAGAGAAACCGTTCTCATGTTCTGAATGTGGAAAATGTGTTAGTAGTAAGGCAAATCTTGTTATACATCAAAGAACTCACACGGGAGAGACACCGTTTGCATGTTCTGAATGTGGAAAATGTTTTAGCTGTACACAATCTCTTGTTAGACATCAGAGAACTCACACAGGAGAGAAACCATTCTCATGTTGTGAATGTGGAAAATGTTTTGTCACTGAAACAAATCTTGTGTATCATCAGAGAACGCATACAGGAGAGAAACCATTCTCATGTTCTGATTGTGGAAAATGTTTTAGTCGTAAAGACACTCTTGTTAAACATCAGAAAATGCACACAGGAGAGAAACCATTCTCATGTTCTGAATGTGGAAAATGTTTTGTCAATAAAACAAAGCTTGTGCTTCATCAGAGAACGCACACAGGAGAGAAACCATTCTCATGTTCTGAATGTGGAAAATGTTTTAGTAGCAAGGCAATTCTTGTTATACATCAAAGAACTCACACAGGAGAGACACCGTTCTCATGTTCTGAATGTGGAAAATGTTTTAGTAGTAAGGCAATTCTTGTTATACATCAAAGAACTCACACAGGAGAGACACCGTTTGCATGTTCTGAATGTGGAAAATGTTTTGTCAATAAAACAAAGCTTGTTCTTCATCAGAGAACGCACACAGGAGAGAAACCATTCTCATGTTCTGAATGTGGAAAATGTTTTAGTAGTAAGGCAATTCTTGTTATACATCAAAGAACTCACACAGGAGAGACACAGTTTGCATGTTCTGAATGTGAAAAATGTTTTGTCAATAAAACAAAGCTTGTGCTTCATCAGAGAACGCACACAGGAGAGAAACCATTCTCATGTTCTGAATGTGGAAAATGTTTTAGTAGTAAGGCAATTCTTGTTATACATCAAAGAACTCACACAGGAGAGACACCGTTTGCATGTTCTGAATGTGGAAAATGTTTTGTCAATAAAACAAAGCTTGTGCTTCATCAGAGAACGCACACAAGAGAGAAACCATTCTCATGTTCTGAATGTGGTAAATGTTTTAGTAGTAGAGACACACTTGTTGGACATCAGAGAACGCATACAGGAGAGAAACCATTCTCATGTTCTGATTGTGGAAAATGTTTTAGTCGTAAAGAAACTCTTGTTATACATCAGAGAACTCACACAGGAGAAAAACCATTTGCATGTTCTGAATGTGGAAAATGTTTTGTCAGTAAAACAAAGCTTGTGCTTCATCAGAGAAAGCACACAGGAGAGAAACCTGTATCATGTTCTGAATGTGGAAAATGTTATAGTAGTAGAGACACACTTGTTGCACATCAGAGAACTCACACAGGAGAGAAACCATTTGCTTGTTCTGAATGTAGAAAATGTTTTAGTAGTAAGGCAAATGTTGTTATACATCAGAGAACTCACACAGGAGAGAAACCTTTCTCATGTTCTGAATGTGAAAAATGTTTTAGTAGTAGAGGCACACTTGTTAAACATCAGAGAACTCACACAGGAGAGAAACCTTTCTCATGTTCTGAATGTGGAAAATGTTTTAGTAGTAGAGGCACACTTGTTAGACATCAGAGAACTCACACAGGAGAGAAACCTTTCTCATGTTCTGAATGTGGAAAATGTTTTAGCCGTCACTCAGTTCTTGTTACACATCAGAGAATTCACACAGGAGAGAAACTGTTCTCATGTACTGAATGTTAAAGAGATTTATCTGTTAATCGTAAGGTGTCGCTTAATATTTTATAATGTATATGGATTAAAATAGGAATAAAATGTTGGGGCAAACACCGCCACTGTACATTGTCCATTCTGTACATATCCTGTTTCATGTCAAATGTGTATTGTATGCCTTTAAGAACCAAGTGTCCGTAATGTGGTTAAGGCAAGTAAAAGTATTCATATGCTAATATTCGAATGCTGGCGGCATGAAAACCGCCAGCCTCCCTGCAAATCGTTTCACGAACGGTGAATTTCATCACTGTTCGTGAAACAACTAAACTACCGAATGGAGACCACACACAGGGAGTCGTGTGGCACCCATTAAGGGTTGCAACAATGTTGCAATCGGTAATTAAGAGGATTCAGGGTGGCCGTCGTTCGGCTACCGACCATGCGGCGGTCGGCCATCTTGGATCCTTTGTTAGCCCAGCGGTATTTGGTCATCGAGCGCCTGGAACTAAAATCGGCTACTCGACGGCATGAATACCGCTGGACTTCCAAGTTTGAAGGGAACTTAACTGTAATGTCTATTTCATGCGGCGTTCGGTATTTGAGCTGGGATCTGAGCGGAACTGTGCGCTCAGACCCCAGCTATCTACCGAACGTCCATACGTTTAAATATACCGAATATTGTACAAGTTATGTATTTTAATGTAAAATGTCAGTTCTGCTGCATGGAGGGGTAATACACTTAACTGTATATTCTAGTGGGAGTATCCCTCTCGTGCAGCAATGCCTGATGGGAGAAATGTCCAGATTATTCATTTCCCCATGTAGTCCCCTACTGTACAACCCCTGAAATGTCAGTAGGGAAACCCCTTGCACGGGGAAGCCCATAAATACTGGAAGTCTGTGAATAAAGCCTCAGTTGACCTCCAAGCTATGTGTCGTCTAGTTCTTGGAGGGAAGGGATTGTAACTACGCTACCTGCCTCTTGCCTGTTTTTGGATCTGCTTATTCTGTCTACCAGCGGAGATATCGTGGATAATACCACTACCCTGCTACAAATGTCTTGTATTGTGAATTTTTAATAAATAGTAACTGTGATAGTAGCAGTCCATGTACATATGATGCATTGGTATTGTGGCACCCCCATGCTATCATCCGGGGGTGCCTAATCTGCAATGCTAACTCTGCTCTACTTGGTAGCAGACTAAACAGCAACCGGGATACATTGTGGTTATATGTTCTGGTTGTTATACTAACTAGTCTGTTCCACTGGTAATACCAGGTATCTTTATTATGGTTCCTTAGCATGACTCAAGTTTGCATGGATTCCAACCGAGACCTCCTCAAAGAAACAAGACACACGCTTCTGACTGACAACTTATAGGATCACTATTTCTTAGCTTCAGCTTTTATTAAAACCGCAGCACACACATGAAATGTGTTTACAGATTATTAATACCAATGTGAATATGAATTGGGTTAGTAGACCAGACAGAGGAATTAAATTAGGTTGAGCTAATTATTCCCCAGGGTCCTTTATTCTTATCCCAGGACACAATAAACTTGGATATTCTAAGGGAAAGGCTAGTTCCCCCACTCTCCATGTTAATACAGACTATAATCAAATGTTATTGTAGTGGACTAGAAGTATTAACTGCAATATGTCCGCTTGTAGATGTGACGAAACCAATCTCGCCACATTGTATTGGAGGAGCCTGGTTGCCCGCCTGCTGCCTCTGGATTATGGACCGGCAGCTAAAGGGTTAATTTTACTGTGCAGAAAGGTTTATTTTTCCCTTTCTGCACAGCCATTCGGTAGATTCTATCTACCGAACAATCAGCTCCTTTTCAGCCTCCCCAGAGCCGTGGGAAGCCGGCCGGCGTTGTTAATGGGCCACCCAGAAGCTGGATTGTGCCTCCTATTGACCTCCCTGAAGCCGCGGTTAACCGCGGCTTAACAAGCGTGTGCCGGCAATTGACCACCCAGTAGCTGCGGTTAACCGCAGCTTAATTGTTACTGGGTGGTCGCGGTTACACCTAGCCGCCACACGATGGCGGTGTTCTGGAGCTCCCCGGGCAGCCAGCACTTGTCTGCCCGGCTTTCCTGCACTATAAGCGGACACTTTTGCGTGCAGGCACCGCTGAGCTTCCAGCCCCCTGGTTCTTATTCGGGACTTTGGATTTGTATCGCAATCTATGTGAACTGTAGCAACCCAGATAGCCTGCCATGGAGCCTGTTCGTGGAATTAAAGACTTTGGCTCCATGGCAATTAAAATGTTTTGGTGCGGTCTGGGTGCCATTCATCTAATAATGTGCACCCAGACCTGAGCTATCTGGGGATATGTAGCATGTCTGTGTTTTGTGTATAAAATGTGTCTGTATGTATTTTAAAGTGATAGTCTGTTTCTGTGTCACCACGTGCATAATGGAGTCTGGCCTTTGTCCTGGGAGATAATTGAATTACTTAATTAATTATCTCCAGGACAGAGAGGAGGAAACCAGGATGCATTGTGGGAAAGTATTGTGGCTGTGTGTGTACGAAAATGATACATGTCTGTCTGCTGTTTCAGTCTTCCATTTGGTCCCCTAGGGGAGTGTCCACCAGGTGGGAGACCTGCATAAATACAGGGGCAGGTAGCCCTCAATAAACAGACCACTGCTTGACCCTCAACACGGAGCCTTGTCTCGTTCTTGGGGGGATTCACTGTATGCTGATAGGGACTGAATGCCAGGAGTGTAAGCCGCTTGGGAGCTTTTCCTGTTCATCTGCTAGCAGCAATTCGTGAGGTTCCAGTTCGGGAGTTTGGAGTGCTACCTTATTCCCTTGTATGCAGTTCGGGAGTTTGGTGCATTCACCTATATCCAATTTGTGAGTTTTGGTGATTTTACAGTAGCTGTGCCTGTCTGTGAAAAGGGGATTATCGCCTAAACGGATTTTAACCCCTTGTCTGCTGAAACGGTCCGTAACAGTAGACTTAATCATCATTCAAGAGAAACATAGCGCGGCAATCCCACTCCCATTCACCAACAACTGAATGATACACAGCTTTGGGAGTCAACTGTTTTTTTTTTATTGAGCCACAGCTGGCTTTAATGCAATTCCCTGTCCAAGGGGTTTCTTTAATTACATTCCAGGGGTTTTCCCCTGGTTGACCTTGTGGGGACAGGGAACAGAGACACATTTCCCAGACTCCTTTTCTGTACTTGGAAGATAATTGCGTAACGACAATTCTTCAATTAGATTATCTCCCAAGTACAGAAAATTATTGAGAAAACAAGAACAGGTGATTGCGCAGATAGGATATAACTCAACAAAATTGTAGGACCTTCCTAAGTTCTGTAAGAGTAAAAAGACCAAACATAGGGTAATATGTTTAGCACATATAATTAAATTGACAAAGCTTGGTCAAACTCACAATTTGATGAGCATTTATAAGTTTGCTCTAAACTGTATAGGCAGAGTAAATCATTCAGATGTACATGGATCGAAGTTAGGTCCCCCAGGAGGTGAAAAAAGTTTTTTGGTTTTTAAATGCAAGCTATTGGGACACCAGATATGAGTGGCAATGTGCACTGGCACAGTTCTGCAGGGCACACGCTGAAGGCCTGACACACCCGCTTGAAGACAAGTAACTGCTATTCAATCTATAACAGTGAAAAAAGTTTTTTGGTTTTAAATGCACGCTATTGTGACACCAGATATGAGTGGCAATGTGCACTGGCCCAGTTCTGCAGAGCACACGCTGTAGGCCTGACACACCCGCTTGAAGACAAGTAACTGCTATTCAATCTACAACAGTGAAAAAAGTTTTTTGGTTTTAAATGCACAATATTGTGACACCAGATATGAGTGGCAATGTGCATTGTCACAGTTCTGCAGAGCACACGCTGAAGGCCTGACACAACCGCTTTAAGGACACTGACTGCTATTAGCTTACACTGGAAAACTTTTTTCTTTGTAAAAGCACGCTATAGAGACACCAGATATGAGTGGCAACTGTCAAAGTACACAGGCAGGGGTCTGCAGAGCACACGCTGAAGGCCATACACACCCGCTTTAAGGACACTGACTGCTATTAGCTTACCCTGAAAAACTTTTTTTCTTTGTAAAAGCACGCTATAGAGAAACCAGATATGAGTGGCAACTGTCAAAGTACACGGGCAGAGGTCTGCAGAGCACATGTTGAAGGAGGACTAACACCCGCTTTAAGGACACTGACTGCTATTAGCTTACACTGAAAAACTTTTTTTCTTTGTAAAAGCACGCTATAGAGAAACCAGATATGAGTGGCAACTGTCAAAGTACACAGGCAGGGGTCTGCAGAGCACACGCTGAAGGCCTGACACACCCGCTTTAAGGACACTGACTGTTATTAGCTTACACTGAAAAACTTTTTTTCTTTGTAAAAGCACGCTATAGAGACACCAGATATGAGGGGCAACTGTCAAAGTACACAGGCAGGGGTCTGCAAAGCACACGCTGAAGGCCTGACACACCCGCTTGAAGACAAGTAACTGCTATTCAATCTATAACAGTGAAAAAAGTTTTTGGGTTTTAAATGCACGCTATTGTGACACCAGATATGAGTGGCAATGTGCACTGGCACAGTTCTGCAGAGCACAAGCTGTAGGCCTGACACACCCGCTTGAAGACAAGTAACTGCTATTCAATCTATAACAGTGAAAAAAGTTTTTGGGTTTTAAATGCACGCTATTGTGACACCAGATATGAGTGGCAATGTGCACTGGCACAGTTCTGCAGAGCACACGCTGAAGGCCTGACACACCCGCTTTAAGGACACTGACTGCTATTAGCTTACACTGAAAAACTTTTTTTCTTTGTAAAAGCACGCTATAGAGACACCAGATATGAATGGCAACTGTCAAAGTACACAGGCAGGGGTCTGCAGAGCACACGCTGAAGGCCTCACACACCCGCTTTAAGGACACTGACTGTTATTAGCTTACACTGAAAAACTTTTTTTCTTTGTAAAAGCACGCTATAGAGACACCAGATATGAGTGGCAACTGTCAAAGTACACAGGCAGGGGTCTGCAAAGCACACGCTGAAGGCCTGACACACCCGCTTGAAGACAAGTAACTGCTATTCAATCTATAACAGTGAAAAAGGTTTTTGGGTTTTAAATGCACGCTATTGTGACACCAGATATGAGTGGCAATGTGCACTGGCACAGTTCTGCAGAGCACACGCTGAAGGCCTGACACACCCGCTTTAAGGACACTGACTGCTATTAGCTTACACTGAAAAACTTGTTTTCTTTGTAAAAGCACGCTATAGAGACACCAGATATGAGTGGCAACTGTCAAAGTACACAGGCAGGGGTCTGCAGAGCACACGCTGAAGGCCATACACACCCGCTTTAAGGACACTGACTGCTATTAGCTTACACTGAAAAACTTTTTTTCTTTGTAAAAGCACGCTATAGAGACACCAGATATGAGTGGCAACTGTCAAAGTACACGGGCAGGGGTCTGCAGAGCACACGCTGAAGGCCTCACACACCCGCTTTAAGGACACTGACTGTTATTAGCTTACACTGAAAAACTTTTTTTCTTTGTAAAAGCACGCTATAGAGACACCAGATATGAGTGGCAACTGTCAAAGTACACAGGCAGGGGTCTGCAAAGCACACGTTGAAGGCCTGACACACCCGCTTTAAGGACACTGACTGCTATTAGCTTACCCTGAAAAACTTTTTTTCTTTGTAAAAGCACTCTATAGAGACACCAGATATGAGTGGCAACTGGCAAAGTACACGGGCAGAGGTCTGCAGAGCACACGTTGAAGGAGGACTGACACCCGCTTTAAGGACAATGACTGCTATTAGCTTACACTGAAAAACTTTTTTTCTTTGTAAAAGCACGCTATAGAGACACCAGATATGAATGGCAACTGTCAAAGTACACAGGCAGGGGTCTGCAGAGCACACGCTGAAGGCCTCACACACCCGCTTTAAGGACACTGACTGTTATTAGCTTACACTGAAAAACTTTTTTTCTTTGTAAAAGCACGCTATAGAGACACCAGATATGAGTGGCAACTGTCAAAGTACACAGGCAGGGGTCTGCAAAGCACACGCTGAAGGCCTGACACACCCGCTTGTAGACAAGTAACTGCTATTCAATCTATAACAGTGAAAAAGGTTTTTGGGTTTTAAATGCACACTATTGTGACACCAGATATGAGTGGCAATGTGCACTGGCACAGTTCTGCAGAGCACACACTGAAGGCCTGACACACCCGCTTTAAGGACACTGACTGCTATTAGCTTACACTGAAAAACTTGTTTTCTTTGTAAAAGCACGCTATAGAGACACCAGATATGAGTGGCAACTGTCAAAGTACACAGGCAAGGGTCTGCAGAGCACACGCTGAAGGCCATACACACCCGCTTTAAGGACACTGACTGCTATTAGCTTACACTGAAAAACTTTTTTTCTTTGTAAAAGCACGCTATAGAGACACCAGATACGAGTGGCAACTGTCAAAGTACACGAGCAGGGGTCTGCAGAGCACACGCTGAAGGCCTCACACACCCGCTTTAAGGACACTGACTGTTATTAGCTTACACTGAAAAACTTTTTTTCTTTGTAAAAGCACGCTATAGAGACACTAGATACGAGTGGCAACTGTCAAAGTACACGGGCAGGGGTCTGCAGAGCACACGCTGAAGGCCTCACACACCCGCTTTAAGGACACTGACTGTTATTAGCTTACACTGAAAAACTTTTTTTCTTTGTAAAAGCACGCTATAGAGACACCAGATATGAGTGGCAACTGTCAAAGTACACAGGCAGGGGTCTGCAGAGCACACGTTGAAGGAGGACTGACACCCGCTTTAAGGACACTGACTGCTATTAGCTTACACTGAAAAACTTGTTTTCTTTGTAAAAGCATGCTATAGAGACACGAGATATGAGTGGCAACTGTCAAAGTACACAGGCAGGGGTCTGCAGAGCACACGCTGAAGGCCTGACACACCCGCTTTAAGGACACTGACTGTTATTAGCTTACACTGAAAAACTTTTTTTCTTTGTAAAAGCACGCTATAGAGATACCAGATATGAGTGGCAACTGTCAAAGTACACAGGCAGGGGTCTGCAAAGCACACGCTGAAGGCCTGACACACCCGCTTGAAGACAAGTAACTGCTATTCAATCTATAACAGTGAAAAAAGTTTTTTGGTTTTAAATGCACGCTATTGTGACACCAGATATGAGTGGCAATGTGCACTGTCACAGTTCTGCAGAGCACACGCTGAAGGCCTGACACAACTGCTTTAAGGACACTGACTGCTATTAGCTTGCACTAAAAAACGTTTTTTCTTTGTAAAAGCACGCTATAGAGTCACCAGATATGAGTGGCAACTGTCAAAGTACACAGGCAGGGGTCTGCAGAGCACACGTTGAAGGCCTGACACACCCGCTTTAAGGACACTGACTGCTATTAGCTTACCCTGAAAAACTTTTTTTCTTTGTAAAAGCCCTCTATAGAGACACCAGATATGAGTGGCAACTGGCAAAGTACACGTGCAGAGGTCTGCAGCGCACACGTTGAAGGAGGACCTACACCCGCTTTAAGGACACTGACTGCTATTAGCTTACACTGAAAAACTTTTTTTCTTTGTAAAAGCACGCTATAGAGACACCAGATATGATTGGCAACTGTCAAAGTACACAGGCAGGGGTTTGCAGAGCACACGCTGAAGGCCTCACACACCCGCTTTAAGGACACTGACTGTTATTAGCTTACACTGAAAAACTTTTTTTCTTTGTAAAAGCACGCTATAGAGACACCAGATATGAGTGGCAACTGTCAAAGTACACAGGCAGGGGTCTGCAAAGCACACACTGAAGGCCTGACACACCCGCTTGAAGACAAGTAACTGCTATTCAATCTATAACAGTGAAAAAGGGTTTTTGGTTTTAAATGCACGCTATTGACACCAGATATGAGTGGCAATGTGCACTGTCACAGTTCTGCAGAGCACCCGCTGAAGGCCTGACACACCCGCTTGAAGACAAGTAACTGCTATTCTATCTAAAACAGTGAAAAATATTTTTTGGGTTTTAAATGCACGCTATTGTGACACCAGATATGAGTGGCAATGTGCACTGGCACAGTTCTGCAGAGCACACGCTGAAGGCCTGACACACCCGCTTGAAGACAAGTAACTGCTATTCAATCTATAACAGTGAAAAAAGTTTTTTGGTTTTAAATCCACGCTATTGTGACACCAGATATGAGTGGCAATGTGCACTGGCACAGTTCTGCAGAGCACACGCTGTAGGCCTGACACACCCGCTTGAAGACAAGTAACTGCTATTCAATCTATAACAGTAAAAAAAATTGGGGTTTTAAATGCACGCTATTGTGACACCAGATATGAGTGCCAATGTGCACTGTCACAGTTCTGCAGAGCACACGCTGAAGGCCTGACACACCCGCTTTAAGGACATTGACTGCTATTATCTTACACTGAAAAACTTTTTTTCTTTGTAAAACACACTATAGAGACACCAGATATGAGTGGCAACTGTCAAAGTACACGGGCAGAGGTCTGCAGAGCACACGCTGAAGGAGGCCTGACACCCGCTTTAAGGACACTGACTGCTATTAGCTTACACTGAAAAACTTTTTTTCTTTGTAAAAGCACGCTATAGAGACACCAGATATGAGTGGCAACTGGCAAAGTACACGGGCAGAGGTCTGCAGAGCACACGCTGAAGGAGGCCTGACACCCGCTTTAAGGACACTGACTGCTATTAGCTTACACTGATAAACTTTTTTTCTTTGTAAAAGCACACTATAGAGACACCAGATATGAGTGGCAACTGGCAAAGTACACGGGCAGAGGTCTGCAGAGCTTACGCTGCACGTTCGTGAGCAAAGATGGCTGATGCCACATGTTCAGTCATACGAATGGCAGCCACCCATTCGACCATTTAGAACCCTGTGATTTTCTGGTGTTACAATAGTCAATTGGAGGTACATGACTCCCTTGGGTGGTCTCTCTGTTCAGTGGTTGGTTCTCTTATGGACATAACTTAGGTTTAGTAAAATGTCTATGTACTCTGTGCATTTGTGCTATTCACTGTGTTAACCTGGCTGCTAGAGTAAACTGCTCCCCCTCTAAACCCCCTCCCATCCTACTCCCCCTCCCATTGACTGACTACCACGTGTGACAAGATGGTGCTTGAATCTGGGGGAGAATTTCATGATGATAGCAACGTCACACCCAGTAGGATGTACATTGAATAAATCACTTAACAGCTAACCAATTATTGATGTAATCTTCTCTGTTATCTATAATTATGCACATGCTGTATTTCTGCTTTATAAGGGCATGCCAGCCCCCAGAAAAAAGATTCCTCAAGTTCTTCATCAACCTGAAACTTGTGTCTGGTGCGAATTACTTTGGGATGCGTGCACGCACATTAATTAATTAATTTGGACAGGGGCAGATACAAAAAACTAATCAAACGCATGGTTTGATCCTTATCATTTGGCTGGGTTTTTGTCTGACGTTCGGCCATATTCAATGACCGGAGAGGGGACCCCTAAAAACCGGACTGGAGCCTGATCACTTCCTAAATACGGTAGTGACCGCGTATTAGCATCTTGCCTGTATTTCCTTCAAAGACAGGTAAAACTCTTGCCTGGTGTCTCTTTAAAAGAACCTGTTGATTGTCTATCTGCCTCCTGAGTGTGAGTCTTGTGTGTGAAAGCGTCTGCTTGAGTATCCAGTTTGCTTATTGCTTTGCACTATTGTATAATGATTTCTCGGTTTCTGTTTTGGCTAGGAGGGAGCCAGGTTTATGGTTACTAGTTCGGTGGGAACTAGATCAGGTTTATAGGTCACTAGTTCGGTGGAAACTAATTTAGTTTATAGATTACTATTTCGGTGTATAGGTCACTAGTTCGGTGGGAAATAGTTTAGTTTATAGGTTACTGGTTCGGTGGGAACCAGCTTAGTTTATCGGTTACTGGTTCGGTGGGGACCAGCTTAGTTTATAGGTTACTGATTCGGTGGGAACCAGGGTTTATTCTCTTACTTGTTGTTATGCTCGATACATAAGGCATATTGCACAGTCTGTTGCTCTACATAATTCATTTTCTGCACTTTCAGAGTGTAATGGTGTCATGGAGACAGGCACTGAGGGTAGTGGTGTTGTGGACAGAGGCACTGAGGCTAGTGGTGTTGTGGGGAGAGGCACTGAGGCTAGTGGTGTTGTGCAGAGATGCACTGAGGCTAGTGGTGTTGTGCAGAGAGGCACTGAGGCTAGTGGTGTTGTGGAGAGAGGCACTGAGGCTAGTGGTGTTGTGGGGAGAGGCATTGAGGCTAGTGGTGTTGTGGAGAGAGGCACTGAGGCTAGTGGTGTTATGGAGACAGGCTTGAAGACTATAAGAGGTGGTCTTGTGAGGTGTCTTCCCGGAGCTACTGCTCACAGAGATAGGAGACGTATCTGTAATATTGTTAAGCAAGCGAAGCAGGAAGGGGAATTGGATGTACTTGTCTATCTAGAACAAATGACTTGGCTTGCAATGAGGTTTCAGAGGTTAAGGAAGTTTTTAGTGTTTTTGCCAATGATATACGAGAGGTTGCTTCCACACTGTCATTCTCTGAAGTTCTTCCTGTGCATAACACTCAGAATGACAGGCGGATGCATATTAGGGACTTTAACTTGTGGCTTGGTGAATGGCGTCGGGAGCAAGGATTTGGATTTATTTCTCATGGTAGCTCTGTTTGGAATGGAAATAAACTGTACAAAAAAGATGGTTTGCATCTTTTTCAAAAGGGAACAAATGTTCTCAGTGAGCAGTTCAGAGGTTTTGCTAGGATGTATTTAAACTAGGAGGGGGGGCAAAAGGGTGATCGTAACCAGGCTGTATCACACAGCCTGGTTACAATGCTGCTGCCCATCCCATGTGTTCCCTATTAGGGGTTAATAAGTATAGGGGTGTATATAAGAAATACCCCTTTCTGTCTCATTAGAGATATCTTTGCCAGAAGCTCAAGGAAGCAGGCTGAAGGGTCAGTGATAGGACCCGCTTAGGGGGGTCTGCCTTGACGTTGGCAGGCGGGCATTCCCTCCAATGGCCATTGGAGCAACTAAATGACCTCCATTTGTCTAAATATACATAGGGATTAAGGAGAAAACGCAGGTAACATTTTCTTTTCTTTGGTTTTTACTATATATTGGGGCTGATGTGTATTGTAGTCATTGCTGCTGGCCCAGCAGTAATGGGACTAAGCGCAGGACTTCTATTTTTGTATTTGAACATAGAGTCCGTTTGGGTTACGTTAGAATTTGGTAATCACACAGTAACTCATGTAGGTGTGATTTATAGGCCGCCAGGACAAATTGAAGAGCTAGATAATCTACTAGTTGAAGAAATAGCTAAAATGACAAAAAGGGGGAAGTTATCATCATGAGGGACTTTAATCTTCCTGATGTGAATTGGAAAACAAAAATAGCTGCTTGTGCCAGGAGCACACATATTCTAAACTCCCTACTGGGATTGTCTCTAAAACAAGTCGTTGAGGAGCCAACTCGTAAAGAGGCCATACTGGATTTAGTGTTAACAAATGGAGATTTGGTATCAGATATTACTGTAGGTGAAAGTTTAGGATCCAGTGATCATCTGTCAGTGTGGTTTAATATAAGAACAGTGACTGAGTCACACCACACAAAAACAAAAGTTTTAGACTTTAGAAAAACAGACTTTTCTAAAATTAGAATATGTGTAAAGGAGTCATTATCAGACTGGAGCAATTTAAATGGAGTCCAATAGAAATGGGATTATTTAAAAGTTGCACTACTGAAGGCAACAGAAAATTGCATTAGGCTTGTCAGTAAAAGCAAAAAATTCAAGAAACCACTGTGGTACCCCGCAGATGTGGCCAAAATAGTAAAAAACAAAAAGTTAGTATTTAGTAATTATACAGAAACCCAGAGTGAGGAAGACAGAATGATCTATAAGATTAGGCAGAAAGAGGCTAAGCAAGTTTTAAGAGCTTCCAAATCACACACAGAAGAGAAAATAGCACAGTCAGTAAAAAAGGGGGACAAAACTTTTTAGATACATATATGAGAAAAGAAAAGTAAAACAAGGATTAGTTAGATTAAAAACAAAAGAAGGAAGGTATGTAGATGAGGATAAAGGTCTAGCTGACTGCCTCAATGAATATTTTTGTTCGGTATTTACAGATAAAAATGAAGGAAAGTGACCTCAGTTAAGAAAAAGGATAAATTAGTCATTTATTACACGTGAGTTTACAGAGGAAGAGGTTCTATTTCAACTGTCAAAAGTAAATGACTTAAAGGTTGGCAGACAATGTAATAGAGCAGCAGGACATGCTAGCAGAATGCTTGGTTGTATAGGGAAAGGTAGTGATGTCGCGAACACAAAATTTTCGGTTCGCAAATGGCGGACGGGAACTTCCGCAAATGTTCGCGAACGGGTGAACCGCGCGAACCGCCATAGACTTCAATGGGCAGGCGAATTTTAAAACACACAGGGACTCTTTCTGGCCACAATAGTGATGGAAAAGTTGTTTCAAGGGGACTAACACCTGGACTGTGGCATGCCGGAGGGGGTTCCATGGCAAAACTCCCATGGAAAATTACATAGTTGATGCAGAGTCTGGTTTTAATCCATAAAGGGCATAAATTACATAACATTCATAAATTGTTTGGAATAACGTGCTTTAAAACATCAGGTATGATGTTGTATCGATCAGGTAGTGTAAGGGTTACGCCCGCTTCACAGTGACAGACCAAACTCCCCGTTTAATGTACCGCAAACAACCGCAAACAGTCCATTTGCACAACCGCAAACTCCCCATTTGCACAAGGTTGGATACTAAGCTAGCCATGTCCCGTTCCTTGTCCTCACTGATGTCATTGAAGGTCTCTTCCTCCACCCAGCCACGTACAACACCAAGGGTCCCCGAAAGGTGACAACAAGCCCCCTGTATTTTTTTTTTTTAAATGTACACTACTGTTACACCAGATATGACTTGCACTGGTGTGACACTGTGCCCTGGCAGGCCCTGAAACACACACGTGTGAAGAAAACTGACTGCTATTATTTCACAGTCAAATTTCTAGTTTTTTTTGTAATGTACACTACTGTAACACCAGTGATTGGACCACGTCCTGCCTACGCCCCCAAAACATTCGTGTGTGGGGGTGCTGGAATGACGTGGGCCAATGGGAGCCTGATTCAACTTTTGGCTCCCACTGCCTCTTTTAGAGCGAGCTCGTGACTCGAGCCGCGCTCCTAGTGCCAGGCGGGCCATGTGACCGATCACTGCGGTCAGTGCACGCGGCTAAGTCAGAAGAGGAGATCAAGCCGCATGCGGCTCGGGTGGAGGCAGGAGTGATCCAGCCACGCGCGGCTTTAGCTTAGGAGCCAGGTCGGTCCCAGGATAAGGTAAATACAGCCACAACCACTTATCCCAATCACACACCTTTCCTAACGTCCTATCCCATTAAAAGCATATTACCGCATATTTAATAAAACAGATAGACCCCCTACTTCATCAAGGTTACCGATCCATGGTTCAATATTCTGAGCCCTCTCTGATTTACTGTACACGACTATTCGATATTCCCACAAATTTTATATAGCATTTTATGTTTGTTTGAGACCACCTTAAAATATTGGATATCGCTAAAAATCATGATCACTATATACTTTCTCTACAAACCTCTAAAAGGAACCAAACTACTCATTAGACTTGGGCACTTCAGAAATATTCGTTTCGTATGAATGTATTCGTACGAAAAAGAAATTAGTTTAGTCAGAACCTGAAATTCGTCAATTCTTCCATTCGTTTTCGTACGATATTCGTTAATATTTTCGTTTCGGATAAACTCATTTGTTCATTCGGCACGATTTAATTGAACCAAATGAATTGAATACATAAAACTATGTTCCCTAACTAATCCCTAAATACCAAATAGCTTCAACCGAACCGTCTAATGCATGAATGCTGCCAATCGCATGAAAATGTATTGGCACTATCAGTAAACTACCGAACACCACTTACTATAGTCATTCGCATGTCGAATGACATTGCAAATGCAATGTGTGGCAGCAGCAGCCACTTTAAGACTGTATTTTCTTTAAAAAACTGTATTTTCGTTAATATGTATGTACCACTTTAAGAACCAAGGGTATGCGTGTGTAAAATGTATTGCAGGGCTATGGCGTTCGCATGCGGGCGGCATAAAAACCCGTCGGCATTCATGTAATCATTCCACGAACAGTGAATTCCATCTCTGTTCGTGAAACGAACAAACTGCCGAATGGAGACCACCCTCAGGAGGTCGTGTGGCTCTCATTAAGGATTGCAACATTGTTGCAATCGGTAAATTAAGAGGATTCAGGGTGGCCGTCGTTCGGCTACCGACCACGCGGCGGTCCGCCATCTTGGATCCTTTGTTAGCCCAGCGGTATTTGGTCGTAGAGCGCCTGGAACTCAAATCGGCTACTCGGCGGCACGAATACCGCTGGACTTCCAAGCCGTTCGGGAGCCACGGTCCTTCGGTAATGTATTTCTATGGAGTCATTCGGTAGTTTGAAGGGAACTTAGAAAATATGTGTTACAAAAACAGGGGGGGGGGAGGGGAGATGGAGAAGGAAATAGAGTCTGTTCCTAATAATGGGCAATAAAAAGTCCTTTAATAGTAAATACTGGGACGTCGGAATAAACTATCCCGGCAGTGACTTACTGACAAAAGAGAATGTCAGTTAGGTAGTCAAAAAACCGAGAACACAAAAAGATCAATATATATTGATATACAGAAAGAACTATGTACGAAGGTATAAATAGTAATAAAATAACTGGATTGGTAAATGTAACGATAAATTGTAAGACTTCCCAGACGGGGAACTAGTTGTAAAAGTATATAGTGTAATCTGATCTAGGCGATACAAAGTATCCACTCGAGGGGAAATAGTCAAAGTATCAAACGCTCAGGTGGAGCGGGTAACTCCCTGCTGTGATACAATAGTCGACCAGCTCACTGGAGATACAGATGACTGGGTAGGTATATAGTACCGCCGTGTCAATGATTAAACAAACTTGTAGTGGTAAGAAAATCAAACTTATAGTGGTAAGAAAAAATAATAAATAATCAAGTCTCCGGGTAGAGAACACGTAACCGGATGATACTTTAATGGTAACAGAAAATGGAACAGAATGTTCCTATTGTCCACATGTAGTAATCTCTAACTGTGCCGACAAATAGACTGTGAGACTTCCCAAACGGAGAGCTGATAAAGAGTGTTTATACTATCATCTGATAAAAAATGATACAAAGTGGCCAATAGAGGGGAGATGGTAAAGAATTATGAATACACAGTTACAAACGCTTAGGTAGATCGAGTGATTTCCTTGCTAAAGTGCAAGGTGACTAGGCTCACGTACCTAAAGGGCAGTAGAGTACATAGTATAAAATCGTCACAATCAAAGTATTAGAACGCTCATTTAGAGCCGATGGGTTCCCTGTCTATAGTGCCAAGTGATTTAGCGCACCAGAGGTGCCTAAATAAGCAGTGGAACTCTGTGGGTAATAGCGGTAAAAATGTCAGGCTACAGATACATAGAGAAATGTTAGTAGAAAAAATCACGAGTACAGTATATCCATATGAAAGGAAGGAAATGTGCCTTCAAGGGCACCTGGTACAGGAAAGATACAGACAAATGTCTGAAAGAGGTCTATCCTTATACTGGAAAAGTAATAATTATAAACCAATCCAGTTCTGGAAAAGTAAATATTTGTTATAATTATAGACCCTGATCAGTGCATGATAAACATAGTACAGGAAAGGTGCAGGCAAATGTCTGAAAGAGGTCTATCCTTATACTGGAAAAGTAATAATTATAAACCAATCCAGTTCTGGAAAAGTAAATATTTGTTATAATTATATACCCTGATCATTACATGATCCACAATGGTAAGAATATCATGAATAGTGCCCCTTGCCGTCAGGATCTCAGAATTAAGAGCATACACTAATGGTAGTGTATGGTCGTCGGCATGATAACCTAAATCAGAGAACCAGTAAGGTAAGTACAAAGCGGCAACACTAGACTGAGTAGATAATAGGAGACAGTGCTGCCGATAACAGTTAACTGCCGTCTAAAGTATAAGCTAAGTGATCACTCTAGCAAATACTATATGAGGGTGCGTAGACTGCCGCTGGGGAGGAAGGACGACACCTTCAGCTCCCTTTTTGTCTGCTAGGTACTGCAGATACGCTGCCGCTGCTTTCCTTGTGCTCTGTATGTATTTCTCCTCCGGGGGATTTGGTCCATAGAAAGCCAGCAGCATTTTCATCATAGCGTCAAACTCCTCTTGACTGTAACTGGGCGCCATGCTTGCTCTGCTGAAGTTGCTTCTTTTGTAGATAGGGGCGCTGTACGGGTACTAGCGTTGCCCTCCCTTTGTAATCCAAACGAACTGTGTCTCCGAGCTGCTTTACCTCACACTAGGACGCCATCCCACCGCTTGCCACCAATGTAACGGATCGCCTGGCACCCCGACTGGGTACCTCCATTAATGGATGCTCCTAGCGCTTCCTGAGGACTCCAAGCACTCTGGCAGACACCATAATCACCGAACCGATGCAGCATATGAATCTTGTATACAGCCGAATAGGCAAAACCATACGAATAGGTTTACACTCCTAGCAGTCAAACTGGAACAGCATACAATAAAGCCTCCCCCAATAATGAGACGACACTTCACTTTAAGGGTTAAGCAGGAACTCTCGACTGGCACATCCAGCCTGGCTTTTATTACAATTGTACACATACAGGCCACACCCAGGGGGAGGCATAAAATAACCAGTCAGATACATGGTACAACCCACACATCCCCTCCCCTCCCCTCAGATAACCAGTTAACATAATTATAAAGCCAGGAAAACTACAGTTTTTATACATGTGCTATAACTTTAAATCCATACATCCTAAAAACATTCTACATATTTAGAATCAGCACACTTTAAACATACACCCTTCCAAAAATCAGACAAATCCCTCCAGTGGATGAAAAGTTAGCTGGAGGTCCCTTTAGCATACACCGCTGACCGCGTTCGACTGAACAAATATGGCTGCCGCCACGTGTTCGTTTGCATGAACTGCGTCCACCCAGTGGTCGGCAATTAACCTATTTACTGAACCAAGAGGGAGGACGCCAGGGGCAAGTTATTTTACAGGTCTGGGGACATAGTCTTAAAGGAGCATTGTTCACCAAAGTTACAAGATGTCCCCAGACGGTTCTTAAAGGGCCATACACACCGAATAAAAGTCCATACGTTTTCAGGGGCCATAGTCTTAAAGGGTATTGTTACCCAAAGTCTCAATATGTCCCCAGACAGTTCTTAAAGGGCCAGCAGCAGAACAATAAAATACCATTCACTGTGCTTAAAGGGCCAGCAGTCGCACAATAAAATACAATATGCCCCAAATAACCCAGGGGCCATAGTCAGCAGGTAGGAGGTGGGCAAACAGGCTTCTCCAGGGCCCAGTGGCCAGGTTACACCTGAGTAAGAGAAAAACTTGTCCAGGTCCAGGTGCCTCACCATGGCTGTGTGGGGGACTGGTAGGCTGTTTTGGTGGGTTGCTGAGTGGGCAGAGCCCAGCAGTACTCTGCCCTGGTGCCAGCACTACCCCGAGAGTAGTCTGGTTGGAGCCTGGTTGCTGGAGACCGACTGTCTCCCCTTTTAGATGCACAGCTCTGCTGCTGGAGACCGACTGTCTCCCCTTTAGATGCACAGCTCTGCTGCCGGAGGGGGAGACCGACTGTCTCCCCTTTGGATACATAGCTCCGCTGTTGGAGGGGGAGACCGACTGTCTCCCCTTTGGCTAAGCAGCCTTGTTGCTGGGGGACAGGACTGACTGTCCTTACACCCTGTCCTGTAGGTGCAGAGACCACGGTCCCATCTGCACAGTTGTGGGGCTTACAGTCTCCCCCTGGTACATTAAGCTGCCTCTGGGGAGAGGTGGTAACCAGCTCCTCTCCCATTAGAACACTCTGCCGCTGGGGAATGGAGACTGGGCTCCCTATTCCCTGTACATTAATAATCTGCCGCTGGGGAGAGGTGGTAACAATCTCCTCTCCCATACATACTTCCCGTCTCTGCGGAGGGAGACTGACTGTCTCTCCTCCCAGCACAGAGTCCTGCTGTTGGGGAAAGGGGGCTGGGCTCTCCATTCCCTGCTGGATACTCTGCCGCTGGGGAATGGAGACTGGGCTCCCAATTCCCAACAAATCACACTGCCGCTGGGGAGGGAGGACGGCCCCTTCAGCTCCCTGTAACTTGGGCGCAGAGACCACGGTCCCATCTGCGCTGGTGTGGGGCTTACTGTCTCCCCTTGGTGGGTTATGCTTCTGCTGGGGACAGGGGGTAACCAGCTCCTCTCCCTGAACTGTAGACTGCCGCTGGGGAGAGGGGGTAACAAGCTCCTCTCCCTGAACTGTAGACTGCCGCTGGGGAGAGGGGGTTACAAGTTCCTCTCCCTGAACTGTAGACTTTTTTTTTTTTTTTGTTTTTTTTTTTTTTTTCAATTCTTTATTTTTGTTGTGCAGGGTTTGAACAATAGGCTTACTCAGCCACAATAGCAGTCATAAGCCATAACATACATAACTGTTAAAACAAGTGGTGTGCGTAGGCAGCACAAATTTTTTGTTAAGAAGAGGACAAGACAATAAGTACGCATAGCATAATCAATAAAATTTAGACTTTCCTATCCGCGGTAGCTAAGCGGGGTAATGGTTAACTTGTGTGATGTAAGTCTAGCAAGGCCTACGTTGAACACTTATAGGTACTGAACATCAGGTTGATGTGTATAGGTATTAAGCCACTTATCTGGAACGCTGGGCTGACGTAAAGTGTTGCCTCTGTGTGTGAGTTTGTTCCTATATGATGAGATGCTCGCGGGGTTGTGTCGCAAAGCAGCGTAGTGTAAGATGGGATTCACTGAGTCCGTATCTCTAGGTGGTCTCGTCCTTCTACGTGTATATTCCCACTACTAATTGTTGGTGCGGTTGACAAGGCAAAACAAAACCATGAATAAACTAACAAATACCCCTAAGGGGTTGGATGCCCTCCTGAGTCCTGCTTAACCCTTATGGCGCCGGTCGCCCCTCTGTGCCTAAGTGCGGCGGTATGTGGTGGTAGGCTAATTGGGTGGGGTAAGCGACCTCTGTTCTGTCGCTGGTGTGGGACAGGCCTACGTGTAGTGTTCTGTGCACTAGTGGTTAACGCTAAGAGTGCCGTGGGTCATATTCTCCCTGTGGTCTTTGTGTGTGAGATCATGTCGAGGGTAAAAGTAGTAACAAAACAGTTAAAAGGTAAAAGCATAAAATAGTTAGTGCCTCTGCGCATTTGTCCCACACTTTAGTCCATAACCTTGGACGTGTAGCAGTTAGCCCCTTGATTCACCGGCCAATGGGCCATTCTGTCCCAATCAATGTTCAGGCCGACGTTTCTGGTCTCGGGATACGGCTGGTGTAAGTTCGGTAGGTTGGCAGTCTGGGGGGGCCCCTCACGAGGCGTTGGACGTGGTGTGCAGTGTCCCAGTTTTGGTTCCGATCTCTGATGCGAGTCTCATGTTAAATGAGTGTATCAGGCAGTTCAGGGATCCCCCTGGTAGTGCCGGTGGAAAGGTTGCAGTCGGGCTGTGCAGTACGGGTCTGCACGACCGGCGTGTATGGTGAGGTGAGCTTGGCCCTTACTATGTTCGGGCTGTGCTGGTGCCTGCTGTTGCTGTGCCCTTACCCTGTGGGACGAACGGGGTGATTCTGGCTGGGTCCCAGTTGTGTGTCCCCGGGTTCTTTGGTGCGGTCTGCATATCCAACTGCGGCAGTCCCAGTGTGTTTAGCAGAGCCGTCGCGCCCTGGAGGTCTGTGACGAGGTGGACTGAGTCCTTGTGTAGTATCTGTAACTTGCGTTGTGGGCGCCAGCGATATGGTATTTGGTGCATCCGGAGCAGGCCGGTGAGCGGTTGCATGGACTTGCGCCATTGCATGGTGGCTCCCGACAGGTCGGCGTAGAAAGATAAGTCCATTTTTTCAAAATTGTATGTAGCTGTCCCCTTCAGGGCTGCGAGGAGTGCCATTTTGTCTGTGATAGTTTTAAATCTCACCACGAGGTCTCGGGGCGCCTTTTCTGGTGCTCTCTGGGGCTTAGGTATGCGGAAAGCCGCTTCTATGCTGATTGTTTTGGCTTGTTTGGGGGGTATTAAGGATCCCACTAGTCTCCTGGCAAAGTGTGGGAGTTCTTCTGCAGGGACTCCCTCTGCTACACCTCGGACTTTTAAATTTTTGTTGCGTCTGGAGTCTTCCATAGCTGCTAAGTGCTGCTCGGTTTTCGCTTGTTGTAGCTTCAGGGTGCATATCTCCTGCCTAAGCTCCGCTATTTCTTGGGAGTGCTGGGCGGAGGTTTGTTCCGCTGTTTCGATGCGGCCTACCAAACCCGTTAGGTCAGCTCGCAGTAGTGCTACATCAGCCTGCAGGGCCCTCTGTAGCTCTCCCAGCATCGTTTTCAGTAAGGATGCCGTTACTGGTTCCGGGTCGCCTGGATTCCTGTTCAGCTGCGGCGGTTTCGTCGTGGGTAGACCACTGTAGGCTTCCTCAGGGTAGAAGTCCCCAGAGGAGTCTGAGAGCTCTTCTAGCTCGGCGGCCATATTGGGCCCACATGCGCTTCTTGCTTGCCGGAACAGATCGCCTATCGTGGCCCCTGTTTTAGGTCGGTCCGGTTTCAGCTTTTTTGTTTTTCTGCCCATCGCTGTTGTGGGGTGATAGGTCTCCGTTTCGGAGGTTAGTGTCCCCCTAAACGGGTTGATTTCGTTGCTCGGTCACGGAGCCTCTCTAGCATGCGACCGCTTCGTTCCACCATCAAGCTCCGCCGATGAACTGTAGACTTTAGCTCCCTGTAACGCACACTGCCGCTGGGGATCTGGGCCGACTGCCCAGCATCCCTGTAGGGCCGGTAGAGAGACCGCAGTCCCATCTCCACCTGCCATCTGTGGGTCTTCCCAGGACCAATCTGTGAGGCCCCTCAACATTTGTGAGTAAGGGCCACCTGCTTCCCCACCTGGCAACTCTGGCTGCTGCTGGGGATCTGGGCCGGCTGCCCAGCATCCCGGTGGGCCCGGTGGAGAGACCTTGGTCCCATCTCTACCTGCCTGTTGTGGTTCCTCACAGGACCAGTCTATGAGGACCCCCACTTCGGGTTCCTCCCGCCGCCTCAGGGAAAGACGGCTAACCTCCTCGGATGCAGTCTCTACTCAGCTGCTGTAACGCTCCTGCTGCTGAGCATACTTCCTCTCTTTCGCCAGCCGGAATTCTTGGCCCAGCCTTGTGTTTCGCTCGGCCATGACCTGGTTCCAGATCACCCGGCGTGTCTCCATGGGTATATCATCCCCATACTCGGCCACTCGCTGCCTCACCTCGGCCAGCCAATCATCTCCAGAGCCAAAACATTCCATACTAGTCTGCTCCCAGGGGCGCTGCACGAGTGCTAGCATTGCCCTCAATTTGTAAATCCAAACAGTGTCTGTGAGCTGCTTTACCTCGCACTAGGACGCCATCCCACCGCTGCCACCAATGTACCGGATCCACTGGCACCCCGACTGGGTACCTCCGTTAAAGGATGCTCCTAGCGCTTCCTGGGGACTCCAAGCACTCTGGCAGACCCACAATCACCGAATCAGAGAAGCATATAAATCCTCTCAAGCCTCTGAATGCTGTAGACCGTTGAATAGGAACCATACGAATAGGCTTACACTCCTAGCAGTCAACTGGAACAGCATGCAATAAATCCTTCCCCCAATAATGAGACGACACTTCACTTTGAGGGTAAAACAGGAACTCTGGACTGGCTCATCCAGCCTGGCTTTTATTTCCATCTCACACATACAGGCCACACCCAGGGGGAGGCATAAAATAACCAATAGTATCACGGGTGCAACCCACACATCCCCTCCCCTTAGTGTGACACATAACCCCATTATGCATACAGTTTAAAATATACTTTTTACACAATATTTATAACTTCAAAATCATACATCACATCTTCATAACAATTACATATTTGGAATCAGCACACTTTAAACATAAACACTTCCAAAAATCAGCCAAATCCCTCCAGTGGATCAAAAGTTAGCTGGAGGTCCCTTTATGACCGACCGCAAGCACAATTTCCTGCCCAAAACAGTTCCATAGATTTGGGCTGTGCGGTCGGTCAATTTCATGCCGAAAAACGACTAAGTCCCATTTCGAACCGGACTTAGTCTCTGGAGCTGAAAAACGAATTGTAGGAGAAGGTAAGTGTCAGCGGTGTTCGGTAAAATGTGTAGCCGATTTCAGTTCCACAGAATCTTTAGCATACACCGCTGACCGCGTTCGACTGAACAAAGATGGCCGCCGCCACGTGCAATTAACCTGCAGTAACCTCACAGCCTGGGAGGTAAATTGCCTGCACACTTTAACTTCTGGGTGGTCCGCCTGTGTGGTACTTGGTTCAGTAAGCCCTATTTACTGAACCAAGTGGGAGAAAGCCAGGAACAAGTTATTTTACAGGTCTGGGGACATAGTCTTAAAGGGACATTGTTCACCAAAGTTACAAGATGTCCCCAGACGGTTCTTAAAGGGCCATACACACCGAATAAAAGTCCATTCGTTTTCAGGGGCCATAGTCTTAAAGGGTATTGTTACCCAAAGTCTCAATATGTCCCCAGACAGTTCTTAAAGGGCCATCAGCAGTACAATAAAATACCATTCACTGTGCTTAAAGGGCCAGCAGTCGCACAATAAAATACAATATGCCCCAAATAACCCAGGGGCCATAGTCAGCAGGTAGGAGGCGGGCAAACAGGCTTCTCCAGGGCCCAGTGGCGAGGTTGGTTTCGCCACAATTTGTATATATATATATATATATAGAAGGCGTATGCCTGAAGTTGTGGGAGGGATTTAAGGCCTATATAAACCCAGCAAACCCCTTGCTTACCTGTCTTCGGCGATTCCGGAAATTCCCTTCCGGTTCAAGGAGACCTCTGACGTCATTTTTTCGCGACGCGCCAAAAATACTGTCAGGAAAACTGTACCGCTAATTCGTGAGTATAACAGAGGCATTCGTCGAGTTCTACTATAACTGTAAGTAACATTCAGCCATACGAACAGGCTCATTCATCTTAAAAGCATTTTCGTGCATTTAGCAGCCGTTATATCATAATTCATACGAACGTATAAACATTTCGGCTCAAACCAATGGTCAGGAAATCATTTGTATAAACTAAAAATCTGTCACCTCAGTTCGCATATTTTATTTAATACCTTCATTCGAATAATCTTCGTTATAGGTATACGTTTCGTGCGCATAAATCATTCGACACTCCGGTTCATGTAATTAATGTACAGCCGTTCGATTTTCTATAGTTACAATCTCACGTATGAGACCGCACTGTCTAGTAAGTCTTATGAAAAATGTTAAACCATTCCAATACTTAGTTATGTCTTTCTCATGATAAGGTCACTAGAGGGGACACTGGATTCTAAGGCTCTTCTTTGCACCTGCATATTGTCATGACTATTGTCATTGATTTACCATATTGTTAGCTTAAACCTGATACATTATAACCATCATGTACACGGAAAAGAATGGTGAGACAGTTATTTTAAATTAATTTGTACATTATACATAGACATTTCCAGCAGCCTATTGACTGTTTAAAAAAAAATATGCTAAGGGTTCACATTGAAGATTTTCAATTTGCAGCTTGATGGGTTCAATTTCTCGATATGCTGCTACTTCTCTTTCAAATTACAGTTTAGTTGTGCATCCAAACCACTGGTTTACCTGAACACAACTATTTTTGGCAACGACATTTAGTCTTACATTCCCAAAGTACACAGAAGGAATTAACTATTTCAGACTGGACCTCAGGTTTGCCTGGCTTAGAAACTCAATCAAGCATTATCATTGACTAAAAATTCACCTAATTTCTTATCCTTCATACCCGATATGTCCCCGAAGACCTGGCATTTCCTGAGCCTTATTTAGTTATTACTCTCCACTCGATAATCCATGTTATAAACTGAGGCAAAAAAAGCAGAAGCTTGTTATTGGTTTACATGGTGATTGCTAAGCCAATTTATATCACGGAATTACTATTAATAAATAGATTGAATGAAATTAATAAAGCCTGTTATAATAAATTGACAGATAAACGCAAAATTGAATTTGTTAAACAAACAAACTTTTCCTCCTTTCTCCAACTCTAATGTTCTAATATGAATACCGTGCGATGCTATTACAGTTTGTATGTCCTTTTAATATCGAGTACTTTTACAACGCATGTAAAATTACAATATTTTAACGTAAGCAAAAGCAGTCAAAACGATAAAAAAATAAAAATAAAAATACTGACCATCTGGACCCGACACGCTCACAGGGCACTCCAGTTACGGTCAGCCTTACAATTCTACTTCATTATCCCTCATGTTTCATCCCAAGGTATGTCCTCTCTCTCACTAACTAACCTTCCCTCTTAAGCAGCAATGGCTGGCTGTTAGGTTCCTAGGTGTCCACTAGTTATCATTCCCCCTGGCTTCTTCGCCTTAGGTTAAGTGGTCCCGCGAGGCCAACACTCATCCTCATACTCGGAGGTACTACGCCCCTCGGGCCAAATCATAGTTAGTCGCCTCACATTGTGGCATAGAGAGGGCCTCACCTGTCACTCCCACTCTATCTTATGTTAACTGTCACCGGGAGGCCGACACCCCGGCCCAACGTTCAGTGGCCATGCTATCCCCTCGCGCCAACGCATAGATAGAGCCTCTCAAGCTGCTTGGCAATTAGCAGGGCCTCACCTGTCACCAACCTAGAGTAATTGTTTCGCCGCATTGCGGCACTAGCTAGTCAGCCAGCACACACACACACAGACACACGTAGCACTGTGGGGGCCGCACCTGCAGACCCCGTTATGCATACCCACTATGTTTCAGATCCGATAATCTGATCAGGTATCTTAGCGGATTATTTCCCGCCTCGTTATAACTCTAGTTTCAAAGGTGAGTCTATATACCCTTACAGTAAAACAAACAGTATGTCAGAACTATCATACTAGGATTATCCATGCTTTCAATACGTTAATCACTTACAGGCTAAGGGTCTACTACATAATTAATATAACAGTACAAGGATGATAAAAAATATATATATATATACATATTACCCTTGCATCGGACCGTCGTCAGGTCCTCAATACGCTTATGTACATATAGTGACTGCTTCCAGATTTGTTCATTACAAATATACTGTTGTTAACTGGCAGCCCATTAGGGGCATTTCAGTACATTAAATTCTAAATTACCATACGTTGACTCATACTGTCGCTTAATTATCACGTCTACGTAAATTATATAAGGCAATGCAGGTAATAGCATAAGCACTCTAATAAAGACAGGGTGGACCAGAGTTCCCACCTGTTTCATGTCGGTCATCGAGGCATCACTTAGCCTTCATTGCGAACAAACAAATACAATTCAAATCCCTGAAGCTAGTAGAGACTTGTCTCGGCTCGCCTGACGTTCACAACTTTCTCCAGGCGCTTTCAATCATTGGTATGCTATTTTTACGCTATATTATCCTCATGGAATGGTAGGTCATTATTCATTCCCCCCATCTCCGGCGATTCCCCAGTTATCTGGACAGACGCTGCAGCTTCAGTCGGGTACGCGGCAATATTTGGAGACGAATGGTTATATGACAGTTGGCCACCTGAAACAGATACACTAGAGATCTTCGACAAAACCTCAGCGTTATTCGAAATCTTCCCCTTAGTGGCAGCAGCACACATTTGGGGAGGAATTTGAGGGGTAAAGCAGTTAGGTTATTCTGATAATTTAGTGGCCGCTCTCAGTCCCTGTCTGTTATGAATCTCGTAAGAAGCTCACATGGTTGGCGGAAAAATTACAGTTTTACATTTGTTGTATGCATGTTCCAGGAATTTTCAATAACGCAGCTAACGCTTTGTCACGTTTTAATTTGCAGGAATTTGTTCACACTGCACCCTACAGCGAACAAGCAACCCAAAACTCCCCCGCAGTTCAATGAGGTAATCATGATTTAAACCAATTGTTAGCTCACAGTAGAGTTCTTGCTCAGGCAGGTTTATCAGTAAAAAAAAAACCAAAAACATATAGTAGGGCATTTGACATGTTCAAAATATTTGTTCGCGATTTTAAGATAATAAATCAATTTTCTGTAGAAACCATGGTTGCATTTAAAACTTTTTGCCACATCTCATTAAAACTAACATACAATACCATCACACTATACTTGACAGGGATACAACACTTCATGCTTACTCTCGAACAAGACTCCCTTCTTATCCACATACCCCATTAAAAAACATTCTAAGCACTCAGAAAGAAATCAGACTCGCTTTCTACAAGATGTCTAAATAATGTTGTTATTATTGTGGTAATAAATAAAACGTTACTTACTTTTTGGCCCTCTTTTTTGCAGGCCTAACCTCTCGTCGGTTTCGGCACACCTCAACCGACTATTATTTATCAAAATTACACTCACTTTAAATGTGCGCCCCTTTCATAATCCCGTACACAAATATACATATATATATATATATAGGAAACATGGGGGGATGGTTGCACTCACCTAAACATGCTTAAATGGGGTGCTGCTGGGGGCCATATTATACAATAAACAATACACAAGATCCAGCGCACTCTCCTATCTACTAAACAGCAACTTCAATGTTGACAGATTTTATTAGTTTGTAAAAGTTTTTTTTTTAAAAAACACCTAATCTAGGCAAAAAAATAATGGGGATTTAGTTACATTATATGATCATACATTGCATAAGCCTGCCACAACGTCAATGTACCCCATCTTACATATATATATATACATACACACACATACACACTTGAACGAAAAATATCACTATATATATATATATATATATATATATATATATATAAACTGCAAATGTCCCGCACTCAATGTACCGGTCTTGTGCTTGCCTCGGTGCTGCCTCAGCCTTCAATATATACAAATGGAAAGAGTGCACTCGAAAGGTCTTCTTAAAGATATAAACAATTTATTGTGCCAAATTTCAAAAGACATACAAGTCGACGTTTCAGTCCTCGTGGGACTTTTTTCAAGACAATGAAAGGCGGAAAAACAGTGATTTAAATATACCTTGCAGGTGATTTGATTGGAGAGTAGGTTATATGAAAGAGAGGCTATGCAAACGTGAAAGTGGTTATTCAACTTTGAAAAATAGGGATTAACCCTTTGAGTGCCTGATAAAGAGGCCAGAAAGTGAATGTGGTTACGGCCAAACATCTAATAATCTGCACTCGCAGACATATTAAAATTCAAGGATAAGAAATAAGAAATATCGAGGCCACCTTAGAATAACTAAGTGTTTAAGAATCTATTTGAATATTTAAACAAATTTAACAGTATCTTACGTTTGCTACAATTTTAAATAATAACGTAAGGTGGCTACGTTTAAACTGGAATTCCCCGTGCCAGGAGATTGCAGACCTTATTTTAGATACATTGTAGAAAAAACTTCAAAGTATATTTGAATAATCCTAGGGATACTATATATGTACTAAATTGTATTACAAATTAACGGCCATACAGTCTATAAAGTAAAACAGAAGCATCCATCAGCTAACATATCTTAGCTAAATAATGATAGAACATATCTGAATAATGTATGATGGATTTAACAAAAAGTCTAATGAGTTAATCACCAATAATGGTTTTTCTGTAACTTTTAGTGTAGATATATCAATTACTATTATTTACGAAACTTATGGCTTCTTTATCTTTTCGGGATGAAGCAGCTGAGTGGGTTGATTTCATTAAGTCCCCCCGGGGACAAAGTTCCTAATGTGAAAATCCAAAAGGCTTCTCTTTGAAGGAGTAAGACGTCTCTGTCACCCCCCCTATTCGGGGCCGGAACATGTTCAATGCCCATAAACTTCATTGTGGGCAGAGTGTGCCCTGTTTCCAGGAAATGTTTGGCTATGGGGGTAGTTGCTATACCGCTAGATAACGCAGTCCTGATAGTAGATCTGTGTCCCCTCATGCGCTCCCTGAGGTCATTAGACGTTTTGCCGATGTACATGAGTCCACATGGGCAGGTGATGCGATATACTACATGTGTAGTGGTGCACGTAATCCTTTGCCGTATCCTGTATTCTTTACCTGAGCGAGGGTGGTAAAATGCTTTGCCCGGGGTCATACTGTTGCAGGCCATGCACTTCAGACAACGATAACAGCCTGGACTTTGAACAGATTGATGCGCCATAGTTGTATCCGTATGAACCAGATAATCTCTCAGGTTCCTGTTTCTCCTATAACTAATCATAGGGGAATTCTGGAATATCGTCGGTAGTGTTTTTTCCCCATGAGGAGGGAATTCAGGCGATGCGCCAAGTACTAACACAGTACCAAGAACGTATAGAGCCCCCGATTGAATATATACTTGAATTATTGGAATTATGTCTTACACTCAATTATTTTCGATTTGAAAAAGCATTTTATATCCAAATATCCGGGACATCGATGGGTGCCCCTATGGCACCCATGTATGCTAATGCATACATGCATGCATATGAACAGGTACACATTATTCAAAAATATGGTCATCATATTCTGAAATACCTGAGATATATCGATGACGTGCTCATCATATGGACGGGTGAAGAACAAAGTCTTCATGATATGATAGGGTCATTGAATCAACTGGATTCACCAGTAAGACTTACCTATCAAACCAACAACCAACAAATCGACTTCCTGGATCTTCGCATCTTCATTGAAAATAACAAGCTGGGGTACACTTTATTTGCAAAGGAAACTGACCGCAATACGTTACTACACGCCAGCAGTCACCACCCACCCAACCTTATAAAATCTTTACCGGTATCTCAATTCATGAGAATACTGAGGAATAACTCTGATTCTACAAAAGCAGCAAACCAGGTACAAGAAATGTTTGAAAATTTTTCACAACGTGGATATCCAAGACAATTGCTGGAGTGTGCATATTCAAAAGCACTCAAAAATTACACCGACGGTCCTAAAATTAAAAGCAATCAAAACAGAATGATCTTCCCCCAGACGTTTCATTCATTATCGGGCGAGATGTCCCAAAAAATAAGACACAACTGGGAGGTTCTTAAAAAAGACAAAACACTACCGACGATATTCCAGAATTCCCCTATGATTAGTTATAGGAGAAACAGGAACCTGAGAGATTATCTGGTTCATACGGATACAACTATGGCGCATCAATCTGTTCAAAGTCCAGGCTGTTATCGTTGTCTGAAGTGCATGGCCTGCAACAGTATGACCCCGGGCAAAGCATTTTACCACCCTCGCTCAGGTAAAGAATACAGGATACGGCAAAGGATTACGTGCACCACTACACATGTAGTATATCGCATCACCTGCCCATGTGGACTCATGTACATCGGCAAAACGTCTAATGACCTCAGGGAGCGCATGAGGGGACACAGATCTACTATCAGGACTGCGTTATCTAGCGGTATAGCAACTACCCCCATAGCCAAACATTTCCTGGAAACAGGGCACACTCTGCCCACAATGAAGTTTATGGGCATTGAACATGTTCCGGCCCCGAATAGGGGGGGTGACAGAGACGTCTTACTCCTTCAAAGAGAAGCCTTTTGGATTTTCACATTAGGAACTTTGTCCCCGGGGGGACTTAATGAAATCAACCCACTCAGCTGCTTCATCCCGAAAAGATAAAGAAGCCATAAGTTTCGTAAATAATAGTAATTGATATATCTACACTAAAAGTTACAGAAAAACCATTATTGGTGATTAACTCATTAGACTTTTTGTTAAATCCATCATACATTATTCAGATATGTTCTATCATTATTTAGCTAAGATATGTTAGCTGATGGATGCTTCTGTTTTACTTTATAGACTGTATGGCCGTTAATTTGTAATACAATTTAGTACATATATAGTATCCCTAGGATTATTCAAATATACTTTGAAGTTTTTTCTACAATGTATCTAAAATAAGGTCTGCAATCTCCTGGCACGGGGAATTCCAGTTTAAACGTAGCCACCTTACGTTATTATTTAAAATTGTAGCAAACGTAAGATACTGTTAAATTTGTTTAACCCCTTAAGGACACATGACGTGTGTGACACGTCATGATTCCCTTTTATTCCAGAAGTTTGGTCCTTAAGGGGTTAAATATTCAAATAGATTCTTAAACACTTAGTTATTCTAAGGTGGCCTCGATATTTCTTATTTCTTATTTCTTATCCTTGAATTTTAATATGTCTGCGAGTGCAGATTATTAGATGTTTGGCCGTAACCACATTCACTTTCTGGCCTCTTTATCAGGCACTCAAAGGGTTAATCCCTATTTTTCAAAGTTGAATAACCACTTTCACGTTTGCATAGCCTCTCTTTCATATAACCTACTCTCCAATCAAATCACCTGCAAGGTATATTTAAATCACTGTTTTTCCGCCTTTCATTGTCTTGAAAAAAGTCCCACGAGGACTGAAACGTCGACTTGTATGTCTTTTGAAATTTGGCACAATAAATTGTTTATATCTTTAAGAAGACCTTTCGAGTGCACTCTTTCCATTTGTATATATTGAAGGCTGAGGCAGCACCGAGGCAAGCACAAGACCGGTACATTGAGTGCGGGACATTTGCAGTTTATATATATATATATATATATATATATATAGTGATATTTTTCGTTCAAGTGTGTATGTGTGTGTATGTATATATATATATGTAAGATGGGGTACATTGACGTTGTGGCAGGCTTATGCAATGTATGATCATATAATGTAACTAAATCCCCATTTTTTTGCCTAGATTAGGTGTTTTTTAAAAAAAAAACTTTTACAAACTAATAAAATCTGTCAACATTGAAGTTGCTGTTTAGTAGATAGGAGAGTGCGCTGGATCTTGTGTATTGTTTATTGTATAATATGGCTCCCAGCAGCACCACATTTAAGCATGTTCAGGTGAGTGCAACCATCCCCCCATGTTTCCTATATATATATATATATGTATATTTGTGTACGGGATTATGAAAGGGGCGCACATTTAAAGTGAGTGTAATTTTGATAAATAATAGTCGGTTGAGGTGTGCCGAAACCGACGAGAGGTTAGGCCTGCAAAAAAGAGGGCCAAAAAGTAAGTAACGTTTTATTTATTACCACAATAATAACAACATTATTTAGACATCTTGTAGAAAGCGAGTCTGATTTCTTTCTGAGTGCTTAGAATGTTTTTTAATGGGGTATGTGGATAAGAAGTATCCCTGTCAAGTATAGTGTGATGGTATTGTATGTTAGTTTTAATGAGATGTGGCAAAAAGTTTTAAATGCAACCATGGTTTCTACAGAAAATTGATTTATTATCTTAAAATCGCGAACAAATATTTTGAACATGTCAAATGCCCTACTATATGTTTTTTACTGATAAACCTGCCTGAGCAAGAACTCTACTGTGAGCTAACAATTGGTTTAAAGCATGATTACCTCATTGAACTGCGGGGGAGTTTTGGGTTGCTTGTTCGCTGTAGGGTGCAGTGTGAACAAATTCCTGCAAATTAAAACGTGACAAAGCGTTAGCTGCGTTATTGAAAATTCCTGGAACATGCATACAACAAATGTAAAACTGTAATTTTTCCGCCAACCATGTGAGCTTCTTACGAGATTCATAACAGACAGGGACTGAGAGCGGCCACTAAATTATCAGAATAACCTAACTGCTTTACCCCTCAAATTCCTCCCCAAATGTGTGCTGCTGCCACTAAGGGGAAGATTTCGAATAACGCTGAGGTTTTGTCGAAGATCTCTAGTGTATCTGTTTCAGGTGGCCAACTGTCATATAACCATTCGTCTCCAAATATTGCCGCGTACCCGACTGAAGCTGCAGCGTCTGTCCAGATAACTGGGGAATCGCCGGAGATGGGGGGAATGAATAATGACCTACCATTCCATGAGGATAATATAGCGTAAAAATAGCATACCAATGATTGAAAGCGCCTGGAGAAAGTTGTGAACGTCAGGCGAGCCGAGACAAGTCTCTACTAGCTGTCAGGGATTTGAATTGTATTTGTTTGTTCGCAATGAAGGCTAAGTGATGCCTCGATGACCGACATGAAACAGGTGGGAACTCTGGTCCACCCTGTCTTTATTAGAGTGCTTATGCTATTACCTGCATTGCCTTATATAATTTACGTAGACGTGATAATTAAGCGACAGTTTGAGTCAACGTATGGTAATTTAGAATTTAATGTACTGAAATGCCCCTAATGGGCTGCCAGTTAACAACAGTATATTTGTAATGAACAAATCTGGAAGCAGTCACTATATGTACATAAGCGTATTGAGGACCTGACGACGGTCCGATGCAAGGGTAATATGTATATATATATATTTTTTTTTATCATCCTTGTACTGTTATATTAATTATGTAGTAGACCCTTAGCCTGTAAGTGATTAACGTATTGAAAGCATGGATAATCCTAGTATGATAGTTCTGACATACTGTTTGTTTTACTGTAAGGGTATATAGACTCACCTTCGAAACTAGAGTTATAACGAGGCGGGAAATAATCCGCTAAGATACCTGATCAGATTATCGGATCTGAAACATAGTGGGTATGCATAACGGGGTCTGCAGGTGCGGCCCCCACAGTGCTACGTGTGTCTGTGTGTGTGCTGGCTGACTAGCTAGTGCCGCAATGCGGCGAAACAATTACTCTAGGTTGGTGACAGGTGAGGCCCTGCTAATTGCCAAGCAGCTTGAGAGGCTCTATATATGCGTTGGCGCGAGGGGATAGCATGGCCACTGAACGTTGGGCCGGGGTGTCGGCCTCCCGGTGACAGTTAACATAAGATAGAGTGGGAGTGACAGGTGAGGCCCTCTCTATGCCACAATGTGAGGCGACTAACTATGATTTGGCCCGAGGGGCGTAGTACCTCCGAGTATGAGGATGAGTGTTGGCCTTGCGGGACCACTTAACCTAAGGCGAAGAAGCCAGGGGGAATGATAACTAGTGGACACCTAGGAACCTAACAGCCAGCCATTGCTGCTTAAGAGGGATGGTTAGTTAGTGAGAGAGAGGACATACCTTGGGATGAAACATGAGGGATAATGAAGTAGAATTGTAAGGCTGACCGTAACTGGAGTGCCCTGTGAGCGTGTCGGGTCCAGATGGTCAGTATTTTTATTTTTTTATCATTTTGACTGCTTTTGCTTAAGTTAAAATATTGTAATTTTACATGCATTGTAAAAGTACTCGATATTAAAAGGACATACAAACTGTAATAGCATCGCACGGTATTCATATTAGAACATTAGAGTTGGAGAAAGGAGGAAAAGTTTGTTTGTTTAACAAATTCAATTTTGCGTTTATCTGTCAATTTATTATAACAGGCTTTATTAATTTCATTCAATCTATTTATTAATAGTAATTCCGTGATATAAATTGGCTTAGCAATCACCATGTAAACCAATAACAAGCTTCTGCTTTTTTTGCCTCAGTTTATAACATGGATTATCGAGTGGAGAGTAATAACTAAATAAGGCTCAGGAAATGCCAGGTCTTCGGGGACATATCGGGTATGAAGGATAAGAAATTAGGTGAATTTTTAGTCAATGATAATGCTTGATTGAGTTTCTAAGCCAGGCAATCCTGAGGTCCAGTCTGAAATAGTTAATTCCTTCTGTGTACTTTGGGAATGTAAGACTAAATGTCGTTGCCAAAAATAGTTGTGTTCAGGTAAACCAGTGGTTTGGATGCACAACTAAACTGTAATTTGAAAGAGAAGTAGCAGCATATCGAGAAATTGAACCCATCAAGCTGCACATTGAAAATCTTCAATGTGAACCCTTAGCATAATTTTTTTAAAACAGTCAATAGGCTGCTGGAAATGTCTATGTATAATGTACAAATTAATTTAAAATAACTGTCTCACCATTCTTTTCCGTGTACATGATGGTTATAATGTATCAGGTTTAAGCTAACAATATGGTAAATCAATGACAATAGTCATGACAATATGCAGGTGCAAAGAAGAGCCTTAGAATCCAGTGTCCCCTCTAGTGACCTTATCATGAGAAAGACATAACTAAGTATTGGAATGGTTTAACATTTTGCATAAGACTTACTAGACAGTGCGGTCTCATACGTGAGATTGTAACTACAGAAAATCGAACGGCTGTACATTAATTACACGAACCGGAGTGTCGAATGATTTATGTGCACGAAACGTATACCTATAACGAAGATTATTCGAATGAAGGTATTAAATAAAATATGCGAACTGAGGTGACAGATTTTTAGTTTATACAAATGATTTCCTGACCATTGGTTTGAGCTGAAATGTTTATACGTTCGTATGAATTATGATATAACGGCTGCTAAATGCACGAAAATGCTTTTAAGATGAATGAGCCTGTTCGTATGGCTGAATGTTACTTACAGTTATAGTAGAACTCGACGAATGCCTCTGTTATACTCACGAATTAGCGGTACAGTTTTCCTGACAGTATTTTTGGCGCGTCGCGAAAAAATGACGTCAGAGGTCTCCTTGAACCGGAAGGGAATTTCCGGAATCGACGAAGACAGGTAAGCAAGGGGTTTGCTGGGTTTATATAGGCCTTAAATCCCTCCCACAACTTCAGGCATACGCCTTCTATATATATATATATATATACAAATTGTGGCGAAACCAACCTCGCCACTGGGCCCTGGAGAAGCCTGTTTGCCCGCCTCCTACCTGCTGACTATGGCCCCTGGGTTATTTGGGGCATATTGTATTTTATTGTGCGACTGCTGGCCCTTTAAGCACAGTGAATGGTATTTTATTGTACTGCTGATGGCCCTTTAAGAACTGTCTGGGGACATATTGAGACTTTGGGTAACAATACCCTTTAAGACTATGGCCCCTGAAAACGAATGGACTTTTATTCGGTGTGTATGGCCCTTTAAGAACCGTCTGGGGACATCTTGTAACTTTGGTGAACAATGTCCCTTTAAGACTATGTCCCCAGACCTGTAAAATAACTTGTTCCTGGCTTTCTCCCACTTGGTTCAGTAAATAGGGCTTACTGAACCAAGTACCACACAGGCGGACCACCCAGAAGTTAAAGTGTGCAGGCAATTTACCTCCCAGGCTGTGAGGTTACTGCAGGTTAATTGCACGTGGCGGCGGCCATCTTTGTTCAGTCGAACGCGGTCAGTGGTGTATGCTAAAGATTCTGTGGAACTGAAATCGGCTACACATTTTACCGAACACCGCTGACCCTTACCTTCTCCTACAATTCGTTTTTCAGCTCCAGAGACTAAGTCCCGTTCGAAATGGGACTTAGTCGTTTTTCGGCATGAAATTGACCGACCGCACAGCCCAAATCTATGGAACTGTTTTGGGCAGGAAATTGTGCTTGCGGTCGGTCATAAAGGGACCTCCAGCTAACTTTTGATCCACTGGAGGGATTTGGCTGATTTTTGGAAGTGTTTATGTTTAAAGTGTGCTGATTCCAAATATGTAATTGTTATGAAGATGTATAATTTTGAAGTTATAAATATTGTGTAAAAAGTATATTTTAAACTGTATGCATAATGGGGTTATGTGTCACACTAAGGGGAGGGGATGTGTGGGTTGCACCCGTGATACTATTGGTTATTTTATGCCTCCCCCTGGGTGTGGCCTGTATGTGTGAGATGGAAATAAAAGCCAGGCTGGATGAGCCAGTCCAGAGTTCCTGTTTTACCCTCAAAGTGAAGTGTCGTCTCATTATTGGGGGAAGGATTTATTGCATGCTGTTCCAGTTGACTGCTAGGAGTGTAAGCCTATTCGTATGGTTCCTATTCAACGGTCTACAGCATTCAGAGGCTTGAGAGGATTTATATGCTTCTCTGATTCGGTGATTGTGGGTCTGCCAGAGTGCTTGGAGTCCCCAGGAAGCGCTAGGAGCATCCTTTAACGGAGGTACCCAGTCGGGGTGCCAGTGGATCCGGTACATTGGTGGCAGCGGTGGGATGGCGTCCTAGTGCGAGGTAAAGCAGCTCACAGACACTGTTTGGATTTACAAATTGAGGGCAATGCTAGCACTCGTGCAGCGCCCCTGGAAGCAGACTAGAATGGAACGTTTTGGCTCTGGAGATGATTGGCTGGCCGAGGTGAGGCAGCGAGTGGCCGAGTATGGGGATGATATACCCATGGAGACACGCCGGGTGATCTGGAACCAGGTCATGGCCGAGCGAAACACAAGGCTGGGCCAAGAATTCCGGCTGGCGAAAGAGAGGAAGTATGCTCAGCAGCAGGAGCGTTACAGCAGCTGAGTAGAGACTGCATCCGAGGAGGTTAGCCGTCTTTCCCTGAGGCGGCAGGAGGAACCCGAAGTGGGGGTCCTCATAGACTGGTCCTGTGAGGAACCACAACAGGCAGGTAGAGATGGGACCAAGGTCTCTCCACCGGGCCCACCGGGATGCTGGGCAGCCGGCCCAGATCCCCAGCAGCAGCCAGAGTTGCCAGGTGGGGAAGCAGGTGGCCCTTACTCACAAATGTTGAGGGGCCTCACAGATTGGTCCTGGGAAGACCAACAGATGGCAGGTGGAGATGGGACTGCGGTCTCTATACCGGCCCTACAGGGATGCTGGGCAGTCGGCCCAGATCCCCAGCGGCAGTGTGCGTTACAGGGAGCTAAAGTCTACAGTTCAGGGAGAGGAACTTGTAACCCCCTCTCCCCAGCGGCAGTCTACAGTTCAGGGAGAGGAGCTTGTTACCCCCTCTCCCCAGCGGCAGTCTACAGTTCAGGGAGAGGAGCTGGTTACCCCCTGTCCCCAGCAGAAGCATAACCCACCAAGGGGAGACAGTAAGCCCCACACCAGCGCAGATGGGACCGTGGTCTCTGCGCCCAAGTTACAGGGAGCTGAAGGGGCCGTCCTCCCTCCCCAGCGGCAGTGTGATTTGTTGGGAATTGGGAGCCCAGTCTCCATTCCCCAGCGGCAGAGTATCCAGCAGGGAATGGAGAGCCCAGCCCCCTTTCCCCAACAGCAGGACTCTGTGCTGGGAGGAGAGACAGTCAGTCTCCCTCCGCAGAGACAGGAAGTATGTATGGGAGAGGAGATTGTTACCACCTCTCCCCAGCGGCAGATTATTAATGTACAGGGAATAGGGAGCCCAGTCTCCATTCCCCAGCGGCAGAGTGTTCTAATGGGAGAGGAGCTGGTTACCACCTCTCCCCAGCGGCAGCTTAATGTACCAGGGGGAGACTGTAAGCCCCACAACTGTGCAGATGGGACCGTGGTCTCTGCACCTACAGGACAGGGTGTAAGGACAGTCAGTCCTGTCCCCCAGCAACAAGGCTGCTTAGCCAAAGGGGAGACAGTCGGTCTCCCCCTCCAACAGCGGAGCTATGTATCCAAAGGGGAGACAGTCGGTCTCCCCCTCCGGCAGCAGAGCTGTGCATCTAAAGGGGAGACAGTCGGTCTCCAGCAGCAGAGCTGTGCATCTAAAAGGGGAGACAGTCGGTCTCCAGCAACCAGGCTCCAACCAGACTACTCTCGGGGTAGTGCTGGCACCAGGGCAGAGTACCGCTGGGCTCTGCCCACTCAGCAACCCACCAAAACAGCCTACCAGTCCCCCACACAGCCATGGTGAGGCACCTGGACCTGGACAAGTTTTTCTCTTACTCAGGTGTAACCTGGCCACTGGGCCCTGGAGAAGCCTGTTTGCCCACCTCCTACCTGCTGACTATGGCCCCTGGGTTATTTGGGGCATATTGTATTTTATTGTGCGACTGCTGGCCCTTTAAGCACAGTGAATGGTATTTTATTGTTCTGCTGCTGGCCCTTTAAGAACTGTCTGGGGACATATTGAGACTTTGGGTAACAATACCCTTTAAGACTATGGCCCCTGAAAACGTATGGACTTTTATTCGGTGTGTATGGCCCTTTAAGAACCGTCTGGGGACATCTTGTAACTTTGGTGAACAATGCTCCTTTAAGACTATGTCCCCAGACCTGTAAAATAACTTGCCCCTGGCGTCCTCCCTCTTGGTTCAGTAAATAGGTTAATTGCCGACCACTGGGTGGACGCAGTTCATGCAAACGAACACGTGGCGGCAGCCATATTTGTTCAGTCGAACGCGGTCAGCGGTGTATGCTAAAGGGACCTCCAGCTAACTTTTCATCCACTGGAGGGATTTGTCTGATTTTTGGAAGGGTGTATGTTTAAAGTGTGCTGATTCTAAATATGTAGAATGTTTTTAGGATGTATGGATTTAAAGTTATAGCACATGTATAAAAACTGTAGTTTTCCTGGCTTTATAATTATGTTAACTGGTTATCTGAGGGGAGGGGAGGGGATGTGTGGGTTGTACCATGTATCTGACTGGTTATTTTATGCCTCCCCCTGGGTGTGGCCTGTATGTGTACAATTGTAATAAAAGCCAGGCTGGATGTGCCAGTCGAGAGTTCCTGCTTAACCCTTAAAGTGAAGTGTCGTCTCATTATTGGGGGAGGCTTTATTGTATGCTGTTCCAGTTTGACTGCTAGGAGTGTAAACCTATTCGTATGGTTTTGCCTATTCGGCTGTATACAAGATTCATATGCTGCATCGGTTCGGTGATTATGGTGTCTGCCAGAGTGCTTGGAGTCCTCAGGAAGCGCTAGGAGCATCCATTAACGGAGGTACCCAGTCGGGGTGCCAGGCGATCCATTACATTGGTGGCAAGCGGTGGGATGGCGTCCTAGTGTGAGGTAAAGCAGCTCGGAGACACAGTTCGTTTGGATTACAAAGGGAGGGCAACGCTAGTACCCGTACAGCGCCCCTATCTACAAAAGAAGCAATTTCAGCAGAGCAAGCATGGCGCCCAGTTACAGTCAAGAGGAGTTTGACGCTATGATGAAAATGCTGCTGGCTTTCTATGGACCAAATCCCCCGGAGGAGAAATACATACAGAGCACAAGGAAAGCAGCGGCAGCGTATCTGCAGTACCTAGCAGACAAAAAGCGAGCTGAAGGTGTCGTCCTTCCTCCCCAGCGGCAGTCTACGCACCCTCATATAGTATTTGCTAGGGTGATCACTTAGCTTATACTTTAGACGGCAGTTAACTGTTATCGGCAGCACTGTCTCCTATTATCTACTCAGTCTAGTGTTGCCGCTTTGTACTTACCTTACTGGTTCTCTGATTTAGGTTATCATGCCGACGACCATACACTACCATTAGTGTATGCTCTTAATTCTGAGATCCTGACGGCATCCTGCCGTCTAGGGGCACTATTCATGATATTCTTACCATTGTGGATCATGTACTGATCAGGGTATATAATTATAACAAATATTTACTTTTCCAGAACTGGATTGGTTTATAAATATTACTTTTCCAGTATAAGGATAGACCTCTTTCAGACATTTGTCTGTATCTTTCCTGTACCAGGTGCCCTTGAAGGCACATTTCCTTCCTTTCATATGGATATACTGTACTCGTGATTTTTTCTACTAACATTTCTCTATGTATCTGTAGCCTGACATTTTTACCGCTATTACCCACAGAGTTCCACTGCTTATTTGGGCACCTCTGTTGCGCTAAATCACTTGGCACTATAGACAGGGAACCCATCGGCTCTAAATGAGCGTTCTAATACTTTGATTGTGACGATTTGATACTATGTACTCTACTGCCCTTTAGGTACGTGAGCCTAGTCACCTTGCACTTTAGCAAGGAAATCACTCGATCTACCTAAGCGTTTGTAACTGTGTATTCATAATTCTTTACCATCTCCCCTCTATTGGCCACTTTGTATCATTTTTTATCAGATGATAGTATAAACACTCTTTATCAGCTCTCCGTTTGGGAAGTCTCACAGTCTATTTGTCGGCACAGTTAGAGATTACTACATGTGGACAATAGGAACATTCTGTTCCATTTTCTGTTACCATTAAAGTATCATCCGGTTACGTGTTCTCTACCCGGAGACTTGATTATTTATTATTTTTTCTTACCACTATAAGTTTGATTTTCTTACCACTACAAGTTTGTTTAATCATTGACACGGCGGTACTATATACCTACCCAGTCATCTGTATCTCCAGTGAGCTGGTCGACTATTGTATCACAGCAGGGAGTTACCCGCTCCACCTGAGCGTTTGATACTTTGACTATTTCCCCTCGAGTGGATACTTTGTATCGCCTAGATCAGATTACACTATATACTTTTACAACTAGTTCCCCGTCTGGGAAGTCTTACAATTTATCGTTACATTTACCAATCCAGTTATTTTATTACTATTTATACCTTTGTACATAGTTCTTTCTGTATATCAATATATATTGATCTTTTTGTGTTCTCGGTTTTTTGACTACCTAACTGACATTCTCTTTTGTCAGTAAGTCACTGCCGGGATAGTTTATTCCGACGTCCCAGTATTTACTATTAAAGGACTTTTTATTGCCCATTATTAGGAACAGACTCTATTTCCTTCTCCATCTCCCCTCCCCCCCCTGTTTTTGTAACACATATTTTCTAAGTTCCCTTCAAACTACCGAATGACTCCATAGAAATACATTACCGAAGGACCGTGGCTCCCGAACGGCTTGGAAGTCCAGCGGTATTCGTGCCGCCGAGTAGCCGATTTGAGTTCCAGGCGCTCTACGACCAAATACCGCTGGGCTAACAAAGGATCCAAGATGGCGGACCGCCGCGTGGTCAGTAGCCGAACGACGGCCACCCTGAATCCTCTTAATTTACCGATTGCAACAATGTTGCAATCCTTAATGAGAGCCACACAACCTCCTGAGGGTGGTCTCCATTCGGCAGTTTGTTCGTTTCACGAACAGAGATGGAATTCACTGTTCGTGGAATGATTACATGAATGCCGACGGGTTTTTATGCCGCCCACATGCGAACACCATAGCCCTGCAATACATTTTACACACGCATACCCTTGGTTCTTAAAGTGGTACATACATATTAACGAAAATACAGTTTTTTAAAGAAAATACAGTCTTAAAGTGGCTGCTGCTGCCACACATTGCATTTGCAATGTCATTCGACATGCGAATGACTATAGTAAGTGGTGTTCGGTAGTTTACTGATAGTGCCAATACATTTTCATGCGATTGGCAGCATTCATGCATTAGACGGTTCGGTTGAAGCTATTTGGTATTTAGGGATTAGTTAGGGAACATAGTTTTATGTATTCAATTCATTTGGTTCAATTAAATCGTGCCGAATGAACAAATGAGTTTATCCGAAACAAAAATATTAACGAATATCGTACGAAAACGAATGGAAGAATTGACGAATTTCAGGTTCTGACTAGACTAATTTCTTTTTCGTACGAATACATTCATACGAAACGAATATTTCTGAAGTGCCCAAGTCTAATGAGTAGTTTGGTTCCTTTTAGAGGTTTGTAGAGAAAGTATATAGTGATCATGATTTTTAGCGATATCCAATATTTTAAGGTGGTCTCAAACAAACATAAAATGCTATATAAAATTTGTGGGAATATCGAATAGTCGTGTACAGTAAATCAGAGAGGGCTCAGAATATCGAACCATGGATCGGTAACCTTGATGAAGTAGGGGGTCTATCTGTTTTATTAAATATGCGGTAATATGCTTTTAATGGGATAGGACGTTAGGAAAGGTGTGTGATTGGGATAAGTGGTTGTGGCTGTATTTACCTTATCCTGGGACCGACCTGGCTCCTAAGCTAAAGCCGCGCGTGGCTGGATCACTCCTGCCTCCACCCGAGCCGCATGCGGATTGATCTCCTCTTCTGACTTAGCCGCGTGCACTGACCGCAGTGATCGGTCACATGGCCCGCCTGGCACTAGGAGCGCGGCTCGAGTCACGAGCTCGCTCTAAAAGAGGCAGTGGGAGCCAAAAGTTGAATCAGGCTCCCATTGGCCCACGTCATTCCAGCACCCCCACACACAAATGTTTTGGGGGCGTAGGCATGACGTGGGACAATTACTGGTGTTACAGTAGTGTACATTACAAAAAAAACTAGAAATTTGACTGTGAAATAATAGCAGTCAGTTTTCTTCACACGTGTGTGTTTCAGGGCCTGCCAGGGCACAGTGTCACACCAGTGCAAGTCATATCTGGTGTAACAGTAGTGTACATTTAAAAAAAAAAATACAGGGGGCTTGTTGTCACCTTTCGGGGACCCTTGGTGTTGTACGTGGCTGGGTGGAGGAAGAGACCTTCAATGACATCAGTGAGGACAAGGAACGGGACATGGCTAGCTTAGTATCCAACCTTGTGCAAATGGGGAGTTTGCGGTTGTGCAAATGGACTGTTTGCGGTTGTTTGCGGTGCATTAAACGGGGAGTTTGGTCTGTCACTGTGAAGCGGGCGTAACCCTTACACTACCTGATCGATACAACATCATACCTGATGTTTTAAAGCACGTTATTCCAAACAATTTATGAATGTTATGTAATTTATGCCCTTTATGGATTAAAACCAGACTCTGCATCAACTATGTAATTTTCCATGGGAGTTTTGCCATGGAACCCCCTCCGGCATGCCACAGTCCAGGTGTTAGTCCCCTTGAAACAACTTTTCCATCACTATTGTGGCCAGAAAGAGTCCCTGTGTGTTTTAAAATTCGCCTGCCCATTGAAGTCTATGGCGGTTCGCGCGGTTCACCCGTTCGCGAACATTTGCGGAAGTTCCCGTCCGCCGTTTGCGAACCGAAAATTTTGTGTTCGCGACATCACTACCTTTCCCTATACAACCAAGCATTCTGCTAGCATGTCCTGCTGCTCTATTACACTGTCTGCCAACCTTTAAGTCATTTACTTTTGACAGTTGAAATAGAACCTCTTCCTCTGTAAACTCACGTGTAATAAATGACTAATTTATCCTTTTTCTTAAATACCGAACAAAAATATTCCTTGAGGCAGTCAGCTAGACCTTTATCCTCATCTACATACCTTCCTTCTTTTGTTTTTAATCTAACTAATCCTTGTTTTACTTTTCTTTTCTCATGTATGTATCTAAAAAAGTTTTGTCCCCCTTTTTTACTGACTGTGCTATTTTCTCTTCTGTGTGTGATTTGGAAGCTCTTAAAACTTGCTTAGCCTCTTTCTGCCTAATCTTATAGATCATTCTGTCTTCCTCACTCTGGGTTTCTGTATAATTACTAAATACTAACTTTTTGTTTTTTACTATTTTGGCCACATCTGCGGGGTACCACAGTGGTTTCTTGAATTTTTTGCTTTTACTGACAAGCCTAATGCAATTTTCTGTTGCCTTCAGTAGTGCAACTTTTAAATAATCCCATTTCTATTGGACTCCATTTAAATTGCTCCAGTCTGATAATGACTCCTTTACACATATTCTAATTTTAGAAAAGTCTGTTTTTCTAAAGTCTAAAACTTTTGTTTTTGTGTGGTGTGACTCAGTCACTGTTCTTATATTAAACCACACTGACAGATGATCACTGGATCCTAAACTTTCACCTACAGTAATATCTGATACCAAATCTCCATTTGTTAACACTAAATCCAGTATGGCCTCTTTACGAGTTGGCTCCTTAACGACTTGTTTTAGAGACAATCCCAGTAGGGAGTTTAGAATATGTGTGCTCCTGGCACAAGCAGCTATTTTTGTTTTCCAATTCACATCAGGAAGATTAAAGTCACTCATGATGATAACTTCCCCCTTTTTGTCATTTTAGCTATTTCTTCAACTAGTAGATTATCTAACTCTTCAATTTGTCCTGGTGGCCTATACAGGGAGTGCAGAATTATTAGGCAAGTTGTATTTTTGAGGATTAATTTTATTATTGAACAACAACCATGTTCTCAATGAACCCAAAAAACTCATTAATATCAAAGCTGAATATTTTTGGAAGTAGTTTTTAGTTTGTTTTTAGTTATAGCTATTTTAGGGGGATATCTGTGTGTGCAGGTGACTATTACTGTGCATAATTATTAGGCAACTTAACAAAAAACAAATATATACCCATTTCAATTATTTATTTTTACCAGTGAAACCAATATAACATCTCAACATTCACAAATATAAATTTCTGACATTCAAAAATATAACAAAAACAAATCAGTGACCAATATAGCCACCTTTCTTTGCAAGGTCACTCAAAAGCCTGCCATCCATGGATTCTGTCAGTGTTTTGATCTGTTCACCATCAACATTGCGTGCAGCAGCAACCACAGCCTCCCAGACACTGTTCAGAGAGGTGTACTGTTTTCCCTCCTTGTAAATCTCACATTTGATGATGGACCACAGGTTCTCAATGGGGTTCAGATCAGGTGAACAAGGAGGCCATGTCATTAGATTTTCTTCTTTTATACCCTTTCTTGCCAGCCACGCTGTGGAGTACTTGGACGCGTGTGATGGAGCATTGTCCTGCATGAAAATCATGTTTTTCTTGAAGGATGCAGACTTCTTCCTGTACCACTGCTTGAAGAAGGTGTCTTCCAGAAACTAGGAGTTGAGCTTGACTCCATCCTCAACCCGAAAAGGCCCCACAAGCTCATCTTTGATGATACCAGCCCAAACCAGTACTCCACCTCCACCTTGCTGGCGTCTGAGTCGGACTGGAGCTCTCTACCCTTTACCAATCCATCCATCTGGCCCATTAAGACTCACTCTCATTTCATCAGTCCATAAAACCTTAGAAAAATCAGTCTTGAGATATTTCTTGGCCTAGTCTTGACGTTTCAGCTTGTGTGTCTTGTTCAGTGGTGGTCGTCTTTCAGCCTTTCTTACTTTGGCCATGTCTCTGAGTATTGCACACCTTGTGCTTTCGGGCACTCCAGTGATGTTGCAGCTCTGAAATATGGCCAAACTGGTGGCAAGTGGCATCTTGGCAGCTGCACGCTTGACTTTTCTCAGTTCATGGGCAGTTATTTTGCGCCTTGGTTTCTCCACACGCTTCTTGCGACCCTGTTGACTATTTTGAATGAAACGCTTGATTGTTCGATGATCACGCTTCAGAAGCTTTGCAATTTTAAGAGTGCTGCATCCCTCTGCAAGATATCTCACTATTTTTGACTTTTCTGAGCCTGTCAAGTCCTTCTTTTGACCCATTTTGCCAAAGGAAAGGAAGTTGCCTAATAATTATGCATACCTGATATAGGGTGTTGATGTCATTAGACCACACCCCTTCTCATTACAGAGATGCACATCACCTAATATGCTTAATTGGTAGTAGGCTTTTGAGCCTATACAGCTTGGAGTAAGACAACATGCATGAAAGAGGATGATGTGGTCAAAATACTCATTTGTCTAATAATTCTGCACACAGTGTAAATCACACCTACATGAGTTACTGTGTGATTACCAAATTCTAACGTAACCCAAACGGACTCTATGTTCAAATACAAAAAGAGAAGTCCTGCGCTTAGTCCCATTACTGCTGGGCCAGCAGCAATGACTACAATACACATCAGCCCCAATATATAGTAAAAACCAAAGAAAAGAAAATGTTACCTGCGCTTTCTCCTTAATCCCTATGTATATTTAGACAAATGGAGGTCATTTAGTTGCTCCAATGGCCATTGGAGGGAATGCCCGCCTGCCAACGTCAAGGCAGACCCCCCTAAGCGGGTCCTATCACTGACCCTTCAGCATTCTTCCTTGAGCTTCTGGCAAAGATATCTCTAATGAGACAGAAAGGGGTATTTCTTATATACACCCCTATACTTATTAACCCCTAATAGGGAACACATGGGATGGGCAGCAGCATTGTAACCAGGCTGTGTGATACAGCCTGGTTACGATCACCCTTTTGCCCCCCCTCCTAGTTTAAATACATCCTAGCAAAACCTCTGAACTGCTCACTGAGAACATTTGTTCCCTTTTGAAAAAGATGCAAACCATCTTTTTTGTACAGTTTATTTCCATTCCAAACAGAGCTACCATGAGAAATAAATCCAAATCCTTGCTCCCGACGCCATTCACCAAGCCACAAGTTAAAGTCCCTAATATGCATCCGCCTGTCATTCTGAGTGTTATGCACAGGAAGAACTTCAGAGAATGACAGTGTGGAAGCAACCTCTCGTATATCATTGGCAAAAACACTAAAAACTTCCTTAACCTCTGAAACCTCATTGCAAGCCAAGTCATTTGTTCTAGATAGACAAGTACATCCAATTCCCCTTCCTGCTTCGCTTGCTTAACAATATTACAGATACGTCTCCTATCTCTGTGAGCAGTAGCTCCAGGAAGACACCTCACAAGACCACCTCTTATGATGGAATCCCCCAACAACAACTGCTTTCTATTAGGCCTCACCATAGTCTTCAAGCCTGTCTCCATAACACCACTAGCCTCAGTGCCTCTCTCCACAACACCACTAGCCTCAATGCCTCTCCCCACAACACCACTAGCCTCAGTGCCTCTCTCCACAACACCACTAGCCTCAGTGCCTCTCTGCACAACACCACTAGCCTCAGTGCCTCTCTGCACAACACCACTAGCCTCAGTGCCTCTCCCCACAACACCACTAGCCTCAGTGCCTCTGTCCACAACACCACTACCCTCAGTGCCTATCTCCATGACACCATTACACTCTGAAAGTGCAGAAAATGAATTATGTAGAGCAACAGACTGTGCAATATGCCTTATGTATCGAGCATAACAACAAGTAAGAGAATAAACCCTGGTTCCCACCGAATCAGTAACCTATAAACTAAACTAGTTCCCACCAAACTAGTGACCTATAAACTAAACTGGTTCCCACCGAACCAGTAACCTATAAACTAAGCTGGTCCCCACCGAACCAGTAACCTATAAACTAAGCTGGTTCCCACCGAACCAGTAACCTATAAACTAAACTATTTCCCACCGAACTAGTGACCTATACACCGAAATAGTAATCTATAAACTAAATTAGTTCCCACCGAACTAGTGACCTATAAACCTGATCTAGTTCCCACCGAACTAGTAACCATAAACCTGGCTCCCTCCTAGCCAAAACAGAAACCGAGAAATCATTATACAATAGTGCAAAGCAATAAGCAAACCGGATACTCAAGCAGACGCTTTCACACACAAGACTCACACTCAGGAGGCAGACAGACAATCAACAGGTTCTTTTAAAGAGACACCAGGCAAGAGTTTTACCTGTCTTTGAAGGAAATACAGGCAAGATGCTAATATGCGGTCACTACCGTATTTAGGAAGTGATCAGGCTCCAGTCCCGTTTTTAGGGGTCCCCTCTCCGGTCATTGAATATGGCCGAACGTCAGACAAAAACCCAGCCAAATGATAAGGATCAAACCATGCGTTTGATTAGTTTTTTGTATCTGCCCCTGTCCAAATTAATTAATTAATGTGCGTGCACGCATCCCAAAGTAATTCGCACCAGACACAAGTTTCAGGTTGATGAAGAACTTGAGGAATCTTTTTTCTGGGGGTCGGCATGCCTTTATAAAGCAGAAATACAGCATGTGCATAATTATAGATAACAGAGAAGATTACATCAATAATTGGTTAGCTGTTAAGTGATTTATTCAATGTACATCCTACTGGGTGTGACGTTGCTATCATCATGAAATTCTCCCCCAGATTCAAGCACCATCTTGTCACACGTGGTAGTCAGTCAATGGGAGGGGGAGTAGGATGGGAGGGGGTTTAGAGGGGGAGCAGTTTACTCTAGCAGCCAGGTTAACACAATGAATAGCACAAATGCACAGAGTACATAGACATTTTACTAAACCTAAGTTATGTCCATAAGAGAACCAACCACTGAACAGAGAGACCACCCAAGGGAGTCATGTACCTCCAATTGACTATTGTAACACCAGAAAATCACAGGGTTCTAAATGGTCGAATGGGTGGCTGCCATTCGTATGACTGAACACGTGGCATCAGCCATCTTTGCTCACGAACGTGCAGCGTGTGCTCTGCAGACCTCTGCCCGTGTACTTTGCCAGTTGCCACTCATATCTTGTGTCTCTATAGTGTGCTTTTACAAAGAAAAAAAGTTTTTCAGTGTAAGCTAATAGCAGTCAGTGTCCTTAAAGCGGGTGTCAGGCCTCCTTCAGCGTGTGCTCTGCAGACCTCTGGCCGTGTACTTTGCCAGTTGCCACTCATATCTGGTGTCTCTATAGTGTGCTTTTACAAAGAAAAAAAGTTTTTCAGTGTAAGCTAATAGCAGTCAATGTCCTTAAAGCGGGTGTGTCAGGCCTTCAGCGTGTGCTCTGCAGAACTGTGACAGTGCACATTGGCACTCATATCTGGTGTCACAATAGCGTGCATTTAAAACCCCAATTTTTTTTTCACTGTTATAGATTGAATAGCAGTTACTTGTTTTCAAGCGGGTGTGTCAGGCCTACAGCGTGTGCTCTGCAGAACTGTGCCAGTGCACATTGCCACTCATATCTGGTGTCACAATAGCGTGCATTTAAAAACAAAAAACTTTTTTCACTGTTATAGATTGAATAGCAGTTACTTGTCTTCAAGCGGGTGTGTCAGGCCTACAGCGTGTGCTCTGCAGAACTGTGCCAGTGCACATTGCCACTCATATCTGGTGTCACAATAGCGTGGATTTAAAACCAAAACACTTTTTTCACTGTTATAGATTGAATAGCAGTTACTTGTCTTCAAGCGGGTGTGTCAGGCCTTCAGCGTGTGCTCTGCAGAACTGTGCCAGTGCACATTGCCACTCATATCTGGTGTCACAATAGCGTGCATTTAAAACCCAAAAACTTTTTTCACTGTTTTAGATAGAATAGCAGTTACTTGTCTTCAAGCGGGTGTGTCAGGCCTTCAGCGGGTGCTCTGCAGAACTGTGACAGTGCACATTGCCACTCATATCTGGTGTCAATAGCGTGCATTTAAAACCAAAAACCTTTTTTCACTGTTATAGATTGAATAGCAGTTACTTGTCTTCAAGCGGGTGTGTCAGGCCTTCAGCGTGTGCTTTGCAGACCCCTGCCTGTGTACTTTGACAGTTGCCACTCATATCTGGTGTCTCTATAGCGTGCTTTTACAAAGAAAAAAAGTTTTTCAGTGTAAGCTAATAACAGTCAGTGTCCTTAAAGCGGGTGTGTGAGGCCTTCAGCGTGTGCTCTGCAAACCCCTGCCTGTGTACTTTGACAGTTGCCACTCATATCTGGTGTCTCTATAGCGTGCTTTTACAAAGAAAAAAAGTTTTTCAGTGTAAGCTAATAGCAGTCAGTGTCCTTAAAGCGGGTGTCAGGCCTCCTTCAGCGTGTGCTCTGCAGACCTCTGCCCGTGTACTTTGCCAGTTGCCACTCATATCTGGTGTCTCTATAGTGTGCTTTTACAAAGAAAAAAAGTTTTTCAGTGTAAGCTAATAGCAGTCAATGTCCTTAAAGCGGGTGTGTCAGGCCTTCAGCGTGTGCTCTGCAGAACTGTGACAGTGCACATTGGCACTCATATCTGGTGTCACAATAGCGTGCATTTAAAACCCCAATTTTTTTTTCACTGTTATAGATTGAATAGCAGTTACTTGTTTTCAAGCGGGTGTGTCAGGCCTACAGCGTGTGCTCTGCAGAACTGTGCCAGTGCACATTGCCACTCATATCTGGTGTCACAATAGCGTGCATTTAAAACCAAAAAACTTTTTTCACTGTTATAGATTGAATAGCAGTTACTTGTCTTCAAGCGGGTGTGTCAGGCCTACAGCGTGTGCTCTGCAGAACTGTGCCAGTGCACATTGCCACTCATATCTGGTGTCACAATAGCGTGGATTTAAAACCAAAAAACTTTTTTCACTGTTATAGATTGAATAGCAGTTACTTGTCTTCAAGCGGGTGTGTCAGGCCTTCAGCGTGTGCTCTGCAGAACTGTGCCAGTGCACATTGCCACTCATATCTGGTGTCACAATAGCGTGCATTTAAAACCCAAAAACTTTTTTCACTGTTTTAGATAGAATAGCAGTTACTTGTCTTCAAGCGGGTGTGTCAGGCCTTCAGCGGGTGCTCTGCAGAACTGTGACAGTGCACATTGCCACTCATATCTGGTGTCAATAGCGTGCATTTAAAACCAAAACCCTTTTTTCACTGTTATAGATTGAATAGCAGTTACTTGTCTTCAAGCGGGTGTGTCAGGCCTTCAGCGTGTGCTTTGCAGACCCCTGCCTGTGTACTTTGACAGTTGCCACTCATATCTGGTGTCTCTATAGCGTGCTTTTACAAAGAAAAAAAGTTTTTCAGTGTAAGCTAATAACAGTCAGTGTCCTTAAAGCGGGTGTGTGAGGCCTTCAGCGTGTGCTCTGCAAACCCCTGCCTGTGTACTTTGACAGTTGCCACTCATATCTGGTGTCTCTATAGCGTGCTTTTACAAAGATAAAAAGTTTTTCAGTTTAAGCTAATAGCAGTCAGTGTCCTTAAAGCGGGTGTCAGTCCTCCTTCAACGTGTGCTCTGCAGACCTCTGCACGTGTACTTTGCCAGTTGCCACTCATATCTGGTGTCTCTATAGAGTGCTTTTACAAAGAAAAAAGTTTTTCAGGGTAAGCTAATAGCAGTCAGTGTCCTTAAAGCGGGTGTGTCAGGCCTTCAACGTGTGCTCTGCAGACCCCTGCCTGTGTACTTTGACAGTTGCCACTCATATCTGGTGACTCTATAGCGTGCTTTTACAAAGAAAAAACGTTTTTTAGTGCAAGCTAATAGCAGTCAGTGTCCTTAAAGCGGTTGTGTCAGGCCTTCAGCGTGTGCTCTGCAGAACTGTGACAGTGCACATTGCCACTCATATCTGGTGTCACAATAGCGTGCATTTAAAACCAAAAAACTTTTTTCACTGTTATAGATTGAATAGCAGTTACTTGTCTTCAAGCGGGTGTGTCAGGCCTTCAGCATGTGCTTTGCAGACCCCTGCCTGTGTACTTTGACAGTTGCCACTCATATCTGGTGTCTCTATATTGTGCTTTTACAAAGAAATTTTTTTTTTTAAGTGTAAGCTAATAACAGTCAGTGTCCTTAAAGCGGGTGTGTGAGGCCTTCAGCGTGTGCTCTGCAGACCCCTGCCTGTGTACTTTGACAGTTGCCACTCATATCTGGTGTCTCTATAGCGTGCTTTTACAAAGAAAAAAAGTTTTTCAGTGTAAGCTAATAACAGTCAGTGTCCTTAAAGCAGGTGTGTGAGGCCTTCAGCGTGTGCTCTGCAGACCCCTGCCCGTGTACTTTGACAGTTGCCACTCATATCTGGTGTCTCTATAGTGTGCTTTTACAAAGAAAAAAAGTTTTTCAGTGTAAGCTAATAGCAGTCAGTGTCCTTAAAGCGGGTGTGTATGGCCTTCAGCGTGTGCTCTGCAGACCCCTGCCTGTGTACTTTGACAGTTGCCACTCATATCTGGTGTCTCTATAGCGTGCTTTTACAAAGAAAACAAGTTTTTCAGTGTAAGCTAATAGCAGTCAGTGTCCTTAAAGCGGGTGTGTCAGGCCTTCAGCGTGTGCTCTGCAGAACTGTGCCAGTGCACATTGCCACTCATATCTGGTGTCACAATAGCGTGCATTTAAAACCCAAAAACCTTTTTCACTGTTATAGATTGAATAGCAGTTACTTGTCTTCAAGCGGGTGTGTCAGGCCTTCAGCGTGTGCTTTGCAGACCCCTGCCTGTGTACTTTGACAGTTGCCACTCATATCTGGTGTCTCTATAGCGTGCTTTTACAAAGAAAAAAAGTTTTTTAGTGCAAGCTAATAGCAGTCAGTGTCCTTAAAGCGGTTGTGTCAGGCCTTCAGCGTGTGCTCTGCAGAACTGTGCCAGTGCACATTGCCACTCATATCTGGTGTCACAATAGCGTGCATTTAAAACCCCAAAACCTTTTTCACTGTTATAGATTGAATAGCAGTTACTTGTCTTCAAGCGGGTGTGTCAGGCCTACAGCTTGTGCTCTGCAGAACTGTGCCAGTGCACATTGCCACTCATATCTGGTGTCACAATAGCGTGCATTTAAAACCCAAAAACTTTTTTCACTGTTATAGATTGAATAGCAGTTACTTGTCTTCAAGCGGGTGTGTCAGGCCTTCAGCGTGTGCTTTGCAGACCCCTGCCTGTGTACTTTGACAGTTGCCACTCATATCTGGTGTCTCTATAGCGTGCTTTTACAAAGAAAAAAAGTTTTTCAGTGTAAGCTAATAACAGTCAGTGTCCTTAAAGCAGGTGTGTCAGGCCTTCAGCGTGTGCTCTGCAGACCCCTGCCTGTGTACTTTGACAGTTGCCACTCATATCTGGTTTCTCTATAGCGTGCTTTTACAAAGAAAAAAAGTTTTTCAGGGTAAGCTAATAGCAGTCAGTGTCCTTAAAGCGGGTGTGTCAGGCCTTCAGCGTGTGCTCTGCAGACCCCTGCCTGTGTACTTTGACAGATGCCACTCATATCTGGTGTCTCTATAGCGTGCTTTTACAAAGAAAAAAGTTTTCCAGTGTAAGCTAATAGCAGTCAGTGTCCTTAAAGCGGGTGTGTCAGGCCTTCAGCCTGTGCTCTGCAGAACTGTGCCAGTGCACATTGCCACTCATATCTGGTGTCACAATAGCGTGCATTTTAAACCCAAAAACCTTTTTCACTGTTATAGATTGAATAGCAGTTACTTGTCTTCAAGCGGGTGTGTCAGGCCTTCAGCGTGTGCTTTGCAGACCCCTGCCTGTGTACTTTGACAGTTGCCACTCATATCTGGTGTCTCTATAGCGTGCTTTTACAAAGAAAAAAAGTTTTTCAGTGTAAGCTAATAACAGTCAGTGTCCTTAAAGCGGGTGTGTGAGGCCTTCAGCGTGTGCTCTGCAGACCCCTGCCTGTGAACTTTGACAGTTGCCACTCATATCTGGTGTCTCTATAGCGTGCTTTTACAAAGAAAAAAAGTTTTTCAGTGTAAGCTAATAGCAGTCAGTGTCCTTAAAGCGGGTGTGTGAGGCCTTCAGCGTGTGCTCTGCAGACCCCTGCCTGTGTACTTTGACAGTTGCCACTCGTATCTCGTGTCTCTATAGCATGCTTTTACAAAGAAAACAAGTTTTTCAGTGTAAGCTAATAGCAGTCAGTGTCCTTAAAGCGGGTGTTAGTCCTCCTTCAACATGTGCTCTGCAGACCTCTGCCCGTGTACTTTGACAGTTGCCACTCATATCTGGTTTCTCTATAGCGTGCTTTTACAAAGAAAAAAAGTTTTTCAGGGTAAGCTAATAGCAGTCAGTGTCCTTAAAGCGGGTGTGTCAGGCCTTCAGCGTGTGCTCTGCAGACCCCTGCCTGTGTACTTTGACAGATGCCACTCATATCTGGTGTCTCTATAGCGTGCTTTTACAAAGAAAAAAAGTTTTTCAGTGTAAGCTAATAACAGTCAGTGTCCTTAAAGCAGGTGTGTGAGGCCTTCAGCGTGTGCTCTGCAGACCCCTGCCCGTGTACTTTGACAGTTGCCACTCATATCTGGTGTCTCTATAGAGTGCTTTTACAAAGAAAAAAAGTTTTTCAGTGTAAGCTAATAGCAGTCAGTGTCCTTAAAGCGGGTGTGTATGGCCTTCAGCGTGTGCTCTGCAGACCCCTGCCTGTGTACTTTGACAGTTGCCACTCATATCTGGTGTCTCTATAGCGTGCTTTTACAAAGAAAACAAGTTTTTCAGTGTAAGCTAATAGCAGTCAGTGTCCTTAAAGCGGGTGTGTCAGGCTTTCAGCGTGTGCTCTGCAGAACTGTGCCAGTGCACATTGCCACTCATATCTGGTGTCACAATAGCGTGCATTTAAAACCCAAAAACCTTTTTCACTGTTATAGATTGAATAGCAGTTACTTGTCTTCAAGCGGGTGTGTCAGGCCTTCAGCGTGTTCTTTGCAGACCCCTGCCTGTGTACTTTGACAGTTGCCACTCATATCTGGTGTCTCTATAGCGTGCTTTTACAAAGAAAAAAAGTTTTTCAGTGTAAGCTAATAACAGTCAGTGTCCTTAAAGCGGGTGTGTGAGGCCTTCAGCGTGTGCTCTGCAGACCCCTGCCTGTGTCCTTTGACAGTTGCCACTCATATCTGGTGTCTCTATAGCGTGCTTTTACAAAGAAAAAAAGTTTTTCAGTGTAAGCTAATAGCAGTCAGTTTCCTTAAAGCGGGTGTCAGTCCTCCTTCAACGTGTGCTCTGCAGACCTCTGCCCGTGTACTTTGCCAGTTGCCACTCATATCTGGTGTCTCTATAGAGTGCTTTTACAAAGAAAAAAAGTTTTTCAGGGTAAGCTAATAGCAGTCAGTGTCCTTAAAGCGGGTGTGTCAGGCCTTCAACGTGTGCTCTGCAGACCCCTGCCTGTGTACTTTGACAGTTGCCACTCATATCTGGTGACTCTATAGCGTGCTTTTACAAAGAAAAAAAGTTTTTTAGTGCAAGCTAATAGCAGTCAGTGTCCTTAAAGCGATTGTGTCAGGCCTTCAGCGTGTGCTCTGCAGACCCCTGCCTGTGTACTTTGACAGTTGCCACTCATATCTGGTGACTCTATAGCGTGCTTTTACAAAGAAAAAAAGTTTTTTAGTGCAAGCTAATAGCAGTCAGTGTCCTTAAAGCGGTTGTGTCAGGCCTTCAGCGTGTGCTCTGCAGAACTGTGCCAGTGCACATTGCCACTCATATCTGGTGTCACAATAGCGTGCATTTAAAACCCAAAAACCTTTTTACTGTTATAGATTGAATAGCAGTTACTTGTCTTCAAGCGGGTGTGTCAGGCCTACAGCTTGTGCTCTGCAGAACTGTGCCAGTGCACATTGCCACTCATATCTGGTGTCACAATAGCGTGCATTTAAAACCCAAAAACTTTTTTCACTGTTATAGATTGAATAGCAGTTACTTGTCTTCAAGCGGGTGTGTCAGGCCTTCAGCGTGTGCTTTGCAGACCCCTGCCTGTGTACTTTGACAGTTGCCCCTCATATCTGGTGTCTCTATAGCGTGCTTTTACAAAGAAAAAAAGTTTTTCAGTGTAAGCTAATAACAGTCAGTGTCCTTAACCCCTTAAGGACCAAACTTCTGGAATAAAAGGGAATCATGACGTGTCACACACGTCATGTGTCCTTAAGGGGTTAAAGCGGGTGTGTCTGGCCTTCAGCGTGTGCTCTGCAGACCCCTGCCTGTGTACTTTGACAGTTGCCACTCATATCTGGTTTCTCTATAGCGTGCTTTTACAAAGAAAAAAAGTTTTTTAGTGTAAGCTAATAGCAGTCAGTGTCCTTAAAGCGGGTGTTAGTCCTCCTTCAACATGTGCTCTGCAGACCTCTGCCCGTGTACTTTGACAGTTGCCACTCATATCTGGTTTCTCTATAGCGTGCTTTTACAAAGAAAAAAAGTTTTTCAGGGTAAGCTAATAGCAGTCAGTGTCCTTAAAGCGGGTGTGTCAGGCCTTCAGCGTGTGCTCTGCAGACCCCTGCCTGTGTACTTTGACAGTTGCCACTCATATCTGGTGTCTCTATAGCGTGCTTTTACAAAGAAAAAAGTTTTCCAGTGTAAGCTAATAGCAGTCAGTGTCCTTAAAGCGGTTGTGTCAGGCCTTCAGCGTGTGCTCTGCAGAACTGTGACAATGCACATTGCCACTCATATCTGGTGTCACAATATTGTGCATTTAAAACCAAAAAACTTTTTTCACTGTTATAGATTGAATAGCAGTTACTTGTCTTCAAGCGGGTGTGTCAGGCCTACAGCGTGTGCTCTGCAGAACTGGGCCAGTGCACATTGCCACTCATATCTGGTGTCACAATAGCGTGCATTTAAAACCAAAAAACTTTTTTCACTGTTATAGATTGAATAGCAGTTACTTGTCTTCAAGCGGGTGTGTCAGGCCTTCAGCGTGTGCCCTGCAGAACTGTGCCAGTGCACATTGCCACTCATATCTGGTGTCCCAATAGCTTGCATTTAAAAACCAAAAAACTTTTTTCACCTCCTGGGGGACCTAACTTTGATCCATGTACATCTGAATGATTTACTCTGCCTATACAGTTTAGAGCAAACTTATAAATGCTCATCAAATTGTGAGTTTGACCAAGCTTTGTCAATTTAATTATATGTGCTAAACATATTACCCTATGTTTGGTCTTTTTACTCTTACAGAACTTAGGAAGGTCCTACAATTTTGTTGAGCTATATCCTATCTGCGCAATCACCTGTTCTTGTTTTCTCATTAATTTTCTGTACTTGGGAGATAATCTAATTGAAGAATTGTCGTTACGCAATTATCTTCCAAGTACAGAAAAGGAGTCTGGGAAATGTGTCTCTGTTCCCTGTCCCCACAAGGTCAACCAGGGGAAAACCCCTGGAATGTAATTAAAGAAACCCCTTGGACAGGGAATTGTATTAAAGCCAGCTGTGGCTCAATAAAAAAAAAACAGTTGACTCCCAAAGCTGTGTATCATTCAGTTGTTGGTGAATGGGTAAGGCATTGCCGCGCTATGCTTCTCTTGAATGATGATTAAGTCTACTGTTACGGACCGTTTCAGCAGACAAGGGGTTAAAATCCGTTTAGGCGATAATCCCCTTTTCACAGACAGGCACAGCTACTGTAAAATCACCAAAACTCACGAATTGGATATAGGTGAATGCACCAAACTCCCGAACTGCATACAAGGGAATAAGGTAGCACTCCAAACTCCCGAACTGGAACCTCACGAATTGCTGCTAGCAGATGAACAGGAAAAGCTCCCAAGCGGCTTACACTCCTGGCATTCAGTCCCTATCAGCATACAGTGAATCCCCCCAAGAACGAGACAAGGCTCCGTGTTGAGGGTCAAGCAGTGGTCTGTTTATTGAGGGCTACATGCCCCTGTATTTATGCAGGTCTCCCACCTGGTGGACACTCCCCTAGGGGACCAAATGGAAGACTGAAACAGCAGACAGACATGTATCATTTTCGTACACACACAGCCACAATACTTTCCCACAATGCATCCTGGTTTCCTCCTCTCTGTCCTGGAGATAATTAATTAAGTAATTCAATTATCTCCCAGGACAAAGGCCAGACTCCATTATGCACGTGGTGACACAGAAACAGACTATCACTTTAAAATACATACAGACACATTTTATACACAAAACACAGACATGTTACATATCCCCAGATAGCTCAGGTCTGGGTGCACATTATTAGATGAATGGCACCCAGACCGCACCAATACATTTGAATTGCCATGGAGCCAAAGTCTTTAATTCCACGAACAGGCTCCATGGTAGGCTATCTGGGTTGCTACAGTTCACATAGATTGCGATACAAATTCAAAGTCCCGAATAAGAACCAGGGGGATGGAAGCTCAGCGGTGCCTGCACGCAAAAGTGTCCGCTTATAGTGCAGGAAAGCCGGGCAGACAAGTGCTGGCTGCCCAGGGAGCTCCAGAACACCGCCATCGTGTGGCGGCTAGGTGTAACCGCGACCACCCAGTAACAATCAATTAAGCTGCGGTTAACCGCAGCTACTGGGTGGTCAATTGCCGGCACACGCTTGTTAAGCCGCGGTTAACCGCGGCTTCAGGGAGGTCAATAGGAGGCACAATCCAGCTTCTGGGTGGCCCATTAACAACGCCGGCCGGCTTCCCACGGCTCTGGGGAGGCTGAAAAGGAGCTGATTGTTCGGTAGATAGAATCTACCGAACGGCTGTGCAGAAAGGGAAAAATAAACCTTTCTGCACAGTAAAATTAACCCTTTAGCTGCCGGTCCATAATCCAGAGGCAGCAGGCGGGCAACCAGGCTCCTCCAATACAATGTGGCGAGATTGGTTTCGTCACATCTACAAGCGGACATATTGCAGTTAATACTTCTAGTCCACTACAATAACATTTGATTATAGTCTGTATTAACATGGAGAGTGGGGGAACTAGCCTTTCCCTTAGAATATCCAAGTTTATTGTGTCCTGGGATAAGAATAAAGGACCCTGGGGAATAATTAGCTCAACCTAATTTAATTCCTCTGTCTGGTCTACTAACCCAATTCATATTCACATTGGTATTAATAATCTGTAAACACATTTCATGTGTGTGCTGCGGTTTTAATAAAAGCTGAAGCTAAGAAATAGTGATCCTATAAGTTGTCAGTCAGAAGCGTGTGTCTTGTTTCTTTGAGGAGGTCTCGGTTGGAATCCATGCAAACTTGAGTCATGCTAAGGAACCATAATAAAGATACCTGGTATTACCAGTGGAACAGACTAGTTAGTATAACAACCAGAACATATAACCACAATGTATCCCGGTTGCCGTTTAGTCTGCTACCAAGTAGAGCAGAGTTAGCGTTGCTGATTAGGCACCCCCGGATGATAGCATGGGGGTGCCACAATACCAATGCATCATATGTACATGGACTGCTACTATCACAGTTACTATTTATTAAAAATTCACAATACAAGACATTTGTAGCAGGGTAGTGGTATTATCCACGATATCTCCGCTGGTAGACAGAATAAGCAGATCCAAAAACAGGCAAGAGGCAGGTAGCGTAGTTACAATCCCTTCCCTCCAAGAACTAGACGACACATAGCTTGGAGGTCAACTGAGGCTTTATTCACAGACTTCCAGTATTTATGGGCTTCCCCGTGCAAGGGGTTTCCCTACTGACATTTCAGGGGTTGTACAGTAGGGGACTACATGGGGAAATGAATAATCTGGACATTTCTCCCATCAGGCATTGCTGCACGAGAGGGATACTCCCACTAGAATATACAGTTAAGTGGACTACCCCTCCATGCAGCAGAACTGACATTTTACATGAAAATACATAACTTGTACAATATTCGGTATATTTAAACGGATGGACGTTCGGTAGATAGCTGGGGTCTGAGCGCACAGTTCCGCTCAGATCCCAGCTCAAATACCGAACGGCGCATGAAATAGACATTACAGTTAAGTTCCCTTCAAACTTGGAAGTCCAGCGGTATTCATGCCGTCGAGTAGCCGATTTTAGTTCCAGGCGCTCGATGACCAAATACCGCTGGGCTAACAAAGGATCCAAGATGGCCGACCGCCGCATGGTCGGTAGCCGAAAGACGGCCACCCTGAATCCTCTTAATTACCGATTGCAACATTGTTGCAACCCTTAATGGGTGCCACACGACTCCCTGTGTGTGGTCTCCATTCGGTAGTTTAGTTGTTTCACGAACAGTGATGAAATTCACCGTTCGTGAAACGATTTGCCGAAGGCTGGCGGTTTTCATGCCGCCAGCATACGAATATAAGCATATGAATACTTTTACTTGCCTTAACCACATTACGGACACTTGGTTCTTAAAGGCATACACATTTGACATGAAACAGGATATGTACAGAATGGACAATGTACAGTGGCGGTGTTTGCCACAACATTTTATTCCTATTTTAATCCATATACATTATAAAATATTAAGCGACACCTTACGATTAACAGATAAATCTCTTTAACATTCAGTACATGAGAACAGTTTCTCTCCTGTGTGAATTCTCTGATGTGTAACAAGAACTGAGTGACGGCTAAAACATTTTCCACATTCAGAACATGAGAAAGGTTTCTCTCCTGTGTGAGTTCTCTGATGTCTAACAAGTGTGCCTCTACTACTAAAACATTTTCCACATTCAGAACATGAGAAAGGTTTCTCTCCTGTGTGAGTTCTCTGATGTTTAACAAGTGTGCCTCTACTACTAAAACATTTTTCACATTCAAAACATGCAAACGGTTTCTCTCCTGTGTGAGTTCTCTGATGAATAACAACATTTGCCTTACTACTAAAACATTTTCTACATTCAGAACAAGCAAATGGTTTCTCTCCTGTGTGAGTTCTCTGATGTGCAACAAGTGTGTCTCTACTACTATAACATTTTCCACATTCAGAACATGATACAGGTTTCTCTCCTGTGTGCTTTCTCTGATGAAGCACAAGCTTTGTTTTACTGACAAAACATTTTCCACATTCAGAACATGCAAATGGTTTTTCTCCTGTGTGAGTTCTCTGATGTATAACAAGAGTTTCTTTACGACTAAAACATTTTCCACAATCAGAACATGAGAATGGTTTCTCTCCTGTATGCGTTCTCTGATGTCCAACAAGTGTGTCTCTACTACTAAAACATTTTCCACATTCAGAACATGAGAATGGTTTCTCTCCTGTGTGAGTTCTCTGATGTCCAACAAGTGTGTCTCTACTACTAAAACATTTCCCACATTCAGAACATGAGAATGGTTTCTCTCCTGTGTGCGTTCTCTGATGAAGCACAAGCTTTGTTTTATTGACAAAACATTTTCCACATTCAGAACATGCAAACTGTGTCTCTCCTGTGTGAGTTCTTTGATGTATAACAAGAATTGCCTTACTACTAAAACATTTTCCACATTCAGAACATGAGAACGGTTTCTCTCCTGTGTGAGTTCTCTGATGTCTAACAAGTGTGCCTCTACTACTAAAACATTTTCCACATTCAGAACATGAGAATGGTTTCTCTCCTGTGTGCGTTCTCTGATGAAGCACAAGCTTTGTTTTATTGACAAAACATTTTCCACATTCAGAACATGCAAACTGTGTCTCTCCTGTGTGAGTTCTTTGATGTATAACAAGAATTGCCTTACTACTAAAACATTTTCCACATTCTGAACATGAGAATGGTTTCTCTCCTGTGTGACTTCTCTGATGAAGAACAAGCTTTGTTTTATTGACAAAACATTTTCCACATTCAGAACATGCAAACGGTGTCTCTCCTGTGTGAGTTCTTTGATGTATAACAAGAATTGCCTTACTACTAAAACATTTTCCACATTCAGAACATGAGAACGGTGTCTCTCCTGTGTGAGTTCTTTGATGTATAACAAGAATTGCCTTACTACTAAAACATTTTCCACATTCAGAACATGAGAATGGTTTCTCTCCTGTGTGCGTTCTCTGATGAAGCACAAGCTTTGTTTTATTGACAAAACATTTTCCACATTCAGAACATGAGAATGGTTTCTCTCCTGTGTGCATTTTCTGATGTTTAACAAGAGTGTCTTTACGACTAAAACATTTTCCACAATCAGAACATGAGAATGGTTTCTCTCCTGTATGCGTTCTCTGATGATACACAAGATTTGTTTCAGTGACAAAACATTTTCCACATTCACAACATGAGAATGGTTTCTCTCCTGTGTGACTTCTCTGATGAAGAACAAGCTTTGTTTTATTGACAAAACATTTTCCACATTCAGAACATGCAAACGGTGTCTCTCCTGTGTGAGTTCTTTGATGTATAACAAGAATTGCCTTACTACTAAAACATTTTCCACATTCAGAACATGAGAACGGTGTCTCTCCTGTGTGAGTTCTTTGATGTATAACAAGAATTGCCTTACTACTAAAACATTTTCCACATTCAGAACATGAGAATGGTTTCTCTCCTGTGTGCGTTCTCTGATGAAGCACAAGCTTTGTTTTATTGACAAAACATTTTCCACATTCAGAACATGAGAATGGTTTCTCTCCTGTGTGCATTTTCTGATGTTTAACAAGAGTGTCTTTACGACTAAAACATTTTCCACAATCAGAACATGAGAATGGTTTCTCTCCTGTATGCGTTCTCTGATGATACACAAGATTTGTTTCAGTGACAAAACATTTTCCACATTCACAACATGAGAATGGTTTCTCTCCTGTGTGAGTTCTCTGATGTCTAACAAGAAGGTCTCTACTACTAAAACATTTTCCACATTCAGAACAGGAGAACGGTTTATCTCCTGTGTGAGTTCTCTGATGTCTAACAAGAGATTGTGTACAGCTAAAACATTTTCCACATTCAGAACATGCAAACGGTGTCTCTCCCGTGTGAGTTCTTTGATGTATAACAAGATTTGCCTTACTACTAACACATTTTCCACATTCAGAACATGAGAACGGTTTCTCTCCTGTGTGAGTTCTCTGATGAAGCACAAGATTCGTTTTATTGACAAAACATTTTCCACATTCAGAACATGAGAATGGTTTCTCTCCTGTGTGAGTTCTCTGATGTCTAACAAGAGATTGTGTACAGCTAAAACATTTTCCACATTCAAAACATGAGAAAGGTGTGAGATTTGAGTTTACTATCTGTTTTGAGAACATATATGAATCTGATAAAATGCTTGATTTTTCAGAGTTAGACTTTTTGATTATGTTATTAAAAGATTTCTTCATCACCATACTTCATGTATTTCTGTTCTTGTCACTTATTTCAGTAAAATCTCTCCTGACACATAAACCTGAAAGAAATATACTGGGAGTTAAAGGAAATACTTAGAAAACAGACTCTTATTTTGAAATATATAAGGAAAATGACCATCGGGTGTCATAGTGATTGCAAAGAACGTATTTTGTGTGCTTTAACCCATTCTCTAGCAAAATTGAGTATACCCCCTTTTACTTTAAATTGCTTTGCAAAATTTGATTTATTTGATTGACATAAAGCCTCACATATCTGCATTTATGCTAGAGCAACAAATAACACATTGTGTATAACACATGCAGCACATAATTTCACTGTTATCCCCCTACCAGTGGAAGGCTGTGTCAAGTATCTACTACCTTTTCTATACCACTATTAGTTTTTACCACTTTAACTGGAAGGATGTTCCATGTATCTACTAATCTTTGTACATCACTCTTCGCTTCTACCACTTATACTAGAATGTTGTGATATTGACATTTTACTAGATACCTGGATTGACCTTAAGTCATGACCTTAAGTCATGACCATTAAGCATAACTTACCTATATTTATACTTCAGGAGTGGTTCACAGCTTATTGAGGAACATATTCCATCATTTTAATGTCTGCAACTATGGTTGAGAACAATGCACTGTGTGTGTCTCTGTGTGGGAGAGGACACAGAGACACACACAGTAAATAAAAGGTCAAAGATCTTACTATACCTACAGTCATGAAAGGAGAGGAGAAGCAAATATGTTTCTCAGCATTGTAGATGTGACTGCACTGCGTATGCCAAGTGGCCAAAGTCAATATCGCCTTCAATGGGGACAATGGAGAGCAATGGAAGAAGATTGCCTGGTCTGATGAATCACATTTTTTTTTTTAAGATTAGATGTATGGCTGAGTGCATGTGCTCCTTTACAATGAGAAGAAAGGGCAGCAGGATTAACTATTGAAAGAAGCAGGCCGGCAGAGCCAATGTTATGCTGGGAAACTTTGGGTCCTGGCATTCATTTGGATGTTACTTCGATACATACAACCTGCCTTAACATTGCAGATCATGCACACCCCTTGATGGCAATGGCATCCTCTGATGGCAGCAGCTAATTTCAGCAGAATGATGTACCCTGCAACACTGTAAAAATTGTACAGTATTGGTTCGAGAAATGACAGTGTTCAAGGTGTTGCCTTGACCTTCAAAACCCCCAGATATTAATGTGATTGAGCAACATGCCTGCCCCATGGAGGCCCTACCTCACAACTTGCAAGACTGAAAGGAATATGCTTTCCGTAATAAAATCATCTTCATGCATGACAATGCACCATCTCATGCTACAAAGAATACCTCTGCATCAATGACTGCTATGGGGATAAAAGGAGAGAAAGTCATGGTGTGGCCTCCATCCTATTGAGGACGTGCATGGTGACAAGCCGTTTGTTTTTTACTTATATGTAAGTCATTAAATACTTTTTTATCTAACTCTGGAAGTGTACTACATTCGTGTATATATCTTTTTCTTTTGAGATACATACATTCTGCTCTGTGAGGAACATGTGAGGAGGGACAACATATTGGACACTGAAAGACACCACTCAAGGCTTTTTTAATTCTGCAAATCTGTGAGTGACCAATTGTAACTATAAATCAGTGTCAGTCCCCACACAGTTAAACGCTATGTTTCTTTATTGTATTTACATTTAGCAGATTTTCCCCTAATCTATGTGCATATATCTATTGAAGACAAGAGGAAGTCTTCGGGGAGTTATCGGGATACTTCACCTGAAACATTAAGGGAAGTCCTGATTTGCTTTGAATCACATATATATAATTTTTTTCTCACTGGGTTGTGTTCACATATATTGTTGTTTTTGTGTCAAGTATCTACTACCTTTTCTATACCACTATTAGTTTTTACCACTTTCACTGGAAGGATGTTCCATGTATCTACTAATCTTTGTACATCACTCTTTGCTTCTACCACTTATATTAGAATGTTGTGATATTGACATTTTACTAGATACCTGGATTGACCTGAAATGTGGAATTTTACTGGGAGTTAAAGAAAATCTGTCTATAAAAATATTTGTTTACCATACTTACCACTTTACACCATAGAAAAACTAACAATATTTTCATCAAAGATAAGAAATAGAACTATGAAACAGGATAATGATTGAGCAAGACCTTGAAAGCAAAAATAAATAAAAAAATATATATTGTGCTTTAATTCCCTTCATTATAAAAATTGTATATACGCACACTTTTTGTTTGCCTTGCAAAATTACTTTGTCAATTAAGCATAACTTACCTATATTTTGTACTTCAGGAAGGGTTCACAGCTTATAGAGGAACATATTCCATCATTTTAATGTCTGCAACTATGGTTGAGAACAATGCACCCCTCTCCCACACAGAGACACACACAGTAAATAAAAGGTCAAATATCTTACTATACCTACAGTCATGAAAGGAGGGGAGAAGCAAATATGTTTCTCAGCATTGTAGATGTGACTGCACTGCGTATGCCAAGTGGCCAAAGTCAATATCACCTTCAATGGGGACAATGGAGCAATGGAAGAAGATTGCCTGGTCTGATGAATCACATTTTTTTTTTTAAGATTAGATGTATGGCTGAGTGCATGTGCTCCTTTACAATGAGAAGAAAGGGCAGCAGGATGAACTATTGAAAGAAGCAGGCCGGCAGAGACAATGTTATGCTGGGAAACTTTGGGTCCTGGCATTCATTTGGATATTACTTCGATACATACAACCTGCCATAACATTGCAGATCATGCACACCCCTTTATGGCAATGGCATCCTCTGATGGCAGCAGCTAATTTAAGCAGAATGATGTACCCTGCAACACTGTAAAAATTGTACAGTAATGGTTTGAGAAATGACAGAGTTCAAGGTGTTGCCTTGACCTTCAAAACCCCCAGATATTAATGTGATTGAGCAACATGCCTGCCCCATGGAGGCCCTACCTCACGACTTGCAAGACTGAAAGGAATATACTTTCCGTAATAAAATCATCTTCATGCATGACAATGCACCATCTCATGCTACAAAGTATACCTCTGCATCAATGGCTGCTATGGGGATAAAAGGAGAGAAAGTCATGGTGTGGCCTCCATCCTATTGAGAACCTTTGGAGCATCCTCAAGCAAAAGATCTATGAGGGTTGAGGCAGTTTACATCCAAACAGCAGCTCTGGCAGGCTATTCTGACTTCTTGCAAACAAATTCAAGCAGAAACTGTCCAAAAATTCACACGTTCAATGGATGCAAGACTTGTGAAGCTGCTATCAAATAAGGGGTCCTATGTTAAAATGTAATGTGACCTGTTGAAATGTTTAAAAAGTTAAAATGTTGTTATAAGTTTGATTGAAATAGCTTTTGATGGGGGCATGGCTAACCGCAGGGCCTGATGGACGCACACTGAAATCACTCCCGGAGACCTAGTGGCTAATCCAAAGCAATCGGAGAGTTTCATTCACCATGGGCAACCCAAAAAAACACCAACCAACCCAGGGGCACTCAGGGAGAACCCCAGCATCCAAATCGGGATCCCTCACCCGTTATTTTAAGGACAGCGCTGACCGCGAGTCGGAGGCCGAGGCCTCAATGAACAAGAAGGCGGACTCCGAGATGCACCTCGATCCCCAACCTAACAGCCCGGCACTTTGAGATTGCTCACAGAAAACTACGGGTTCTGGTAATGACCCGGACATAAGGGACCTCTTGAAAAACTTACCGTTGAAACTAGACCTGCAAAAAATTATGGGGAAACTCGAGGTCACCTTCCTCTCCAAGATGGAGGCTATGGGATCGGATGTTCACCAGCTCACAATAAGAGTCACCCACCTGGAAGAAGAGTAAGAGTTAATGCAGGCACAATTAATTAATATCACGTCAACCATTGATTCACATATGATTCACTTTGCCAACACACAAAGGCATATTGACGACCTGGATAACCGCGGGCGCAGGAACAACTTGCGCGTAAGGGGTTTGCCTGAATCTCCAGGTGAGGATTTATCCATGATACTCACTGAACTCTTTAACCTCATCTTAGGAGAACCTAGCGATAACCAGGTAGTCCTTGACAGAGCCCATAGATCCCTGCGTCCAAGGGGTTTTAACCCCGATGCCCCAAGAGACATTATCTGCCGTTTACATTATTTTTCCGTTAAGGATAACGTTCTAAGGGCGTTAAGGGACACTTCACAACCTCTACTCTTTCATGGCCACCCCATACAAATATTTCCTGACCTGTCCTGGTACACACTTCAGGCAAGGCGGGCTTTAAAACCAATTACTGAGCATCTCAAGAATAGAAGCATTAAATATCGATGGGGATTCCCCTTTGCTTTGATCGTGACTAGCAAGGGGAATATCGTGACGATCACCTCCCCACTGGACATTCCTCCTTTTCTTAAGGCTCTGAATCTACCTGAAACTACAGTTATGGACTGGTATTCACCTAACCCTAGCCAGGAGGTTATGGGTCAGCAGCAGCGCCAGCGCTGGACCACACCAGCTAAGAAAAGGCGCAATGACCAAAGGTTTCTCTCACCTCAGCAGAGACACAGGCGCATACACGAAGATCCATCTGGACAACGGCCCGAAACCTCCGCATAACGCTCACCACCTCTACCTCGAGAACTAACCAACCTGGCATCTTCACGACAAACAGCGTGCACGCCGTTCTGATAACAGGGCCTTCACCGAATTACAGCCACCCACGACCAACGCTTGTCCAAGCAAGATAATGTCTTTCCCGAACCACCACTAGGGCAATGAAGGACAAGCCTACTCAACACCCGGAGGGTCAAACTAACTCCCCTCCTCTTGCACAGCCCTGAAGGACTATAAGACCATACGGAGAGTTCAGTCAAAATAACGCAGAGGCAATGACATTTTCAATCTATTATTGCATACCAGTACTAAGTCAGATTAGAGACACTAGAGTATATGCTACTCGGATTCATTTGTTTTCGCGGGTACTGCAGTTTTTGGACTATTACCCTTGTTCATAACAACTACCCAATGCGATCAACATTCATCATCCAGGTCGTATAATGTCATTGTCCTATGTACAACTCATCTGAATGTATATTTTACTTTCCACCACACAACAATATACACCACCCTAATTGGTAAATTGAACTTAACTGGTACCCTGACAATTCACCGGTATCGGCACGACCACCCAAAGCGGTTATACCTTCCCCATACTCCCCATACCCCTCTCCCCCCCCTTCCCTATCTTACCTCATCCTGTCCCTTCCCTGAGCGTAAGCCCACGAATCCCAGCGATTGATAAATATTTCAATGTCCTATACTCTCCTTAAGGTACTAATACATCGGAGTGATTAGCATCTCCTAGGTGCTACGAACAGCTACACTACCCCGAAATATCTAGGGTCCTATCTTAGCGTTGAGATAGAACGCCTAACCTCTCCGCAACGGAGAAGAGTTACCCCATACAGTTAACTTAACCCCCGTCACTACAAACCTGAACCAGTTGTATAATCACCTTACATGATACACCGAGTTCTCTGTAGTACACCCCTGGAAGATCGTTAAATCTTCTCATCCCTGGTATACACCCTTCTTCACATTAGTATACTCACTAAGTTGCGATCCACCTATTCATCACAGTACACTATTACATACTATAGAACGTTATTATTATTGCTTTCAGATTTATTAACTTTTTGTTGTTATTTCTGTTTTCATTCTTGACTATTCTATATATACTGTATTTGCTTTGTATAGAGAGAGAAAAAGTATAAGTGTGTCAACCACGGTATAGTGGAAAAAGCTATAGACGTAGTACATAACTAACTCAAAGCCCCTCGAGGATTCATAGATTGTAACGTACCAACTCCTATATTGATCTATTGTTTGTTATTATGAGACAACGCTACTAACAAAGGTTAACCCATCCATTTCTTCATTACACACAGACAATTTATTATTCACATACCCCTAAACGATCGATATCACTTCAAACTTACAGGTCGAATAGATCAGAGGAAAGGGATTTTTACACGAGCCCATCATTTGGTGTTCTATACAGTACCTACCTTTCTTTGTCGCTCACGCCAAGAAGAAACTAACATGACATCAATTACCTTACTTACACAAAATGCCAGAGGCTTGAACGCCCCGGAAAAAAGAACCCTAGCCTTAACAGACTTCAATAGAAGTAAGGCAGACATAGTATTTGTCCAAGAAACCCACTTCCGTAAAGACTCAGCTCCATCTCTTCGTAACAAGGACTATCCCACCACCTATTACGGCCATTATATAGGTTCTAAATCCAGAGGTGTAGCAATATTAATAGGAAGACGAGTCCCGTTTACATACCAAGACCACCAGTCAGACAACTCAGGCAGATATGTATTTGTTAAAGGGAAAATCGGTAACAACTTGATAACAATGGCAAATATATACCTGCCTAATAAAAAGCAAAATATGGTATTAAAAAAGATACTGCAGAAACTCAGCACATTTCAAGAAGGCATACTGATTGTTGGGGGGGATATTAACATATCCCTAGACGGCGATCTAGACACCACCACGAACTCAAAAGCTCATCTAGCTCATATAAGTCAACAGGTAAATTATACGATAGCTCGAGAGCCTTTCATCCCACACGTAAGGACTACTCCTTTTTCTCACCACCCACAGGAACCTATTCCCGTATAGACATCATCCTTCTTCAACACAGGTTTTTACCCATGATTGAGTCAGCTTCATATGGCCCAATTACCTGGTCAGACCATGCCACCATGAAATTGGTCTTATTAATACCAACCTGGCCCAACCCAACATCTCAATGGAAGCTCAATGATCTAATTCTTAATGACAAAAATACAATCGCCCAAATACAAGATTCGATCAATATCTATTTTGTCGAGAACACACACCCAGACACATCCCCCACCCTACTCTGGGAAGCCCATAAAGCAGTAATAAGGGGAGACCTGATTCGAACCGCCGCATCCCTCAAGCGACAAAGGGAACATAAAATTGCACAACTAACCCGAGAATTGAAAAACCTTGAAAGTAATCACAAACAAGCTAAATTAGGTTTAGAAGAATACAAAACGATACTGACAAAAAGATCGGAACTCACTAATATACTTCAACTACACGCTAAGCGTAAATTGTCTTTAACAAAACACATACTACACGAAAGGGGGGAAGGCAAGCAAACTTTTAGCGCAAACTCTCCGACAAGCTAAACAATCTACTTTCATTGCAGAAATCAAACAGGATAATGGACACCTCACACGACAGATGCCCGACATCACACAAACATTCCACAACTTCTACACAAAACTATACAATCTTAAACAAACTCACCCCTCATCGAACGAAATACTAGATTTTCTCAGACCTAGGGTTAAAAACACTCTTCCCCCAAATGAAACAGACTTCCTTGATGCTCCGATCACCATAAAAGAGTTCAAAAACACAGTTAAAACACTCCCACTAGGAAAGAGTCCGAGGGCAGATGGTTACACGGGCAAATATTACAAGATATTTTCCCAACCACTTGCCCAACACTTCACTGCAGCATTCAATGTGAGAAAACTCTCGACATCCATTACCATGTTGTCATTAGAAGCCAATATAACGCTCATTCCGAAAACAGGCAAAGACCCTTCAATGCGTGGCAGTTATAGACCAATTTTGCTGATCAAAATTGACTTAAAAATCCTGACAAAAATTTTAGCCACTAGATTAAAACCCTTCCTACCCCATCTCATCCATCAAGACCAAGCGGGCTTTGTCCCAGGCAGAGAAGCTAAACACAACACAATGAAAACTATAAACCTCGTACATTGGGCGAGAAAACACAAAAATCATACGTTACTGGCAATAGACGCTGAAAAAGCGTTTGACAGGGTAAGTTGGGCACTACTTACACACACATTGATAAAACAGAAAAGAGGGCGGTGGTTGCGCACACAATGAATGATATCCTTGGTCTTAAGTGTAGACCCTTAGGTTAATATTTAGAGCCTTTCTGAGTTGGCTCTAAACTTTAAAAGCAGTATGCAGAATCTGGTGCTGGTAATGCAGTCAGGGTCCCTTGGGAAAAACGCCAACCGCCTCCTTTGTGTATAAATCAGGAACCAGGATCACCAAATAATTAATAAGTAAATACTTTAATTTAATACATAAAAATATATGCATAAAACACAACGCGTTTCGACCTAGTCCAATAGGTCTTCCTCAGGTGCATAACACAAATGGACTGACAGTTTCCTTATATATCCTGCCTAACACATACAATTACTAGTCAAATTACTATAAAATATCGGCAGCTGTGAAGTCCATCCTTAAAATCCATATAAGGAGTGTTTCCGGCGGGAGTTCTAATGTTTATGCCTCCTCCAAGATGGCCGCCGTCTGTTTATATCCATAGGAGTACGTGCGACCTTCCCAAGATGGCCGCGCGTCATTACCAGGACGATATGTGTGTGTCCTTCCGGTTTCACTTTCCTCCGGTCACGTGGTGCAGCTGCCAGTCACGTGGTGCCGGAGAGGGGCGTGGATAAGCGATTATGCTTACGTGCAGGGGCAAACAATGAGGAGGATAGGGAACTCCTATCACTCCGAGTCCATGTATAAAGTCCACATAACATAGAGGTATAGGGAGAGAGGGAAAATATTATTAAATAAGAAGATCATGAAGCAGTAATACATAATGATACTTGAAAGGCAATAAGATGAATAAAACTAATAAAAACGATCTATATGCCAAAAAGAGTTATAATGGATAATAATCACATACACTCAATTAAATATAAAAACCTCCATACAAAAAATAGATTATAATAAATACTTATACCCAAAAAAAAGAAGAGTTTCTATAAAATTGAGCTTATTCCAAAATCGATATTTAAGCCCTTTGGGCATAATGTTTGTAGCTCAAATATCCAGTTTGATTCTTTTTTATTTAAATTCATAGCACTATTGCCACCTCTCCAATGATTTTCTATTTTATGAATAGCTGTAAACTGTAGATCATTGGGATTAGAGTTATGTATTTCTAAAAAGTGGCTCGAGACACTATGATTTAAAAACCCTATTTTAATGTTCCGAATATGTTCATAAATTCTAGTTTTTAATGGTCTTGAGGTTTTTCCTACATATTGCAGGCCGCATGTGCATTGAAGCAAATAAATAACATTTGTAGACTCGCATGAGATAAAGGAATCAATATTAAAAGTTTTTTTAGTTATATTAGAGATAAAATCAACTTTCTTCTTATTAGTTATATGCGTATTTCTGCAAGCATAACAATTACCGCAGTGGTAGAAACCTTTTTGCGTATCTGACCACTTGGTTAAAAAGTTTTTTACCTTCTTGTTCTCTTTATCTACATAATTAGAGGTTAAAATTTGCTTAAAATTTCTTGCCCCCCTAAAAATGAACTTGGGTTTATCTCCTAAAAATTCTCTCATTTCATGTTCTTGTTGTAAGATGTGCCAATTTTTGCTTACAATTCTTTTTAAAGTGCCCACGTTGCTACAATAATTAAAAATAAGAGGGATTTGGTTGGTCAGTTCTTTATTGTCTTTATTCTTGTAGTTTAAAAGTTGTGGTCTATCTAAGTCTCCAATATTGATAATATCCTGCTGGAGACCTTTCTCACAGTATCCTTTTTGCACAAATTGTTTTTTTAAAAACAAGGATTGAGAGTTAAAATCATTTTTATCTGTGCAATTTCTTCTCATACGTAAGAACTGGCCCTTAGGAATATTCTTGATCCAAGGATCGTGGTGACAACTGCTTGTTTCGATAAAACTATTTACATCCACTTGTTTGAAGAAAGTGCGTGTTTTAAATTTTTCCTCCGAGATAAAAATATTCAGATCTAAAAAATCAATAGTGCAGGGGCTAACATTTTTAGTCAACTTTATTCCCCAAGTGTTGGAGTTAAGATAATTAAAAAAAGAATTAAAATCTGCCTCAGTGCCCTTCCAAATGATAAAAATGTCATCGATATAGTGTCTGTATAGGGCCAAGTTTGCCACCCAGTCATGCTCCTGAAAAATAAATAGATGTTCCCAATAGGACATAAAAAGGTTAGCATAACTAGGGGCAAACTTGGTCCCCATAGCAGTACCCTTTGTCTGAAGGTAAAAATCGCCATCAAACCAGAAAAAAATTATTTTCTAAAATCATCTGAATGCCTTTAGTAATAAAATCAATTTGGGTATTTAAAAATTCCTTAGATTGATTTAAAAAGAAAGTAGTTGCTTCAATACCTTTGGAATGCTCGATAATCGTGTATAGACTTGTGACATCACATGTGATTAATAGGTAATTCTCCTCCCATTTTAATTTGTCTAAAATCTTTAAAAGGTTCATTGAATCTTGTAAATGTGAGGGACATCTTTTTACTAATGGTTGTAGATAATAGTCGATGAATTGGGATAGTGGCGACAAAAGGGAATCGATCCCCGACACTATGGGTCTCCCCGGGGGGTTCTCCAGGTTTTTGTGTATTTTGGGCAGTATGTAGAGGACCGGTATTTTAGGGTGTTGTACTTGTAGAAATGCGAATTCATTTTTATTTAAAACATTATTTTCCATCCCGATTTTAAGAAAACTCTCATATTTGATCTTGATGTCAGTTGTCGGATTTTTGTCTAGTTTTTTGTAGGTGGTATCATCTAATAATTGGCGTTTGATCTCATCAAGATATGCCTTTTTTTCTAAAATCACCACACCCCCCCCTTTATCCGCGGGTTTAATTACAATAGTAGAATTTTGTTTTAAGTCTTTGAGGGTTGATTTTTTTTTAAGTGATAAGTTTTGTTCATATTTGGATAAAGGTTTAATATTATATATTTCATCTAAGCAGGCCCTTTCAAATACTTTCATACTATTTGATTTCAGGTATTGTGGGTTAAAAGAGGATTTTTTCTTAAAATTAGTATGTTTAAAATTATTTTCTACTGATTCTGTATTTGCACTTTCTTCGTTTTGAGGTGTATCAATTTTATCTTTATTAAAAAAATGTTTTAAACACAGTTTTCTGGTGAATCTATTTATGTCAATGAATGCTTCAAATTTATTCACGGAACAGCTTGGGGCATATTTAAAACCTTTTCTTAAAACTTTCTCTTTTGTCGGTGATAAAATGGTGTTAGATAAATTAAAAATTCTTATTTCATTATCGTCACTTTTTTCCTCTCTTGATTTATCTCTCCCTCCTCTGGTTCCTCTTCTGACATTCTGTATCTTTTGGTAGGAGTTCCATGGTGTTCTTCTCTCCTCATCCATCTTGGTTCTAAAAAAACTTCCTCTCCTTTGTCACTCCTTAATTGTTCAAATCTGTTTTTTAGGGGGATTTGGAAAGATCTATCATCGCTATATCTTGTCCTAAATCTCTGGTCTTCTCTTCTTGGTTTAGGCGAGATGTGGATCGCTTTCTTGTCGAATTGTTTGGGTCTAGTTTGTCTCTCTTTGGCTGGGCTTATTTTATTAGATGAATTCCTTCTATCTTTATGGTATTTATTTGGAATACTTTATTTGGAACACACATTGAGGCATTTAGGGTTCGGACCTTGTTGGCAAGAATGGTTGGCAGCCATTTACTCAACACCAACGGGCAACTATCCCACCCAGTAAAATCACAAACGGTACGAGACAGGAATGCCCCCTCTCCCCGCTTCTGTTCATCTTGGTCCTCGAACCTTTCCTTCAAGGTGTTAGAGACAATAAGAACATCCAAGGATTTCAAATAAATAGATGCGAATATAAGATCACGGCATTCGCAGACGATTATTTACTATCTCCAATCCACTTACTACACTACCCATCATTCTATCTGAAATGTAAATCTACAGTAACATTTCCAACTTCCAAGCCAACCTAACCAAATGTGAATTAATGCCCATACACTCCTCCACTTCCTTAAATACCAAACTAAGAGAGAAGTTTCACTTCTCTTGGGCATCCAAATCAATTAAATATCTGGGAGTTCATATCCCCAACAACCTCGAGCGCCTCTACGATTTACGTAGACACTCATCTCCACAACACCACTACCCTCAGTGCCTGAGCCTGTCTCCACAACACCACTACCCTCAGTGCCTGAGCCTGTCTCCACAACACCACTACCCTCAGTGCCTGAGCCTGTCTCCACAACACCACTACCCTCAGTGCCTGAGCCTGTCTCCACAACACCACTACCCTCAGTGCCTGAGCCTGTCTCCACAACACCACTACCCTCAGTGCCTGAGCCTGTCTCCACAACACCACTACCCTCAGTGCCTGAGCCTGTCTCCACAACACCACTACCCTCAGTGCCTGAGCCTGTCTCCACAACACCACTACCCTCAGTGCCTGAGCCTGTCTCCACAACACCACTACCTTCAGTGCCTGAGCCTGTCTCCACAACACCACTACCCTCAGTGCCTGAGCCTGTCTCCACAACACCACTACCCTCAGTGCCTGAGCCTGTCTCCACAACACCACTACCCTCAGTGCCTGAGCCTGTCTCCACAACACCACTACCCTCAGTGCCTGAGCCTGTCTCCACAACACCACTACCCTCAGTGCCTGACCCTGTCTCCACAACACCACTACCCTCAGTGCCTGAGCCTGTCTTCACAACACCACTGCCTTCAGTGCCTGAGCCTGTCTCCACAACACCACTACCCTCAGTGCCTGAGCCTGTCTCCACAACACCAATACCCTCAGTGCCTGAGTCTGTCTCCATAACACCATTACACTCTGAAAGTGCAAAAAACTAATTATGTAGAGCAACTGACTGTGCAATATGCCTTTTATCCACAACTCACAAGTCTACCAGATCCTACAGTAATCCATCTGCCATTCCTAGTATGTCTCTGCGGCAGTGACTTTGCAGCAGTTCCAGTCTGAGTTTGTTTACCAGATAATTTACAAATCTCAGATTTCAAAAATACAATCTCCTGCCGCAAGATAGAGAACTGTCTTCAGATTAGACAACAACCAAACCTCCAAAAAGTGGAAGTGAAACAAATGCATAGCAACTATTACACTGAACAAAGTCAGCCATTTCAATGGGATGAATAATTTAAATCAAACAAATCATTTTTTGTCCTCCTGAATACCTCAGATTACCTCCAGTTTCTCTCCAGAATATCTCCAACCACACACTTAGAAGCAGCACTCTCCAGAATATCTCCAATCACACACTTAGAAGCAGCACTCTTGTCAGGATCGGGACAGGGATCCAACACGCAGAGTACAAACAGTAGAAAGGTACGTATACCGGGCCTTAGAATGGCCGGACTAACGTACAGAGAATAACAGAGAATAGTCAGAGACAAGCCGAGGTCGAGGGAACGAGAAGACAGGTAAGCGAGAGACAAGCCGGGTCAGAGGGATAACAGAGATAAGCAGAATAGTACAACAAGCCGGGTCAGAACCAAAGAGAATACTAGAATACAAGAGCACTGAGTGACTAGACAAGCTAGAACCACGACAGGGCAATGAGCTGATGAGAGAAGCAAGCTTAAATACCCTGAGTCCGGAGAGTAGACACGCCTCAGCTGGGTGCTGATTGGATAAAGCCAATAGAGTGGCAGGTCGCTCGGGATAGCGTCAAGACGTCACGTATCGAGCGTCATGTTAGAAAAGGAAGCGGATCCCTTGCGGCCAGCGTTAGAATGACTGGATGGACCGCGAGGAACGGGAGATATGGTGTGTCTAGACGGATAAACAACTAAGTCTCTACCCTTCTCAAAGGTAGAGACCTCAGGTACCCTGACAGTACCCCCCCTCTCAGATACGCCCACCGGGCGGAAGGAACCGGGACGAGATGGGAAGCGGGAGTGAAACGCCCTGCGGAGACGAGGAGCATGAACGTCCTCCTGAGGTACCCAACTCCTCTCCTCGGGACCATATCCCTTCCAGTTGACCAGATACTGTAGTCTTCCCCGGGAGAATCGGGAATTGATAATGGAGTTGACTTCGTACTCCTCCTGACCGTCCACCTGAACCGAACGAGGTGAGGAAACCGTAGAGGAGAATCTGTTGCAAATCAGTGGTTTCAGCAAAGACACATGAAAGGAGTTGGGAATGCGTAAGGCCGACGGCAGAGCTAGGCGATACGCAACCGGGTTGATACGAGACAAAACCCTGTAAGGACCTATGTACCGAGGCGCAAATTTCATGGAGGGAACTTTTAAACGAATGTTCTTAGTACTCAGCCATACTCTATCCCCAGGAACAAAAACTGGAGCCGCCCTTCTGTGTTTATCAGCGTGTTTTTTGAACAACATAGAATTATGCAGAAGAATTTGACGAGTCTGATCCCACAACTTCTTCAGATTGGCGACATGATCATCAACCGACGGTACTCCTTGGGAAGAAGAGACCGAAGGAAAAATGGAGGGATGAAAGCCATAGTTCATGAAGAAGGGGCTGGAACGAGTAGAATCACAAACGAGATTATTGTGTGCGAACTCTGCCCAAGGAATCAAACCGACCCAATCATCCTGGTGTTCGGAAACAAAGCAGCGCAGATATTGTTCAATCTTTTGATTAGTACGCTCAGCGGCTCCGTTAGACTGAGGGTGATATGCAGAGGAAAAGTTCAATTTGATACCTAATTGAGAACAGAAGGATCTCCAGAATCGTGAGACAAATTGAGAGCCTCTATCAGAAACGATTTCCGAAGGTATCCCATGTAAGCGAAAAACTTCTCTCGCAAAAATCTCCGCCAATTCAGGAGACGTGGGGAGTTTAGGCAACGGCACAAAATGAGCCATCTTAGTGAATCTATCCACCACCGTGAGAATAACAGTCTGTCTCTTGGAAGCAGGTAAATCCACAATAAAGTCCATGGCCAAACAGGACCATGGTTTCTCAGGAATGTCCAAGGGGAGCAACAAACCACAAGGAGATGCGTGAGGCTGTTTAGTCCTGGTACAAGTCTCGCAAGCTCCGACGAACTCCTTAATATCCTTTCGTAAGGAAGGCCACCAGAAATCCTTGGAGATCAGGGAATAAGTCTTGCGAATGCCAGGATGACCAGCCACCTTGCTTTCGTGGAAACACTGTAAGAGCTCCAGTTGGAGTTCAGGGGGGACAAATTTTCTTCCCTCAGGAGTCTGTCCAGGTGCCAGATGCTGTAAGTTCAAGATCTGGGCAAGTAACGGAGAATGGATTTTGAGACTTGTGTTAGCAATAATATTGCATTGGGGTACTATAGAGGACAGAACCGGTTCAGAAGAAGCCAAAGGTTCATATTGGCGAGATAGAGCATCGGCTTTAGAATTCTTTGAACCAGGCCTATAAGTAAGAACGTAATTGAAATGGGTGAGGAATAACGACCAACGAGCTTGCCTGGAAGACAATCGCTTGGCCTCTCCAATATAGGACAAGTTCTTGTGATCCGTTAAAATAGTAACAGGATGTAATGTCCCTTCCAATAAATGTCTCCATTCTTTTAAAGCCTTGATAACAGCTAGTAGTTCTCTGTCACCAATGTCATATCTGCTCTCAGCACCAGACAATTTTTTAGAAAAAAATCCACATGGATGTAATGGTTTATCCACACCTAGCCTTTGGGATAGGATAGCACCTACGCCAGTCTCCGAGGCGTCTACCTCAAGTAGGAAAGGAAGAGTGGTATTAGGGTGAACTAAAATTGGGGCGGAAGCAAAAAGCTCTTTGAGAGTTTTGAAAGCAAGGAGAGCTTCCGTAGACCAATTCTTAGTATCAACCCCCTGTTTGGTCATATTGGTGATGGGCGCAATAATAGAAGAATAACCCTTAATAAAGCGCCTATAGTAATTGGAGAACCCAATAAATCTCTGAACGGCCTTGAGACCCTTGGGTAGAGGCCAATCCAGAATGGACTGGAGTTTATCCGGGTCCATCTTAAATCCCTCCCCAGAGATCACATAACCGAGGAAATTTACTTGGGATTGATCGAAGCTACATTTCTCCAATTTGCAGTACAGACCATGTTGAAGAAGTTTGTGCAAAACCCTTCTGACCTGTTCGTGGTGAGTCTCAATCTCTCTAGAATGTATGAGTATATCGTCCAGGTATACAATAACACACTCCTGCTGAAATTCCCTAAGAACCTCATTAATCAGATCCTGGAATACAGCCGGTGCATTACATAACCCAAAAGGCATAACTGTATACTCATAGTGGCCGTAACGAGTATTGAACGCCGTCATCCACTCGTGTCCCTGCTGGACTCTCACCAAGTTATATGCCCCTCTGAGATCTAACTTGGTGAAAATGGTAGAACCCTTTAAACGATCAAAGAGTTCGGTAATCAAAGGAATGGGATAAGCATTCCTAATGGTTATCTTGTTCAAACCTCGATAATCAATACAATGCCTAAGCGAACCATCCTTCTTTTTAACAAAAAAAAATCCAGCCCCGGCAGGGGAGGAGGATCTCCTAATGAATCCCTTGTCTAAATTCTCGTGAATATACTCCTCTAGAACTGAATTCTCTTTAGTAGATAACGGGTATACATGACCCCTGGGAGGCATGGTACCAGGGAGTAGGTTAATCTTGCAATCAAAGGATCTGTGTGGAGGTAAGGTATCGGCTCTCCTTTTATCAAATACTGCCTTTAAATCCAGGTACTGAGGCGGTATTTGTGTCTCTGTAGGATTAGAGGAGTTAGCCGACGTGTTCGCCAGGCAAAGGGGCGAGACCTTCCGCAAACATTTCTCTTGACAATTCTGACCCCATGAAATTATTTCCCCTAACTCCCAATTAATGATAGGGTTATGTCTCTTTAACCAGGAGTACCCCAGGACTATGGGAATAGAAGGAGAGGAAATGATCAACAGGGATAGGTCTTCCTCATGCAAGATACCAACAGTTAAATTAATAGGTATGGTCTCACGGAAAATAACAGGCTCAAGTAAAGGTCTACCATCTATGGCCTCAACGGCCTTAACTGGGATGGGATAGTATGCTTGTTAACAAAAACTTGATCGATAAAGCTCTCAGCAGCTCCAGAATCAATCAAAGCCATGGTCTTTACTACTCCCTTCTCCCAAGTCAAAGAAACGGGTAGCAGAAGCCTGTGATCTTTATAATTGTGAACAGAGGACAAAATAGATACACCCAAGGCCTGTCCTCTAGAGAAACTTAGGTGCGAGCGTTTCCCGAACGATTGGGACAATTTAGGCGTAGATGACCTCTGTCTCCACAGTACATACATAAACCCTCCCTTCTCCTGTACTGTCTCTCCTCCTCTGTGAGGTGAGTATTACCTATCTGCATAGGCTCAGGGAAACGTGAGGTTTCGATTTCAGAATTTCGAAATGCAGGAGCTAGTTTAAAGGAGGGTCTACGAGTCCTATCTCGAGTGTTCTGCCTCTCTCTTAAGCGTTCATCAATGCGAGAGATAAAAGAAATTAAATCCTCCAAATTCTCAGGGAGCTCTCTAGTAGCGACTTCGTCAAGGATTACATCTGATACCCCATTTAAAAATACATCTATATAAGCCTGTTCGTTCCACTTAACCTCTGCCGCCAAGGATCTGAACTCTAGTGCATAATCCACAAGTGTTCGATTATCCTGTCTAAGGCGCAACAGTAATCTAGCTGCATTGACCTTCCTACCAGGGGGGTCAAAAGTTCTTTTAAAAGCAGCTACAAAGGCATTATAGTTATAGACTAACGGGTTATCATTCTCCCATAAAGGATTAGCCCATCGCAGAGCCTTCTCAATGAGTAACGTAACAATAAATCCAACCTTCGCTCTATCTGTAGGATAGGAGCGGGGTTGTAATTCGAAATGGATGCTGATCTGGTTCAAAAAGCCACGACACTTCTCAGGAGAACCGCCATAACGTACTGGTGGAGTAATACGAGAAGAAGCACCAACAGTAGCTACTTCTAGACCTGAACTTACAGGAGAGATCGAAGGAGTACGTGTCTCCTCTGGTGGGTTACTAGCACGAGACAATAGCGCCTGTAGTGCTAGGGCCATCTGATCCATCCTGTGTTCCATGGCATCAAACCTGGGGTCGGAAGAACCAAGCTGACTGTTTGTACCTGCAGGATCCATTGGCCCTGTCGTAATGTCAGGATCGGGACAGGGATCCAACACGCAGAGTACAAACAGTAGAAAGGTACGTATACCGGGCCTTAGAATGGCCGGACTAACGTACAGAGAATAACAGAGAATAGTCAGAGACAAGCCGAGGTCGAGGGAACGAGAAGACAGGTAAGCGAGAGACAAGCCGGGTCAGAGGGATAACAGAGATAAGCAGAATAGTACAACAAGCCGGGTCAGAACCAAAGAGAATACTAGAATACAAGAGCACTGAGTGACTAGACAAGCTAGAACCACGACAGGGCAATGAGCTGATGAGAGAAGCAAGCTTAAATACCCTGAGTCCGGAGAGTAGACACGCCTCAGCTGGGTGCTGATTGGATAAAGCCAATAGAGTGGCAGGTCGCTCGGGATAGCGTCAAGACGTCACGTATCGAGCGTCATATTAGAAAAGGAAGCGGATCCCTTGCGGCCAGCGTTAGAATGACTGGATGGACCGCGAGGAACGGGAGATATGGCGTGTCTAGACGGATAAACAACTAAGTCACTACCCTTCTCAAAGGTAGAGACCTCAGGTACCCTGACAACTCTCCAGAATATCTCCAATCACACACTTAGAAGCAACATTCTCCAGAATATCTCCAACCACACACACACTTAGAAGCAACACTTAGATGAAGCAACCAAGCTCTATTAGCCAAGCTAATGACAACAGCCCTTATATAACTCCTAAAATCACCTCCCACTAGGAATGTTTAACACCTGGGTAGGCCTCTGCTTATTTGCAAACAATAGCTAATTAACCAGCAATCAATAACAATTATTTCATTAAATCAAACGCCTTGTAATTACTAACAGGAAATCAAACCTTGTGCAATTAGTAACCTTTTCCTACAGATGAATTTTACCTGTAACAGTAAAAAAGAAAACTCTTAGCAAGATCTTAGACAGTTGAAGCTTCTGTAAAGCTCTCCAGAATATCTCCAACCACACACTTAGAAGCAGCACTTAGAGAAAATACAGTGTTTACATTGAAAGCTAGTAACACCTCCAGTTGCAGTCACTCAGACTGCCACCAGAGGGACTTCAGAGTTGATTGAGGCATAAAATGCCTCAATCCACTCAGATCTGCTGTCAGGGCAGCACTGTGCACAGCATCCTGTGATATAGTGTCTCCTCCCTCTGCATGCAGATACTGAACTTTCCTTATAGAGATTCATTGATTCAATTCATCTCTATGAGGAGATGCTGATTGGCCTGGGCTGTGTTTGAATCATGCTGGTTCTGCCCCTGATCTGCTTCTTTGTCAGTCTCAGCCAATCCTACGGGGAAGCACTGTGATTGGATCAGGCTATCACATGTCAGCATACTGCTTGTTTTTTTTTCCAGTCTAACAGAATGCAGATTTACAGCTTCAGGCTTGAATACAGTAAGATTTTTACTATATTTATGGAGGCATGAGGGGTCCAGGGGGGCTAGATGGTGGTGTTAACACTATAGGGTCAGGAATATATGTAGTTGCACTGGTGACAATAGTGTCCCTTTATGAATGATTATTTAGAACTGTGGAGAGTCTATTGGCCAGGATTTTGCATAGAGTTTAGTGTTGCAATTTAGAAATAATATAGGCCGGAAATCTAGGCATGTTGTGGGGGTCCTGGGGATGAGATTCGGTAGGACTACCCTTCGTTTGTGCGGGGTATTAAACCTTTGGCGTTAAGGTAAAAAAATTTTATAGCCAAGGTTGTACGGTAATTGGGTCGCCAGTATGACATCTAGAATATAAGACGGTAATAGGTCTAGGTGGAATGTAGGCCGACTGATCAGCCAAGGGCACAACTTCTCTGCCGAATGTGTTTACAATAGCAAGACTTACCACATTAATGTTGCTAGTTTGCATTTTATCTACAGGGCGCATGGGATTGACATTGCTGACCCTCAGCATACACAAGTAGGAGTATTACTAGAGAAAGGTTATGCGGGGAGGGGTAGGGTCCATTTATAACTGTAAAACAGGACCCCATCTCTTTAGGTCCAGTCGTGAGAGTAAATTACCAGCCTGCATCCACATAGGCCAAGAGCCTCAAAAGTAGCATGCATCAATAACATAGAAACAAAAAAAAAAGAACCAAATAAAATAAGAAAACTAACTATGTACAGGAAGAAACCCAGGTGTGTAATAAGTAGATTAGTGTTCAGTAAACTCTCCAGAGTATAACAGTACCCTCCATGTACAGGTTTTATGTTTTTTTAGAAAGGTACAGAATCAAAAATAAGGCTTGCATTTCAGTTTGTTCACATTAAAAACTTTAAGATTGGTTACGTTGCCTTAGAGACTGTATGGTAGCCAAGGAATGAGAATTACCCCCATGATGGCATATCATTTACAAAAGCAGACAACTCAAAGCGTTACAAATGGGATATGTCCAGGGTTTTTTTAATATCTGTGACAAACGTAACTTTTTGAGGATGTTTGCCACAAATTCCTGGAGGAGTGTGAAAGCTGTCCTCCTGCCCATCGACTATGGGCCAGGGCAGCAACTGTAAAGAAACTTTATATTTTATTTCCCCTTTTCACAGAACGTTTAAACTTTCCCCAATTCTGTACTTTACAAACTACTAAACAGAGACCACCCCTGTCTCGTTCCGTTCCTGTCTCTGTATAATAATATTTAGTATCTATATAATTATAATAAACCTGTCGCTCTGTATAATAATAATACTGAGTATCTATACGCTGATAATAAACCTGTCGCTCTGTATAATAATACCGAGTATCTATACACTGATAATAAACCTGTCGCTCTGTATAATAATCCTGAGTATCTATACTCTGATAATAAATATGTCGCTCTATATAATAATACTGAGTATCTATATACTGATAATAAACATGTACCTCTGTATAATAATATTGAGTATCTATATAATTATAATAAACCTGTCGCTCTGTATAATAATACTGAGAATCTATACGCTGATAATAAACATGTCGCTCTATATAATAATAATACTGAGTATCTATACGCTGATAATAAACATGTCGCTCTATATAATAATAATACTGAGTATCTATACGCTGATAATAAACATGTCGCTCTGTATAATAATACTGAGTATCTATATACTGATAATAAACCTGTCACTCTGTATAATAATACTGAGTATCTACACTCTGATAATAAACATGTCGCTCTGTATAATAATACTGAGTATCTACACTCTGATAATAAACATGTCGCTCTATATAATAATGTTATGGACCGTTTCAGCATAAAAGGGGAAAAATCCGTTTAGGCGATAATCCCCTTTTCCCAAACAAGGCACAGCTACTATAAAAGCACCAAAACTCACGAATTCGGATATAAATGAATGCACCAAACTCCCGAACTGCATACAAGGGAATAAGGTAGCACTCCAGCTGGAACCTCACGAATAGCTGCTAGCAGACGAACAGGAAAAGCAGACATCAGCTTACACTCCTAGCAGTCAATCTCCAGCAGCATACAGTGAATCCCCCCAAGAACGAGACAAGGCTCCGTGTTGAAGGTCAAACAGTGGTCTGTTTATTCAGGGCTACCTGCCCCTGTATTTATGCAGGTCTCCCACCTGGTGGACACTCCCCTAGGGGACCAGATGGAAGACTGAAACAGCAGACAGACATGTATCATTTTCGTACACACAGCCACAATACTTTCCCACCATGCATCTTGGTTTCCTCCTCCCTGCCCTGGAGATAATTAATGAAGTAATTCAATTATCTCCTAAGACAAAGGCCATACTCCATTATGCACATGGTGACACAGAAACAGACTATCACTTTAAAATACATACAGACACATTTTATACACAAAATACAGACATGTAACATATCCCCAGATAGCTCAGGTCTGGGTGCACATTATTAGGTGAATGGCACCCAGATCACACAAATACATTTTAATTGCCATGGAGCCAAAGTCTTTAATTATACGAACAGGCTCCATGGCAGGCTATCTGGGTTACTACAGTTCACATAAAACATAAACTACCGAATTTACCTGCATTCACCAAATTCATACGAATGAGAACCAGGGGCTGGAGGTTCAGCGGTGCCTGCACGTAAAAGTGTCCGATTTTGGTGCATGAAAGCCGGGCAGAAAAGTGTTGGCTGCCTGGGGAGCTCCAGAACAGCGCCACCTAGCGGTCGCTAAGTGTAACAGCGGCCACACAGTTAACAGGCAATTAACCGCAGCTTCAGGGAGGTAAATTGGCAGCACACTCCAGCTTCTGGGTCCATAGTCCATAGTCCAGAGGCATCAGGCGGGCAACCAGGCTCCTCCAATACAATGTGGCGAGATTGGTTTTGTCACAAATAATAATAATACTGAGTATCTATACGCTGATAATAAACATGTACCTCTGTATAATATTGAGCATCTATACGCTGATAACAAACATGTCGCTCTGTATAATACTGAGTATCTATACACTGATAATAAACATGTCGCTCTGTATAATAATACTGAGTATCTATACGCCGACAATAAACATGTCGCTCTGTATAATAATACTGAGTATCTATACACTGATAATAAACATGTCGCTCTGTATAATATTACTCAGTATCTATACACTGATAATAAACATTTCGCTCTGTATAATAATACTGAGTATCTATACACTGATAATAAACATGTCGCTCTGTATAATATTACTCAGTATCTATACACTGATAATAAACATGTCGCTCTGTATAATAATACTGAGTATCTATACACTGATAAAAAACATGTTGCTCTTTATAATAATACTGAGTATCTATACGCTGATAATAAACATGTCGCTCTGTATAATAATACTGAGTATCTATACACTGATAATAAACATGTCGCTCTGTATAATAACACTGACTATCTATAAACCGATAATAAACATGTCGCTCTTTATAATAATATTGAGTATCTATATGCTGATAATAAACATGTCGCTCTGTACAATAATACTGAGTATCTATACACTGATAATAAACATGTTGCTCTGTATAATAGTACTGAGTATCTATACGCTGATAATAAACATGTCGCTCTGTATAATAATACTGAGTATCTATACGCTGATAATAAACCTGTCGCTCTGTATAATAATACTGAGTATATATACGCTGATAATAAACCTGTCAATCTGTATAATAATACTGAGTATCTATACGCTGATAATAAACATGTCGCTCTGTATAATAATACTGAGTATCTATACACTGATAATAAACCTGTCACTCTGTATAATAATACTGAGTGTCTATACACTGATAATAAACCTGTCGCTCTGTATAATAATACTGAGTATCTATACTCTGATAATAAACATGTCACTCTATATAATAATAATACTGAGTATCTATATGCTGATAATAAACATGTCACTCTATATAATAATAATACTGAGTATCTATACGCTGATAATAAACATGTCGCTCTGTATAATAATACTGAGTATCTATATACTGATAATAAACATGTACCTCTGTATAATATTGAGCATCTATACGCTGATAACAAACATGTCGCTCTGTATAATAATACTGAGTATATATACACTGATAATAAACATGTCGATCTGTATAATACTGAGTATCTATACACTGATAATAAACATGTCGCTCTGTATAATAATACTGACTAACTATACACTGATAATAAACATGTCGCTCTGTATAATGATACAGAGTATCTATACACCGATAATAAAGATGTCGCTCTTTATAATAATACTGAGTATCTATACACTGATAATAAACCTGTCGCTCTTTATAATAATACTGAGTATCTATACACTGATAATAAACATGTCGCTCTTTATAATAATACTGAGTATCTATACGCTGATAATAAACATGTCGCTCTGTATAATAATTCTGAGTATCTATAAACCGATAATAAACATGTCACTCTTTATAATAATATTGAGTATCTATATGCTGATAATAAACATGTCGCTCTGTACAATAATACTGAGTATCTATACACTGATAATAAACATGTTGCTCTGTATAATAATACTAAGTATCTAAACGCTGATAATAAACATGTTGCTCTGTATAATAATACTGAGTATCTATATGCTGATAATAAACATGTCGCTCTGTATAATAATACTGAGTATCTATACGCTGATAATAAACCTGTCGCTCTGTATAATAATACTGAGTATCTATACGCTGATAATAAACATGTTGCTCTGTATAATAATACTAAGTATCTAAACGCTGATAATAAACATGTTGCTCTGTATAATAATACTGAGTATCTATATGCTGATAATAAACATGTTGCTCTGTATAATAATACTGAGTATCTATACGCTGATAATAAACATGTCGCTCTGTATAATAATACTGAGTATATATACGCCGACAATAAACATGTTGCTCTGTATAATAATACTGAGTATCTATACGCCGACAATAAACATGTTGCTCTGTATAATGACACCGAGTATCTATACACTGATAATAAACATGCCGCTCTGTATAATAATACTGAGTATCTATACACTGATAATAAAAATGTCGCTCTGTATAATAATACTGGGTATCTATACGCTGATAATAACATGTCACTCTGTATAATAATACTAAGTATCTATACGCTGATAATAAACATGTCGCTCTGTATAATAATACAGAGTATCTCAACACTGATAATAAACATGTCGCTCTGTATAATAATACGGATTATCTATACACTGATAATAAACCTGTTGCTCTGTATAATAATACTGAGTATCTATACACTGATAATAAACATGTCGCTCTCTATAATAATACTGAGTATCTATACACTGATAATAAACATGTCGCTCTGTATAATAATACGGAGTATCTATACACTCATAATAAACCTGTCGCTTTGTATAATAATCGTGAGTAACTATACACTGATAATAAACATGTCGCTCTGTATAATAATACTGAGTATCTATACACTGATAATAACCATGTCGCTCTGTATAATAATACTGAGTATCTATACGCTGATAAACATGTCGCTCTGTTTAATAATTATGAGTATCTATACACTGATAATAAACATGTCGCTCTTTATAATAATATTGAGTATCTATATGCTGATAATAAACATGTCGCTCTGTATAATAATACTGAGTATCTAAACGCTGATAATAAACATGTTGCTCTGTATAATAATACTGAGTATCTATACGCTGATAATAAACATGTCGCTCTGTATAATAATACTGAGTATCTATACGCTGATAATAAACATGTCGCTCTGTATAATAATACTGAGTATATATACACCGACAATAAACATGTCGCTCTGTATAATAATACTGAGTATCTATACGCCGACAATAAACATGTTGCTCTGTATAATGATACCGAGTATCTATACACTGATAATAAAGATGTCGCTCTGTATAATAATACTGAGTATCTAAACGCTGATAATAAACATGTTGCTCTGTATAATGATAATGAGTATCTATACACTGATAATAAACATGCCGCTCTGTATAATAATACTGAGTATCTATACACTGATAATAAAAATGTCGCTCTGTATAATAATACTGAGTATCTATACGCTGATAATAACATGTCACTCTGTATAATAATACTAAGTATCTATACGCTGATAATAAACATGTCGCTCTGTATAATAATACAGAGTATCTATACACTGATAATAAACATGTCGCTCTGTATAATAATACGGATTATCTATACACTGATAATAAACCTGTCGCTCTGTATAATAATACTGAGTATCTATACACTGATAATAAACATGTCGCTCTGTATAATAATACTGAGTATCTATACACTGATAATAAACATGTCACTCTGTATAATAATACGGAGTATCTATACACTGATAATAAACCTGTCGCTCTGTATAATAATACTGAGTAACTATACACTGATAATAAACATGTCACTCTGTATAATAATACTGAGTATCTATACACTGATAATAACCATGTCGCTCTGTATAATAATACTGAGTATCTATACACTGATAATAACCATGTCGCTCTGTATAGTAATTCTGAGTATCTATACACTGATAATAAAGATGTCGCTCTGTATAATAATACGGAGTATCTATACGCTGATGATAAACATGTCGCTCTGTATAATAATACTGAGTATCTATACGCTGATAATAAACATGTCGCTCTGTATAATACTGAGTATCTATACACTGATAATAAACATGTCGCTCTGTATAATAATACTGAGTATCTATACGCTGATAAACATGTCGCTCTGTATAATACTGAGTATCTATACACTGATAATAAACATGTCGCTCTGTATAATAATACGGAGTATCTATACACTGATAATAAACCTGTCGCTCTGTATAATAATACTGACTAACTATACACTGATAATAAACCTGTCGCTCTGTATAATAATACTGAGTATCTATACACTGATAATAAACATGTCGCTCTGTATAATAATCCTGAGTATCTATACACTGATAATAACCATGTTGCTCTGTATAATAATACTGAGTATCTATACGCTGATAATAAACATGTCGCTCTGTATAATAATACCGAGTATCTATACGCTGATAATAAACATGTTGATGCCGGAGAAACTGACGGAAGCAAAGCACAGAGAGATGGACACAGGTTTCTTCAGGAAGGAAGAGATTCTTTATTGGATCACCGATCGGGACTCAGAGGGACTAATGTCACCAAAATACAGCAAGTTCTGAGCCCCGGACAATAGTGCAGGCTCCTTATATAGGCACATAACTCCTCCCATATTAAGCTCCACCCGCACATTCTCTTGACCAATCAATACAAATAAGAATTAACTTCCTGCTTGACCGCATGGCTTGTCCAGCACAATGGAGGAGGGGAATACTACATCCTGTATTCTTGCACATGCTCCGTACACTACTGATCGTATCTTGCCTCGTGCAACCAACTGATCGATACGTCAGCATATGCACGTACACATGCCACGTGGTAATCTCGGCCTACTAAATTTATTTTTACCGAGATTCCACCACATTCCCCCCTTTGATGCCTCTTGATATTTCACAATTACTTGAGGCATCACTTAACCTTAGTTTGCATACACCGCAAGTTACCATGAACCAGACCAGACTTAACTTATGATGTGAATCTTCAACACTCATCTTCCTGCATTGGTTCTCCCTGATCTAGAGCCTCATATTTATAAATTGCCATTATCTGTGCAGCAGCCTTCCTCTCTGCTATATTTTCTATCAGGCTTTGCACAGACCTAACTACTAAGGGTATAAGACACGGCAGGAGTAGACACAACATTAAAATCAGTAGGACTCCACCTACCACTGCCTTAAGCCCTCCAAACCACTCATACCAGCTACCAAACCAACTACTTGGATTATACCCTTTCCATACCTGAGTAGGCACATGCGCTAGTTTAACCATATGGCTAGTAAGCTCAGCTATTGCTTGCCCTTCGTCATCTATTTGAAGACAGCAATTGCTCAGGTTAAACTTCCCACATACACCTCCCTCTACTGCCAAAAGGTAATCCAAGGCTAATCTATTTTGGTATACTGCTGTCCTCATCCTGGTATTATGCTTTGCTAGAAGATTGAGCGCTTGTGATGTCTCGTTAGTAATAATCTCAACCACCGCCTGTAATCTTATAATACTGTTGAGCATATAAATAGGGGTTCTATAACCAAAGGTACCATCCTCTGCCCACGTGGCTGGCCCATAATAATCTATAATACGCTGGGGAGGCCATTCATTATCTTCCCAGGCGCCTATCTCTATGGGTCCCCTTTTCTTCCTATGATTCACATCATATACTTTAACACCTAAAGTCTCACCTGTTTCAATAGGTAACAAGAAGAAGGATGGTTTGAGCATACCAAACACACATGCCCCTTCCCAGTCCTGTGGCAACTCCGAATAGGCTTTCTTACCACAGATCCAGTACAAATTTGCTGGGGCTCTCCAGGTAGATGTGATGGATAGATCAAACCACACATCCTTTAAATTGGCGTATCTAGCAAACGGGTTAGATGGTTCTGAGACATTTGAAGCCGACCACCAAGTTGTATTCTTTGTATCATCATCATAAGCTTTTTGCCCTAGACAAGTTAATTCTCCTACAGAAGTATTATACATCATTCCTTTCCTTGCTATGCAAATATAACCTATGATGGAGGTCTTTAATCTCCACTCAGATTTACCTCTAACACTCGTATGATAATCGGCTTGTGTAGATATTAATTGGTCAACTGCCTCAGAACCGGACATTACCTCCTTTTCTTCCCAAGGCCATTGGTCTCCCATGTTAGTACCTCCACACACATAGCAGTTGGTAACATTAAGACTACCGGCAATACTTTCAGCTAAATCAATGAACAGGTTTTTAGCATTATGGGGGATCTTATTATCTATACTCATCTCTTCATAAAAGGAATGGTATACTTGATGAGTCTGGGAGGATACCGTATCAGTCTCTATCCCTATAAACAATACTGTCCCAGGATCTAAACCCGTCCCATATATTTGAAACCCAAATAAATTACCATACTTGTCTAAGAACTTGTCGGGGTTATTTATAAGTATATGGACTGGATTGCATTCCATAGACTTACAATATGGGCTGGTAGGCAACTTAGTCACTATCATGTCCTTGTCTACTGTCTGTCCCCAAGTTGCCCACCCCACACAAGACCAATATGGGCAAAAGTTATAATCTCTATTTGGGCATCTAGGACTCACATATTTATTTTTACTACTGGGACAAATATTTATCGTTAGACCCATACGTCCTCTCCCATCTAAGATCCCCACATACATTCCACGGCTTTCTACCACTTGATATCGCCTTACATGCATCAAATAGCAGAATACCCGAAGAATGTACGGATTCTAATACTGTCTTGTTAATTAGGGTCCCCTGAGGATCTCCATTCCTGAGAGTCAACCAAATTGTACGAGGTTGATACTCCGGACTGAAGCACTTAGGTTCTCCTACTCCTAAATGGCACACACTATATTCTATATTTAGGTATCTACATCTTGATACATCTCCTTTACACTCGTATTGTGAATGCCAAATTAGGGTTTGGGAAATATGGTTACCTGTTCTTGTAGTCTTAATGCATACCTCACAGCTAGGAGTGTCGGTACCTCTACCTTCCTGAATATAAAAATACACATAAATAAACATTATCAAGAACACATCTTTCGCCGTCATCCTCAGTCTTCGTCCGTGCGAAGGCACCTCAGCTTCCAGGATGTAAGGGCTGCAGGGCATGGAGTTCTGCTCGTCTTCACAGGAGTCCCTTCGAGACTTTCCCTGGCTTATACACTATACGTCGGTGGGCGGACAGGCTTTATTATGGCCTTCTCACTCATGCACCAAATCTCTGAAACAATAAAATTTTGTAATCCACAAAGTTCCTCGTTACTCCGACTGAGTCGTGCGTTTTAACCGGATCTTGCAGGGATTCTCTGGATCTGCTGTAACTTGCCAAGAATCGACTGCTGCTGGTTTAACCCTGGAGTGATGTATCCACGGAGTCACTTCGGCTACTTTTATCGCTGTAGGGGTAGACAAAAGAACAACATAAGGACCTCTCCACTTGGGCCCTAACGGTACATTATTCCACTCTTTAATCCACACTTGGTCTCCTGGGTGGTAACTATGAACTGGGGGATAAATATTCACAGGTAATCTATCTTGTACCCATTTCTGTACCTCCTCCATAGTCTTACCCAACTCTACAACCTGCTGCCGGGTAATTCCTTCTCCCAACTGACTCCAATCCCCCCTTAAGTTACCAACTACGGGAGGTGGTCGCCCATACATGATTTCAAAAGGAGAGAGGCCCATCCTTCTGGTAGGGGTACTGCGGATTCGCAATAGAGCTATGGGTAAGAGAACGTTCCACTTAAGTTGGGTTTCCTGACACATTTTAGCCAACTGATTCTTAATAGTTCTATTCATTCTCTCTACCTTACCAGAACTCTGGGGTCTATATGCCGTATGAAGCCTCCACTTTATACCAAGCATATGAGTCAGTTGCTGTAGGCACTGGTGAACAAAAGCTGGACCAATGTCCGATCCTATAGAGCAGGGTAGTCCATATCGGGGTATTATTTCTCGTAGCAGGAATCTCACAACTTCTCCTGCTTTCTCTGTACGAGTAGGACATGCTTCTACCCAGCCTGAATAGGTGCACACAATTACCAGCAGGTAACGATGTCCACCCGATTTAGGCATCACTGTATAGTAAATTTGTAAATCGGACATGGGGAGTCCCCCCATAAACTGGACTCCTGGTGGCTTTACTGGTCCTTGCCTTGCATTATTTTTAGCACACGTTACACATCTTCGTACAATGGCCTGAGTCAAGTTGGACAATCTTGGTATGTAGAAATGTTTTCTGAGAGATTCCTCTGTGCTGTCTCTCCCAGAATGTGTCCCGTTGTGATAATTTTGGACAATTTCTACCGCTAGTGATGCTGGAATGACTATTCTTCCATCTTCTAACTGATACCATTTGTTCTCCAAATACTTTCCAGGTTCAGTCTTTAACCACTCCTCTTCTTGAGCTGTATAAACTGGAGTCCATTGAGACAGTGGAGTTGGTATAAGAGCAGCTATATGCCCCACATATTCCTGTCTTCCTGATTCAGCGGCACGCTTAGCTGTACTGTCTGCCATCCGATTTCCTTTAGTTACATCACCATCTCCTCTCAGATGCGCTCGACAATGTATAATACCGACTTCTTTCGGCTCCCACACTGCTTCCAATAGTTGTAGGATTTCAGCTGCGTGCTTGATTTCTTTGCCTTCTGAATTCAATAGTCCTCTTTCTTTATACAAAGCTCCGTGGGCATGAGTGGTTAAAAACGCATACTTGGAGTCCGTGTAGATGTTCACTCTTAAACCTTCAGCCAATTGTAACGCTCGTGTCAGTGCTATCAATTCTGCCTTTTGTGCTGATGTTCCTTTTGCTAGTGGCCGAGCTTCTATCACCTTGTCTATTGTTGTTACTGCATATCCTGCATAGCGGATCCCTTCTTTCACATAACTACTGCCGTCGGTGTAATATTGAACATCGGGGTTCTGGATGGGAAAAATCACGAAGATCTGGTCTACTTGAAAATACTTCATCCATTACTTCCAAACAATCATGTTGACTTTCAGTAGGTTGTGGCAAAAGGGTAGCTGGATTTAAGGTGTTTACAGTCTCTAAATGCACTCTTGGGTTTTCACACAACATTGCTTGATACTTGGTCATACGGCTGTTACTAAACCAATGATTTCCTTTGTAATCCAACAACGTCTGTACTGCATGTGGGACTCGTACATAAAGTTCTTGACCCAGAGTGAGTTTATCGGCTTCAGCTACTAGCAGGGCGGCTGCAGCTACGGCTCTTAGACAAGGTGGAAGTCCGCTGGCCACTGCATCCAGTTGCTTAGACATGTAGGCAACAGGTCTTTGCCATGATCCCAAGTACTGTGTCAATACTCCCACAGCCATTCTTCTTTGCTCATGTACATACAGGTAGAATGGTCGTGTGTGATCAGGTAGACCTAATGCTGGGGCACTCATCAAAGCCTTCTTCACATCTTCAAATGCCGTTTGCTGTTCTTGAGTCCATAAGAAGGGGTCGTGCTCTGTACCTTTGATAGCTGCATACAGAGGTTTTGCCAGTATCGTGTAGCTGGGAATCCATATCCTACAGAAGCCTGCTGCCCCCAAGAATTCTCGCACTTGTCTTCTATTCTTGGGTATCGGTATTTGGCACACAGCTTCTTTTCTCTCTGGCCCCATAATTCTTTGACCTTCAGAGATATGGAATCCCAGATATTTGACAGTTGGCAAACACAACTGAGCCTTCTTTCTAGACACCTTGTATCCTGCCTTCCAGAGAATGTGTAGTAGATCGTGCGTTGCTTGCTGACAGATTTCTTTTGTAACTGCTGCTATCAACAAGTCATCTACATACTGTAACAATACACACTCTCCTGGGATGGACTCGAAATCCAGTAGATCTTGACTTAGAGCTGAACCAAATAGGGTAGGTGAATTTTTAAACCCTTGGGGCAGTCTTGTCCAGGTCATTTGGCGTTTTGAGCCCGTTACAGCGTTCTCCCATTGGAAAGCGAAAATACATTGACTTTCTGCGGCAATTCGGAGGCAAAAGAAAGCATCTTTGAGGTCTAAGACTGTAAAGTAAGTAGCCCCGCCCGGAATTAAAGCAAGCAGGTTATATGGATTGGGTACAACTGGATGTATACTAACAACCGCATCATTGACTGCTCTCAAGTCCTGCACAGGTCGATACTCATCTGTACCGGGCTTTTGAACAGGCAGCAATGGGGTGTTCCAGGGGGAAGTACAGAATTTTAGGATACCATACCGTATGAACTTATCCAGATAAGATTGTATGTTCTTCTTAGCCTTCTGCGGGATGTGATATTGTCTTAGGCTCACTGGATAAACCCCAAGTTTTAGTTCAATTTTAATAGGTGGAATATTGCGGGCCAGTCCTGGTGGGTTGTTCTCTGCCCAAACTCCTGGTATGTTGAATAAGGACTCATCACTCCTAGGGTTTTGGCTAGTCAACGCTGTATAAAGTCGCCACTCTTCTTCCTTTGGTACGGATAATGTCATAATACCTGAAGGTCCATTAAACTTTAAGGATGTTGTTCCATTTGGTAGGAACGTAATCTGCGCTTGTAATTTAGATAGCATATCACGTCCCAGCAATTGGACTGGACATTCAGGCATATAAAGGAATTGATGTTTTACTACGTGGCCTCCCAATGTACAGAGTCGACTTTTAAGAACCGGTTTTTCAGCACTTCTTCCAGTTGCTCCTATTACAGTAATAGTCCTTCCAGATGGAGGAGCAACTAGATTAGTCACCACTGAATGTTCAGCACCAGTGTCGATCATGAACGCACTCCTTTTTCCCCCTATTGATACATCGACCATAGGCTCCGCTCGACCAAGGGGGATGGAGCCCGGTCGGTATCAATAGTCCTCCATGACCGTGTCAGCCAATCCTACAAAGTCCCTACCTTCTCTATCGCGGGACCTTTGCGCTGTTGGAAAATACCTATCTTCCCTAACACTTCCTCTGTTCCCATTGCTCCCTCTATTACCATTACTCCCTCCGGGGCCTCCTCTACCTCTCGCTTTGCCTCTAAAGTTTCCATAACCTGTCCTAGGGCTGTCTCTCTCAGACTGTTCTCTTCGCGGACACTCATTTCTCCAATGCCCTTCTTCCCTACAGTATGCGCACTGATTTCTACTTAGGGGTTCCTCATTCCACTTACTATCGCCTCTATCTGGGCCCCGTCTATCTACGCCTGCGATTGCTACCGCTAGCATATCTGCCTTTCTACGCATCTTGCGCTCTTCCTCTTTCTTACTTTCTGTTTCCCTGTTCATGTATACTTTATTCGCTACCTCCATTAGTTGGGTGATAGACATACCTGCAAACCCTTCTAACTTCTGTAGCTTGCGCTTAATATCTCCGTAAGCTTGGCTGACAAAGGCGGAGTTCACCATTCGGGAATTATCTGCGTCTTCCGGATTAAAGGGGGTATACAAGCGGTATGCCTCCAATAATCGGTCATCAAAGACACTGGGCGCTTCATCACTTTTCTGAATCACCTCAACTGTCTTCGACATATTAATGGCTTTCTTTCCTCCGGCTTTCATGCCAGCAATTATAGCGTCTCTATAGGCTCTGAGTTGAACCATATCAGCACCATTTACATTCCAGTCGGGATCGGTGTTAGGATAATGTGTTGCGGCCCATGCTGCTGGATTGGCTTGATTCAAAGCACGGGCTCTATCCTCTAGCGCCTTAATGGCCGCTTGATTAATTCTTGTCCTTTCCTCATTGTTAAACAAAGTCATTAATAACTGCTGGCAATCAGCCCATGTCGGGTTATGTGTCTGAACTATCGAGGTGAACAGATCGGTCATAGCTTGTGGTTTCTCAGTGTACGAGGAATTGTGGGTCTTCCAATTCAAGAGATCGGTTGTCGTGAACGGGACATATACAAAGACTGGGTCAGCATGTGCCATTTGACCTGCGGCATCAATATAGGCTGACCCGGGATTCAGACGAAGAGGCATCTGATAATGTTTTAATTGTTGGGTACCGGTCAGTTGTCGGGTTAGTATGGGGCTACGTGGAGGGGCGTCAGTTAGAGGTTCCAGTCGGGGAGAAATAAAACATGAGGATGTGGGAGCTTGGTTTTGGGAAAAATTAGTAAATAAAACACTTCGAGCCGAGCTAGAAGAAGCTTGACCGGAAGTCTGAAGTGGCGCCAAATCAGGATATTCAGATCTAATGGGGGTTGGCTCTGATTCCGGAAGGGGAGATTTAGTACGAGAGGGGGTGGATTCTGTACTGGAGGAGGAAGCGGAAGTGGATGAGGGCAATGAGGGAAGGGGTGCAGGACTTCCTGCATTTGCGTCACTTCCTCTTAAAGGAAAGTAAGGGGGCGGCAAAGGGATCTCGGACTCAGGGGGCGTGTCCAAAATGGGCCTAACACCAGTCCTAGTGGACAAACAAGTCCTAGCCACCATGAGGCGACATTGCTCCTCGTGGCATGTCTGGATCCATTTTGGCGAGTCATTTACGGCCTGTCTCCAACAATCAATATAAGGAAACTGTCCGTAAAGTTCAGGCCTACCCGATACAGCCACGTGTAAGCGCTGTACCAGAGTTGGATCCAAACTGCCACGTGGCGGCCATGCCGCAACCAAAGTAGGCCACTCCCTAGTACACAAAGTGACCAAACGTACAGGAGACATTTTAACCCCAAAATCACATGTTTTGAATCCCTTTTTAAAATTCTTCACCATACAACCTAAGGGATCCGGAATCGTTGACTCCGACGCGCCCATACTTATCAATGGATCGTCGTTGACAACGAATACTATGCACGCGTACTATTCAACAGTCACACCCGTTTCCTCTGGCAACAGCACCACGTGGTACGGTTACCAAGTGAAACGTACACAATAACACAATAAACACTCAGGGAATTCCCGTACACACACAGCTGTTACACCAGTCACTAAATAATCAATATTATGCCCTTTGGCGAAACTATACAGTCACCCACGCTATAATTCTCTATATATGAATTACCCGTCTATAACACACCCCAGTAACATTGTCTTTTACAAATAGCGGTTACAGTACGGTTAGCATAGGTCAAAGCACAATTTAAGGTCACAATACAATTATTAGTGGTTATGGTGTTAAACATGCAATGGACGACAATGATTAGTACTTATATACAGTGTCAGTAAATATACAGGGTTATGGTACCGTGCACTATGATACAGCAACACACTATTAACACTCTCGCTAGACGGCTGAGCTCGCGCTATCTAACACTTTACTAAACAATCTTTAACACATTTACAATTCCCAACTAAACTATTGGCCAGTACCTTGAATGGACTACCTAAAACTATCTACATCCGTTTTGGTTAGCCACACTGCCCAAGCACCACATATAGCGAGCTAGAGGACCGAATTTACACAGACGCCTCTTAGTCGATTACTATCAAAAATCTAGTGGGTTCCAAATTTACACGCCTTCCCACTTAGCCAAGATAGGTTGAGAGCTAGCGAACCGAATTTACACAGACGCCGCTTAGTCTCCCGGTCCCTCCGACCTAGCGAACAAAATATACACCCTAGAACGCTAGTCTAGACAAGACACCGGTGTCCGGCTAGGGCTATTTACACCAGAGCCCCGCCTGACTAACAAAATCAAACGGTCTGACTAAAGAGCGTTCGTTCGATCGAGCGGTGCGCCTTCGCTCCTTCCCTCCGACAGAGGGGGCAGATTCCATACACAATTCAAACCCCTTATGGGCCTACCGCACAATCGGTATACCCCTAGTGGGTCTGCCGTCTAAAACAGCAGTTGTCTTACCTCCTCGTTCCTGAACCTGAGTTCACACTCATCGACGGGGACACCCCAGCACTTCTTACGTAGAGGCCGATGATCTCCTGGACAACAGACCAGTGGCGCCGAGACGAAGGGAGGTCCACGCAGAAGTTCAGGGGTGCAGCCGTAGAGAACGTGGGCAAAGATAGACCGTCTCACGCCTCTGCCTCTCAGCTACCGTTGAACGATGAGCTTCCCGGCCAATGCACCAAATGATACCGGAGAAACTGACGGAAGCAAAGCACAGAGAGATGGACACAGGTTTCTTCAGGAAGGAAGAGATTCTTTATTGGATCACCGATCGGGACTCAGAGGGACTAATGTCACCAAAATACAGCAAGTTCTGAGCCCCGGACAATAGTGCAGGCTCCTTATATAGGCACATAACTCCTCCCATATTAAGCTCCACCCGCACATTCTCTTGACCAATCAATACAAATAAGAATTAACTTCCTGCTTGACCGCATGGCTTGTCCAGCACAATGGAGGAGGGGAATACTACATCCTGTATTCTTGCACATGCTCCGTACACTACTGATCGTATCTTGCCTCGTGCAACCAACTGATCGATACGTCATCATATGCACGTACACATGCCACGTGGTAATCTCGGCCTACTAAATTTATTTTTACCGAGATTCCACCACAATGTCGCTCTGTATAATAATACTGAGTATCTATGCACTGATAATAAACATGTTGCTCTGTATAATAATACAGAGTATCTATACGCTGATAATAAACATGTCGCTCTGTATAATAGTACCGAGTATCTATACGCTGATAATAAACATGTCGCTCTGTATAATACTGAGTATCTTTACACTGATAATAAACATGTCGCTCTGTATAATAATGCTGAGTATCTATACACTGATAATAACCATGTCGCTCTGTATAATAATACTGAGTATCTATACGCTGATAATAAACATGTCGCTCTGTATAATAATACTGAGTATCTATACACTGATAATAAACATGTTGCTCTGTATAATAATACAGAGTATCTATACGCTGATAATAAACATGTCGCTCTGTATAATGATACCGAGTATCTATACGCTGATAATAAACATGTTGCTCTGTATAATGATACCGAGTACCTGTTATGTTTGAGGATAGCTGACTTACAATAACATACCGTCTATTAACCCCTTCAGGACGGAGTCAATAGTACACATTCTGATCAAAACAAAACGTAAACAAAAACTGGAATTTGCGCTATATGTCTGTTCAACCGTAGTTCCCCTCTTTCATATTATATGCACCCACACTTATTATATATCATTTTGTTCAGGAGAAACAGGGCTTTCATTTCATATCAAATATTTATATATGAAACATAATTTATTATGAATAAAATAAAAAAAACTGAGAAATTTTAAATTTTTAAAAAAAATTGTAGTTCCGCCTCACATTTTAGCTGTAAATTTCATAATACTGTTAGGTTTTACTGCAAAAAAATGCACATATTTGTAATCAGCGATGTCTCACGAGTACAACAGTACCCCCTGTTAACAGGTTTTATGTTGTTTTGGAAAGTTACAGGGTTAAATATAGAACGTTCCATTTTTAAATTGAAATTTGCCAGATTAGTAATGTTACCTTTCAGACGGTGTGGTAGCCCAGGAATGAGAATTACCCCCATAATGGAATACCATTTTAAAAATTAGACAAGCCAAGGTATTGAAAGTGGGGTATGTTTAGTCTTTTTTAGTAGCCACTTAGTCACAAACACTGGCCAAAATTAGCGTTCATATTTGTTTTTGTGTGAAAAAAGCAAAAAACTAATATTTGGCCAGTGTTTGTGACTAAGTGGCTACTAAGAAAGACTGGACATACCCCACTTGCAATACCTCGGGTTGTCTACTTTTGCAAATGGTATGCCATCATGGGGGTAATTCTCATTCCTGGGCTACCATACGCTCTCAAAGGCAACATAACCAATCTGGCAAATTTCAATGTGAAAAAAATGAAATGCAAGCCTTATATGTGACTATCTAACTTTACAAAACACCATAAAACCTGTACATGGGGGGTACTGTTATTCTCGGGAGACTTCACTAAACACAAATATTAGTGTTTTAAAACCGTAAAACATATTACAACAATAATATAGACCATAAAAGTGCCGTTCGCTTGTAAAAAATGCGAAAAACGTCACTTTTACTTAAAATATCATTGTTGTAATACAATTTACCAGTTTGAAACATGAATATTTGAGTTCAGTGAAGTCTCCCGAGTAAAACAGTACCCCCCCATGTACAGGTTTTATGGTGTCTTGGAGAGTTACAGGGTCAAATATAGTGCTTGCGAATTACATTCTCTGCACTTTCTCCCTGTGTTGTCAGGCATGTCAATCAAATTTTAATTAATCAAATCACATAATTACGTTAAAAGATTATTTAAATATACACGTAGAATTTTAATATATATGCATTTATAGGTATTTAAATTCTACGTGTATACTAATGTAATCTTTTATGTAATTATATGTATTTATCTATATATATATATTTGCGGTTATTTGTATTTTATACATAGATAGATATATATAGAATGTCATTCTAAGTGTATTTTGTTACCGATATATATATATTAATAACAAAATACAGTTAGAATGAAATTACATATGCATATATAATTTATATTAAATTTTGTTTCAATATTTTATTTATTTATTTTATTATTTTATTTATTTATTATTTTAATTATACGTATTTATATATAATATATATATGTACATCTATTATATATATAATATATATACATATTATATATATGTAACGTCATTCTAAGTGTATTTTAATATTAATTTATATACTTATATTAATATTAAAATACACTTTGCATGACGTTACATATATATAATATGTATATATATTATATATATAATATATATACATATTATATATATATTAAAATATATTTAATTTATTTTTAAACATGTTTATTTTATTTTTTTTACACCTCCTACCAGCAGGGGGACTGTCTGATATTTCAAACAGTCCCCCTGCTGGCAGATCCATAGCCAGCTATAGGGGGCCATGTGATCGCTCTTTGAGAGCGATCACATGGCCCCCGGGGGCCTCATTTGCCGGAAGGGGGCTGCCTGGGCTCTCAGGCAGCCCCCCAGAAGAGGATCGCGGCGGAGGTGAGTAGTTGCTGGCTCCTGGGGGCTTAAACCGTTACGGCGTTCCATGCCGCCGCAACGGCTTTAAAGCCCATTTAAAGCGCGACGGCATGGAACGCCGTAACGGCGTTAAGGGGTTAATCAGCCAGGATTTATTGATCACAAGTCACATATTATGTTCGATCCCTTTGTTGATATACACATTCCTGCTGTAACATACACCCAACATGGCCGAACTCCATGCACACACTGGGAAGAGAGCAAATCTAGGGGGTGTATCCATCCCAGCATGCCTTGCACTCTTACTACAGGAGCTGGTTAGGGAAAAACTGTGCATTGTGCAAAGCTCCCCTAGAGGGGACTGCTGGTATACACCACAGTATCCACATAATAATGTAATCACTAGTGTGTATAATAATACTGAGTATCTATACGCTGATAATAAACATGTCGCTCTGTATAATAATACTGAGTATCTATACGCTGATAATAAACATGTGGCTCTGTATAATAATACTGAGTATCTATACACTGATAATAAACATGTCGCTCTGTATAATAATACTGAGTATCTATACGCTGATAATAAACATGTCGCTCTGTATAATAATACTGAGTATCTATACACTGATAATAAACATGTTGCTCTGTATAATAATACTGAGTATCTATACACTGATAATAAACATGTCGCTCTGTATAAAAATACTGAGTATCTATACACTGATAATAAACATGTCGCTCTGTATAAAAATACTGAGTATCTATACGCTGATAATAAACATGTCGCTCTGTATAATAATACTGAGTATCTAAACGCTGATAATAAACATGTTGCTCTGTATAATGATACTGAGTATCTATACACTGATAATAAAAATGTCGCTCTGTATAATAATACGGAGTATCTATACGCTGATAATAACATGTCACTCTGTATAATAATACTAAGTATCTATACGCTGATAATAAACATGTCGCTCTGTATAATAATACAGAGTATCTATACACTGATAATAAACATGTCGCTCTGTTTAATAATACGGAGTATCTATACACTGATAATAAACATGTTGCTCTGTATAATAATACTGAGTATCTATACGCTGATAATAAACATGTCGCTCTGTATAATAATACTGAGTATCTATACGCTGATAATAAACATGTCGCTCTGTATAATAATACTGAGTATCTATACGCTGATAATAAACATGTCGCTCTGTATAATAATACTGAGTATCTATACGATGATAATAAACATGTTGCTCTTTATAATCCAGAGTATCTATCCGCTGATAATAAACATGTCGCTCTGTATAATAATACTGAGTATCTATACACTGATAATAAACACGTCGCTCTGTATAATAATACTGAGTATCTATACGCTGATAATAAACATGTGGCTCTGTATAATAATACTTAGTATCTATACGCTGATAATAAACATGTCGCTCTGTATAATAATACTTAGTATCTATACGCTGATAATAAACATGTCGCTCTGTATAATAATACTGAGTATCTATACGCTGATAATAAACATGTCGCTCTGTATAATGATACAGAGTTTGATGATATCTGACTTACAATAACATACCGTCTATTAATATATGATAAGCATAATATTTAGCCACACACTACTCTAATAACCATATAGGTTCTGTCTAGTGACCAGTCTCCTAGCTACCTGTTCTGTTAATGCTATATACCTATTTTATTGTTATTTTTTCAGAGCCACCAGACTTGACCATGTATACTGATAATTAAAGTCTTTAGTCGGTCGCTACTCATGAGTTTTAGTAGTTAGCATTCTAAGACTAGGACATTTAAGAGGTGAGCCAGTTTGGCTGGATTGCACTATATTGACTATTCTACCCTATACCTATACTATAACACTATTTACTTAACTAATTCTACCATATATTTATCTCCTCTATATTCCAGTGTATACTCTATAAGTCTGGATTTTCTCCAACTATTTGAGTATTTTTCTTTCTTCTATTTAGAATAGGGGTTATGCCCGAGGACACCTCTGGAGTGTCCAGCTAGGTGTAACTCCACCAGTGAGACGGATCCTAACTTCTGGACCCTTCTACACAGGTGGACTTTTTTCATTACTTATGTATTTTTATGTCTTTTATTGTCCTTTGTCTGAATTGTGGTTAATGGAGTTTTGCCGCTGTCCTTGGAGATAACTGCATTACTTCCCAATTATCTCCAGGACAGAGAGGAGGGATTGTGATGCATTGTGGGATTGTAAGCTTGTGATTGGTCAATGTCTAATATGTTTCCTAGTTTCCCATCTGGTCCCCTAGGGGAGTGTCCACCAGGTGGGAGACCTGCATAAAAGCCGGGCAGCTAGCCCCAGTAAATCAGTTCTGCTTGATCCTCAAACGAAGTGTCGTCTCATTCTTTGGGGGAATTGGATTGTATGCTGTTACAGTGCGACTGCCAGGATTTACAAATTGAGGGTAACTCTAGTATCCGTACAGCGCCCCTATCTACAAAGAAAATGGAGGAGAAGTTTCAAGATAGATTGTACGGTTACGTATCCCTGGGGTCTGGAGCAGTCTCTGAGGAGGACATTTTGAGTTGCAGAGAGATTGCCAGAGCCGGGCTGTGGGACGAAGCCCTAGAGAAAGTACAGTATTGGCGAGGGGATCAGCGCCGCAGCAGAAGGCAGCGAATCCTGGCTCAAATGGCAGAGCTGATGCCTCTCCTGAGAAAACAGACCGAAGAAGCGTGGGTGACTAGACTCGAGATTCTAGTATATGCAGAACTGGCGCTCGACGATGCATACCAGGCGATACAGTGGTACGCAGCTCAGTGTGTCCCCGAGATGGCAGAGTATGAGTTCCCAGAGGGCGGAGATTACGCTGGCCCTGGCCTATTTTGGGATAATATTAACGATGAGGACTTTGTAAAAGCTACCTAAATGAGAGAATAAATAGTTGCGGCGCACTCAGACTACAAAAAATATAAAAAAACAAAGAAGGCTTCTAAAATGCCTATCTCAGAATAAATATGGGGATTTAGTTCCACCATATGGCCATATGTTGTTAAGCCCACCACTACTTTCAAAGTACCTCAATATTGGTGGGTCCTACACTAAAATGTGGGGGGCAAATTAAATAGTACTAGTTGTGACGAGAGCAATCTCGCCACATTGCATTGGAGGAGCCTGGTTGCCCGCCTGCTGCCTTTGGACTATGGACCAGACTTTTAAATGACTTTATTTTCCCTGCAGAAAGGCTGATTCGTGCCTTTCTGCCAGGGTGTTCGGTAGATTTTATCTACCGAACAAACTGCCGAATGCGCGACCACCTGGGAGCTGGAGTGTGCTGCCAATTTACCTCCCTGAAGCTGCGGTTAACCGCAGCTTAATTGACTGTTACTGGGTGGCCGCAGTTACACTTAGCGGCCGCTAGGTGGCGGTGTTATGGAGCTCCCCGGACGGCCAGCGGTGCTCAGCCCAGAATCAGTGCACAAAAAGCGGACACTTTTACGTGCAGGCACCGCTGAGCCTCCAGCCCCCTTGTTCTTATTCGTGCAGATTTAACCGAATACATGTTAATTCGGTAGTTTGTATATGTGAATGTTAACCCAGATAGCACAGCCATGGAGCCAATTCGTGTAATTAAAGACTTTGGCTCCATGGCAATTGAACTGTGTGAATAGGATCTGAGCGCTATTCGGTAGTTTTGTGCGCTCAGATCCCAGCTATCTGGGGATATGTGACATGTCTGTGTTTATGTATAAAATGTGACTTTGTGTATTTTATGGCGTTTTATTGTCTTTGTGTCCCCACATGTATAATGGCGATTTGCCTTTGTCCTGGGAGATAATTGAATTACTTCCCAATTATCTCCAGGATAGAGGGAGGAGATCAGGATGCATTGTGGGGATGTTTTACTGCTGTATGTCTGTGATTGGTGTATGTCTGTCTTTTGTCACAGTCTTCCATCTGGTCCCCTAGGGGAGTGTCCACCAGGTGGGAGACCTGCATAAATACTGGGCAGGTAGCCCTCATTAAACAGACCACTGCTTGACCCTCAACACGGAGCCTTGTCTCGTTCTTGGGGGGATTCACTGTATGCTGATAGGGACTGACCGCCAGGAGTGTAAGCCGCTTGGGAGCTTTTCCTGTTCGTCTGCTAGCAGCTATTGGTGAGGTTCCAGTTCGGGAGTTTGGAGTGCTACCTTATTCCCTTGTATGCAGTTCGGGAGTTTGGTGTATTCCCTTGTATGCAGTTCGGGAGTTTGGTGTATTCCCTTGTATGCAGTTCGGGAGTTTGGTGTATTCCCTTGTATGCAGTTCGGGAGTTTGGTGCTTTCACTTGTATTCAATTCGTGAGTTTTGGTGATTCTACAGTAGCTGTGCCTGTCTCTGCAAAGGGGATTATCGTCTAAGCGGTTTTAACCCCTTGTGTGTGAAACAGTCCATTACACTAGTGTTAAAAATAAAAATGTTAAATTAAATCCTATTAAGAGCATAGTGAGTATACAAAAAATAAGTGATGAAAGCAATTAAAAACAGTGTTAAAACTAAACAATTAACGTGTTGGTGCTAAAATGAGTATAATCACAATTGCAGATGATGTCTGTGCTGACTGGAGAAAATAATAAAAGTGACCTGACTATTGAAAAACTCCTCCTATATATACACACATGTGGCCACCTCTAAAGGAGCCTCTGAAGCTGGGGGGGCCTGGGCGGGGTGCTTAACCCCAAAGGAATCTGGTCTGGATTCCAAATATAATGTGTACAGAGAAAGGATTGGGGGCACACCCGAGACCTGGATTTTGTATGAAAGGTGCTGCCGCTGTGACCAAAACTTCATAAATGAGAGAATAAATAGTTGCGGCGCACTCAGACTACAAAAAATATAAAAAACAAAGAAGGCTACTAAAATGCCTATCTCAGAATAAATATGGGGATTTGGTTCCACCATATATGTAAAAGCTACCGACTCTCATTTTTGGGACCTGTGTTACGACCAAGAAGACATGCTGGGTTTCCCTAGCGCTGTTGATCTCGAGGCAGACCTACGTTATCTGGTCGCCAAGGAATGTGACCTGGAGTGGGATTACCTGTAACTCATCAATGAGGCCCGGGAAGAGACAACCGGTCCTCTTCCCCAACAGCAACCAGCGGTACCCGAGGTTGCGGACCTCCTAGACTGGTCCTGCGAGGATCCCCAGCGGCAGTGTGTGTCCTTAGGAGAGGAGACAGTTGGTCCCTCTCCCCAGCGGTCAAGTGAGTCCCAGGGAGCCGAAGGTGCTGTCCTTCCTTCCCAGCGGCAGTATGCATCCCAGGGAGCCGAAGGTGCCATCCCTCCTCCCCAGCGGCAGTATGTATCCCAGGGAGCTGAAGGTATCGTCCTTCCTCCCCAGCGGCAGTGTGTGTTCTTAAGAGAGGAGACAGGTGGTCCTTCTCCCCAGCAGTCAAGTGAGTCCCAGGGAGCTGAAGGTGTCGTCCTTCCCCTCCAGCGGCAGTGTGTGTCCTTAGGAGAGGAGAAAGTTGGTCCCTCTCCCCAGCGGTCAAGTGAGTCCAAGGGAGCCGAAGGTGCCGTCCTTCCTCCCCAGCGGCAGTATGTATCCCAGGGAGCTGAAGGTGCCGTCCTTCCTCCCCAGCTGCAGTGTGAGTCCCAGGGAGCCGAAGGTGCCCTCTTTCCTCCCCAGTGGCAGTGTGTGTTCCAGGGAGCCGAAGGTGCCGTCCTTCCTCCCCAGCAGCAGTGTGTCTGGCAGGGAGCAGAGACAGTCGGTCTCGCTCCCCAGCAGTGGGACAATATATTGAAAGGAGAGACAGTCGATCCCCCTCTCCACCAGCAGAGAGAGTGTAAGGGAGAGGAGCTTGTTACCCCCTCTCACCAGCGGTAGCTTAGCCCACCAAGGGGAGACCCTAAGCTCCCCACCGGCGCAGATGGGACCGTGGTCTCTGCGCTCAAGCTACAAGGAGTACAGACAGTCGGTCCTGCTCCCCAGCGGCAGAGTATAAGCCCCACACCGGTGCAGATGGGACCAGGGTCTCTGTGCCCAAACCACAGGGGATAGTGACAGTAGGTCCTGTCCCCCAGCAGCAGGGCTGTTAATCCAAAGGGGAGACAGCCTGTCTTCCCCTCCAGCAGCAACACCAAGTCCAGAGGGAGGAGCCTACTACCCCTTCTCCTAAGCTTGGCTCCAACCAGGCTACTCCCGTGGTAGCTCTGGCACCAGGGCATAGTACCGCTGGTCTCTGCCCACTCAGCAGCCCACCGATCCGGAAGGCTAGTAAACCCCAGAGCCGTGGTGGAGCCCCTGGACATAGACAAGCCACCCACTACCCCAGGTGCAGTAACCAAATTTTGTGGGTGGGCCTCTCTGTTAATTATGTGTTGTGGGTGGGTTGCTGGACTAACCAGGGCACTGACCGACAGGAGGTCAGATACCCTGTTAGTCTGATTGGTAAAGGGGAGAAATGTGGTGGAACCAACCTCTCCACTGGCCACTGGAGGAGCCTGGTCGCCTGCCTCCTGCCGCTGGACTATGGCCCCATATTTAACACTGTTCTTTTTCCCTGCAGAAAGGCTTGTTCGTGCCTTTCTGCGGACCGTTAAAGTCATGAACACTGCTGAGCCGCCGACCTCCCTTTTCCTACCTGCAGTTAATTATCCGAACACCGGTCCATTCGGTACTTTACTGTTTAAACCATGCTACCCCAGATAGCTATGCCATGGAGCCCAGCCATATACCTAAAGACTATCGGAAAGACTTTGGCTCTGTGGCATTTGAACTGTATGTATGTGATCTGAGCGCCATCCGGTAGTAATGGGCGCTCAGATCTAAGCTATCTGGGGATAGGTAGAATGTGTATGTTCTATGTGATAAATGTAACCGTATGTATTTTTATGTCTTCTACTGTCTTTTGTCTTCTACTGTCTTTTTGTATTTAATGGAGTTTTGCCTCTGTCCTTGGAGATAATTGGATTACTTCCCAATTATCTCCAGGACAGAGAGCAGGGATTGGGATGCATTGTGGGATTGTAAGCTTGTGATTGGTCAATGTCCTATATGTTTCCCAGTTTCCTAATCGGTCCCCTAGGGGAGTGTCCACCAGTTGGGAGACCTGCATAAAAGCCGGGCAGCTAGCCCCAGTAAATCAGTTCTGCTTGATCCTCAAACTAAGTGTCGTCTCGTTCTTGGGGGGGAATTGGATTGTATGCTGTTACAGTGCGACTGCCAGGAGTGTAAACTGTTCGTATGGTTTTTCCTGTTCAGCTGTTTACAGCATTCGTGTGTTTCCTGTTCGGGAGCATTCCCCTGGTTCCAGTTCGGGAGATTGGTGAATTCATGTGTTTGCAGTTCGGGAGATTGGTGAATTCATCGGTTTGCAGTTCGGGAGATTGGTGATTGCAGTAGCTGCCTGTGCATCTAAAAAGGGGAATATCGCCTAAACGTTTTTTAACCTCTTGTGTGCAAAACGGTCCGTTACAGGAACTCAAATTGACTGGTCAAAATTTTGCCATGCCTTTTAACATGGAATAGTATAAAAATGACAAATGCAGGTGTAACGGACCGTTTCAGCATAAAAGGGAATAAAATCCGTTTAGGCGATAATCCCTTTTTCCCAAAAAGGCACAGCTACTGTAAAAGCACCAAAACTCACGAACTGTATATAGGTGAATAAGATAGCACTCCAGCTGGAACCTCACGAATAGCTGCTAGCAGATGAATAGGAAAAGCAGACATCAGCTTACACTCCTAGCAGTCAATCTCCAACAGCATACAGTGAATCCCCCTAAGAACGAGACAAGGCTCCGTGTGACACATAATCCCATTATACATACAGTTAAAACATACTTTTTACCCAACTTTCATAACTCTAAAACCATACATCACATTCACATAAAAATCCATATCCACAATCAATCCATTCAGGGGAACAACATATTAAAAATTGGCATGAATCAGACCAGGGGTTCAAAAGTTAGTAAAGTATCTTTTAAAACCCCTGGCAGCATGGCAAAAAAACATCCCCACAATGCATCCTGGTTTCATCCCTTCTGCCCTGGAGATAATTGGAGAAGTAATCCAATTATCCAGGACTAGAGGCAGACTCCATTAACCACATGGTTGCAAAACAACATAAAACTCTTTAAAATACATAAAGTCACATTTTATACATTAAACACAGACATTTAACATATCCCCAGATAGCTCAGGTCTGCGTGCACATTATTAGGTGAATGGCACGCAGACCACACAAATACAGTTTAATTGCCATGGAGCCAAAGTCTTTCCCATAGTCTTTCATTATATGAATAGGCTCCATGGCATAGCTATCTGGGGGGTATCACTGCTCACACAGGGCAAGTACCGAATGGCCCCACTGTATTTAAAGGGCCAGAATGAGTGACATGCACTCTGTTAGGGCCGAATACTGTTTGTAAAGGGCCCAATCTCCCAGGGCCATAGTCCAAAGGCAGCAGGCAGGCAACCAGGCTCCTCCAATACAATGTGGCGAGATTGGTTTCGTCACATCTCTCCCCCTTTCCAAAAAGACTAACAGGGTACCTGACCTCCTGCCGGTCGGTGCCCTTGTTAGTCCAGCAACCCACCCACAAAGCAAAAAAAACAGTACAGCCCACCCACAATAAATAGTTACTACACCTGGGTAGAGGAGAAGTCTGTCCATGTCCAGGTGCCTCACCACGGCTGTGTAGGGGACTGGTAGGCTGCCTTGGTGGGTTGCTGAGTGGGCAGAGACCAGCGGTACTCTGTCCTGGTGCCAGCACTACCACCGGAGTAGTCTGGTTGGAGCCTGGTTGCTGGAGACGGACTGTCTCCCCCTTAGTTGCATAGCTCTGCTGCTGAGGGGGGAGACCGGTTGTCTCCCCCTTGGATACACAGCTCTGTCGTGGGGGGGTAGGACCGACCATCCCTACCCCCTGTGTGGTAAGTGCAGAGACCACGGTCCCATCTGCACTGGTGGGGGGTTTACAGTCTCCCCCTGGTACATTAAGCTGCCGCTGGGGAGAGGGGGTAACAAGCTCCTCTCCCGATAGAACACTCTGCCCATTAATGATCCGCCGCTGGGGAGAGGTGGTAACAAGCTCCTCTCCCATACATATTTCTAGTCTTTGCGGAGGGAGACCGACTGTCTCTCCTCCCAATACAGAGTCCTGCCGCTGGGGAAAGGAGATAGGGCTCTCTATTCCCTGCTGGATACTCTGCCGCTGGAGAATGGAGACTGGGCTCCCAATTCCCGAAAAATCACGCTGCCGCTGGGGAGGGAGGACGCTGCTCTCCTCTCCCTGTTTTCCACATTGCCCTCCTGGCATATCACTCTGCTGCTGGGGGGCAGGAACAACTACCTCTGCCCCCTGTAACTCAGCCTGCCGCTGGGGAGGGAGGACACTGTTCTCCTCTCCCTGCACTTCACATTGCCCTCCTGGCATATCACTCTGCTGCTGGGGGGCAGGAACAACTACCTCTGCCCCCTGTAACTCAGCCTGCCGCTGGGGAGGGAGGATACTGCTCTCCTCTCCCTGCACTTTACACTGCCGCTGGGGAATGGAGACTGGGCTCCCAATTCCCTGCCGGACCGGTGCAGAGACCTCGGTCCCATCTCCACTGGCCACCTGGGGTTCTTCCCAGTAAAACTGTACAATATCTTCCCAGCTGAAGGGGTCTGGATCTGGGTCTGCGCTTCCCTGTTGAGCCTTCTCACTGGAGTGGAACAGATTTTGGTAGCCCTGTTCCAGCTCCATCTCTCGGGTTACTAGGTGGACCAGGTCTTGCTCTATCTCCTGAGTGTCGTCCCAGTCATACCTGCTCTCCCTCCACTCAAAGAGATCACTGAACCGGGCTTGTGTGGGGCTCCCAAATTCAGGCTCTGAGAAAGACTCCCATAACAAGCCAGGACCATCAAACTCCTCTCCCTCTGGCTTGTCATGCTCGGCTGTCCAGGGCAGGTGCTGTGCAACATACCACCAAAGCGCCTGGTAGGCATCCTCCAGCCACATCTCCTGCCATACCCGGAGCTCCAATTCTTTTACCCATTCCTCCCTGGGCTGATCTCCCAGGAAGGGCATCCGCAGGGCTAGTCGCTCCTGCAAACGCTGATCTTCCTTGGGAAGTCTCTCACCTCGTTGGTATTCCACAATGCCCAGTGCCTGGTACCAGATGCCTTTCCTTAATGCATCCCGGTCATCCATGTCACCCTCATCGTACTCCACTGCTGGTTCCATGCTGTTGCTTTTAGGATCGCTGTACTGGGACATGCATTGCCCTCAAATTGTAAAAATCCAAAGCAATGGTGTTCTGTAGCTGTCCTTCTGGCTGTAGGAACGATCCCGCCGCTTGCCACCAATTGTAACGGACCGTTTCAGCATAAAAGGGAATAAAATCCGTTTAGGCGATAATCCCTTTTTCCCAAAAAGGCACAGCTACTGTAAAAGCACCAAAACTCACGAACTGGATATAGGTGATAAGATAGCACTCCAGCTGGAACCTCACGAATAGCTGCTAGCAGATGAATAGGAAAAGCAGACATCAGCTTACACTCCTTAGCAATCAATCTCCAACAGCATACAGTGAATCCCCCCAAGAACGAGACAAGGCTCCGTGTTGAGGGTCAAGCAGTGGTCTGAGGTGCTGGGGCACCCAGCCTGGTTTTTATTACATGAGTACACATACAGGCCACACCCAGGGGGAGGCATAAAATAACCAATAGTATCACGGGTGCAACCCACACATCCCCTCCCCTTAGTGTGACACATAATCCCATTATACATACAGTTAAAACATACTTTTTACCCAACTTTCATAACTCTAAAACCACACATCACATTCACATAAAAATCCATATCCACAATCAATCCATTCAGGGGAACAACATATTAAAAATTGGCATGAATCAGACCAGGGGTTCAAAAGTTAGTAAAGTATCTTTTAAAACCCCTGGCAGCATGGCAAAAAAACATCCCCACAATGCATCCTGGCTTCCCCCCTTCTGCCCTGGAGATAATTGGAGAAGTAATCCAATTATCCAGGACTAGAGGCAGACTCCATTAACCACATGGTTGCAAAACAACATAAAACTCTTTAAAAGACATAAAGTCACATTTTATACATTAAACACAGACATTTAACATATCCCCAGATAGCTCAGGTCTGCGTGCACATTATTAGGTGAATGGCACGCAGACCACACAAATACAGTTTAATTGCCATGGAGCCAAAGTCTTTCCCATAGTCTTTCATTATATGAATAGGCTCCATGGCATAGCTATCTGGGGGGTATCACTGCTCACACAGGGCAAGTACCGAATGGCCCCACTGTATTTAAAGGGCTAGAATGAGTGACATGCACTCTGTTAGGGCCGAATACTGTTTGTAAAGGGCCCAATCTCCCAGGGCCATAGTCCAAAGGCAGCAGGCAGGCAACCAGGCTCCTCCAATACAATGTGGCGAGATTGGTTTCGTCACAGCAGGTGATACCATGTCTGTGTAATCTGGTCCAAATGTTTAATTAATAAGTAGATTAACTGGTATTTTACTGTGTTGTTTTACATTATATTTGAATCAGTTTGTCTCAGTATTGATACAGGTGGAAATGGCAGCGTAATAATATATTGATTGACTGATTTTTTGTTGAATACTGGCATTTTGTCCAAGAGCAATAGGAGTTGTCGTTCTGAGTTGTAGTTCTAAGAAGAAAAAAAAAAAAGAGGCTATGTTTCTCTGTTTTGTAAGCTCTGGCTGATCTCCAAAACAAATTCTTGTTCATTTGACAAATTTCATCATTCCTGTCCAGTTGCCAAGTTTTCTGATCTATCTTTAATGCTGATTGTCTATTTCTGTAAAAATCATCTTAGAGCAGTACTTATACATAGGTATGAAAATTGAATTTTGGAAGTGTCCATTTAAGATTAATCTATCACAAGCATCGGAACCTACAATATGTAAAACTGTGTTTCTTCTGTTTCTTTCTGTGACATTTATTTACTTATTTTGTTAATTTATTTTGGATCGGTTATGGTTTAGTTACCTTACATTCTGCAGGATGAATCAATCATTTAAAGCCACACATCGGTTGCAAATTCCAGATATAAGGACTCCTAGAAGAATCCCCATGAATATCAGAAGAGAGGTTCGTAATGGAACTACCTGTTCAGGTATTTACTCTATTGTTCTGGCAGAAGGTGAATTTTACCTGAAATAGTAAACCTGGTAGAATGGTCTGGGGACTGGAAAGCCCTTAACATACTTGCAATACACAGCATCAAAGTTACCTGAGCATATGAGCCTAAAAGAATACCTTTATTGCAGAAAGGAATTTATAAGGTTCCCCTTCACAACAGGGGAATCTGTGAGAAAATTCTGATCATTAACTCATTAAGAACCAAAGCATGACATATGCTAAAAGGATTGCCAACATTCAGGTCCCCAAGGGATAAAAGCAGTGGCGTCGCTAGGGGGGGGGGGCAGAGGGGGCCATGGCCCCCCCTACATCATGCTGTGCCCCCCCCCCCCCCAAATGCCAGCAACCTGCTGGCCATGTGTTTAAATTCTATTCCCTCGGGCTGTAACAGTGTGTTACAGCCCGAGGGAATGCAGGAGAGAAGAGCTGGAGCGGTGCTGGGGACTGTCTGTGGCCGGAGGGAGCACTGACAGGCTCCCTGGCACAGGCCCCGCCCCCAAATGAAGCCCTACCTCCCTAAAATAAGCCCCACCCCCACCGTTAAGCAGCAGCCCATGCTGCTGCTGCTGCAACGGACAGAAGATGGCTGACCCCCAGAAACAGGTAGGCTTGATGTGCTCACGTGTGTGTGTGTCTCTGCTAGTGAGGAAGCTTGTGTGTGTGCTTGTGTGTGTGTCTGTGTGTGTGTCTGCTAGTGAGGAAGCTTGTGAGTGTGTATGGACTCAGCAGTCTGTGTGTGTATGGACTCAGCAGTCTGTGTGTGTGTGTGTGTGTGTGTGTGTGTGTATGGACTCAGCAGTCTGTGTGTGTGTCTGTGTATGGACTCAGCAGTCTGTATGTCTGTCTGTGTGTGTGTGTGTGTGTGTATGTGTATAAATCAGCCTGTGTGCATTCAGCAACGCCTGTGTGCATTCAGAAATCTGTGTGTATGTGTGTGTGTATGTATTCAGTGTACTGTGTGTATGTACTCAGCAGTCTATCAATAATTAAAATTTTTATTCCTGTGAGTTGTTGTGTAGGAAGGGCCCCAGTGCACCGATTTGACCGGGGGCCCTTAACGATGTTAAGATGGTACTGCTTGTGTGTGTCAGTGAGCTTCTATTTAGTGAGCATGTGTGTGTCAGCGAGCTTGTCTTTAGTGAGCTTGTGTGTGTCCCTAAACTTCTTTGTAGTGAGCCTTGTGTTTTTACAAGTGAGTTTGTCTGTAGTAAGCTTGTGTGTGAGTCAGAGAGTTTTGTCTGTCAGTAAGCCTATTTGCGCATGTCAGTGAGCTTGTGTGCTTACTGTAAAATATATACATATTGACTTATAGAAATGGCATACATTTTTTTCCAGGGCTGCTTTGGATTCTCAGTTTGGCTCTGCCAGTGAGTGTGCTTACCGCTGAATCATCTGTGTGAGCTGCCGCACACTTTAGCCCTGTTACACGCGTCTGGGAGCTGCTGTTGACAGGTACTAGTAGTCTAGAGATTGGGACATGGGGTGCTCAGCTATCTGTATAATACAGATCTGTGTGTGTATAATATCCCGGGATAGTCAGTGTTCCTGTATAGTGCTGCTCTCTGTCTTGGGATATTATACACAAACAGACCTGTATTATACAAAGAGCAGCACTATACAGGGAGCACTGACTGTCCTGGGATATTATACACACAGCCATGTATTTTACAGAGAGCAGCAATATACAGGGAGCACTGACTGTCCCAATTTATTATACACACAACCCTGTATTATACAGAGAGCACTGACTGTCCAGGGATATTATATACAGACAGTAATTGATAGCTGTGTTTGGTTTTAATAATCCCTGGTGGAAAATAATGAATCCTCCACCAGGGATTATAAAAAAAACAAAAAACAACACATTGTGTCGGGGGCGGGGCTTAATATGCAGCAGGGGCGGGGTCAAACTGTGGCGAGGGCGGGGATGAATGTGCCCCCCTACTTTTGTCACTGGCCCACCATGTGCCCCCCCTAAAAATGAATCCTAGAGACGCCACTGGATAAAAGAGAATACAGTATATAAAATGTATGCTTTAAGGAAATGAATTCAGCTTTAAAGACTAAAAGGTTATGAACGGGCGAAAAATATTAACAGCTTTTAAATCAGGTAATGGCTTCAGCGTTGCCTACTTATGAGATCAATTAATAGCCCAATTTGTGCTCCTGCAACCAGTATGATCTACTAAGCTGTGCATTAGTAATCGGCATATATATGAAGGAAAAACACTGCCACCAATTGAAAAAAACATTCCATGCAAAAAACGCCAATTTTGGCCAGTGTTTGTGACTAAGTGGCTACTAAAAAAGACTGGACATACCCCATTTGCAATACCTTGGGTTGTCTACTATTGCAAATAGTATGCCATCATAGGGGTAATTTTCATTCTTGGGCTACCATAGGGTCACAAAGGCAACGTAAGCAATCTGGCGAATTTTAATGTGAAAAAAATGAAACACAAGCCTTATATTTGACGCTGTAACTTTTGAAAACACCATAATACCTGTACATGAGGGGTACTTCGCTGAACACAAATATTTGTGTTTCAAAACAGTAAATAGTATTGCAGCAATAATATCGTCCGTGTAAGTGCTGTTTGTGCGTGAAAAATGCAAAAAACGTCACTTTTACTGGCGGTATCATCGTGGTAATCATCATTTATGTATATAGATATATATATATATTTTGTTCTACGTGTATTTTGATATAAATATATATATATATTAATATCACAATACGGTTAGAACGAAATAAAACATATATTTTTTAATATTTTATTTTTAATTATTTTTTTTATTTTATTTTTTTACGTATTTACATTTTTTTTTATATTATATATAAATATATAACAATAATTATATATATATATATATATTTAATCAGTATCAGTCTACATGTAATTTGATATTAATATATATAATTATATATATATTAATATTAAAATACACCTAGACAGTGTATGTGTATGTATGTATATGTGTATGTATATGTGTATATATATATATAATATATATATATGATCTAAGTATATATATATTTTTTTACACTTATTTTAACTGTTGTTTATTTGAATTTAGCCAGCAGGGGGACTGTCATTACAGGCAGTCCCCCTGCTGGCATTGCTGCAGCCAGCTATCCCGGCCATGTGATTGTGAGGTCCTCGCAAGGACCTCACTCTCACATGGCCCGGGGGGGGCTGAAGAGGACGGAGGTGCCGCAGGGGGCTCCCTGGGAGTCCCCCCAACCACGATCGCCGGCGTGGGATCGTCGGCGACCGGGTAAGTGAAAAAAAACGGAGGGCGTACAATTACGTCCGGCGGCGTTTAGAGCCGCTTTAAAAAGGACGTAATTGTACGCCCTCCGGTCTTAAGGGGTTAAAAAACTGAAATAGAAAATCCACAGTAGGCAATCATTACTTACCCAGTATAACAGTGCATATGTATTTGCTAGAATTGGGCAGTGCTACATTTCAGCGCAAAACAGACCTTAGATCATTCGTATATACTAAATCTACCAATGCCGTATATAAATTGGGGTTATATAATAATACCAACCTGCATACAGATTATATGAATCACATACATTGTGAGAGTTTCTAACAGCACCTTATGCCCAGATATATCAGTTACATATACTGAGTCTGTTTAAACAGTAATCATACATAGCCTACCTCTGCTATATACAGTGACACTATGCCTGCACCCATATTAACCCCTTCAGGACCGGCCTGTTTTTGCGATGTTTGTACGTTAAGGACCAGAGCAGTTTTAACACTTTTGTGGTGTTTGTGTTTAGCTGTAATTTTCCGCTCTCTCATTTACGGTTCCCATACAAGTTATATATTGTTTTTTTCACGACAAGAAGGGCTTTCTTTACATACCAGTATTTATATTATGTCATATATTGTATTTAAAAAAAATAATGAAATATGGTGAAAAATAAAAAAAAAAACATGTTTTTGGACTTTTACTTGAAAAATCTTTTACTTATCTACAAAAGCTAATGAAAAAAACTGCTAAATAGATTCAAAATTTTGTCCCGAGTTTAAAAACACCCAGTGTTTACATGCTTTATTGCTTTTTTTGCAAGTTATAGGCCTATAAATACAAGTAGGAAATTGCTGTTTCAATATATATATATTTTAAATGTATCAATAGTGACATTGTTACACCGTTATCTGTCATAAATCCCCGAAACACACCTAACATGTACATATTTTTTAAAGTAGACAACCCAGGGTATTTAAAATGGGGTATGTCCAGTCTTTTTTAGTAGCCACCTAGTCACAAACACTGGCCAAAGTTAGCATTTATATTTGTTTGCGTGTTAAAAATGCAAAAAACGCTAACTTTGGCCGGTGTTTGTGACTAAGTGGCTACTAAAAAAGGCTGAACATACCCCATTTGCAATACCTTGGGTTGTCTTCTTTTGTAAATGGTATGCCATCATGGGGCTAATTCTCATTCCTTGGCTACCATACGCTCTCAAAGGCAACCTAACCAATCTGACAAATTTCAATAAAAAATAAAAAAGTAAAATCAAGCCTTATATTTGACCCTGTAACTTTCACAAACACTATAAAACCTCTACATGTGGGGTATATACTCAGGAGACTTCGCTGAACACAAATATTAGTGTATCAGAACAGTAAAATATATCACAGCAATAATATCCTCAGTAAAAGAGCTGTTTGTGTGTGAAAAATGCAAAAAACTTCACTTTCACTGACAATATCATCGCTGTGATATGTTTTACTGTTTTGAAACACTAATATTTGTGTTCAGCGAAGTCTCCCGAGTAAAACAGTACCCCCATGTACAGGATTTAGGGTGTCATAGAAAGTTACAGGGTTAAGCACAGTGCTAGCAAATTAAATTATCTGGACTTTTGGCCTGGGTTGGCAGGCAGGTCCCTCAAATTGCAATCATTAAAATTACTTAATTAGGTAAAAATATTACATAAATATGCACGTGGAATTTTAATATATATACATATTTATATATTTGACGTCTACGTGTATATTTATGAAATTATTAATGTAATTTTGTATGTGGACATATATGTGGGAAAGAGGCTGAACCCTGGCCTGGCTTCATGTAGGCAGTATATCACATTCATCCCCTGAGGGGGTACCCAAGCTGGCCTGTTGCTGGGTCTTCAGGGATAAGAGGCTGAACCCTGGCATGTAGTGGACCATTTTCATCCCTTTCAGGTTGGATCATAGAAATACTTGTTAGAAGGATTATTAGGCGCATAAACGTTGACTAGCGTATAAATTTCTGTTTGAATTTTAATTATCAGTATTATAACTCTAGCTTCCTCATCTATTTCTTGGTAGATAATTTTAGCATTTATATCCTCACTTATCATGATAGCTACCCCTCTTTTTCTCTGCTTCTCTAATGAGGCGGATACCACTATTGAGAACCTTTGTGGGATAAATCTTAGATTATCATCTCTTTTCCAATGCGTCTCTTGTAAAAAAATGATTTGAGCTTTTTCTCTCTTAATATAGTCAAACAGAATCGCTCTCTTACTAGGGGAATTTAGGCCCTGAGAATTTAACAATATAATTTTAACCATTACACTTTTTTAACCTCTTATCGAATTTCTCCAAGATCCAATATCCGTATCTGTATTCTTGTTGAACTATTTTTATATATTTCTTCCGTCTGAAAATGCGCCCCCGCTCCTATACCAGTCATACACCACCCCCTCATATAAGAGAGGCATTCATACAAATAACCCTGAGTCATGAACTCTAGGTATAGATCCATAAGGGAAAAAACCCTAATTGGAATCGTGTCCTCATCAGGATAACTCTTAGATAAGGAGAAAATAAGAGCTGATAATTATTAAATTATTACTTCGCCTTCTAAAGTGCCGTAGAAATATCCCAAACCTCCCCCCAACAACAATGTTAACCAGACCTTTTACTCTTCAAAATTTGAAATCACCTACTATAAGACAACCTGTCCCACTCTTTGGTCTCACAATTATTTGAAGTTCCCTCCCTTCTTTATCCCCGACTTTCACCTTAGAACCAGTGATGGGAATACTTCTAATACTAAGTCTTTCTACACATGTGGCAATAAAGTGGAAACCACCTTCACAAAAAATAATAAGATACAACCTGAGGTATATATCCAAAATTGGGGGTGAGAGGCCTGATTTACACTTTTGTTTGTGGGTGCATTACTTACTCCACAATTTATTATTATAATCTTACTGTGTTACGCTATGATATACACTTTTTATCATTCCAGATTTTATTACATTCTTATATAGAATATTCCAATTTTGGATATATTCCTCAGGTTGTATCTTATTATTTCTTGTGAAGGTGGTTTCCACTTTATTGCTTCCTGCTTTCTACTTCTGGTGTTAGTGAGGTTCACCTGGAACCACTTTCAATTTAGCAGTTCTATTGCTTATGGTTAGTGGGTATACTACTGTCTTGTCACTTTTCTTCACGTGGTTCAAATTTATCATCTTGTGCAATTGTTATATTTATCTATTTTCCTTATATCATTCTAAATGCTACAAAATTGGAAAAGGATAACCTATTCTAATAAAAATTAACCCAGTGATGCATAAATGTCACATCCATTAATTCTATTACATGTTCATCTTAATACTTTATCTAACATCGAAATTTTAATCATCTTGTGTAAGTGTTAATTGTATCTGTTATCCTTTGAATTTGTTTAAAGTTCTACCCTATCATAGAAGGATACCCGATCCTAATAGATTTAAAATTAACCCAGTGATAAATATCATTACCATTGATTCTGTTGCCTTATATTCCTCTTAATACTTTTCCTAACAGCAAGCCTTTATCAACAAACCAACGTGCTATTATATATCATGATTTTCTCCTAAATCGTGAAAAGTGATTCAAATTCAGTTATTAACATACTAAACCTTTTTCGTTTAAATAAAATATTGGTTCAATCTAAATACAAATCAGGAGACTTCATGTTACTTATTTTAATTCTCTCCATAATTAAACCATATTTTCCAACCAATTTATAACCTTTTCAGGTGAGTCAAATGTGTGCATAATCCCATCTTTAGTAACTAAAAGTTTGGTTGGCAAAAGCCATCGATATTTTAAATTATTTTCCCTTAAACGCAAGGTAGCTGGTAAGAATTGTTTCCTCGCTTTCCTTGTCTGGAAAGACAAATCCGGGAAGACCTTTATATCATTACATTTGCCTTGATCTCTTTTCCATTGTCTTGCCACTTTTAAAAAAATTTCTCTAAAGGAATAAGAGTGACAGGCGATGATTATATCTCTTGGAAGATCAGCTGGAAGTGTTCTTGGTTTATATAGTCGGTGTGTTCTTTCAAGAAAGTCCATTTTATCATCAATATTTATTTTGAGAGCCTTAAAAAACTCTGCAAGATAAATTGCCAAATTTTCTTGTGAGATGGATTCAGGAATGTTTCTTATTCTGAGGTTATTTCTTCTACCTCTATCTTCTTTGCTTATAGAGCTCTCTTCCAAATCATTTATCTTCGTTTGTTGTTTCTCAATAATCTCACTTTGCTTCTGTAGGAGAAATTCTAAATTTTCTATTTTTTGTTCGTTAACTTCGACTTTTTGATCGATAGACATATCTTGCTTTAGACTTGCAAAGCTCTCCGGCATTTCTATTTTTATTTGTTCCAGTTTTATATCTAGACATTCTTTTTTTTTTTTTTTTTATAATTCTTTGGTTTTTGTGTGTTGCTTAACAGAAGGTATAGTTACTGTGAGGAAACCAACCTCGCCACTGGGCATTGGAGAAGCCTGCTTGCTAGCCTCCTGCCCTGCGACTATGGCCCTGGGGTGTATTAACCCTGTAAGAAGGGTATTTGGGCACAATGGATGTTTATATGCTGTTCCTGGCCATTTAAATACTGTGGAGCAGTATTGCAACTTTAAATTGGCACTTCGGATACAGTCGAAGTGCCGAAGTAGTCGAAGTGGCCGCCATTCAACAAACGAACACGTGGCGGTGGCCATTTTAACTTATTTGAACGCGGTCAGCGGTGTGTGCAGCCAAATCTATGGAACTGTTTGCGGCTACCCAATTGCACGAACACTGCTGACCCGTACCTTCTTCGACACTGCGGCTGGAGACTAAGTCCCGTTCGAAGATTCGAACACTTGTTCGAATGGGACTTAGTCGTTTTTTTAGCCTGAAATAGACCGACCGCACAGCCCAAATCTATGGAACTGTTTTGGGCATGAAAATGTGCCTGCGGTCGGTCATAAAGGACTTCCGACTAACTTTTTATCTACTGGAGGGATTTGTCTGATTTTTGAGAGTGTTTGTTTAAAGTGTGCTGATTCTAAATATGTAATTTATGAAGATTGGATGTATGGTTTTAAAGTTATAGCACATGTATAAAAACTGTATTTTCCTGGCTGTAATAATTATGTTAACTGGTTATCTAAGGGGAGGGAATCTGTGGGTTGCAACCATTATGCTATTGGCTATTTTACACCTCCCCTGTGGGCGGTCTTATATGTGTAAGATGGAAATAAAAGCCAGACTGGGTGTGCTAGCACCTCAGATCATCTTGTGCCTTCATGAAGTTTCGGCTCATGTTTGGGGGATTGGAGAACTACACTCTGGGGATTGCTATAATCACTATACTCCCCAGGGTATAATCGCTGTGCTCTGCTAAGAGCTTGTTCCTGTTCCTGCTCTCTGGAATTCGGAGAGGTCCACCTACTGGAAGCTGGACCCTGGTCTTGGGTCCAGAGTGGGTGGAGTCGGCGAGACCCTAACCAAGCTGCGGCGGTTCGTGGGGTCAGCAGTGGTTATGGTGTCAGGCAGAGTGCTTGGAGACCTCGGAAAGCACTAGGAGCATCCGTCAGCGGAGGGTACCCGGTCGGGGTGCCAGCGGTTCCGTTACAGTTACCACATGCAATAGTGAACATTATTATATATATCAGCATCTGATTATCAACGCATATGTAGTAATTTGGCACAATTTTTTATATTTTTGAAAACGTTATGAGACCTAGGAAGTAGGTTGGTGTAATATTGGGTATGGTTACGCCAGTTGGTACATGAGTGTCGTTCCCTAGGTCATGGGGTGGTAAAGGAGGCGTGATCCATAGTGGGTGGTTTTGTATTAAGTCAGCTTTAAGCTGGGAGCTGAGGTATCGCATTGTCTCCTTCATGGATCTGTAGTAATGTCAAGTGACCAAGTGTCAAGTGGTCTGTGTTGTCGGTCGGTTAGTCTTGAGAGTAGCTTGTCAGGAGGCCTTTTCCTTGGTCCGTTTGAGCTACTCTTGAGAGGTAGTAACCCTAACCTAGGGGTTGTCGGGGGGGGGGGGGTTGTGTTCTGTGTCGCAATACACATTCCTCTAGTGCACTAGCGTGTCAGCGACATCCCTGGCATGCTCTTAGAGCGTCATTTGGGTCAGGTTTTTAACTAATGAGTCATCAACAAAACTTAAGTAATAGAAGGTAAAAAGTAATAGGAGAAAAACCTTAAGTCTCTGGGTCCCAGGCGGGAGAGGCGTTCTGGGTGTTCTTGGTTGGCAGACCCAGTTTTGGTAGTAGCGCGGTAGCCTCGGATCCTGTAGCGATTTTGTATGTGTTTCCTTGGTGTGTAACCAAGAGGTGGCGTGGGTTTCCCCACCGATATGGTTTTCCCATTGAGCGTAGCTGGCTGGTGCAGTCACTGAGGGTTTTTCTCCATTGGAGAGTGGCTCTAGTTAAGTCCTGATAAAAAGTCAATTGGGACTCCTCGAAGTTGAGTGGCGTCTTGCCTTTGAGTGCCGACATTATGTGCCCCCTATCTTGGGGAAGGATGCAGCGGACTATGACGTCTCGTGCGAGGGGTGTAGATGCCCTTGTTGGAGTGGGTAGTCGGTATATTCCGGCAAAAGTGAGTTTCCTTTCCACCCCGGGGGGAAGTATTGATTGCATGAGACGTCTCACGTACTGAGGTAGATCCTCCCTGGAGACTGAGACAGGGATACCTTGGATTTTAATGTGGTTGCGTCTGTGTTTGTCTTCTTGAGCTGCTATTTGAACCTCTAAGTTTTGTTGATTGTGTAGTAGTTGGAGGAGGGATTGTTGCAGCGAGGTGATTTCCCTTTGGATCCCTTTCACTTCTCCCTCAGTGTGTACTACCTTTTCAGTGATTTGTTGCATGCTGGTTTTAAAGGTAGGTAGATCTGCAGCTAGTAGGCTTTGTATTTCTTGCAGCATGTTTTGCATATGCTGTAGGTCCTGTTTGGTGGCCGGTTCAGTGACACCCTGCTGGGGTGTGGGTTTTAGTAGTGTAGCCCCCTGAGTGCTTTGTTCCACTGAGTTAGACTCTTGTGGGGAATCAGGGCCTTGTGCGGCCGCCATTTTGGCGGGTGTTTGCTTCAGGAGCATTATGCGTATATCAGGCTGTGAAGTACCTTGTTGGGGTTTCTGGGATCTGCGCCCCATCTCTAAGGTTCCGTGGTCGGAGCTGTGCTGGGATGTGTCCCACGCGTCCTCCAGGAAGTCCCCGCCCGGCAGATAACCCAGGCCGTAGTGGGCTGATGGGAGGTAGGCCCGGGCTCTGTGTTTTGGCTTTGCCTGCTTCGGAGTGTACCGAAAGGGCATTGGTCGATTTCGGGGGATCTCCCCTGTGCTATGCTGGTATTTGTGTTGCTGGATGTCAAGGTTGTTGGCAGATTTTCGTTAGATTGGGCCCGTGAGTATCGGAGCTTGCAGAAATAGTGTCTGGCCCATCTCGCTACCAGGCTCCACCCCCATCTAGACATTCTTTTAAGTACGCTGGGGTGATCATTTGTCTTTCATCTAAGCGTTCCTGTGATTCTATCTCATTGAGATCTCCTGTGTGCTTACTTAAAGCCGTTTTATTTGGCGTTGATGTTGAAGAAATTTCCAAGGTACTTTTATCTGCTGGGCATTAAAAAAAATTTGAGAGTCTCTTTTCCTGTTTTTCTTTTTTTTCTCTCGATCTTTTTTGGGAGAGGTTTTGTATCTTGTCTTTGATCAGCTGTTTTCCTTGTTGCCATAATTCTAGTCTGTTTTGCCTCTATTTTCTCATATTTTTCCCCTTAGGGAGCTTTATTTAGCAAAAAAGCCCTGCCAGACGTTTCTGGTATTTATCACTTTAAAAGAGGTATTAAGTTCTTTTCTTTTTCTTTATATATACACAACGTCTCCCCTTCTCTACCTTCTTTGTCTTCAGGCAGATTAATGAGATTTCTATTATACTTTACTTTCCATTCCCCTTTTCTGTTTTTTTTTTCATTATCCTTTACTTTTTTTCTTCACCCCTTTTTTTTCTCTTTTCCTTTTTCCTCTTTTTTTTTAAACTGCTTCTCCTTCTGCTTTCTTTCCTTTTTTTTAACTTTACAGCTAGATCAATTTTACCTCATATGAGTCTCTTTTCCAGGTATTTAAATTCAGTCTGCACTCTTTATTTCCATTCACGTTGCATAACACCGTTCTAGGTGTAAGCCTTCATACACGGCAACACCGAGCATCGTGCTCGTTTTCAGCCGTAGTAACTCAGTTGCAGCCTAAAGACATGAAGTGACATGAAGCAAAACTACCTCTCTTGGCACATGAATCCAGTCAGCATACTCGTCCAGTCGGGATACTCGCAGAGACAAGCACTTGAATATTCTGGCAGATAGCTGGTAGCGACTCCTTCTCTCCCGCGTGGGACTCCAGCTCAGCTCAGTCCGGCGGCGTGCACGCCACGCTATGTGCCCTGCATGACGTCACGTCATCATCCCCGCCCCGGTTTGTATATATATATATATATATACACACACACACACACACACACACAATTATTTTACATTTATTTAATTATTTTTACTTTTTCAAATTATTTATTTTTATAATATTATACACACAATATATGCAGGCCAGGACCACCGGGCTCATTACAAGCCCAGCATTCCTGTTGGGGACCGGGAGCAAGGGGTTACCTTTGCAGCAGCTCCGTTCAGCTTCCCCAGTCTAAATCTTGTGAGACCCACGGCTGTCAGAGCCAAATCTAACAGTAATATCAAAGGGGAGAAAAGTAGAGAGGGGCTCTGTAGAGTTAACACAATCGCAACACCAATGCATCATTTATACATTGCTACTGTCAAAGGTATTATATATTGTGTCAGGATGAGAACAATTCACAGTATTAGAGGTTTTATTCCCATGTTAATTTATAAACGCATTATAAAAATTGTACTGTGTCAGTTATCTGATGTTTAACAAAATCTGGTTTACTGACAAAACTATTTTTCTATTCTGCACATGAGAAAGGTTTCTCTCCTGTGTGAGTTCTCTGATGTGAAACAAGATTTGAGTGTCCGCTAAAACTTTCCCCACATTCAGAACTTGATAAAGGTTTCTCTCCTGTGTGAGTTCTATGATGTTTAACAAGAGTTGTGTAATGTCTAAACCATCTCCCACATTCAGAACATGAGAAAGGTTTCTCTCCTGAGTGGGTTCTCTGATGTGAAACAAGATTTGAGTGCCCGCTAAAACATTTCCCACATTCAGAACATAAGAAAGGTTTCTCTCCTGAGTGGGTTCTCTGATGACTAACTAGAGATGTTTTATGTCTAAACCATCTCCCACATTCAGAACATGAGAAAGTTTTCTCTCCTGTGTGTGTTCTCTGATGACTAACTAGAGATGTGTTATGTCTAAACCATCTCCCACATTCAGAACATGAGAAAGGTTTCTCTCCTGTGTGGGTTCTCTGATGTGTAACAAGATGTGAGTGCCCGCTAAAACATTTTCCACATTCAGAACATGAGAAAGGTTTCTCTCCTGTGTGAGTTCTCTGATGTTGAACAAGACCTGAGTGCACGCTAAAACATTTCCCACATTCAGCACATGAGAAAGGTTTCTCTCCTGTGTGAGTTCTCTGATGTGAAACTAGAGTCGGGTTATTGCTAAAACATTTCCCACATTCGGAACATGAGAAAGGTTTCTCTCCTGTGTGGGTTCTCTGATGTGTAACAAGATGTGAGTGCCCGCTAAAACATTTTCCACATTCAGAACATGAGAAAGGTTTCTCTCCTGTGTGAGTTCTCTGATGTAAAACAAGAGATGAGTGCAAGCGAAAACATTTCCCACATTCAGCACATGAGAAAGGTTTCTCTCCTGTGTGAGTTCTCTGATGTGAAACTAGAGCCGGGTTATTACTATAACATTTCCCACATTCAGCACATGAGAAAGGTTTCTCTCCTGTGTGAGTTCTCTGATGTAGAACCATGTGTGACTGCCAGCGAAAACATTTTCCGCATTCAGAACATGAGAAAGGTTTCTCTCCTGTGTGAATTCTCTGATGTGAAACTAGAGCCGGGTTATGGCTAAAACATTTCCCACATTCAGCACATGAGAAAGGTTTCTCTCCTGTGTGAGTTTTCTGATGTAGAACAATGTGTGAATGCCAGCGAAAACATTTTCCGCATTCAGAACATGAGAAAGGTTTTGTGTTTATGATCTCCTTTGTAGACATAAAGGGTTCTGAGAAATTGCTTGAGTTTGGAGAGCTGGAATCCTTGGTTGTCTTATTAAAAGATTTCTTCATAATCTTGCTTAGTATAGTTCTGTTGGTGTCCTGTTCTTTAGAAAAACTTCTGCTGCCGGCAATATCTGAAACAAAATGTACTGGGAGTTATGAAAAAAAATAATCTATCTATAACTGGTGTATGGTTTACAATACTTAAAAAATGACTTTATTTTCATGAAACATCAGAAATATGACTATGTAACATTATGGTGATTAAGTAATACCTTAAAAAAATATTTGTGTGCTCTAATTCCCATTATAATATAACAATTGTAAATACAAACTTACTTTTATTCACTTGGAAAAATGTAAAATGACACTATGCCTAACGAACAACGTAAAAATCATAATGTTGCCTACTCGGTTACCAGACAAGCCAAGAGAGCACTTTTCAGAGAAAATATTTTCCCAAACAAGGGGAACATTCACTACATATGAGCCAGAAGGAGACTTAGTTTATTTTGATACAGGAACTCCACACACTGGACCGGCCACTATCTCCTTTCCTCGCTGTCAATTCGGCTATACTATACGGATTCGAGCAATATTTGCACAACTTGGGCGCTCAAATCCGGGCTATAATACTTGTGGAGGTTCTTATCAAACTTGTATACTGTAACAACCTCCTACCATGTTGCCTGGGAACCTCTACCTTTTCTTTTCCTGCCATCATCCACATTGCCCTGTACCCAAGAACAAAGACTTTCTGGCCCTTCAACTGTTTTGTGCAAAGGATTGGTACGTTTGATATGGCACTTCGGATACAGTCGAAGTAGACGAAGTGGCCGCCATTAGACAATCGAACACGTGGCGGCGGCATTTTTAATTCAGTCGAACCTGTACCTTCCCATTCGAACGCACGTTCAAATGGGACTGTGGCGAAACCAGCTTCGCCACTGTGAACTGGAGAGGCCTGGCTGCTAGCCTCCTGCCCTGCGACTACGGCCCCTGGACATATTGCTCTATAAAAACCATATTTGGGCATGTAATAATGTATATGGCTGCTACTGGCCCTTTAAAATCATCTATGAACAGATTGGGACTTTTGGGACTACTGTCCCTTTAAGACTGTGAAGCATATTCTAGTGTACTGCCTGTAATATTGTATATGTATTCATGTGTTAAGTTTAACCTGGGTGATATGTATGCAGCATTCACCTGATTGTTCGGTAGAATCACTCCATTCATTATATTGAGTGAAACTACCGAACAACCAGACCACCCAGGAATAAGTGTGCCTCCAATTACCGTTTACAACAATGTTGCAAACGGGTAATTGGCAATCAGTGTAATGTATTCTTTGTCCTCTGGGTGGCCGCCATTCAGGAAACATGTGGCGGCGGCCATCTTAAACTACCGAACAGCGGTGTTTTGCCGTCGAGTGTCTGGAACTGAAATCGGACACTCGACTAGGCAAACACCGCTGAGACCTCCATACTTCCAGAAATTCGTATAAAAACTACCGAATGACCAGCCGTTCGGTAGAAAGAACCCCACAAACAAGGGAATTCATTCAAACCCTCTCCAGGCTCTATAACACAGGCAATTCGTCTGTTTTCATTCCCTTGTTTGTGACCGACCGCAGGGCCAAAATGCATGGAACTGTTTTCGGATACTTTACCCATGCGGTCGGTCAAATCTTTGGAACCTCATATCTCCCGAACCATTCATCCGAATGACCTGATTCTTGGATATGTTGTCCCCCTGAATAAGGGCTATCAGGGGATACCTGTTGTGGAGGTGTAGCATATGTATTTGGGGTACATCCAGGAATTGGGGAAAAGGGTGTACGGTATAATTATGTTAAGTGCTAATCTAAGGGGAGGAAATGTGTGGGAGGTACATCCATGTGATTGGTTAAATTCATCCTCCCCCTGGGAGTGTCCTGTATGTACTTGTTTGTAATAAAAGCCAGACTGGGTGTCCCAGTCCAGAGTTCTTGCTTAACCCTCAAAGCGATGTGTCGTCTCGGTCTTTGGGGGAATGGGATTGTATGCTGACTGCCAAGAGTGTAAGCCGATGTCTGCTTTTCTTGTTCAGCTGTTCCAGTGTTCGTGTGGTTCCAGTCGGGAGAATGGTGTTTGCAGTAGCTGCCTGTGCATCTGGAAAGGGGATTATCGCCTAAACTGGGTTTTATCCTCTTGTGTGTGAAACGGTCCGTTACAGGGACTTTGTCATCTTTTTAATGTAAAATAGACCTCCACTTAACTAACGAACACCGCTGAAACTTAACCCCGTTTTCACTTCGACACTTTGACAGAAGTCGAAGTGCGTTCGACTATTCGAATGCCACCTTCGGATGGGACTTTGTTATTTTGCAGGGCAGAAATAGACCGACCGCACAGCCTGAATCTGTGTAACTGTTTTGGGCATACAGACAGACATCCAAAGACACTTTTTAATATTTCTGGAACCCCTGAATGGATTTGCACGAATTTTGAATATGTTTGTCCCCAAGTTGTGTTGTTCATAAAAATGTTTTATTCCTGTATGATGAAAAATCTGAAAGTTATAAAAATGCATAAAAAGTATAAGTTTTAGCTTGGAGATAATTGAGGATACAGTAAGAAACTCAATTATCTCCCAAGCAGAGTGGGTTGTAACCATTGTCTGATTGGTTAATATCTAATTGTCTGCGGGTGTCTCCCTTGCATGAGAGCACCGCATAAAAGCAGAGTACCTGTCATTAAAACCTCAGTTCTATTTTACACTTCAAAACGTTGCTTTGTCTCGTTATTGAAAGGGAACCTGCTCAGCTAATCACTAGCTCTTTTAAGAGCTCTACCTCTCCCTCTCTACTTGGATCCAGCTGATAGAAAGAAGGCTACTCCATTACTACACAGCATTTTGCCAGGAAGAAGGACGTCTCCAACGGCTGATACCCCATCTCCACTGAGGTAGCCGTTACATATACATTTTGGGGTGTTTTGTGGTTTTGTATTGTACTTCGAATGCCTGGGAGATAATTAATTTAAGCAAAAGCAAGCACACTTATCTCACAGACGTAGAGGCGTCTGGGCATGCTTACTGTAAAACTGAATGGAAACCCCATTTCGGGGGTCTTTGTATATAACCAGGCAACTTGCCCTAATAAAACAAACATTCTGATTTACCCTTCATCAAGTCTTGGCTGATGTTTGGGAACACAAGAGCTATATCACACTATCACATTGCGGGACTAGGGAGACTCTTCCACAGATATATTCAGTCAGAGTATAGGGGTTACGGAGTTACAATTAAATCACATGTATCTAAAACAAAGTGTACTTGCCATATGTGTGCAGACCTTCTTTCTACATTTTGAATCCCTTTACACTTTTTAACCCTTACTAGTACACATGTTTTGTGGCAGCATTGTAACATGACAAAAAAACCTCAACCCCAATATGTAGAATAAAAACAAGGCGCCAACCTCAAAGCTAGATGGACACGTCTAAATCTGCTCTGAGCGTGCCTACAGCTAATCCCTATTCATCGGGCTCCTGACTAACCATGGGACATCCAAAACATTCTCTATTGACCTAACAACCGCCTGGCAAAAAATGTACCTGGAAATCTGGGGCCTTAAAATTTTTCACGATAATGCAGACCTACAACATGGTGCCGCAGGCCCAATATGATGCCAGAATCCTCCCAAGGCCGATCAGCCTCCTCAAGCCATGAGAGCTTGGACCACCTGATATCCAAATCCAACCTGGAAATAAGCAAACCCTTGAGAAATCTGCTGTAACAGAACCCCTGTTATTGTCTGGCCCACAGACTTGAAACATTGTAACCCCCTGGATTTGTTACCATTGCTATATTTAACATATGAATGGGAAAACTAATGATACTGCTAACCCATTCGTATGAACAAACAAACTGCGGAACCAGAGATTACCCAGCCTAGGCGTGTGTCACCATTTAACTCCTTGACTCTGCCGGACCGCAAACCGCAAACGTTCTAAGTGGTTCACTGGGTGGCCGTCGATTCGTATTTACGAACACGTGGCAGCGGCCATCTTTTTTTGTTGAACGGTGTTTGTCCAGCGGTGTTTGGTTGTCGAGTGTCTGGAACTATTTTCAGACACTCAAACTCGTGAACACCGTTGAGAATTCCAGGACCACTTAGTTTTGCACACATTCATACGAACGAGGCGGCGTTTCGGTAAAAGTATTGCACGAACGAGGCGGCACACGACCAGCAAAGTCACTAACAATAATAAGCATGACTGTTCAGTATTTTAATTGTACGAAAAGGGACCGGCCGCACCAACTGAATGCATGGAACTATTTTGGGCAGGAGTCTCGTGTGTGGCTTGGCAGGGATGGGACTTCCAGTTATCGCCCAAACCCCTGAACCGATTCATATGATTTTTGAGTATGTTTGTCCCCTAATTATGCTTGTTCAGAAAATGTAAGTTTTATTGAATGTATAGTTTTGGTGTTATAAAAATTGGTTAAAAAGTATATTTTTCGCTTGGAGATAATTGAGCTGATACAGCAGTTAACTCAATTATCTCCCGGCAGAGGGGAGGAATGTACAGTAATGACTGGGACTGTTTCACTGTGTAACTGTAAATGATTGGTCATTACGTTTGTGTCTTCGGTGCCCAACAAGGTCCACATGGGGTGGTAACCTTGTGGGAAAAGTTGTATAAAAGAAATGATTGTGTGCCCATTCAATCAGTTCTGCTTAACCCTCAATACGTAGCCTTGTCTCTTTATTGAAGGGAACCTGCATCCAGCTAAATCACTAGCTCTTGTAAGAGCTCTGCCTCTCTCTCTACACTGATCCAGCTGATGGGATATCGGGAATACTCTGCAGCACAGCCTCTCGCCGGGAAAAGGATGTCTCCATTGGCATACACCCCTCTAACAACCTGAGACATTGCCAACATGATAAAGAAACTCGAGGTCTCCTTTCAAACCTATCTGGAGGCCTTAGGCACCGACATCCACCACATCAGTGAAAGAGTGCGCTGAAAGACGCAATGATTTACTTCACACCTACGTACAGCAACTACAAGCCACTGTATACTCCCATTCCTCTTACATGTCAGCCATGCATAGATCCTTTGATGATAACAACCGAGGAAGACACAACAACCTCCATATGAAAGGCTTACCGGAACAAGACAGGGAAGACCTCGTAAGTGTGAAAAAAGGAATTATAAGGGATATCGGGCGCTCCAAATGAATGATAGTACAGGTGCAGCCTAAAAACACTCCAAGTGCAAAAAAGTGTCAAAGTGCACACAGTGAGAATTATTCTTTACCTTTAAAATAAAAGCGAAATGTGTGGGTCTTTCTATTGATATAACCCTAAATCATAAAAATACAAAGCAGAGGAACCATAGTGTAACCTGTATACATAAATATAACAGTGATAAAATAAAAATGGAACACACACTTTACAGAGCCTTTAGAGAATGGCTCTGAACTGTAAAGGCAGGTCATCCACAATAGGGATAGTTGCAGTGGTGTATCACTGGAACCTTGGAGTTTCAGAGTAAAAACTGGAACCAGGAACCAAATCAATGATGTAAAAAGGTATTTATTCCAAGTTGTAGTTGAAACATAAAATAAAATAGCACAACGCATTTCGACCTTAAGAGAGATCTTCCTCAGGTGCAGTCTACCTAGAAACTGACATAACAGGCTTTATATACCCTAATACTAAGTAAACATAACAAACAACAGGTGAATATATGAAAAACTTTCATATATGGTTCGGACCGGTTGTAATCCGCCTTACCCAACATGGTGGCTCATCCGGTTTCGGTCACATACGGAAAAGAAAATGCTGCTAACTAAGATGTCTGTGTGTCATATCATATGAGGCGGCAAACTTCAATTGGAGGTTTCCAGCATCTGTATTGTACATGGGCGGTCTTTGTGTCGGCTCTGGTGGAACTTACTTGAATCAGATTATCCATATGTTTATAAAGCATGCGTGTTGCAAATGGGAGGTCTTGTCCAATAGTGAAGGGTTAAACCCAACACATTGTCTGTATCCAAGCTGACTATTTTTGTCACGGACATATACTAATAAACTCTTAAATTACCTAATTTCCTTTAAACATTGTTATTTCAGCATTTGTCTCCTAGAACTGTTTTGCGTTTTTCCATTAAGAGGTACTGGTGTCTCTCTCCTTTATATTTTCATTCGGCAGGGTGCATATTTATACAGCTATATACTCCTGTTCATACTCCTCCTATAGCTCCCTGAGCTCCTTATATCTCCCTTCCAGAGTGGGTTATTTATTTGTTATTATTATTATTATTTCGTTCATTATCTCTCTTCTGTTCATGATTTTGTATACCGATTAAATGATTATTAAATTTTAACAGACAACTGAGATCTATATCTCACCAGTGTTTCCTGGACGTTCGGTCCTAGGTTTACACTTCTTTTTTTCTTTTTTCTATACAGTATAAGGGTTATCCCCTACTGAGATATGATCTGGACACACTGAATTTATCCCAGTCAGGGTTTTTTTCTCTTTTTCGTTTTTCCATTAAGCAAACAATAACTCAGTGCTAAAATGTTATGTTAAAGGGGACACATCTGTTTGTTTCTTTCCTTCTCAGGCTTTTTGATTTGAATGGACATTGTCTCTTTACACGTAATTTGTACTATATAAGAAATGTAAAGGCGGTCATTAAACGAGTAACTTTGAATAAGCTGACTTGATGTGTATCATCTCCGTGCTTTCAAAGTTCTCCCTCAATATTGAAGACAGAGCAGTGAATATTCCAAGTGGCGGACAGCGGATGCTGAGATATAGGAGAAAAACACTTCCAAGGGAGAAGGATCGATTAACCCTTCCAGCTGGTGTCAGAAGTGGGATGGAACCAGGAGCACTAAGGGGTAAGTGTCTTGTGTCTATTTGACGCTGGTCCCTATGCCCCTGGTCTCCACATTGTTGCATCCTTCGGTAGAAAGGGTTGTGAAGTGTTTTTCTCTAGGAGTCTGCAGTAGACTCATGAATAGAAATATATAATATATATATATATGCCTGCGGTAGGCTAGGTCTGCGGTAGACCATATGGGAAAATGTATTTAAACCTAGGTTGTTTATCAGGTCCTCCTCTGCCTTTTGCATTTTTGCTCTCTGTATGTCTTGCATGTCTTATTGTATGTAAATAAATATTTGTTTTGCAACAGGCAAGGAACTGTCTTGGTAAGTGAGAGGTTTCTTGTCCTTGAGTCACGGTGTGGACATGGGAAATTCACAATCTGTTTCCTACCCTCAACCACACCCTGGGGAGTCATGTTTAAATTATGGTTCCAGAGTAGAGCCTTGGGAGGATTTTTAACCATCCCATTTGTCACTAGTTTAGCAGGATGGACGGAGGCTATGAGATCCTACGCCCCATTCCCCCATTGTGGGGCAAACAATGACTTTCACATAAATATGGTTAAGGGATAATGTTTAGAGGATAAAAGGGCATGGCCCTGGTATGGTCCGGACCCCGATTGGAACAAGGACTATATGAAATTGCAAGGAGAAAACTGGTTGCAATTGGCCACCCATTGGTACCCAACAACCAATAAAGGCAGGAAGCTTAGGGGTAAGGAGAAGAAAGTAGCTAGTTCTACAGGAAAAGCCCCAGATAACCTTGATTTAGAGAACTGTGATTCAGTACAACATAAGAGCAATGAGATTAAGGATAAAGATTTACAAGTAAAAACTGTTCCCCGAGAGACACCTTTGCCGCCCCTGTAGTCCCCCACATATACCTCTTTGCCTATAGCCCCTGAAGATGAGGAGTATGAGGCAATTTTGTTAGTAGCTATTAATACTGGCATAAGGCATCGTATAACAGCAGAAGAAGAAGATAGTTCTGAAGAAGGAAATGAAGAACAGGCATCAGGGCAAGCCTCAGGAACCAGCCGTAGTACTCATTCTTTGCTTAACGCTCCCCCTATTAAAATTACTGTCACTAACACACCAGGCATGATATTAAAAAGTGGTAAACAAATCAAAACTACCTCTATAAAGACTGGTAACACAAATGAGACAATAGGTTCCTCTGCCTTCCCATTTTTAACAGTAGGAGACCAACTAATAATGAAACCCTTGAATCCTATTGTTCTAAAGGACATCATTCAAGGTGCACCCAACCCACGTTCTAACCCTGCTGCATGTTTACTGTATTTAAAAAGAATTTGTCAACGTCCACGATAACATTGGCGCAGGAACTCCCCCTCCAAGATAGTTCAGGTAAACTACTCCGGTGGAACACCTCAACCCATGGACCGTCTTTTAAGTAAACCACATATAGGTGCCAAGGGGTCATACTGATGTTTAAATGCTTTGTTGACTAACATGCTTCCGTTAAAAAACAAAAACCCACTCAGCGGGACACCATGTCTCAGCCAGTGACAATGCTTTTGTTATTATATGTGACCGTTATGGGCAACAGCCCACATAATGTATTGTTTTCTCTTTATCGCCTGCTGAGTGAACAAAATAAAGACTAATAAAAAAAAAAGGAATGTGTCAAGGGCAAAACATGACGCAGATAGATATAAAATTAATTATTGATGGTATATTGGGTTATGATCCAGATTCAGGATGGGATTGGTGTAAGGTTCCCTCTGTGTATACATTGGACTCTAGCACTACCATAGGTGGTGAGGATCCCTATGTATTGTCAACGTACAGGGCCGTTAGAAGGAATTTGGGGGCTCCAAGCAAAATAGACATGGAGGCCCACCCCAACTCTCCCCCCTCCCACACGCACACAAAGCCTACAGGATCCACAGCATAGCCACAGAGTTTAAGTTCACCCACACTTTATTTAAATAAAAAAGGTTTACAGTGCAAATACTGCTGTTGCATATAATGTGCATAAAATGTGAACATTTTCAACAATTGAACATTTGCAAAAAACACCACTGTACCATAAAATCAAATATACATTAAAAAAGTGCACAATAACTAAATCCAACATACTTAAAGGGACTCTCCAGTGCCAGGAAAACAATCAGTTTTTCTGGCACTGCAGGTCCCCTCTCCCTCCCACCACCCATCCCCGGTTGCTGAAGGGGTGAAAACCCCTTCAGTGACTTACCTGAGAACCCCGCTGATGTCCCTCGGTGTTGGTTTTGGGTCGTCGCCGCTCCTCCCCTTAATTACGTCAGCCGGCGGGGGAGACTGATCCCGCCCGCCGGCTGAGGAGACCTAATGCGCATGCAGAGAGCTCTCCATAGGAAAGCATTGAAAATGCTTTTCAATGTTTTCCTATGGGGAATTGAGTGACGCTGGAGGTCCTCACACAGCGTGAGGACGTCCAGCTACGCTCTAGCACAGAAAACCTGTGATATGAAGCAGGAAGTGCCCTCTAGTGGCTGTCTAGTAGACAGCCACTAAAGGAGGAGTTAACCCTTTATGAAAACTGCAATAATTACAGTTGCAGGGTTAAGGGTAGTGGGAGTTGGCACCCAGACCACTCCAATGGGCAGATGTGGTCTGGGTGCCTGGAGTGTCCCTTTAAAACACACACATACACACACTAACAGACAAACACACACACAATAACATTTTTCAGTTCTCACAAACATGTGCAAATTATCTAAAACTGTCCTTTTTACTCCCCTCTCCCCGTGACCTTTTTACTCCCCTCTCCCCCTATCCATGTTTTTTAACTCCCCCCCCCCCGTTTTTTTTTTTTACTCCTACCCCTCCCCATGTTTTTTTTTTTTTACTCCCCCCCCTATGTTTTTTTCACTCCCCCTCCCCCTCCTATGTTCTTCTCACCTCCCCTTCCCTGTAGCGTGGCCGAGCTCCTCTTCCTCCTGTCAGTCCGGCCGGGTACCGCGCGGTACAGGAGATTCAGTTTCCTGTTCCCGGCCGGACTGAAAGGAAGTGAGCACTCAGTACACAGCCAGGAGGAAGAGGAGCTCGGCCATGCTACATGGAAGGGGAGGACGGAGGTGACGAGAGAGGAGTGCTGCAGCCGCCTGAGGCTCTCTATAGAGCGCTCAGGCGGCTGCAGCCTTATAGGAAGCACCGGCTCTGCTTGGGGCCCCGGGCCAGCTCCAGGATGGTGGGTAACCGCAAGCTAATAGACGAACAGCTGGGTGCTCGCCGTTCGCATAGTCGAACACGTAGCGGCGGCCATCTTGTTTAGTGGAATGCGGTCAGCGGAGTTTTGCCGTCGAGCTCATGGAACTAAAATCGTCCTCCCTCCTCAGCGGCAGTGTACCTTGTAGGGACCCCTAACCCAGATGGTGCAGATGGGACCGCGGTCTCTGCACCGGACTTATAGGGATGCTGGACGGCCGGTTCAGATTCCCAACCAACCCTGCAGGAATACCAGGAGGAGGAGGTAAGCGATCCCTTTTCTCCACAGCAGATTCACAACCAGGGCCTGGGGGTAGGATTCCCTGACTCCATCCCAGCGGATGAGCTGGCATCTGGGCAGAGCGCAGTTTGCCTCTGCCCTCCCATATCCTCTGGTCCAGAGCCTGATTCCTACAGGCTACCCCAGCGGAAGTGCTGGCATCCGGGCAGAGTGCCGCTGACCTCTGCCCTACCTGTCCCTTTGTGTTACAGGGCAGGACTGCACACCAGTTAACCCCCTGGCTGAAGAGCTGGCACCAGGGCAGAGTATCGCTGATCTCTGCCCACAAAGTAACCTCCACTCCAAGCCAGGGAACAACACAGAGACCGAGAGTGCCAGATATCAACCCAACCTTGGTAGACACACTGGACAGAGAGAGGCTACCAACTTCACCAGGTCCAGTATTTGGTTGTGGGTGGGCCGGCAGACTAACTCAGGTACCGACCGGCGTGAGGTCAGGCAAGGCAAACCTCTCCATGGGGTGTTCCACCGGCAGATAGTGGATGTGGCTCACATGGCAAAATCCTACCAGTGGTTGGAAAAGGCAGGACTGAAAGAGAGCACTAAGGCACTAATCCTAGCAGCACAGGAACTAGCACTCAGCACCAAATCAATAGAAGCTGGAGTCTACCACAGCAAGCAAGACCCAAAGTGCAGACTGTGCAAAGAGGCTTTTAAGACAGTCCAACACCTAGTAGCCAGATGCAAGATGTTAGCAGGAACAGCATACACTGAGAGACAGAACCAAGTTGATGAGATTGCGCACCGAAACATCTGCACAAAATATGGATTGGACCAGCCCAAGTCCAGATGGGAGATACGAAAAAGAGTAGTTGAGAATGACTTGGTTACAATCCTGTGGGACTTCAAGATCCAGACAGACGAGCAAGTGCTGACCAACCAAACTGACATTGTGGTCGTAGACAAGGAACGTAAGACTGCAGTCATGGTGGATGTTGCAATACCCAGTGACTATTACATCAGGAAGAAGGAACATGAGATGGTAGAGAAATACCAAGGACTGAAAGACGAGCTAGAAAGGATGTGGAAGGTGAAGACAGTAGTAGTCCCAGTTGTGATAGCTGTGACTCCCAAGTTGGGGGAGTGGCTTCAACAGATTCCATGTGGGACATCTAAAATTACTGTCCAGAAGAGTGCAATTCTAGAAACAGCTAAGATACTGTGCAGAACCCACAAACTCTCAGGCCTCTTATAGAGGACCTGAGAAAATATATTATTTTCTATTATATATATTATAAAACCAAGAGGGTTGCACTCACCTAAACCTGCATATACAGGGAGTGCAGAATTATTAGGCAAATGAGTATTTTGACCACATCATCCTTTTTATGCATGTTGTCTTACTCCAAGCTGTATAGGCTCGAAAGCCTACTACCAATTAAGCATATTAGGTGATGTGCATCTCTGTAATGAGAAGGGGTGTGGTCTAATGACATCAACACCCTATATCAGGGATGCATAATTATTAGGCAACTTCCTTTCCTTTGGCAAAATGTGTCAAAAGAAGGACTTGACAGGCTCAGAAATGTCAAAAATAGTGAGATATCTTGCAGAGGGATGCAGCACTCTTAAAATTGCAAAGCTTCTGAAGCGTGATCATCGAACAATCAAGCGTTTCATTCAAAATAGTCAACAGGGTCACAAGAAGCGTGTGGAAAAACCAAGGCGCAAAATAACTGCCCATGAACTGAGAAAAGTCAAGCGTGCAGCTGCCAAGATGCCACTTGCCACCAGTTTGGCCATATTTCAGAGCTGCAACATCACTGGAGTGCCCAAAAGCACAAGGTGTGCAGTACTCAGAGACATGGCCAAGGTACGAAAGGCTGAAAGACGACCACCACTGAACAAGACACACAAGCTAAAACGTCAAGACTGGGCCAAGAAATATCTTTGATTGGCTGCCGCACGGACTTTGTAGTATATTTGCTGCAATGTCCGTGCGGCAAGCAATATGTGGGACGCACCAAGAGATTGCTGAAAGTTAGATTCATGGAGCATCTGAATAATATTAAAAAGCGTCTTACAACCCACTCGGTTCCATTGCACTGTCAATCATGTCCTGCATTTAATTTTAAGAATTTTTTGTGTAAAGGCATTGAATACATCCCCCCTCACTGGAGAGGAGGGGATAGATTAAAACAACTTCGACAGAAAGAAACCTATTGGATACACTGTTTACAGACACTGGAGCCGAGGGGGTTAAATGTGGATATTGATTTGGTTTGTTTCCTTGAATACTAGGGATTCATAGTATCATAATTATTGTTTGAGTTATATGGAGTATTTCTGTTTAAAATGTATTTTATATTAACTATTATTAGTGTTTTTATGTTTTATTTATATATTTTTTTATTTATTTTGAGTGCATATTAGGATTATTATTACTATATATATCCTTCAATATTTATGCATTGGACAAGAGTTTCTAAAATCATTGAAAATAGACACTAAATAAATTAAATATGAGGTGATTGTGTTTTTGATGTCATTTCAATACATGCTTTTATGTTTTGATATTGATACTTCTTTCTTTTTTCCAATGCTGAGTGTTAGTCGCAAGATACTGACACATTTTTTTTTAAGTATAGCTTTTTGCCCATTGCGCATGTGCATCCATTATTACGGGGACTCACTAAGGCCACTTTACTTGTGGACGCGAAGTTACAGCTGGAACGCACGGAAGTGCGATTTGGAACGCAGACGTCACTTCCGGTGACATCTTGGCAACCCGAGAAGCGGGAAAAGAATACTACGATCAGCTGTGAGTCGGCAAGTTGATGATGAATCCGGAACCAAGTTCGAACACACCCACCACACCACCAATGGGATTGAGAGTTGTCTTATATATTGGGACTGTGGGATGAGGGAGGGTATAGCGGGAATTTTTTATGTATGGAATTTGTATTACTATTTTAACCTGAGAGGTCCCTGATGAAGTTCTGATTGAACGAAACACGTTGGACCAGTGCCTTTTATTGTATCTAAGAATAAATATCTTTTTTCTACCATACTTTGTTCCTGCTCTACCTTTGGTTTCCGGATTTTCAATATCCATCATATCCAGTGGATTCTATGTGTGACCCCCCTACAGGAGTAGGTGGTGGTAATTTCAAAGCGATTTTCCTACCTACATCTTGTGAGTGCACTCAAGAACGTGTCTGTTATTGCATATTTGTAACAGTCTTCACTATGTTTTATTAATTTTTTATATAGGTTCAGACAGCGTCTTCCCCTATCTGTGTATCCAAGAAATATCTCAAGACTGATTTTTCTAAGGTTTTATGGACCGATGAAATGAGAGTGAGTCTTGATGGGCCAGATGGATGGGCCCATGGCTGGATTGGTAAAGGGCAGAGAGCTCCAGTCCGACTCAGACGCCAGCAAGGTGGAGGTGGAGTACTGGTTTGGGCTGGTATCATCAAAGATGAGCTTGTGGGGCCTTTTCTGGTTGAGGATGGAGTCAAGCTCAACTCCCAGTCCTACTGCCAGTTTCTGGAAGACACCTTCTTCAAGCAGTGGTACAGGAAGAAGTCTGCATCCTTCAAGAAAAACATGATTTTCATGCAGGACAATGCTCCATCACACGTGTCCAAGTACTCCACAGCGTGGCTGGCAAGAAAGGGTATAAACGAAGAAAATCTAATGACATGGCCTCCTTGTTCACCTGATCTGAACCCCATTGAGAACCTGTGGTCCATCATCAAATGTGAGATTTACAAGGAGGGAAAACAGTACACCTCTCTGAACAGTGTCTGGGAGGCTGTGGTTGCTGCTGCACGCAATGTTGATGGTGAACAGATCAAAACACTGACAGAATCCATGGATGGCAGGCTTTTGAGTGTCCTTGCAAAGAAAGGTGGCTATATTGGTCACTGATTTGTTTTTGTTATGTTTTTGAATGTCAGAAATGTATATTTGTGAATGTTGAGATGTTATATTGGTTTCACTGGTAAAAATTAACAAAAAACAAATATATACCCATTTCAATTATTTAAGGGACACTATAGTCACCTAAATTACTTTAGCTAAATAAAGCAGTTTTAGTGTATAGATCATTCCCCTGCAATTTCACTGCTCAATTCACTGTCATTTAGGAGTTAAATCACTTTGTTTCTGTTTATGCAGCCCTAGCCACACCTCCCCTGGCTATGATTGACAGAGCCTGCATGAAACAAAAAACTGGTTTCACTTTCAAACAGATGTAATTTGCCTTAAATAATTGTATCTCAATCTCTAAATTGAACTTTAATCACATACAGGAGGCTCTTGTAGGGTCTAGCAAGCTATTAACATAGCAGGGGATAAGAAAATCTTAATTAAACAGAACTTGCAATAAAGAAAGCCTAAATAGGGCTCTCTATACAGGAAGTGTTTATGGAAGGCTGTGCAAGTCACATGCAGGGAGGTGTGACTAGGGTTCATAAACAAAGGGATTTAACTCCTAAATGGCAGAGGATTGAGCAGTGAGGATGCAGGGGCATGTTCTATACACCAAAACTGCTTCATTAAGCTGAAGTTGTTCAGGTGACTATAGTGTCCCTTTAAGTTGCCTAATAATTATGCACAGTAATAGTCACCTGCACACACAGATATCCCCCTAAAATAGGTAAAACTAAAAACAAACTAAAAACTACTTCCAAAAATATTCAGCTTTGATATTAATGAGTTTTTTGGGTTCATTGAGAACATGGTTGTTGTTCAATAATACAATTAATCCTCAAAAATACAACTTGCCTAATAATTCTGCACTCCCTGTATAAGTATCCTGCTGGGGCCAATTCATACAACATACACAATGCATCACATAGGTCTGCATACATATACTGTAACTAAGCCCCCATTGTTTTTGCCTAGATTAGGAGTGTATTACTATTGCATTATGTAAGCCTTGAAGTTGGTGTTTAGTGAATGAGTGCGTGTGCTGGATCTTTTATGTTTATATATATATATATATATAATATGTTTATAGATTATAATAAACATAAACTAAAAAAAAAGGCACTGAACTTACCAAATAGAGATTGACAGCTGCTGTTTCTGTTTTAGGGAAAGTATTTTCCAATGAGCTCAGTTCTAAAAAAGAAAAAGAAATTGTAATGTTATTTTATGTACCTTGCATTCAGTTATCAAAACTATTCAGTGACACAATACAACACACCACAAACAAATGCAAGCCCTCCTCACACATAATACCTCTACTGGCCGTTTGATGGATCTCAGCTTACCTTCTATGGGGACTTCTCTATGTTCCTCACTGTAGCGGAGAGCCGATCTTTCACTATTCAGCTATTCTCCACTAGAGATCCCAGGGAGGCTCAGGAACAAGGTGATGGTAACCTCCCACACATCTCCTCCCCTCCTCTAGCATCATAATCCCCTTATAATGTACATGAATTTCCACAGTTTCTGGATGTACCCCTAAACGTAGGGGTACCCCTTTAAGAATGGTATCCCCTGGTAGCCCTGATCTGGGTGAGCAACATACTCAAAAATCACCCAGATCGGACCAGGGGTTCGGGAGTTATGACTAGGTGTAGTTTTGACCGACCGCTGGGGTAAAGTGTCCGAAAACAGTTCCATGTATTTTGGCCCTGCGGTCGGTCACAAACAGGAGAATATAAACAGGCGAATTATTGATGTTCTGTAGCCTGACGAGGATTCGGATGAATCCCCCAGTTCGTGGGGTTCCTTCTACCGAATAGCGGGCCGTTCGGTAGTTTCCCCACGAAGTATTGGGAGTCTGGAGGTCTCAGCGGTGTTTGCCTAGTCAAGTGTCCGATTTCGGTTCCAGACACTCGACGGCAAAACACCGCTGTTCGGCAGTCTAAGATGGCCACCGCCACGTGTTCGTATCCCGAATGGCGGCCACCCAGAGAACAAAGACCACACTGCACGGATTATTAATTACCCGTTTGCAACATTGTTGCAAACGGTAATTGAAGGCACACTTTACACAAGGTGGTCTGGTTGTTCGGTAGTTTCATTCCCTTGTTTTATTCGAATGATTCTACCGAACAACCAGAGGAATACAGTAGTTTACACACATTAACTGGCAATATAAACAAATACAATTATTCCCATGAATGTTGTAGGACAGCCCAGTACCAATCCGCTACACCCACATACATCAATAAGCCATGTGCACCCATGACCATGATGCCAGTTCACTTGCTGTCCTTCCTTGAAATACTTTTGCATTCCGAGAACACCCATCAGACTTGCTCTGGTCCAGTCATCTAGCCATCACTATTTGACCCTTGTCAAAGTCACTCAGATCTTTTTGCTTGGCCCTTTTTACGCTTCTAACACAAATTCAGGAACTGACTGCTCCCTTGCTGCCTAATTTATAATACGGAGTATCTATACGCTGATAATAAACATGTCGCTCTGTATAATAATATGGAGTATCTATGCACTGATAATAAACATGTTGCTCTGTATAATAATACTAAGTATCTATACGCTGATAATAAACATGTCACTCTGTATAATAATACTGAGTATTTATACGCTGATAATAAACATGTCGTTGTATAATAATACTGAGTATCTATACGCTGATAATAAACACGTCGCTCTGTATAAAACGGAGTATCTATACACTGATAATAAACATGTCGCTCTGTATAATAATACTGAGTATCTATAGGCTGATAATAAACATGTGGCTCTGTATAATAATACTGAGTATCTATACACTGATAATAAACATGTCGCTCTGTATAATAATGCGGAGTATCTATGCACTGATAATAAACATGTCGCTCTGTATAATAATACTAAGTATCTATACGCTGATAATAAACATGTCGCTCTGTATAATAATACTGAGTATCTATACACTGATAATAAACATATCGCTTTGTATAATAATACTGAGTATCTATACGCTGATAATAAACATGTCGCTGTATAATAATACCGAGTATCTATACGCTGATAATAAACATATCGCTCTGTATAATAATACTGAGTATCTATACGCTGATAATAAACATGTCGCTGTATAATAGTACCGAGTATCTATACGCTGATAATAAACATGTCGCTCTGTATAATAATACCGAGTATCTATACTCTGATAATAAACATGTCGCTGTATAATAATACCGAGTATCTATACGCTGATAATAAACATGTCGCTCTGTATAATAATACGAGTATCTATACTCTGATAATAAACACATCGCTCTGTATAATAATACCGAGTATCTATACGCTGATAATAAACATGTCGCTCTGTATAATAATACCGAGTATCTATACACTGATAATAAACATGTCGCTCTGTATAATAATACCGAGTATCTATACACTGATAATAAACATGTCGCTCTGTATAATAATACTGAGTATCTATACACTAATAATAAACAGGTCGCTCTGTATAATAATACGGAGTATCTATACACTGATAATAAACATGTCGCTGTATAATAATACGGAGTATCTATACGCTGATAATAAACATGTCGCTCTGTATAATAATACGGAGTATCTATGCACTGATAATAAACATGTCGCTCTGTATAATAATTCTAAGTATCTATACGCTGATAATAAACATGTCGCTCTGTATAATAATACTGAGTATCTATACACTGATAATAAACATATCGCTCTGTATAATAATACTGAGTATCTATACGCTGATAATAAACATGTCACTCTGTATAATAATACTGAGTATCTATACGCTGATAATAAACATGTCGCTCTGTATAATACCGACTATCTATACACAGATAATAAGCATGTTGCTCTGTATAATAATACCGAGTATCTATACGCTGATAATAAACATGTCGCTGTATAATAATACCGAGCATCTATACGCTGATAATAAACATGTCGCTCTGTATAATAATATGAGTATCTATACTCTGATAATAAATACATCGCTCTGTATAATAATACCGAGTATCTATACTCTGATAATAAACACGTCGCTCTGTATAATAACACCGAGTATCTATACGCTGATAATAAACACGTCGCTGTATAATAATACCGAGTATCTATACGCTGATAATAAACATGTCGCTCTGTATAATAATGGCGAGTATCTATACGCTGATAATAAACATATCGCTCTGTATAATGATACTGAGTATCTATACACTGATAATAAACATGTCGCTCTGTATAATAATACTGAGTATCTATACACTAATAATAAACATGTCGCTCTGTATAATAATACGGAGTATCTATACACTGATAATAAACATGTCGCTCTGTGTAATAATACTGAGTATCTATACGCTGATAATAAACATTTCACGCTGTATAATAATACGGAGTATCTATACGCTGATAATAAACATGTTGCTCTGTATAATAATACTGAGTATCTATACTCTGATAATAAACATGTCGCTCTGTATAATAATACTGAGTATCTATACACTAATAATAAACTTGTCGCTCTGTATAATAATACGGAGTATCTATACACTGATAATAAACATGTCGCTCTGTATAATAATACTGAGTATCTATACACTAATAATAAACAGGTCGCTCTGTATAATAATACGGAGTATCTATACGTTGATAATAAACATGTTGCTCTGTATAATAATACTGAGTATCTATACGCTGATAATAAACATATCGCTCTGTATAATAATACTGAGTATCTATACACTAATAATAAACATGTCGCTCTGTATAATAATACGGAGTATCTATACGCTGACAATAAACATGTCGCTCTGTGTAATAATACTGAGTATCTATACGCTGATAATAAACATGTCACGCTGTATAATAATACGGAGTATCTATACGCTGATAATAAACATGTCGCTCTGTATAATAATACAGAGTATCTATACTCTGATAATAAACACGTTGCTCTGTATAATAATACCGAGTATCTATACGCTGATAATAAACACGTCGCTCTGTATAATAATACCGAGTATCTATACGCTGATAATAAACATGTCGCTCTGTATAATAATACCGAGTATCTATTCTCTGATAATAAACATGTCGCTGTATAATAATACTGAGTATCTATACGCTGATAATAAACATATCGCTCTGTATAATGATACTGAGTATCTATACACTGATAATAAACATGTCGCTCTGTATAATAATACTGAGTATCTATACGCTGATAATAAACATGTCGCTCTGTATAATAATACTGAGTATCTATACACTAATAATAAACATGTTGCTCTGTATAATAATACGGAGTATCTATACACTGATAATAAACATGTCGCGCTGTGTAATAATACTGAGTATCTATACGATGATAATAAACATGACGCACTGTATAATAATACGGAGTATCTATACACTGATAATAAACATGTCGCTCTGTATAATAATGCTGAGTATCTATGCGCTGATAATAAACATGCCGCTCTGTATAATAATCCTGAGTATCTATACACTGATAATAAACATGTCACTATGTATAATAATACTGAGTATCTATACGCTGATAATAAACATGTGGCTCTGTATAATAATACTGAGTATCTATACGCTGATAATAAACATGTGGCTCTGTATAATAATACTGAGTATCTATACGCTGATAATAAACATGTCGCTCTGTATAATAATACTGAGTATCTATACGCTGATAATAAACATGTAGCTCTGTATAATAATACTGAGTATCTATACGCTGATAATAAACATGTCGCTCTGTATAATAATACTGAGTATCTATACACTGATAATAAACATGTCGCTCTGTATAATAATACTGAGTATCTATACGCTGATAATAAACATGTCGCTCTGTATAAAATACTGAGTATCTATACACTGATAATAAACATGTCGCTCTGTATAATAATACTGAGTATCTATACGCTGAGAATAAACATGTCGCTCTGTATAATAATACAGAGTATCTATACACTGATAATAAACATGTCGCTCTGTATAATAATACCGAGTATCTATACGCTGATAATAAACATGTTGCTCTGTATAATAATACTGAGTATCTATACACTGATAATAAACATGTTGCTCTGTATAATAATACAGAGTATCTATACGCTGATAATAAACATGTCGCTCTGTATAATAATACCGAGTATCTATACGCTGATAATAAACATGTTGCTCTGTATAATAATACTGAGTATCTATACACTGATAATAAACATGTCGCTCTGTATAATAATACTGAGTATCTATACACTGATAATAAACATGTTGCTCTGTATAATAATACTGAGTATCTATACGCTGATAATAAACATGTTGCTCTGTATAATAATACTGAGTATCTATACACTGATAATAGACATGTCGCTCTGTATAATGATACCGAGTACCTGTTATGTTTGATGATAGCTGACTTACAATAACATACCGTCTATTAATCAGCCAGGATTTATTGATCACAAGTCACATATTATGTTCGATCTCTTTGTTGATATACACATTCCTGCTGTAACATACACCCAACATGGCCGAACTCCATACACACACTGGGAAGAGAGCAAATCTAGGGGGTGTATCCATCCCAGCATGCCTTGCACACTTACTACAGGAGCTGGTTAGGGACAAACTGTGCATTGTGCAAAGCTCCCCTAGAGGGGACTGCTGGTATACACCACAGTATCCACATAATAATGTAATCACTAGTCTGTATAATAATACTGAGTATCTATACGCTGATAATAAACACGTCGCTCTGTATAATAATACTGAGTATCTATACACTGATAATAAACACGTCGCTCTGTATAATAATACTGAGTATCTATACACTGATAATAAACATGTCGCTCTGTATAATAATACCGAGTATCTATACTCTGATAATAAACACGTCGCTCTGTATAATAACACCGAGTATCTATACGCTGATAATAAACATGTCGCTGTATAATAATACCGAATATCTATACGCTGATAATAAACATGTCACTCTGTATAATAATGCAGAGTATCTATACGCTGATAATAAACATATCGCTCTGTATAATGATACTGAGTATCTATACACTAATAATAAACATGTCGCTGTATAATAATACCGAATATCTATACGCTGATAATAAACATGTCACTCTGTATAATAATACGGAGTATCTATACGCTGATAATAAACATGCCGTTGTATAATAATACTGAGTATCTATACGCTGATAACAAACACGTCGCTCTGTATAAAACGGAGTCTCTATACACTGATAATAAACATGTCGCTCTGTATAATAATACTGAGTATCTATACGCTGATAATAAACATGTCGCTGTATAATAATACCGAGTATCTATACGCTGATAATAAACATGTCGCTCTGTATAATAATACCGAGTATCTATACTCTGATAATAAACACGTCGCTCTGTATAATAACACCGAGTATCTATACGCTGATAATAAACATGTCGCTGTATAATAATACCGAATATCTATACGCTGATAATAAACATGTCACTCTGTATAATAATGCAGAGTATCTATACGCTGATAATAAACATATCGCTCTGTATAATGATACTGAGTATCTATACACTAATAATAAACATGTCGCTGTATAATAATACCGAATATCTATACGCTGATAATAAACATGTCACTCTGTATAATAATACGGAGTATCTATACGCTGATAATAAACATGTCGTTGTATAATAATACTGAGTATCTATACGCTGATAACAAACACGTCGCTCTGTATAAAACGGAGTCTTTATACACTGATAATAAACATGTCGCTCTGTATAATAATACTGAGTATCTATACGCTGATAATAAACATGTCGCTGTATAATAATACCGAGTATCTATACGCTGATAATAAACATGTCGCTCTGTATAATAATACGGAGTATCTATACACTGATAATAAACATGTCGCTCTGTGTAGTAATACTGAGTATCTATACGCTGATAATAAACATGTCACGCTGTATAATAATACGGAGTATCTATACGCTGATAATAAACATGTTGCTTTGTATAATAATACTGAGTATCTATACTCTGATAATAAACATGTTGCTCTGTATAATAATACTGAGTATCTATACGCTGATAATAAACATGTCGCTCTGTATAATAATACTGAGTATCTATACACTAATAATAAACATGTCGCTCTGTATAATAATACGGAGTATCTATACGCTGACAATAAACATGTCGCTCTGTGTAATAATACTGAGTATCTATACGCTGATAATAAACATGTCACGCTGTATAATAATCAGGAGTATCTATACGCTGATAATAAACAAGTCGCTCTGTATAATAATACCGAGTATCTATACTCTGATAATAAACACGTCGCTCTGTATAATAATACTGAGTATCTATACGCTGATAATAAACATATCGCTCTGTATAATAATACTGAGTATGTATACGCTGATAATAAACATGTCGCTCTGTATAATAATACTGAGTATGTATACACTGATAATAAACATGTCGCTCTGTATAATAATACCGAGTATCTATACGCTGATAATAAACATGTCGCTCTGTGTAGTAATACTGAGTATCTATACGCTGATAATAAACATGTCACGCTGTATAATAATACGGAGTATCTATACGCTGATAATAAACATGTTGCTTTGTATAATAATACTGAGTATCTATACTCTGATAATAAACATGTTGCTCTGTATAATAATACTGAGTATCTATACGCTGATAATAAACATGTCGCTCTGTATAATAATACTGAGTATCTATACACTAATAATAAACATGTCGCTCTGTATAATAATACGGAGTATCTATACGCTGACAATAAACATGTCGCTCTGTGTAATAATACTGAGTATCTATACGCTGATAATAAACATGTCACGCTGTATAATAATCAGGAGTATCTATACGCTGATAATAAACATGTCGCTCTGTATAATAATACCGAGTATCTATACTCTGATAATAAACACGTCGCTCTGTATAATAATTCAGAGTATCTATACGCCGATAAGAAACACGTCGCACTGTATAATAATACCGAGTATCTATACGCTGATAATAAACATGTCACTCTGTGTAATAATACTGAGTATCTATACGCTGATAATAAACATGGCACGCTGTATAATAATATGGAGTATCTATACGCTGATAATAAACATGTCGCTCTGTATAATAATACCGAGTATCTATACTCTGATAATAAACACATCGCTCTGTATAATAATACCGAGTATCTATACGCTGATAATAAACACGTCGCTCTGTATAATAATACCGAGTATCTATACGCTGATAATAAACATGTCGCTCTGTATAATAATACCGAGTATCTATTCTCTGATAATAAACATGTCGCTGTATAATAATACTGAGTATCTATACGCTGATAATAAACATGTCGCTCTGTGTAATAATACTGAGTATCTATACGATGATAATAAACATGTCACGCTGTATAATAATACGGAGTATCTATACACTGATAATAAACATGTCGCTCTGTATAATAATACTGAGTATCTATACTCTGATAATAAACATGTTGCTCTGTATAATAATACTGAGTATCTATATGCTGATAATAAACATGTCGCTCTGTAAAATAATACTGAGTATCTATACACTGACAATAAACATGTCGCTCTGTATAATAATACTGAGTATCTATACGCTGACAATAAACATGTCGCTCTGTGTAATAATACTGAGTATCTATACGCTGATAATAAACATGTCGCTCTGTATAATAATACTGAGTATCTATACGCTGATAATAAACATGTTGCTCTGTATAATAATACTGAGTATCTGTACTCTGATAATAAACATGTTGCTCTGTATAATAATACTGAGTATCTATACACTACACAACCACACACATCATCCACTACACAACCACACACATCACCCACTACACAACCACACAAATCATCCACTACACAAATACACACGTCATCCACTACACAACCATACGCATCATCCACTACACAACCACACACATCATCCACTACACAACCACACACATCACCCAAAACACAACCACACACATCATCCACTACACAACCACACACATCATCCACTACACAACCACACACATCATCCACTACACAACCATACACATCATCCACTACACAACCACACACATCATCCACTACACAACCACACACATCATCCACTACACAACCATACACATCATCCACTACACAACCACACACATCATCCACTACACAACCACACACATCATCCACTACACAACCACACACATCATCCACTACACAACCATATAATTAGAAAGAAAGTGGAGAAACCCTAAGCTCAATTACAGTCAAAGTGAAGAGCAGGGTACCCCAATTTAGGCAGATTGAATTTAAGAAAGGCAATCTGCTCCATGAGATGAGGTGACATATGTGAGCGCTGTGGATTCAATATATTATCGGTTACCGAAAACACACGCTCACTTGGGACAGTGGTTGGCGGACATGAAAGCAGCTCTCTCGCAACCAATGAGACTGCAGGCCACACACTCTTCTTCTCATCCCAATAGCTAAGAGGGTCGACATTATGGGGCAAAGGAGGTTCAGAGAGGTACGCTCTGACCATTTCTGAGGCAGTACTCTCCTGTCTGCTGCTAGCACTCTCAGTGGGTCCAACTATATCCTCAAGCAACTCTTCCCAAAATGCAGCTGCTCCACTCAGTTGTGTGGTGGTGGTGGTAGTGCCACTGCTTCTGCTAGAAGTGGCCGACATCTCAGCCTCCTGCTGAACTACTCCCTCATACAGCATTCCCCTCTTTTGCTGCCAGTCACACACCCTCTGGATCAGTTTCTCCCTCCAATGTGTTAAGCTATTGGATCTGAGTGCAAGCTTTCCCTTAATCCTTGGATCACACAGGCAAGCTAGCATCACTTCAGGAGAATTATCCAATCACTCACGTAGGCGAACTTTAAGCTGATCCTTCAGCCTCTTGACCAGAGTTACTACATCAGGATGTAAAGGATCACCTTGAACAACCTCTTGGCGTCCAAGGAAGACACCCATCTTGCTCCCTAGATGGGTGAAAACAGGGATTACCTGTCCCAGATTGGCAGTGTTCAAGCTTAAATTTTCAGTGGCATCCCTGACAGGGCTGCCATCAGAAATTTTGGGGCCCCTGACACAGCTCAAGGTCTGGGCCCCCCGGCGCCTGCACCTGAGTCCCCCCCCTGAGTCCGCCCACAGGGATGCAGTGTCTGCAGGGCCGGTGCAAGGCATTTTGCCGCCCTAGGCAAAAGTAAAGTTTGCCGCCCCCCATGTGACATCACAGTGCCCCACCCATATGATCTGCCATGTTAACTAACGCCAGTGCTGGAGTGCCGCCGTGTTTACAATAAAAGGCCTGCAGGGACAGGCTATAGACACCAGAACCACTACATTAAGCTGCAGTGGTTCTGGGGACTATAGTGTCCCTTTAATGTGAGGTAAATTAGAGATTAGTGCCACAAATAATATACTAGATTGCCTACTTACAACCAGATGAGGATGATGATGGGCTTCAGCTGCCGTCTGGCTCCACTGGTCTGGTGCAGAACAGGCTCTCTGGAGGCGGTTTGTAACTGTGGTCACAAAAATCTATGTTCTGGGAGAACGGGAAGCAGCTCCATTTTTTGAGGGCCCTTTACACAGCTCAAGGTTTGGGTCCCAGGGTCCACCTTCATGTTTCACCAATGAGTTTGTTCAAAGGGGTGTGTGTGTGTGGGGGGGGGGGGGGGTGTCCTGATGTGTGTAAGGAATGCATTGTGTGAATCTGTGTTTGTATGTGTAAGGGCTGCAAGGTGAGTTTGTGTATGTATGGGATGCAGTGTGTGTGTCTGTAAGGGATGCACTGAGTGTGTGGAAGGGGTGCATTGTGTGTTGCTGTGTGTAAGGGATGCATTGCTTGTGTATGTGTGTCTGTGTGTAATGCATTGTGTGTTTTTCTGTGTGCAAGGGGTGCATTGTGTGTGTGTGTGATGGATGTCAATCTCTCCCCCTACCCCCTTCAATTTCCTTCTTCTCCCCCCCTCTCCAATTTCCTTCTTCTCCCCCTCCCTCTCATTGCCTTCTCCCCCTCCAATTTCCTTCTTCTCCCCCTCCCTCTCATTTCCTTCCTTCTCCCCCCTCCAATTTCCTTCCTCCCCCCTCCAATTTCCTTCCTCTCCCCCTCCTCAAATGTCCTTGCTCCCTCCCCCCTCAAATTTCCTTCCTCTTCCTTCTCAAATTTCCTCCCTTCCTCTCCCCTCTCCCTCAAATTTCCTCCCTTCCTCTCCCCCCTCCCTCAAATTTCCTTCCTCCCCCCTCAAATTTCCTCCCTTCCTCTCCCCCCTCAAATGTCCTCCCTTCCTCTCCCCCTCCCTCAAATGTCCTCCCTTCCTCAAATTCCTACCTCTCCCTCCCCTCCCTCAAATTTCCTTCCTCTCCCCCCTTTAAATTTCCTCCCTTCCTCTCCCCCCCAAATTTCCTTCCTCTCCCCCTTCAAATTTCCTCCCTTCCTCTCCCCCCCCAAATTTCCTTCCTCTCCCCCCTTCAAATGTCCTCCCTTCCTCCCCCCCCCCAAATTTCCTTCCTCTCCCCCTTCAAATGTCCTCCCTTCCTCTCCCCCCAAATTTCCTCCCTCTCTCCCTCTCCCCCCACTCATTTAAATTTACTCCCTCCCTCTCCCCCCACCCCCACTCCCACTCCCACTCACTCAAATTTCCTCCCTCTCCCCCCCACTCACTCAAATTTCCTCCCTCTCCCCCTCCCCCTCCCCCACTCAATCAAATTTACCCGGCGGGCGCGCGAGGGAGCACTCTCCCTGGCTGTGTGCTTCCTCTTCAGCTCCCTCGCGCGCCGCGTACTGATGCCGGAGCCGGAAGATTACGTCATCTTCTGGCTCCGGCATCAGTACGGTGCGCGAGGGAGCTGAAGAGGAAGCACTCAGAGGAGAGTGCTCCCTCGCGCGCCCGCCGGGTGTCAGCAGGGCCAGCCTCTGGGGGACCCTGAGGTGACTGGCTGCTGGGCCCCCCAGGAGAAGAGGCTGGCCCAGTGGGTACATACCTGGGTCGCAGGGCCCACTGCGACCCGGTATGTACCCACTGAATGTGGGGCCCGGACGACCTGAGCAGTCCGGGCCCCCCAGGACCGCCGGGCCCATGACAACCATTGCGGTTGTCATGCCCTGATGGCGGCCCTGATCCCTGAATGGTTTCAGGACTGCCACTAGCTGAGCAATCACTGTCCAATCGTCTCTACCTAGTGGAGAACCAATACCAATGTACTGGTCTGATGCCAGACTATGGATTGCCCTCTGCTGCTCTAAAATCCTCTCCAGCATCTCTACAGTAGAGTTCCACCGTGTACTGACATCTTGTCGTAGACAGTGTGTGGGAAGACCTGCCGTCTACAAAGGCGGCGGACAACATTTGGCTGTGTGCTTTATTGTAGATGGTGAAACCTAAATCACTAAAAACTTGGGACAGCCGTACATAGTATTTTTCTACGGACTCGGTCTTATCCTGTTTGATATCCTTGATCAGCTTGATCCAAATTTTCTTGTGCCCACGCCTTTAGCTGGTAGCAAAACTCTACCCCAGAGTGGTAGTCAGTGTCAATACTGAGGAGGTCAGTATTAAAAGCTCTTTCTAAAATTGGCCAATAAGAGTCTCCAGCCTTAATTTCACACAAATTAATCAAATCCCTCCAGGCTGCGGAGTATGTTTTTTGTATCTGTGCGATTCTCCTATAGAAAGGCATCGGTTGGCGCTCAGGGTCAGGTAACGAGTTAACTAAGGTACTGGCTTGGAGTGGGCTGAACGCCACTGTGAGGAACGGACTCTGCTGGGTTTCGAACTCTGGTTTACATGCTGCTAAACCTCTTCCTTACCACTACACCAGCCTGCCTTTTGCAAATGTACCTGAGATCTGGTAACCTTGACTCTATAAGCATTGGTATCAGTGACAAGTCTCTTCAGCTTTGTCTGGTCATGTGTCTGGTTCTTGGCCTATAAAAGCCACTTCCTGTCTCTGTACCTTTGCCAGATTATTGTGGTTCCTGTACTCTCTAATCAAGCTTGTTCCTGTTTCTCCTACCTGTTGCTGATTTTGGACCGTTTTGACTTTGCTGCTTCTCCTTCCCACTGACCTCGGCTTGCCTCACTACGATTATCATCTCTCTGTTCCAGTCTCCCATCTCTGCTTAAGACCAGAAGGCCACTCAAGGCTCAGGGGCTCAACCACCTGGGTAACGAGTGGCTACCTCTGGCAGAAAACATTGCTGATCTGGCTACTGGACTCCAAAACTTTGTAACATCAATATCATTACAGCCACGTACATTAATGGGGCATCTTTAACTTGTGTGGGTGGGGAAGGGAGAGCGGGAGGGAGAGTAGGTGGTGGAGGTTCATTGTTGTAAAGGATGGGGGGTGAATGTTCGTACATGTATCTATGTGAGCCGGTCGTGTCCCAAGATCCAGACTGGGTGGGGGGCGGAAACATGGTTGGACCAGGCCGGGGAAAGGGCGGGCATGTGAGGGGTGTGTTGAAAGGAATGCAACACGGGGGTGGGGTCTGGTGTTACAGTAACTGGCATCAGAGTAGCGGCGGGAAGAGAGGTTGGGGAAAGAGCAGGGGCGGGCTGGGCCGGGGGGCAGGGAGGCAATTGCCCCCCAGGCCGCCCGAAAATATTTTAGGACCGGCCGCGGCGGGCCGGCCCTTTAAATGCTGCAGCCGCCGAGCGCTCTGTAAAGAGTGCTCAGACGGCTGCAGCTGCTTTTCCCTCCCTCCCCTCCCCTGTAGGTGGCCGAGCTGCACTCCGGTCCGCGGTGCACTGAGTGTGCACTTCCTGTCAGTCCGGCCGGGTACAGGAAACAGAAACTCCTGTTGCGCGCGGAACAGGAGTTTCTGTTTCCTGTACCCGGCCGGACTGACAGGAAGGTGCACACTGAGCACTTTCCTATCACTCCGGCCGGGACCGCGGACTGGAGTGCAGCTCTGCCACCTACAGGGGAGGGGGTAAGAAGAAGGGGGGGAGAGAGTAAGAAGAGGGGAAGGGGGTGGAGAGTAAGAAGAGGGGAAGGGGGTGGAGAGTAAGAAGAGGGGAAGGGGGTGGAGAGTAAGAAGAGGGGAAGGGGGTGGAGAGTAAAAATAGGGGAATGGGGGGGAGAGTAAAAATAGGGGAAGGGGGGGAGAGTAAAAATAGGGGAAGGGGGGGAGAGTAAAAATAGGGGAAGGGGGGAGAGTAAAAAAAGGGGAACGGGGGGAGAGTAAAAATAGGGGAAGGGGGGGAGTAAAAAAAGGGGAACGGGGGAGAGTAAAAATAGGGGAAGGGGGGGAGTAAAAATAGGGGAAGGGGGGGAGTAAAAATAGGGGAAGGGGGGAGAGTAAAAATAGGGGAAGGGGGAGAGTAAAAATAGGGGAAGGGGGAGAGTAAAAAGAGGGGAAGGGGGAGAGTAAAAAGAAGGGAGGGGGGAGAGTAAAAAGAGGGGAGGGGGGAGAGTAAAAAGAGGGGAGGGGGGAGAGTAAAAAGAGGGGAGGGGGGAGAGTAAAAAGAGGGGAGGGGGGAGAGTAAAAAGAGGGGAGGGGGGAGAGTAAAAAGAGGGGAGGGGGGAGAGTAAGAAGAGGGGAAGGGGGTGGAGAGTAAGAAGAGGGGAAGGGGGAGAGTAAAAATAGGGGAAGGGGGGAGAGTAAAAAGAGGGGAGGGGAGAGAGTAAGAAGAGGGGAGGGGGAGAGTAAGAAGAGGGGGGAGAGTAAGAAGAAGGGGGGAGTAAGAAGAGGGGAGGGGGGAGTAAGAAGAGGGGGAGTAAGAACAAGAGTGGGGAGTAATTAGAAGAAGGGGGTAAGAAGAAGAGGGGGGTAAGAAGAAGAAGGGGGAGTAAGAAGAAGAAGGGGGAGTAAGAAGAAGAAGGGGGAGTAAGAAGAAGAAGGGGGAGTAAGAAGAAGAAGGGGGAGTAAGAAGAAGAAGGGGGAGTAAGAAGAAGGGGGAGTAAGAAGAAGAAGGGGGTAAGAAGAAGGGGGGTAAGAAGAAGAAGGGGTAAGAAGAAGAAGGGGTAAGAAGAAGAAGGGGGGTAAGAAGAAGTAGGAGGGTTAAGAAGAAGAAGAAGGGGGTAAGAAGAAGGGGGGAGTAATAAGAAGAAGGGGGGAGTAATAAGAAGAAGGGGGTAAGAAGAACAAGGGGGGGGAGTAAGAAGAACACAGGGAGGAGGGGGGGTAAGAAGAACACATAGGGGGGTGAGAACACACAGAGGGAGGAGTGAGAAGAACACAGGGAGGGTGGAGGGTGGATGAGAAGAGCACAGGGAGGGTGGGTGAGTGTGAGAAGAGACCGTTAGGGGAGGGTGGGGGAGAGGAGAGACCACTAAGGGGCAGGGGAGAGCTCTAAGGGACAGAAGGGACAGCTCTATAGGACAGGGGGCAAGACAGGGAGCTCTTTAACACTACGCACACACACACACACACACACACACAATGCATCCCTATACATACACAGAAACACACAAGCACCCCTATACATACACAGAAACACACAATGCATCCCTATACATACACAGAAACACACAATGCATCCCTATACATACACAGAAACTGAACATGCTTCCCTTACACACAGAGAAACACACAATGCATCCATTACACACACACACAATGCAACCCTTACACACAAAGACAATGCATCATTTGCACACATACACAGAAACATACAATGCAAACCCTTACACACACATGCAAACACACACACTGTTTTTCTTACATACACACAGAAACACAATGCATCTCTTACACTCAATGCACACACATACAGACACACACCTTGCATCCCTTATGCATACAAACACAGATTCACACAATGCATCCCTCACACACAAACAGAAACACATAATACATCCCTTATACACAAATACACACTGCTTCCACTACACACAAACACACTGCATCACCTGCACAAACTGGTATCCCTATACACTACATACCATAAGCACACATATTAGATAACACATAACACATCCCCTACACACTCCACTCCCTGTGAGCGAGCTCATGGGTGGGTGGAACATATAAGTGGACTTATGAGTGGGCCTTATGGGCATACTCACCGTCAGGCACTGGGGCCCAGACCTTGAGCTGTGTAAGGGGCCCCAAAAAAATGGAGCTGCTTCCAATTCTCCCAGAACGTTGAATTTTGTGACCACAGTTGCAAACAGCCTCCAGAGGTCCTGTTCTACACCAGACCAGTGGAGCCTAACTGCAGCCCATCATCATCCTCATCTAATTGTAAGTAGGCAATCTAGTATATTATTAGTGACACTAATCTATAATTTACCTCACATTAAAGGGACACTATAGCTTAATGAAGTGGTTCTGGTGTCTATAGCTGGTCCCTGCAGGCTTTTTAATGTAAACACACACTGTGTGCAGCACTGGCGTTAGTTCATATGGCAGATCATATGGGTAGGGCATTGTGATGTCACATGGGGGGGGGGGGGGGCGGCAAATTTATATTTTGTCTAGGGCGGCAAAAATCATTGCACCGGCTCTGACCCACAGGAGGGGAGTTCACTGATTGCACTGCACTCTCCTCCTGCCCAGACCCGTCTTGACCGCAGTGCAAGTGCCCTCTGCCCTCTGCCCCTAATTTACAGTGGCTCACACTCACAACAAGCAGTGCCTGGAGCCCTTTGCAGAGACGGAAACAAAGAGGTTCTGCGGCAGATGGCCGTCCTGCAAGCCTTACATTAAACAGCTGTTCCCCATGCAGCCACAGGTGGCGTTGTGCTAGGAGACTGATTACTCTTCACTTCCTCCCAGCCTACAGAGCAGCACATGGGGGAGAGTGAAGGAGGCATGATTTAATCTTGAATAAATCCTCTAAGCAAACCTTTATAAATTTGGGGGGATCAGCTCTGTTTCCACAGTTTATTGGTGTTTACGCTTGTAACGGACCGTTTCAGCATACAAGGGGAAAAATGCGTTTAGGCGATAATCCCCTTTTCCATAGACAGACACAGCTACTGCAGAACATCAGAACTCACGAGCTGGATACGAAATGACACTCCGAACTGGAACAGCTGAACAAGAAAAGCATACAATCGGCTTACACTCTTGGCAGTCAGCTTACAATCCAATCCCCCCCAAGAACGAGACGACACTTCATTTTGAGGGTTAAGCAGGAACTCAAGACTGGGACACCCAGTCTGGCTTTTATTACCAACAAGTACATACAGGACACTCCCAGGGGGAGGATGAAATTAACCAATCACATGGATGTACCTCCCACACATTTCCTCCCCTTAGATTAACACTTAACACAATTATACTGTACACCTTTTTCCCCAATTCCTGGATGTACCCCAAATACATATGCTACGCCTCCAAAATAGGTATCCCCTGATAGCCCTTATTCAGGGGGACAACATATGCAAGAATCAGCCCATTCGGATAAATGGTTCAGGAGTTATGGAACTTTAAAGTATTGACCGACCGCATGGGTAAAGTATCCGAAAACAGTTCCATGCATTTTGGCCCTGCGGTCGGTCACAAACAAGGGAATGAAAACAGACGAATTGCCTGTGTTATAGAGCCTGGAGAGGGTTTGAATGAATTCCCTTGTTTGTGGGGTTCTTTCTACCGAACGGGGGGTCATTCGGTAGTTTCCATACGAACTTCTGGAAGTATGGAGGTCTCAGCGGTGTTTGCCTAGTCAAGTGTCCGATTTCAGTTCCAGACACTCGACGGCAAAACACCGCTGTTCGGTAGTTAAAGATGGCCGCCGCCACGTGTTGGTTTCCTGAATGGCGGCCACCCAGAGGACACAGAACACATTACATGATTGCCAATTACCCGTTTGCAACATTGTTACAAACGGTAATTGGAGGCACACTTAATCCTGGGTGGTCTGGTTGTTCGGTAGTTTCCTCAATACAATGAATGGAGTGATTCTACCGAACAATCAGATGAAGGCTGCATATATATATATATAACCCAGGTTAACTGCATACAACAATACATACATGACATTTAAAGTATTAAAGGCAGGATTACTGTACTACGTTCCACAGTCTTAAAGGTACAGTAGTCCCAAAAGTTCCAATATGTCCATCGCTGCTTTTAAAGGGCCAGCAGCAGCAATACCAATTATTACCTGCCCAAATATAGTCTTTAAAGTGCAATATGTCCAGGGGCCATAGTCAGCGGGCAGGAGGCTAGCAGCCAGGCCTCTCCAGTTCACAGTGGCGAAGCTGGTTTCGCCACATTTCTCCCCTTGGCCAATTAGACTAACAGGGTACCTGACTTTCTGCCGGTCAGTGCCCTGGTTAGTCCAGCAACCCACCCACAAAAACAGAAATAACCGAGCAGCCCACCCACACTAACCGGTTACTACATCTGGGTGAGGAAGGATTTTGTCCAAGTTCTGGGGTTTCACCACTGCTGGGTGGGAGACGGGTAGGCTGCCTTGGTGGGTTGCTGAGGGGGCAGAGACCAGCGGTACTCTGTCCTGTTGCCAGCCCTACCACGGGAGTAGTCTGGTGGGCGCCTGGTTGCTGGAGACTGGCTGTCTCCCCTTTAGGTGCACAGCTCGACTGCCGGAGGGGGAGACCGACTGTCTCCCCTTTGGAACCATCACACTGAGGCTGGGGAACAGGACCGACCGTCCCTATCCCTTGTGCTGTAAGTGCAGAGACTACGGTCCCATCTACACAGTTGTGGGGCTTAACATCTCCCCTTGGTGGATTAGGTTGCCGTGGGAGAGAGGGTGTAACAAGTTCCTCTCTCTGGATGGCAAACTGCCGCTGGGGAGAAAGGATGGCACCTTCTGCTCCCTGAGGTACACACTGCCGCTGGGGAGGAAGGACGCTGCTCTCCTCTCCCTTCACCTCACACTGCCTTCCTGGCACATCACTTTGTTGCTGGGGGGCAGGAACAACAACCTCTGCCCCCTGTAACTCAGCCTGCCGCTGGGGAGGATGGACGACACCATCAGCTCCCGGAGACACACACTGCCACTGGGGAGGGAGGACGCTGCTCTCCTCTCCCTTTACTTCACACTGCCTTCCTGGCATATCACTTTTCTGCTGGGGGGCAGGAACAACAACCTCTGCCCCCTGTAACTCAGCCTGCTGCTGGGGAGGAAGGACGACACCTTCATCTCCCTGGGACACACACTGCCGCTGGGGAGGAAGGACGGCACCTTCAGCTCCCTGAGGTACAATCTGCCGCTGGGGAGGAAGGACGACACCTTCACCTCCCTGGGGTACACACTGCCGCTGGGGAGGAAGGACGACACCTTCATCTCCCTGGGGTTGCTCACAGGACCAGTCTATGAGGACCCCTACTTCGGGTTCTTCCTGCCGCCTCAGGGGGGGGCGGCTAACCTCCTCGGATGCAGCCTCTACTCTGCTGCTGTACCACTCTTCCTGCTCATCATACTCTTCGTCCATCTTTGAGTTTTGCTCAGCCATGACCTGGTTCCAGATCCCCTGGAATGTGTCCATGGATATATAACCCCCATACTGGGCCACTTGCTGCCTCACCTTGGCCATAAAATCATCTTCAGCGTCAGAGCCTTCCATACTTGTCTGCTCCAAGTCGCTGGATACCTCTGCTACCTCGGGTACTGCTGGTTGCTGTTGGGCGGGAGGACCGGTTGTCTCTTCCCAGGCCTCATTGATGAGTCGCAGGTAATCCCCCTCCAGGTTCCATTCCTGGTTAACCAAATATCGTAGGTCTGCCTCGAGGTCAATAGCGCCAAAGAGACCCAGCATGTTCTCTCGGATGCCGTACAGGTCCCAAAAACGATAGTCGGTATCTTCCCCAAAGTCCTCGTCACCACTATTATTCCAAAATCGACCGGGGCCAGTGTAATCTCCGCCTTCTGGGAACTCATACTCTGCCATCCTGGGGACACACTGAGCCGCGTACCACTGTAGCGCCTGGTATGCGTCGTCGAGCACCAGTTCCGCGTATACTAGAATCTCGAGTCTAGTCACCCACTTTTCTGTGGTCTGTTTTCTCAGGAGGGGCATCCGCTCTGCCATTCTAGCCAGAATTCGCTGCCTTCTGCTGCGGCGCTGATCCCCTCGTGAATACTGTACTTCCTCTAGGGCTTCGTCCCACAATCTGGCTCTGACAGTCTCTCTGTACATCAACATGTTCTCCTCTGAGACTGCTCCAGACTCCAGGACGTAATCGTCCAATCTAACTTGAAACTTCTCCTCCATTTTCTGAGTTCCTTTGTAGATAGGGTCGCTGTACGGATACTAGCGTTGCCCTCAATTTGTAATCCAAAAAATGGTGTTGTCTGTAGCTGTCCCTCTGGTTGTAGGAACGATCCCACCGCTGCCACCAATTGTAACGGACCGTTTCAGCATACAAGGGGAAAAATGCGTTTAGGCGATAATCCCCTTTTCCATAGACAGACACAGCTACTGCAGAACATCAGAACTCACGAGCTGGATACGAAATGACACTCCGAACTGGAACAGCTGAACAAGAAAAGCATACAATCGGCTTACACTCTTGGCAGTCAGCTTACAATCCAATCCCCCCCAAGAACGAGACGACACTTCATTTTGAGGGTTAAGCAGGAACTCAAGACTGGGACACCCAGTCTGGCTTTTATTACCAACAAGTACATACAGGACACTCCCAGGGGGAGGATGAAATTAACCAATCACATGGATGTACCTCCCACACATTTCCTCCCCTTAGATTAACACTTAACACAATTATACTGTACACCTTTTTCCCCAATTCCTGGATGTACCCCAAATACATATGCTACGCCTCCAAAATAGGTATCCCCTGATAGCCCTTATTCAGGGGGACAACATATGCAAGAATCAGCCCATTCGGATAAATGGTTCAGGAGTTATGGAACTTTAAAGTATTGACCGACCGCATGGGTAAAGTATCCGAAAACAGTTCCATGCATTTTGGCCCTGCGGTCGGTCACAAACAAGGGAATGAAAACAGACGAATTGCCTGTGTTATAGAGCCTGGAGAGGGTTTGAATGAATTCCCTTGTTTGTGGGGTTCTTTCTACCGAACGGGGGTCATTCGGTAGTTTCCATACGAACTTCTGGAAGTATGGAGGTCTCAGCGGTGTTTGCCTAGTCAAGTGTCCGATTTCAGTTCCAGACACTCGACGGCAAAACACCGCTGTTCGGTAGTTAAAGATGGCCGCCGCCACGTGTTGGTTTCCTGAATGGCGGCCACCCAGAGGACACAGAACACATTACATGATTGCCAATTACCCGTTTGCAACATTGTTACAAACGGTAATTGGAGGCACACTTAATCCTGGGTGGTCTGGTTGTTCGGTAGTTTCCTCAATACAATGAATGGAGTGATTCTACCGAACAATCAGATGAAGGCTGCATATATATATATAACCCAGGTTAACTGCATACAACAATACATACATGACATTTAAAGTATTAAAGGCAGGATTACTGTACTACGTTCCACAGTCTTAAAGGTACAGTAGTCCCAAAAGTTCCAATATGTCCATCGCTGCTTTTAAAGGGCCAGCAGCAGCAATACCAATTATTACCTGCCCAAATATAGTCTTTAAAGTGCAATATGTCCAGGGGCCATAGTCAGCGGGCAGGAGGCTAGCAGCCAGGCCTCTCCAGTTCACAGTGGCGAAGCTGGTTTCGCCACAACGCTCATCTCTGTATTAATATTGAGGGATGTCTAAGTAGTAACATCAGTGTGTGTCAGCAGGGCCAGCCGTTGGGGTGGGCAAGCTGTGCGGTCACGCAGGGTGCCATGACAACAGAGGCGCCCGGCGGCCAACACAGCTCACAAGTTGGGTACACCAGCATATTTAATTTAAACGATTCGCTGGTGGTCCACTGGTGCGCACCATCAGTAGGTGCAGTCAGATCATATCCTCTCCCTCGTGGTTCCGGCGCTCAGTTAGTGAGTCAGAGCACAGGCTCAGAGATTCTCTGCTCTGACAACATTGAAAGTCAGAGCCGTGAAGGAGCGGGTATGGCAAAGAGCTACTGGTTAGCATAACATCAATATCCGTTATAAAACCAGAAAAAGGTGGGCATGGATGGTGAACTGATTTGGTGGCGCAATGGGCCACTTGACTGGTTTTGCCCCCCAGGCCTAAGGCTGCCAGCCCTCCCCTGGGAAAGAGGGAGAAGAGGAGGAGGAACAGGGGAGGGGATGGTCGGGGTGAGGGGAGGAGGAGAGGGTGGAGGTAGGTTAATGGAAGGAAAAATGGGCGAGGTGGGGTGAAAGGGTGGGGAAATGGGAGTGGTATTTGGATATGAAAGAGGGGCTGTTGGGGAAGGGATGGGTTCGGGCAAGTAATATCGCCCATCAGTTTGCAACACCGGATATAATTTAGTTTGTGGATTGGTATTATCGTAAGGAGGGGGTTTCACAGTTTTTGGAGGCTTATAGTACACATAAATGGATTGTTTGCCATTGTTTTGTTCAGCCCATCCCTCACTATGTAGGAGTTTTGCAACTCAAAACCATGCTTCCGCTGTATCCAACAGCTTTTTGTCTGTTAACTTGCCTCGTTTCTCTGTGAGTAGTAATCGCCATTCTTCTGGTTGTAACCTTCCCCACGTCCTTATATCTATCCCACACATCTTAGCAATTTTTCCTGCAGACTTTACCGCCTTTTTGCCCTCCCTCTGCATTACAATGTCTACTGCTAGGCTGCCCCCGGCAGGCATCGAACATTTTTGACCCATTGTCACAGACAAGAAGAGAAAAAAGAGAGAAATATAGAGCCGAGAAACAAACAGAACGTCTACTGTGCTCGACTGCCACGGGTGACCCCGTGCGTCTTCCCAAAACGTAGACCGGTCACCGGATCTATAGACTCAACTGAGTATAGATCTACATACGGTTCGAGGGGAGTATGATCACTCTCTCCTCTAATCAATAGGACATAAAACAGAAGCAGAAACAAATATACAGAAATCAACAAACAGGTAGGTGATTTCTCCTTGTTCCCTTCAGTAAAAACTGATTATTAATAATGTTCCTTAACACCCAGACGTATATCTCTTGTAACTTCAATCCCGGGGTCCAAAAGGGAGACCTGCCCCTGCACAGACGCACTTATGGGCTCCTCACCTTGTATAGTTAGTCCCTGCACTCACGCACTTGTGGACTCCTTCCCCTCTGTATAGTTAGTCCCTGCATTCACGCACTTGTGGACTCCTTCCCCTCTGTTATGAAGTACTCACTATAAAACCGCCTGTTTTATTTGTTTCGGAAATATCTATAAGTATCTGGAACAGTTCTCACATAGGGAGTAAGAGACAAAACACTGTCCTGATTTAACCTAACATAGTGACAACATACAACAGGCAGGTAATGGGTTCTGTAAATAACTGGACCGTAGCCAAGATATACCTGTCTTTGGTGTCCGCCGGAGCCGACCTTGGGAGTCGTGGACTTACTTGCAAAGGACAGACAACGGCTGAATAAGACACAAAGCGGGTTATTCTTGCCGTGTCACGGAGGTGATCAGTCTCCTATTCTGTCCTTCGCAGCTTGTCCCGCTCCTCTCTTGTTCGGCCTCGACCAACACAGGCTACGGCCCCACGTTGGGCACCAAGCTGAAGTGGATTCTTTTGCCCTCTGTTGTCTATTTTCAGTCCTAATCAATATGTTCAAGGTATAGCTCATGCATGAGGAGAGAAATAATCACACTGACACGTAAAAGTTCAGTAGCAAAGTTTCTAATTTTTACTGACAGCCTGAGCGTGGCTTTTATAGCCATAAATCGTCACATTCAGCACATATACATTGTATAACCTAAGCTGTAAACATTTTATTGGATTGTGTTACATGTGTTGTAAGCTTTTCATTGGATACTTTTAGTTGCTATGTGTCTTCTCTTTCCTTCCCTTGTTGACACACTCATCTTTATGATAAGGGTGTTTGTCTCTGGGGGAGGTATCGTCATTCTGTTGAGCTCAGCAAGTTCCATAGCCATCGGTCATCTTAAAGCATAGAAAAATATATCTTTAAACACGGTATACAAAACATTGATTTTCACAGTACTTGGTTTGGGTATTTAACCCCTTAAGGACCAAACTTCTGGAATAAAAGAGAATCATGACTTGTCACACATGTCATGTGTCCTTAAGGGGTTAAGATGAGGAATATAAAAGGGGCATTTCAGATCCTACACAGCCTTCTGTATTGTACCCAGCTCTGTGTATTGTATAGCAGTCTCTGTATAGTACCCAGCTCTGTGTATTGTATGGCAGTCTCTGTATTGTATCCAGCTCTGTGTATTGTATGGCAGTCTCTGTATTGTATCCAGCTCTATGTATTGTATGGCAGTCTCTGTATTGTATCCAGCTCTGTGTATTGTATGGCAGTCTCTGTATTGTACCCAGCTCTGTGTATTGTATGGCAGTCTCTGTATTGTACCCAGCTCTGTGTATTGTATGGCAGGCTGTGTATTGTACCCAGCTCTGTGTATTGTATGGCAGTCTCTGTATTGTACCCAGCTCTGTGTATTGTATGGCAGTCTCTGTATTGTACCCAGCTCTGTGTATTGTATGGCAGGCTGTGTATTGTACCGAGCAATGTGTATTGTATGGCAGTCTCTGTATTGTATCCAGCTCTGTGTATTGTATGGCAGTCTCTGAATTGTACCCAGCTCTGTGTATTGTATGACAGTCTCTGTATTGTATCCAGCTCTGTGTATTGTATGGCAGTCTCTGTATTGTACCCAGCTCTGTGTATTGTATGACAGTCTCTGTATTGTATCCAGCTCTGTGTATTGTATGGCAGTCTCTGTATTGTACCCAGCTCTGTGTATTGTATGGCAGTCTCTGTATTGTACCCAGCTCTGTGTATTGTATGGCAGTCTCTGTATTGTATCCAGCTCTGTGTATTGTATGGCAGTCTCTGTATTGTACCCAGCTCTGTGTATTGTATGGCAGTCTCTGTATTGTACCCAGCTCTGTGTATTGTATGGCAGGCTGTGTATTGTACCCAGCTCTGTGTATTGTATGGCAGTCTCTGTATTGTACCCAGCTCTGTGTATTGTATGGCAGGCTGTGTATTGTACCCAGCTCTGTGTATTGTATGGCAGTCTCTGTATTGTACCCAGCTCTGTGTATTGTATGGCAGTCTCTGTATTGTACCCAGCTCTGTGTATTGTATGGCAGGCTGTGTATTGTACCCAGCTCTGTGTATTGTATGACAGTCTCTGTATTGTATCCAGCTCTGTGTATTGTATGGCAGTCTCTGTATTGTACCCAGCTCTGTGTATTGTATGACAGTCTCTGTATTGTATCCAGCTCTGTGTATTGTATGGCAGTCTCTGTATTGTACCCAGCTCTGTGTATTGTATGGCAGTCTCTGTATTGTACCCAGCTCTGTGTATTGTATGGCAGTCTCTGTATTGTACCCAGCTCTGTGTATTGTATGGCAGTCTCTGTATTGTATCCAGCTCTGTGTATTGTATGGCAGTCTCTGTATTGTACCCAGCTCTGTGTATTGTATGGCAGTCTCTGTATTGTACCCAGCTCTGTGTATTGTATGGCAGTCTCTGTATTGTACCCAGCTCTGTGTATTGTATGGCAGTCTCTGTATTGTATGGCAGTCTGTGTATTGTATCCAGCTCTGTGTATTGTATGGCAGTCTCTGTATTGTACCCAGCTCTGTGTATTGTATGGCAGTCTTTGTATTGTATCCAGCTCTGTGTATTGTATGGCAGTCTCTGTATTGTACCCAGCTCTGTGTATTGTATGGCAGTCTGTGTATTGTATCCAGCTCTGTGTATTGTATGGCAGTCTCTGTATTGTACCCAGCTCTGTGTATTGTATGGCAGTCTCTGTATTGTACCCAGCTCTGTGTATTGTATGGCAGGCTGTGTATTGTACCCAGCTCTGTGTATTGTATGGCAGTCTCTGTATTGTACCCAGCTCTGTGTATTGTATGGCAGTCTCTGTATTGTACCCAGCTCTGTGTATTGTATGGCAGGCTGTGTATTGTACCCAGCTCTGTGTATTGTATGACAGTCTCTGTATTGTATCCAGCTCTGTGTATTGTATGGCAGTCTCTGTATTGTACCCAGCTCTGTGTATTGTATGACAGTCTCTGTATTGTATCCAGCTCTGTGTATTGTATGGCAGTCTCTGTATTGTACCCAGCTCTGTGTATTGTATGGCAGTCTCTGTATTGTACCCAGCTCTGTGTATTGTATGGCAGTCTATGTATTGTATCCAGCTCTGTGTATTGTATGGCAGTCTCTGTATAGTACCCAGTTCTGTGTATTGTATGGCAGTCTGTGTATTGTACCCAGCTCTGTGTATTGTATGGCAGGCTCTGTATTGTATCCAGCTCTGTGTATTGTATGGCAGTCTCTTTATTGTACCCAGCTCTGTGTATTGTATGGCAGTCTCTGTATTGTACCAGCTCTGTGTATTGTATGGCAGTCTCTGTATTGTATCCAGCTCTCTGTATTGTATGACAGTCTCTGTATTGTATCCAGCTCTGTGTATTGTATGACAGTCTCTGTATTGTACCCAGCTCTGTGTATTGTATGGCAGTCTCTGTATTGTACCCAGCTCTGTGTATTGTATGTCAGTCTCTGTATAGTACCCAGCTCTGTGTATTGTATGGCAGTCTCTGTATTGTACCCAGCTCTGTGTATTGTATGGCAGTCTCTGTATTGTATCCAGCTCTGTGTATTGTATGGCAGTCTCTGTATAGTACCCAGTTCTGTGTATTGTATGGCAGTCTGTGTATTGTACCCAGCTCTGTGTATTGTATGGCAGGCTCTGTATTGTATCCAGCTCTGTGTATTGTATGGCAGTCTCTGTATTGTACCCAGCTCTGTGTATTATATGGCAGTCTCTATATTGTACCCAGCTCTGTGTATTGTATGGCAGTCTCTGTATTGTACCCAGCTCTGTGTATTGTATGGCAGTCTCTGTATTGTATCCAGCTCTGTGTATTGTATGGCAGTCTCTGTATTGTACCCAGCTCTGTGTATTGTATGGCAGTCTTTGTATTGTATCCAGCTCTGTGTATTGTATGGCAGTCTCTGTATTGTACCCAGCTCTGTGTATTGTATGGCAGTCTTTGTATTGTATCCAGCTCTGTGTATTGTATGGCAGTCTCTGTATTGTACCCAGCTCTGTGTATTGTATGGCAGTCTGTGTATTGTATCCAGCTCTGTGTATTGTATGGCAGTCTCTGTATTGTACCCAGCTCTGTGTATTGTATGGCAGTCTCTGTATTGTACCCAGCTCTGTGTATTGTATGGCAGTCTCTGTATTGTATCCAGCTCTGTGTATTGTATGGCAGTCTCTGTATTGTATCCAGCTCTGTGTATTGTATGGCAGTCTCTGTATTGTACCCAGCTCTGTGTATTGTATGGCAGTCTCTGTATTGTACCCAGCTCTGTGTATTGTATGGCAGTCTCTGTATTGTATCCAGCTCTGTGTATTGTATGGCAGTCTCTGTATTGTATCCAGCTCTGTGTATTGTATGGCAGTCTCTGTATTGTACCCAGCTCTGTGTATTGTATGGCAGTCTCTGTATTGTACCCAGCTCTGTGTATTGTATGGCAGTCTCTGTATTGTATCCAGCTCTGTGTATTGTATGGCAGTCTCTGTATAGTACCCAGTTCTGTGTATTGTATGGCAGTCTGTGTATTGTACCCAGCTCTGTGTATTGTATGGCAGGCTCTGTATTGTATCCAGCTCTGTGTATTGTATGGCAGTCTCTTTATTGTACCCAGCTCTGTGTATTGTATGGCAGTCTCTGTATTGTACCAGCTCTGTGTATTGTATGGCAGTCTCTGTATTGTATCCAGCTCTCTGTATTGTATGACAGTCTCTGTATTGTATCCAGCTCTGTGTATTGTATGACAGTCTCTGTATTGTACCCAGCTCTGTGTATTGTATGGCAGTCTCTGTATTGTACCCAGCTCTGTGTATTGTATGGCAGTCTCTGTATAGTACCCAGCTCTGTGTATTGTATGGCAGTCTCTGTATTGTACCCAGCTCTGTGTATTGTATGGCAGTCTCTGTATTGTATCTAGCTCTGTGTATTGTATGGCAGTCTCTGTATAGTACCCAGTTCTGTGTATTGTATGGCAGTCTGTGTATTGTACCCAGCTCTGTGTATTGTATGGCAGGCTCTGTATTGTATCCAGCTCTGTGTATTGTATGGCAGTCTCTTTATTGTACCCAGCTCTGTGTATTGTATGGCAGTCTCTGTATTGTACCCAGCTCTGTGTATTGTATGACAGTCTCTGTATTGTATCCAGCTCTCTGTATTGTACGGCAGTCTCTGTATTGTATCCAGCTCTCTGTATTGTACGGCAGTCTCTGTATTGTATCCAGCTCTGTGTATTGTATGGCAGTCTCTGTATTGTACCCAGCTCTGTGTATTGTATGGCAGTCTCTGTATTGTACCCAGCTCTGTGTATTGTATGGCAGTCTCTGTATTGTACCCAGCTCTGTGTATTGTATGGCAGTCTCTGTATTGTACCCAGCTCTGTGTATTGTATGGCAGTCTCTGGATTGTATGCAGCTCTGTGTATTGTATGGCAGTCTCTGTATTGTACCCAGCTCTGTGTATTGTATGGCAGTCTCTGTATAGTATCCAGCGCTGTGTATTGTATGGCAGTCTCTGTATTGTACCCAGCTCTGTGTATTGTATTGCAGTCTCTGTATTGTATCCAGCTCTGTGTATTGTATGGCAGTCTCTGTATAGTACCCAGCTCTGTGTATTGTATGGCAGTGTCTGTATTGCACCCAGCTCTGTGTATTGTATGGCAGTCTGTGTATTGAATCCAGCTCTGTGTATTGTATGGCAGTCTCTGTATTGTACCCAGCTCTGTGTATTGTATGGCAGGCTCTGTATTGTACCCAGCTCTGTGTATTGTATGGCAGGCTCTGTATTGTATCCAGCGCTGTGTATTGTATGGCAGTCTCTGTATTGTATGGCAGTCTCTGTATTGTATGGCAGTCTCTGTATTGTATGGCAGTCTCTGTATTGTATCCAGCTCTGTGTATTGTATGGCAGGCTCTGTATTGTACCCAGCTCTGTGTATTGTATGGCAGTCTCTGTATTGTACCCAGCTCTGTGTATTGTATGGCAGTCTCTGTATTGTAACCAGCTCTGTGTATTGTATGGCAGGCTCTGTATTGTATCCAGCTCTGTGTATTGTATGGCAGGCTCTGTATTGTACCCAGCTCTGTGTATTGTATGACAGTCTCTGTATTGTACCCAGCTCTGTGTATTGTATGGCAGTCTCTGTATTGTACCCAGCTCTGTGTATTGTATGGCAGTCTCTGTATTGTATCCAGCTCTGTGTATTGTATGGCAGGCTCTGTATTGTACCCAGCTCTGTGTATTGTATGGCAGGCTGTGTATTGTATGGCAGTCTCTGTATTGTATCCAGCTCTGTGTATTGTATGGCAGGCTCTGTATTGTACCCAGCTCTGTGTATTGTATGACAGTCTCTGTATTGTACCCAGCTCTGTGTATTGTATGGCAGTCTCTGTATTGTACCCAGCTCTGTGTATTGTATGGCAGTCTCTGTATTGTATCCAGCTCTGTGTATTGTATGGCAGGCTCTGTATTGTACCCAGCTCTGTGTATTGTATGACAGTCTCTGTATTGTACCCAGCTCTGTGTATTGTATGGCAGTCTCTGTATTGTACCCAGCTCTGTGTATTGTATGGCAGTCTCTGTATTGTATCCAGCTCTGTGTATTGTATGGCAGGCTCTGTATTGTACCCAGCTCTGTGTATTGTATGGAAGTCTCTGGATTGTACCCAGCTCTGTGTATTGTATGGCAGTCTCTGTATAGTACCCAGCTCTGTGTATTGTATGGCAGTCCCTGTATTGTACCCAGCTCTTTGTATTGTATGGCAGTCTCTGTATTGTACCCAGCTCTGTGTATTGTATGGCAGTCTCTGTATTGTATCCAGCTCTGTGTATTGTATGACAGTCTCTGTATAGTATCCAGCTCTGTGTATTGTATGGCAGTCTCTGTATTGTACCCAGCTCTGTGTATTGTATGGCAGTCTCTGTATTGTACCCAGCTCTGTGTATTGTATGGCAGTCTCTGTATTGTATCCAGCTCTGTGTATTGTATGGCAGTCTCTGTATAGTATCCAGCTCTGTGTATTGTATGGCAGTCTCTGTATTGTACCCAGCTCTGTGTATTGTATGGCAGTCTCTGTATTGTATCCAGCTCTGTGTATTGTATGGCAGTCTCTGTATTGTACCCAGTTCTGTGTATTGTATGGAAGTCTCTGGATTGTACCCAGCTCTGTGTATTGTATGGCAGTCTCTGTATAGTACCCAGCTCTGTGTATTGTATGGCAGTCTCTGTATAGTACCCAGCTCTGTGTATTGTACCCAGCTCTGTGTATTGTATGCCACTCTCTGTATTGTATGCCACTCTCTGTATTGTATCCAGCTCTGTGTATTGTATGGCAGTCTCTGTATTGTATTCAGTTCTGTGTATTGTATGACAGTCTCTGTATAGTATCCAGCTCTGTGTATTGTATGGCAGTCTCTGTATTGTATCCAGCTCTGTGTATTGTATCCAGCTCTGTGTATTGTATCCAGCTCTGTGTATTGTACAGCAGTCTCTGTATTGTACCCAGCTCTGTGTATTGTATGTCAGTATCTGTATTGTATCCAGCTCTGTGTATTGTATAACAGTCTCTGTATTGTACCCAGCTCTGTGTATTGTATGACAGTCTCTGTATTGTACCCAGCTCTGTATTGTATGGCAGTCTCTGTATTGTACCCAGCTCTGTATTGTATGGCAGTCTCTGTATTGTACCCAGCTCTGTATTGTATGGCAGTCTCTGTATTGTATCCAGCTCTGTGTATTGTATGTCAGTATCTGTATTGTACCCAGCTCTGTGTATTGTATGGCAGTCTCTGTATTGTACCCAGCTCGGTGTATTGTATGGCAGTCTCTGTATTGTATCCAGCTCTGTGTATTGTATGGCAGTCTCTGTATTGTACCCAGCTCTGTGTATTGTATGGCAGTCTCTGTATTGTATCCAGCTCTGCGTATTGTATGGCAGTCTCTGTATTGTACCCAGCTCTCTGTATTGTATGGCAGTCTCTGTATTGTACCCAGCTCTGTGTATTGTATGGCAGTGTCTGTATTGTACCCAGCTCTGTGTATTGTATGGCAGTCTCTGTATAGTATCCAGCTCTGTGTATTGTATGGCAGTCTCTGTATTGTATCCAGCTCTGTGTATTGTATGGCAGTCTCTGTATTGTATGGCAGTCTCTGTATAGTACCCAGCTCTGTGTATTGTATGGCAGTCTCTGTATTGTACCCAGCTCTGTGTATTGTATGGCAGTGTCTGTATTGTACCCAGCTCTGTGTATTGTATGGCAGTCTCTGTATTGTATCCAGCTCTGTGTATTGTATGGCAGTCTCTGTATTGTACCCAGCTCTGTGTATTGTATGGCAGTCTCTGTATTGTACCCAGCTCGGTGTATTGTATGACAGTCTCTGTATTGTACCCAGCTCTGTGTATTGTATGGCAGTCTCTGTATTGTATCCAGCTCTGTGTATTGTATGGCAGTCTCTGTATTGTATCCAGCTCTGTGTATTGTATGGCAGTCTCTGTGTATTGTATGGCAGTCTCTGTGTATTGTATGGCAGTCTCTGTGTATTGTATGGCAGTCTCTGTGTATTGTATGGCAGTCTCTGTATTGTATCCAGCTCTGCGTATTGTATGGCAGTCTCCGTATTGTACCCAGCTCTCTGTATTGTATGGCAGTCTCTGTATTGTATCCAGCTCTGTGTATTGTATGGCAGTCTCTGTATTGTATCCAGCTCTGTGTATTGTATGGCAGTCTCTGTATTGTACCCAGATCTGTGTATTGTATGGCAGTCTCTGTATTGTACCCAGATCTGTGTATTGTACGGCAGTCTCTGTATTGTAACCAGCTCTGTGTATTGTATGGCAGTCTCTGTATTGTACCCAGCTCTGTGTATTGTATGGCAGTCTCTGTATTGTACCCAGCTCTGTGTATTGTATGACAGTCTCTGTATTGTACCCAGCTCTGTGTATTGTATGACAGTCTCTGTATTGTACCCAGCTCTGTGTATTGTATGGCAGTCTCTGTATAGTACCCAGCTCTGTGTATTGTATGGCAGTCTCTGTATTGTACCCAGCTCTGTGTATTTTATGGCAGTGTCTGTATTGTACCCAGCTCTGTGTATTGTATGGCAGTCTCTGTATTGTATCCAGCTCTGTGTATTGTATGGCAGTCTCTGTATTGTACCCAGCTCTGTGTATTGTATGGCAGTCTCTGTATTGTACCCAGCTCGGTGTATTGTATGACAGTCTCTGTATTGTACCCAGCTATGTGTATTGTATGGCAGTCTCTGTATTGTATCCAGCTCTGTGTATTGTATGGCAGTCTCTGTATTGTATCCAGCTCTGTGTATTGTATGGCAGTCTCTGTGTATTGTATGGCAGTCTCTGTGTATTGTATGGCAGTCTCTGTATTGTATCCAGCTCTGCGTATTGTATGGCAGTCTCCGTATTGTACCCAGCTCTCTGTATTGTATGGCAGTCTCTGTATTGTATCCAGCTCTGTGTATTGTATGGCAGTCTCTGTATTGTATCCAGCTCTGTGTATTGTATGGCAGTCTCTGTATTGTACCCAGATCTGTGTATTGTACGGCAGTCTCTGTATTGTAACCAGCTCTGTGTATTGTATGACAGTCTCTGTATTGTACCCAGCTCTGTGTATTGTATAGCAGTCTCTGTATTGTACCCAGCTCTGTGATAGTGGTGATTGGCTGTGACAGCGATCACATGGTCATAGAGTCAGCCAGGTACGTCATTAACCCCATGATAGCTGTTATGTGTCTTTAAGGGTAGGTCTTCCATAATGGAGAATGTAATTTAATGAAGGGGTTAATAGAGTGCATGTTATTGTCAGTCAGTGTATTATAACGGATCATTTTATAGATACACAGCATTCTACTGATCTTCACTTCCTGCCTCAACCCCCTCCGCCCCCCCCATCCAGCTCTTTTTGTGAACTTCCCTCCTGCAGTTTCAAGACCCCCTCCCCTCCTTTTTCTAGTTTCCCCTCCCCATTTGCTTTCTTCCTATATAAGTTACACCCTGAACACAATACAAGTAGTTTGTAGATACCTGGACTGTGTGTGTCTCTTCTCTAATCTAATACTCCTCCAGCTGTGGGTCTATAGGAGAGTGCTGAGTATCTGTATACGGTGTGCGGGGGGGATCTCAGCCAGATATCATCAAACATAACAGGTACTTGTTATCATTATACGGAGCTGCATGTTTATTATCAGTGTATAGATACTCAGTACTATTATACAGAGCGACATGTTTATTATCAGTGTATAGATACTCGGTATTATTATACAGAGCGACATGTTTATTATCAGCGTATAGATACTCAGTATTATTATACAGAGCGACATGTTTATTATCAGCGTATAGATACTCAGTATTATTATACAGAGCGACATGTTTATTATCAGAGTATAGATACTTAGTATTATTATACAGAGCAACATGTTTATTATCAGCGTATAGATACTCAGTATTATTATACAGAGCGACATGTTTATTATCAGAGTATAGATACTTAGTATTATTATACAGAGCAACATGTTTATTATCAGCGTATAGATACTCAGTATTATTATACAGAGCGACATGTTTATTATCAGCGTATAGATACTCAGTATTATTATACAGAGCGACATGTTTATTATCAGCGTATAGATACTCAGTATTATTATACAGAGCAACATGTTTATTATCAGCGTATAGATACTCAGTATTATTATACAGAGCGACATGTTTATTATCAGAGTATAGATACTTAGTATTATTATACAGAGCAACATGTTTATTATCAGTGTATAGATACTCAGTATTATTATACATAGCGACATGTTTATTATCAGAGTATAGATACTCAGTATTTTTATACAGAGCGACATGTTTATTATCAGTGTATAGATACTCAGTATTATTATACAGAGCGACATGTTTATTATCAGTGTATAGTTAGTCAGTATTATTATACAGAGCGACATGTTTATTATCAGTGTATAGATACTCAGTATTATTATACAGAGCGACGTGTTTATTATCAGCGTATAGATACTGCTTTTAAATCTGTTTCTTTCATATCTTGGCTTTATACAAAGTAGAAGAGAATATGTAACCGTTTTAACGCAAACTTGGGCCGAACGAGTTCAGCAGGATGTTCGTTCCCACAATATCATTCATTGTTTGTTTTTTGCCAGTGATTATTTCAAGTAGTACTGTATGCTGGCAGTACCAACGAGTAAATACTAAACAAAATAAATTAAAAAACCTCCGGAGAGCAAGGCCATGTTATTGCTGGACCGCTCTTTCCAATAATATTAAGACCTGCTGACGTGTAAAACCTCTCTTGTGCCCCCACCTATGCTGCCGATGGGGCATATCTTCAAAACTGGGAGCATCCTGTACCCCCCAAGTAAAGTAATAGGGTGACCTGGTCCTCCCATACCACAATCTATCGCAGAATAGTGAGGATATAATCAAACTGAAAAGTAAATCAAATATCTATTTTTTTGTTTTTTAGAAAACCTTTTCCCTTAAAATCAGACTCTGAGAAGCCGCTTTCAATCTCTATTTGGTAAGTTGAATAACTTTTTCATTTTGTTTATATATGTGTGTATATTTTAAGGAAACACTATTATGTGTGGGGGGTGGGGGGGCTGGGGGGGTTAAGTGAGCCGATATGACCAAATCCTCCTGTATGTGGGGTAACTTCTAAAGATGACGGAGGATGAAGGTTGGCATTGTGACGGTATGTATATCTATCATCGTCTTGCATACCCATTTCCCATAAAATAATACACCAATAATCCACAATATCGCTGGTGTCGCATAATAACCCACACATGTGCCAAAGCTTAATGCTGGGACAAGACTGGTTAAATGGGAACACAGGCATTCAATTTATACAGGGCATAACTCCTCCTCTGAGCCAGCGAGATAATGGAGTTTAGAGAACCTACTAAACGCAATTATCTTCTGGTCAGAAAAAAGTTATATTTCTCACAATTTCTGGAAATTCCCCCAAATCACATAAAAGCCCCACAAAAATCACATCCCTGGGTAGTTTGTCTCTGTGGGAGCAACATATTCAAAATTCAGCCAAATCTGTTTGGCAGTTATCATACGGCACCGCAGAGAGTGTTGACCGGTCTGCCACGAGGTTGAAGCCGGAAAACCATTCCAGAAGAAAGGTAGCAAGATCTGGTCTCTATTCGTGAGGTTTTATACGAAAACCGCAATAGGTAAAATATATCTGGTTCATGAAGAATGCTCCCTGTGTTCGGGAGTTTGAAACTCCTGAACGCCATTCGTCTGAGTGGGAAAGAGAACGTTTTAGAGTCCCATAGAGACCGGGGATCGTGCAAGAGTGTTGCTGAAAACAGTTCCAGGCACTCGACGGCGAGGTCCCGCAGGCAGCATTTGGCAGACAAGATGGCCGCCACCCATTGAGATTGAAACCTAGAGACAAGACAAGCCAGTAATTGACTGGCGATCGAATACTGTCTTGAACCTGAAATCAAGGTGCAGTTTAAAAAAGGAAAAGACAACCCTAAAATATAAGTGGCTTCTAAACAGTATCAGATTACGCTGAACATGTAGAAAATCAAGTTGGTTTTATTAGTAGAAGATGGTAGGTAATATCTATCGTGCATTCCGTGATATTGTATATAGAATTATAACCAAAGGTCCTGAGTGTGCTAAAGAGACTAAGGACAGTAACTAAAATTCCCCTATAAGTTTATCCTTTAAGATCTTGTGCTGAAGCACAATAGGATTTAATGGATGAAAATGGTGAAGAACTGAAGGAGTTAACGATGGTTATAGCGAGACAGTGAGATGTTGGTACTGCATGACGGGTAGTAGTGTGGAGCCGTGGCCTGACGAGGCGAGGCAAGAAATCAAGCCCCATATCTGTTAAGAACCCCCTTTATAGTGATGACGTGTGGCCTTGCAGGCAGTAAACAGAGACGTGACTTAGGATAGATTAGAACCTGAAAAGCACAACCTATGGGAGTAAGGACCGGGTTGTAGTAAATGCCCTTGTGAAATCTGTAATTGAGGTAGCAGAAAAAGGAGGAAAGGAACTTGTGTGATATATAATATACAGTTGCAAGAAAGTGTGTGAACCCTTTGGCATGATATGGATTTCTGCACAAATTGGTCATAAAATGTGATCTGATCATCATCTAAGTCACAACAATAGACAATCAGTCTGCTTAAACTAATAACACACAAAGAATGAAATGGTGCCATGTTTTTATTGAACACACTATGTAAACATTCACAGTGCAGGTGGAAAAAGTATGTGAACCCTTGGATTTAATAACTGGTTGAACCTCCTTTGGCAGCAATAACTTCAATCAAACGTTTCCTGTAGTTGCAGATCAGACGTGCACAACGGTCAGGAGTAATTCTTGACCATTCCTCTTTACAGAACTGTTTCAGTTCAGCAATATTCTTGGGATGTCTGGTGTGAATCGCTTTCTTGAGGTCATGCCACAGCATCTCAATCGGGTTGAGGTCAGGACTCTGACTGGGCCACTTCAGAAGGTGTATTTTCTTCTGTTTAAGCCATTCTGTTGTTGATTTACGTCTATGCTTTGGGTCATTGTCCTGTTGCAACACCCATCTTCTGTTGAGCTTCAGCTGGTAGACAGATGGCCTTAAGTTCTCCTGCAAAATGTCTTGATAAACTTGGGAATTCATTTTTCCTTCGATGATGGCAATCCGTTCACACCCTGACGCAGCAAAGCAGCCCCAAACCATGATGCCCCACCACCATACTTCACAGTTGGGATGAGGTTTTGATGTTGGTGTGCTGTGCCTCTTTTTCTCCACACATAGTGTTGTGTGTTTCTTCCAAACAACTCAACTTTGGTTTCATCTGTCCACAGAACTGATTTACCTGCTTTTATTTACTTTGATGTAAGTAATAAATTCTTTTTTTACTCTTGACTCGTACAGTCAATCTATTTTTTTGCACTTTGTTTTTTATGTGAGATTCCCATTTACCAAGTATTTGAAGCAAAGAAGACACACCAAGTATATTTCTGAAGGCACTTCTTGGGATGTCAAAGTGTGAGTGAGCATTTGTCACTTGCCCATATATCCAATTATTATAATACAGGGAGTGCAGAATTATTAGGCAAATGAGTATTTTGACCACATCATCCTCTTTATGCATGTTGTCTTACTCCAAGCTGTATAGGCTCGAAAGCCTACTACCAATTAAGCATATTAGGTGATGTGCATGTCTGTAATGAGAAGGGGTGTGGTCTAATGACATCAACACCCTATATCAGGTGTGCATAATTATTAGGCAACTTCCTTTCCTTTGGCAAAATGGATCAAAAGAAGGACTTGACAGGCTCAGAAAAGTCAAAAATAGTGAGATATCTTGCAGAGGGATGCAGCACTCTTAAAATTGCAAAGCTTCTGAAGCGTGATCATCGAACAATCAAGCGTTTCATTCAAAATAGTCAACAGGGTCGCAAGAAGCGTGTGGAAAAACCAAGGCGCAAAATAACTGCCCATGAACTGAGAAAAGTCAAGCGTGCAGCTGCCAAGATGCCACTTGCCACCAGTTTGGCCATATTTCAGAGCTGCAACATCACTGGAGTGCCCAAAAGCACAAGGTGTACAATACTCAGAGACATGGCCAAGGTAAGAAAGGCTGAAAGACGACCACCACTGAACAAGACACACAAGCTGAAACGTCAAGACTGGGCCAAGAAATATCTGAAGACTGATTTTTCTAAGGTTTTATGGACTGATGAAATGAGAGTGAGTCTTGATGGGCCAGATGGATGGGCCCGTGGCTGGATTGGTAAAGGGCAGAGAGCTCCAGTCCGACTCAGACGCCAGCAAGGTGGAGGTGGAGTACTGGTTTGGGCTGGTATCATCAAAGATGAGCTTGTGGGGCCTTTTCGGGTTGAGGATGGAGTCAAGCTCAACTCCCAGTCCTACTGCCAGTTTCTGGAAGACACCTTCTTCAAGCAGTGGTACAGGAAGAAGTCTGCATCCTTCAAGAAAAACATGATTTTCATGCAGGACAATGCTCCATCACACGCGTCCAAGAACTCCACAGCGTGGCTGGCAAGAAAGGGTATAAAAGAAGAAAATCTAATGACATGGCCTCCTTGTTCACCTGATCTGAACCCCATTGAGAACCTGTGGTCCATCATCAAATGTGAGATTTACAAGGAGGGAAAACAGTACACCTCACTGAACAGTGTCTGGGAGGCTGTGGTTGCTTCTGCACGCAATGTTGATGGTGAACAAATCAAAACACTGACATAATCCATTGATGGCAGGCTTTTGAGTGTCCTTGCAAAGAAAGGTGGCTATATTGGTCACTGATTTGTTTTTGTTATGTTTTTGAATGTCAGAAATGTATATTTGTGAATGTTGAGATGTTATATTGGTTTCACTGGTAAAAATAAATAATTGAAATGGGTATATATTTGTTTTTTGTTAAGTTGCCTAATAATTATGCACAGTAATAGTCACCTGCACACACAGATATCCCCCTAAAATAGCCAAAACTAAAAACTACTTCCAAAAATATTCAGCTTTGATATTAATTTTTTGGGTTCATTGAGAACATGGTTGTTGTTCAATAATAAAATTAATATTCAAAAATACAACTTGCCTAATAATTCTGCACTCCCTGTATATACAGTATTGCACTATGCCATATATTTCTTATTTCCCTAGCTTGGAATAGCCCTATACCATACACACAGAATATTTTGCCAGTACTGCTGTGGAACATCCAGGTGCTCTTGTGCAAACTGTAAATGTGCAGCAATGTTTTGTTTGGACAGCAGTGGCTTCCTCTGTGGTATCCTCCCATGAAATCCATTCTTTAGTGTTTTACGTATTGTAGATTCGCTAACAGGGATGTTGGCATTTGCCAGTGACTTTTGTAAGTCTTTAGCTGACACTCTAGGATTCTTCTTCACCTTATTGAGCAGTCTGCCCTGTGCTCTTGCAGTCATCTTTACAGGACGGCCACTCCTAGGGAGAGTAGCAGCAGTGCTGAACTGCTTTTATAGACCATTTGTATTTATAGACAATTTGTCTTACCGTGGACTGATGAACAGCAAGGCTTTTGGAGATACTTTTATAACCCTTTCCAGCTTTATGCAAGTAAACAATTCTTAATCGTAGGTCTGAGAGCTCTTTTGTGCGAGACATCATTCACATCAGGCAATGCTTCTTGTGAAAAGCAAACCCAGAACTGGTGTGTGTTTTTTATAGGGCAGCTGTGACCAACACCTCCAATCTCATCTCATTGATTGGACTCCAGTTGGCTGACATCTCACTCCAATTAGCTCTTGGAGATGTCATTAATCTGGGGGTTCACATACTTTTTCCACCTGCATTGTGAATGTTTACATGGTGTGTTCAATAAAAACATGGCAACATTTCATTCTTTGTGTGTTGTTAGTTTAAGCAGACTGTGATTGTCTATTGTTGTGACTTAGATGATGATCAGATCACATTTTATGACCAATTTGTGCAGAAATCCATATCATTCCAAAGGGTTCACATACTTTATCTTGCAACTGTATGTTAAAGTCCCCACTTCCAATTGGCAAACCATTAACGAAACAAGAGATGTGGTTGTGTAATTAGCAGCTATTAAGCCATGTAATCATTGTTACAACCACATTGACTCGGAACAAAAAGTGAGTAAAAGAATAGTAAACCAAGTACACTTGTCCTGCTGGAAGGGTCTAAAGCAGGCGTATCGAACATTCGTTTGTTCATCAGAAACCTGTGTAACATGAGTAGAGGATGTACGAATGGCAGTAACGCCTGAACGGAGGCAATACAATACAGGAGTTGCAAAACCGCTTCAGTGTAATCTGATGGACATAAAATAATCCAACATATACAGCGGTTAACTTGTTAGTTTAACTTAACCCAATAGAACAGTACATGCATAGAACAAGTTGATTGACAAGACTGTTGTTTTACCCAGATAATGCAATTGGTTAATAGCTCGGTGATGGAGTATTGGGCCAACCATATGACACAGCACTACTAAAGCAAATTATAAAGGATAAACAGGTGTGAAGTGCTGGAAAACTTTCTATAGGTTCCCAGTGTGATTGCTCCATCTTTAGCATTTATTGCATACTTGCAGTTAAGATGCATGTAGTTGCTCTTAAGTAAAATATTGACCTGACAGGGTTATTTTTCATACTGAACTCCGGTTTACATGATAAAACACAATTGTCATAGTGGGAAAAAAAATAAAATATATATATAATATTCTGTAATATATCCGCTGTATAGCTTATTGATATAGAGAGGTCAATGGTGCAAGGCATGCCAACTACATCTAAACACTGTAATGGACTACAGTGTCAAAGGGGAAAACCCAATACAAATTATTGAAGATTACATGTATAGACAACACTGAGTCTTATGAACAGGAACTGTGTCCCTAGGAATTTCTGCTTGGTTTGCATTAAACCTTAGAAATTATGAGGAAGAAACAAATGTATGGCAAAAAAGGCTTTGCGTTGCAAAGTCCGGTTTAAATATCATTTGTGTGGTGAACAGAGAATTATGCAGTGTGCACTGCATATACATGATTGTTTAACATGCGAGCGACTCCATTCACACTGTTATAGACGAAATAACCAAATATGCCACAAAAAATCCCTAGAGCTCTTATAACAAAGTGATTTCCTAAAGACATTGGAGATTGTCAAACAGCCCGAGCGTGGATATTTGCCGATTACCTTGGCGTTCGTATGTTTGTTGCCTGAAAGGAGCGGGGGAAGGGAGAGGACGCCGGACCGTAAGAGCGTGAGCGAGGACCGGAAGTTCGGCTGTAACTGAGACGAGGTGTACGGCAAGGTAGGAATGGGGGGGGTAGCGTTTATATAGGAACGCTAACTCCTCCCACAAATACAGGCCTTATATTATATTTCCCCTTAACGACCGAGGACAAACTAGGTACATCCAACAAAAAACAGTCGTTAAGTATGTCCGAGACAGGACGTCCGTGATAGGAGCCCTGGACCGACTATCTGCGTCGATCAGAGTCAGGGAGGACTGCCAGAGACCCCAGCAGTCCCCCTACAGCAGCTCACGCCCTCCATGTCAATAGGACTCTAGGAGCTGCCAGCAGGGGGACTGTCTGAGCTGTCGGGGAGTCCCCAAGGCTGCTAAAAAAATAAATAAAATAAATATATTCTACTTTATACAGGTGGTCTTCATTTAGCGACCTATCTGTTTTACCACAGCTCGCACTTACGACCTGGCGTTAGTGCAAGTCGTCATGGGGGATGGGGAGTCCCTGCTCTGGTGCGTTTGTATATGTTCGGGAAAACTTGCCCGAACATAAATGAACGACCCAGAGCAGGGAATCCCTCAAATCCCCGAACATAGATTAGAGGGATTCCCTGCTATGGTGCATCTGTGTATGTTCGGGGAAGTTTACCTGAACATAGGTGTGTGTGTGTGTGTGTGTGTGTGTGTGTGTGTGTGTGTGTGTATATATATAAATTTAAAAACCAAAACATTTATACAAAAACAAATAAAACTGCTAACTTTGGTCAGCCTAAGTGGCTATTACAAAAGACTGTACATACCCCATTTTGAATACCCTGGGTTGTCTACATTTTAAAGTGGAATGCCATGATGGCCTTATTTCACATTCCTGGGCTACCATATGGTCTCAAAAGGCAACTAAGGTCCAGAAACCAATCTGGCAAACTAAATCGGGCAAGCCCTATATTGACCCTGTAACTTTCCAAAAACACCATAAAACCTGTACATGGGGGGTATTGTTAGACTTGGGAGATTTTGTGGAGCACAAATATGAGTGTTCTAAATCAGTTAAACGTATTCCGACGACGAAATCACCAGTAAAAGTGCAGTTTTTGTGTAGACAAATGCAAAAAACAAAGAAAAAAAGCTAACTTTGGCCAGCGTTTTGAGACTAAGTGGCTACTACAAAAGATTGGACATAACCCATTTAAATACCCTGGGTTGCCTACTTTTACAAATGGTATGTCATGATGGGGTTAATTTTAATTCCTGGGCTGCTATATGGTCTCAAAGGCAACATAGAAAAGACATAGAAAAAACATGAAAAGCACTATATTTGACCCCTGTAAGTTTGCAAAAGCACATAAAAACTGTTGTACTCCGGAGATGTTGCTGAACACATTGGGGTGTTCTTTGGCAATAACACCTAATAGGAGCTGATAATCCATGCCTAAATTAGAATGTGTGTGAAAAATAACACAAAAAAATGACTACCTAAATGTTTGACAGAGACTGGTGGAAGAATTAGTGCATGGCAAGTGTTAAAATACCACCACTTGAAATGCCCTAGGGTGTCTACTTTAAAAAAAATATATGGTTTGATGGGGGTAAATTATATTGTCCGGCTTCAAAAATGGGTGCATGATGACTTAATGTGAAAATTCCTTGTTGGAAAACTGGAATACGCACCCTCCAAATAAGGTCTTTTTAGCACCCAGAGTACCCGACACACCTATACATGGGGGTATCCCTGTACTCGGGAGATAATGCTGAACATATATTGAGGTGTTCTTTGGCAGTAACCCTTAAAGTTCTCAGTACATATATTCTTAAATCGCTATGTGTCTTCAAAAAATCACCAATTATTATTTTATTTTTTTCTATTTGGCATAGATTGGTGGTAAAATGGCTGCATGAAAAGATTCAAAATACCCCAGGTTTAATACCTTAGGTTGTCTTCTTTTAAAAAATATAAACATGTGAAGGGTAATTCGGGGATTCCTGATAGATATCAGTGTTAAAATGCGTTAATATTGAAAAAAATTGGTTTGGAAATAGCAAAGTGCTACTTGTGCTTATAGCCCTATAACTTTCCAAATATATACATGTGAAGGGTGTAGCAGGTGGCAATGGGCTGTCCTCAAGGATTCGTGTTACAAATGTATTTTGTGTAATTATTGCTATGTGTTGAAGTATTGTATATAGCTTTCGTCTGATTGTTCGGTAGCTTTAATTCCGTTTTTCATACAAATGAAACTACCGAACCATCAGACCACCCCAGCGAGAAGTGTGCACCTCATTAAGCTTTCACACTCTGTAACCGCAACCTAATTGACCGTGAAATCGCTACTTTGTATGTATCTGTGTGGTTGCCGTTCGGCATACGAACCACGTGGCGGCGGCCATCTCAGCGGTGTTTGGTAGTCGAGTGTCTGGAACTCCAATCGGACACTCTAACATTGCTGAGATCTCCAGAGCTCTGTAACTCCCAAACGGAGGGGCCAACAAGCCCCTCGTTCGGTGAAATCAATGTCCCGAACAAGGGAATTAATACGAATGTAAGATTAGCTGTGGATGGCAAGCATTTCTATATATTTTAACTCCCGAACGGAGACCGACCGCAAGGCCAAAACACATGGAGCCTTTTTCGGATACTACCTCATGTGCGGTCGGTCAAATTTCACCTTCCATCTCCCGAACCCCTGGTCCGATCTGGGTGAATTTTGAATGTTAGTCACCCAGATCAGGGCTACCAGGGGGTACCCAGTATATAATCCTAGCTGACTGTTTTGGGGTACATCCAGAAATTGGGTAAAACTACAGTCTGTATAAGTGGATTATGTGTCACAATGAGGGGAGGAGATGTGTGGGAGGTAACAGTCACACTATTGGATACTGTACTGATTAATGTGAATCCTTCCCTTGCATAGGAGAAAGCTTTTAAAAGAAGGTTGTGTGGATTAAAATATAAATGTTCAACTAAATGATGGGTAAACACTAAGAAATGGTAGAATTTCCCTCTAAAGTTAAAGGTCAAGATTCGATATGACTACTATAACCACTGTATCACTTGTAAGAAATAACCACCACCAAGGGTTAAACAAATGTGAAAACGGGAAATGCTTATTGAAATAAATCAATAATATATACAGGACTCAGTGGAAAGGCATAAAACATATAGAAAAAAAAATAATAAAAGTGGAAAAAAATGAAAAATAAAATAAGATTGAAATAAAATGAAAATAGAAATAAAAATATAAATATAAAATAAAAATGAAATTAAAAAATAAAATAAAAAATGGCAATAGAAATGGAGATATAGGTGAATAAGGTCACTAATAAAGTATAAATGTATCAGCTAATCCGGTCATTACCTCCTATAATATAAGGTAGGTAGAGTCCACAGGTTGCTGAAATGATATTCTAGTAACTGTTAATAAACCACTGCAATACAAAAACCAATACAAAATGCAGAAACCCACAGAGGATTAAATGATCGGAATAGTAAAATTCCGTGCAACAGACAGAGTACTATTGGAAAATGTATTAGTACATAAAAACTGTCAAGGAAGGCACATAGAATATAAAAAATAACTACAATAGTAATTGTCCCAAAAAAGAGTAGCAAATAAAAACCGCATCAATACCAGATATATCAGAATGAAGTCCAGAGATGTAAAAAACCACTTGCTGGCCGGCCGGACCGAAGTAAATAAGGACTCCCTCGTGCTGAATGTCACTGGATTCTGGCCGCGTGCGTTCCACTGCGGCTCAGGATGCGTTTCATGGTGCTTGCTCTCAGGAATTGGTGTGTGAAAATGCCGCCTTACGCGTTTCGTGATCCCAGATCACTTCATCAGAGGCTGTGTGGATTAAAAGTTCAGTTCTGCTCCTGATGCTGTGCTTCGTCCAGTCATTGGGATCTGTATGGGTATATTCGTGGATTACCTTGCTTGCTGTGACTATTGTTCTATGGGATTTTATTACTTGTTCCTGAACCTCACTGGGATCTTTAGTGGAGTTAACCTGTGAAAGACCAGCTCTCCGCTACAAAGTGTTATTCAGGGATTCCTGACCGATATCAGTGTTACTGTGGTGGAATCTCAGTAAAAATAAATTTACTAGGACAAGATTGCCACGTGGTATGTGCACTTGCATATGTTGATGTATCAGTCAGTTACACGTAGCTAAGATACAATCAGTAGTGTAAGGAGCATGTGTAGGAATACAGGATATCCGAGTATTTCCCCTCCTCCATTGTGCTGGGCAAGCCATGTGGTCAAACAGGATTTTAGTCTCTATTCGGTTGATGATTAAGAGTATGTGTAGGTTGAACTGATTATGGGAGGAGCTACATGCCTATATAAGGGACCTACACTGTATGATCAGGGCTCAGACTTTGCTGTTTTTTGGTGACATAAGTCCCTCTGAGTCCCGGTCGGTGAATCGAATAAAGAATCTCTTCCTTCCTGAAGAAACCTGTGTCCATCTCTCTGTGCTTCGCTTCCGTTGTGATGTAATTCCAGTAAAATAAAAGTTTAGCAGGCTAAGATTGCCACAAGGCATATGTATGTACATGTGTTTGTAGTATCAGTTAGTTAGTTACACGTAGCTAAGATACTGTCATCACTGTACTGAGCATGTGCAGGAATGTAGGAACTGGAATTACGCGTCCCTCTCCTTTGTTTCAGATGAGCCACGTGGTTAGACCGGATGGATGAGTTTAGACTCTATTCATTGAATAGGTTAAGGGTATGTGTGGGAGGAGCTACAGTGCTATATAAGGAATGTACTCTATGTATTCAGTGCTCAGATCTTTGCTGTTTTTGGTGACATTAGTCTCTCTGAGTCCCGATCGGTGAACCGAATAAAGAATCTCTTCCTTCCTGAAGAAACCTGTGTCCATCTCTCTGTGCTTGGCTTCCGTCAGTTTCTCCGGTATCATTTGGTGCATTGGCCAGGAAGCTCATCGTTCAACGGTAGCTGAGAAGCAGAGGCGTGAGACGGTCTATCGTTGCCCACGTTCTCTACGGCTGCACCCCTGAACTTCTGCGTGGACCTCCCTTCGTCTCGGCGTGGACCTCCCTTCGTCTGTTGTCCAGGAGATCATCGGCCTCTACGTAAGAAGTGCTGGGGTGTCCCCGTCGATGAGTGTGAACTCAGGTTCAGGAACGAGGAGGTAAGACGACCGCTGTTTTAGACGGCGGACCCACTAGGGGTATAACGAGTGTGCGGTAGGCCCATAAGGGGTTTGAATTGTGTACGGAATCTGCCCCCTCCAGTGGAGGGAAAGGAGCGAAGGCGCACCGCTCAATTGAACGCTCTTTAGTAAGACCGTTTAATTTGTTTTGGAGTCAGGCGGGGTTCTGTGTAAATAGCCCTAGCTGGACACCGGTGTCTTGTCTAGACTAGCGTTCTAGGGTGTACATTTTGTTCGCTAGGTCGGAGGGACCGGGAGACTAAGCGGCGCCTGTGTAAATTCGGTTCGCTAGATCTCAACCTATCTTGGCTAAGTGGGAAGGCGTGTAAATTTGGAACCCACTAGACTTTTGATAGAGTAGATAGACTAAGAGGGTTCTGTTGTAAATTCCGCCTTCTAGTTCGCTATATGTGGTGCTTGGGCAGTGTGGCTAACCAAAACGGATGTAGATGGTTTTAGGTAGTCCATCAAGGTACTGGCCAATAGATTAGTTGGGAATTGTATATGTGTTAAAGATTGTTTTAGTAGCGTGTATATCTTGTTAGATAGCGTGAGCTCTGTCGTCTAGCGAGAGTGTTAATAGTGTGTGGCTGTATTATAGTGCACGGTACCATAACACTGTATATTTACTGACACTGTATATAAATACTGTAACGGACCGTTTCAGCATATGAGGGGTTAAAATCCGTTTAGGCGATAATCCCCTTTTCTCAGAAAGGCACAGCTACTGCAGAACATCAAAACTCACGAATTGGATATAGGAGAATGCATCAAACTCCCGAACTGCATACCAGGGAATAAGATAGCACTCCAAACTGGAACCTCACGAATAGCTGCTAGCAGATGAATAGGAAAAGCAGACATCAGCTTACACTCCTAGCAGTCAATCTCCAACAGCATACAGTGAATCCCCCCAAGAACGAGACGAGGCTCCGTGTTGAAGGTCAAGCAGTGGTCTGAGGTGCTGGGGCACCCAGCCTGGGTTTTATTACATGAGTACACATACAGGCCACACCCAGGGGTAGGCATAAAATAACCAATGACATAGATGTTACATCCCCTCCCCTTAGTGTGACACATAATCCCATTATGCATACAGTTCAAAATATACTTTTACACAACTTTTATAACTTTAAAACCATACATCGCATCCACATACAAATCACATATTCAGACTCAGCATACTTTAAACATAAACACTTCCAAAATTCAGGCAAATCCCTCCAGTGGATCAAAAGTTACACGGAAGTCCTTTTATGACCAACCGCAAGCACATTTTCTTGCCCAAAACAGTTCCATAGATTTGGGCTGTGCGGTCGGTCAATTCCTGGCATAAAAACGGCTAAGTCCCATTCGAAGTGTGCCTGTACTTCGACTTTGGTCGAAGTGGAGTTGATGATGTTAAGGGTCGGCGGTGTTCGAAGTTAAAATGGCCGCCGCCACGTGGTCCTTTGTCCGATACCGGTAGCTTCGGTAACTTCGACAGCTTCGACTGTGTCCGAAGTGCCATATACAAAAGTACCAATCTGTCCCCAAAGTATTTAAATGGCTAGGGACAGTATTATACAATCCACATGCCCAAAAGTAGTTCTTAAAGGGTCAGTACATTATGGTAGCAGCCCATAAGCCCCAATTCAGTCCCTTAAAGGGCACTATCTCCCAGGGACCATAATCACTGGGCAGGAGGCTAGCAACCAGGCTTCTCCAGTTCTCAGTGGCGAGGTTGGTTTCGTCACAAATACTAATAATTGTTGTCTATTGCATGTCTAACACCATAACCACTATTAATTGTACTGTGACCTTAAATTGTACTTTGACCTATGCTAACCGTACTGTAACTGCTGTTTGTAAATATGATGTTACTGGGGTATGTTATAGACGGGTAATTCATATATAGGGAATTATAGCGTGGGTGACTGTATAGTTTCGCCAAAGGGCATAGTATCTATTATTTAGTGACTGGTGTAACAGCTGTGTGTACGGGAATTCCTTGAGTGTTTTTATTGTGTGCGTTTCGCTTAGTAACTGTACCACGTGGTGCTGTTGCCGAGGGAACGGGTGTGACCGTTGAATAGAGTGCGTGTATAGTATTCGTTGGAAACGACACTCCATTGCTAAGTATGGGCGTGTCGGACTCGACGATTTTGGATCCCTTAGGATGCATGTTAAAGAATTTTAAAAATGGATTTACAAAATGTGATTTTGGGGTTAAAATGTCTTCTGTACGTTTGATTACATTGTTTACTAGGGGATGGCCTACTTTGGTTGCCGCATGGCCGCCACGTGGCAGTTTAGATCCTAATCTGGTACAGCGTGTACACGTGGCTGTATCAGGTAGGCCTGAACTTTACGGACCGTTTCCATACATTGATTGTTGGAGGCAGGCCGTAAACGACTCGCCAAGATGGATCCGAGTATGCCACGAGGAGCAATGTCGCCTCATGGTGGCCAGGACTCGTTTGTCCACTAGGGCCATGATTACGCCCATTTTGGACACACCCCCTGAGTCCGAGATCCCTATGCCTCCCCTTTACTCCTCCTCCACAGGAAGAGGAAGTGATACAGGAAGCACTACACCCCTTTCCCCGTTGTCCCCATCTGCTTCCTCCTCTAGTTCAGAGTCCATCCCCCTCGTTACTAAGCCTCCCCTTCCGGTACCAACCCCCGTTAAACCCACATATCCTGATTTGGCGCCATATCAAGCTTCCGGTCAGGCTTCCTCTAGCCCGGCCCAGAATATTTTATTCACCGACCTTCCCCACAATAAAGCTTCCCCATCCCCATGCCTTACTACCCCTCGACTGGAACCCCTAACCGACACCCCTCAACGAAGCCCTATACTAACCTGACAACTGACCGGTACCCAAAAGCCTAAACATTATCAAATGCCACTTCGTTTGGCTCCCGGCTCAGCACACCTTAATGATGAAGGTCAATTAGTATATGCTGACCCAGTCTTCGTATATGTCCCGTTCACAACTACCGATCTCTTAAATTGGAAAACCCATAATTCCTCGTACACTGACAAACCTCAAGCCATGACCGACCTGTTCACCTCGATAGTCCAGACGCACAATCCAACTTGGGCTGATTGCCAGCAATTACTAATGACATTATTTAACAATGAGGAGAGGACTAGGATAAACCAAGCGGCCATTAAAGCGCTGGAAGAAGAAGCCCGTACATTAAATCAAGCTAATCCAGCAGCATGGGCCACAGCCCATTATCCGAACACTGATCCCGAGTGGAATGTTAATGGCACAGATATGGTTCATTTAAAAGCCTACAGAGACGCTATAATTGCTGGCATGAAAGCCGGAGGGAAGAAAGCTATAAATATGTCCAAGACGGCTGAGGTGTTACAGAAAAGTGATGAACCGCCCAGTGTCTTTTATGACCGATTATTGGAGGCATACCGCTTGTATACCCCCTTTAATCCGGAAGCCCCTGAGAATTCCCGAATGGTAAACTCTGCCTTTGTCAGCCAGGCCTACGGAGATATTAAGCGCAAGCTACAAAAGTTAGAAGGGTTTGTAGGAATGTCCATCACCCAACTAATGGAGGTGGCTAATAAAGTTTACATGAATAGGGAATAAGAAAGAGGAAGAGCGCAAGATGCGTAAAAAGGCGGATATGCTAGCGGTAGCGATCGCAGGCGTAGACAGACGGGGACCAGATAGAGGCGACAGTAAGTGGAACCCCTGAGTAGGAATCAGTGTGCATACTGTAGAGAAGGGCATTGGAGAAGCGAGTGTCCAAAAAGGGAGCAGTATGAGAGAGACCAACCCAGGGCAGGATATGGAAACTTTAGAGGTAGAGGAGGTCCCGGAGGGAGTAATGGTAATAACAGAGGTAGTGTTAGATAAGATAGATATTATCCCGCAGCGCAGAGATCCCGCGATAGAGAAGACAGGGACTTTGTAGGATTGGCTGACACGGTCATGGATGACTATTGATACTGACCGGGCTCCATCCCCCTTGGCCGAGCGGAGCCTATGGTCAAAGTATCAATAGGGGGAAAAAGGAGTGCATTCATGATCGATACTGGTGCTGAACATTCGGTGGTGACTGACCTAGTTGCTCCTCCATCTGGAAGAACTATCACCGTAATAGGAGCAACTGGAAGAAGTGCTGCAAAACCGGTTCTTAAAAGTCGACAATGTACATTGGGAGGCCACGTAGTGAAACATCAATTCCTTTATATGCCTGAATGTCCAGTCCATTTGCTAGGACGTGATTTGCTATCAAAACTACAAGCGCAGATAACGTTCCTACCAAATGGAACAACATCCTTAAAGTTTAATGGACCTTCAGGTATTATGACATTATCCGTAACCAAAGGAAATCGGATGGCAGATAATGCAGCTAAGCGTGCCGCTGAATCAGGAAGACAGGAATTTGTGGAACATATAGCTGCTCTTATGCCGACTCCAGTTTATACAGCTCAAGAAGAAGAGTGGTTAAAGATTGAGCCTGGAAAGTACCTGGAGAACAAATGGTATCAGTTAGAAGATGGGAGAATAGTTATTCCAGCATCACTAGCGGTAGAAATTGTCCAGAATTATCACAACGGGACACATTCTGGGAGAGACAGTACAGAAGAATCTCTCAGGAAACATTTCTACATACCAAGATTAACCAACTTAACTCAAGCCATTGTACGAAGATGTGTAACATGTGCTAAAAATAATGCAAGGCAAGGACCAGTAAAGCCACCAGGAGTTCAGTATATGGGGGGACTCCCCATGTCCGATCTACAAATTGACTATACAGTTATGCCTAAATCTGGTGGACATCGCTACCTACTAGTAGTTGTGTGCACCTATTCAGGCTGGGTAGAAGCATGTCCTACTCGTACAGAGAAAGCAGGAGAAGTTGTGCGATTCCTGCTACGAGAAATAATACCCCGATATGGACTACCCTGCTTTATAGGATCGGATAATGGTCCAGCCTTTGTTCACCAGTGCCTACAACAACTGACTCATATGCTTGGTATTAAGTGGAAGCTTCAGAGCTCTGGTAAAGTAGAAAGAATGAATAGAACTATTAAGAATCAGTTGGCAAAGATGTGTCAGGAAACCCAACTCAAGTGGAATGTGCTTTTGCCCATAGCTCTGTTGCGTATTCGAAGTACACCTACCAGAAGGATGGGTCTCCCATACTTGGTAACTTAAGGGGGGATTTGAGTCAGTTGGGAGAAGGAATTACCCGGCAGCAGGTTGTAGAGTTGGGTAAGACTATGGAGGAGGTACAGAAATGGGTACAAGATAGATTACCTGTGAATATTTATCCCCCTGTTCATAGTTACCATCCAGGAGATCAAGTGTGGATTAAAGAGTGGAATAATATACCGTTAGGGCCCAAGTGGAGGGGTCCTTATGTTGTTCTTTTGTCTACCCCTACAGCAATAAAAGTGGCTGAAGTGACTCCGTGGATTCATCACTCCAGGGTTAAACCAGCAGCAGTAGATTCTTGGCAAGCTACAACAGATCCAGAGAATCCCTGCAAGATCCGGTTAAAGCGCACGACTCAGTCGGAGTGACGAGGAAACCTTGTGGATTACAATTATTGTTGTTACAGAGATTGGTAAGTGAGTGTTTAGACGGCCATAATAACGCCTGTCCGCTCACCAACGTTTTATTAAAAGCCAGGAAAGTCTCGAAGGGACCCCTGTGAAGACGAGCAGAACTCCATTCCCTGCAGCCCTTACACCCTGGAAGCTGAGGTGCCATCGCACGGACCAAGACTGAGGATGCAGCCGACGAAAAGTGTTAATGATAATGTTTATTTATGTCTTTTTATATTCAGGAACGTAGAGGTACCGACACTCCTAGCTGTGAGGTATGCATTAAGACTACTATAACAGGTAATCATATTTCCCAGACCCTAATTTGGCATTCACAATAGGAGTGTAAAGGGGATGTGTCTAGGTGTATATATCTAGGTATAGAATATAGTGTATGCCATTTAGGAGTAGGAGAACCTAAGTGCTTCAATCCAGAGTATCAACCCCGCACAATTTGGTTGACCCTCAGGAATGGAGATCCACAGGGGACCCTAATAAATAAAACTGAGTTAGAAACCGTACATTCTTCGGGTGTTCTGCTATTTGATGCATGTAAAGCGATATCAAGTGGTAGAAAGCCGTGGAATGTATGTGGGGATCTTAAGTGGGAGAGAACGTATGGGTCTAATGATAAATATATTTGTCCCAGTAGTAAAAACAAGTATGTAAGTCCGAGATGCCCAGATAGGGAATATAACTTTTGCCCATATTGGTCTTGTGTGGGGTGGGCAACTTGGGGACAGACAGCAGACAAGGATATGATTGTTACTAAGTTGCCTACCAAACCATACTGTATACCATACCAACCATATGGAATGTAACCCAATCCATATTCTTATAAATAATCCTGACCAATTCCTAGACAGATATGGTAACTTATTTGGGTTCCAAATATATGGGACGGGTTTAGACCCTGGGACAATATTGTTTATAGGGATAGAGACCGATACCGTATCATCCCAAACTCATCAGGTATTCCATTCTTTTTATGAAGAGATGAGTGTAGATAATCAGATTCCCCATAACGCTAAAAACCTGTTTATAGATTTAGCTGAAAGTATTGCTGGTAGTCTTAATGTAACCAACTGCTATGTGTGTGGAGGTACTAACATGGGAGACCAATGGCCTTGGGAAGCAAAGGAGGTAATGTCCGGTTCTGAGGCAGTTGAACAATTAATATCTACACAAGCCGATTATCAGATGAGTGTTAGAGGTAAATCTGAGTGGAGATTAAAAACCTCCATCATAGGTTATGTTTGCATAGCAAGGAAAGGAATTATGTATAATACTTCTGTAGGAGAATTAACTTGTCTAGGGCAAAAAGCTTATGATGATGATGATACAAAGAATACAACTTGGTGGTCGGCTCCAAATGTCTCAGAACCACCTAATCCGTTTGCAAGTTATACCAATTTAAAGGATGTGTGGTTTGACTTATCTGCTACATCTAGTTGGAAAGCCCCAGCAAATTTGTACTGGATCTGTGGTAAGAAGGCCTATTTGGAGTTGCCACAGGACTGGGAAGGGGCATGTGTGTTGGGTATGCTCAAACCATCCTTCTTCTTGTTGCCTATCGAAACAGGTGAGACTTTAGGTGTTAAAGTCTATGATGTGAATCATAGGAAGAAAAGGGGACCCATAGAGATAGGCGCCTGGGAAGATGATGAATGGCCTCCCCAGCGTATTATAGATTATTATGGACCAGCCACTTGGGCAGAGGATGGTACTTTCGGATATAGGACCCCAATATATATGCTCAACAGTATTATAAGATTACAGGCGGTGGTTGAGATTATTACTAACGAGACATCACAAGCGCTCAATCTTCTAGCAAAGCATAATACCAGGATGAGGACAGCAGTATACCAAAATAGATTAGCCTTGGATTACCTTTTGGCAGTAGAGGGAGGTGTATGTGGGAAGTTTAACCTGAGCAATTGCTGTCTTCAAATAGATGACGAAGGGCAAGCAATAGCTGAGCTTACTAGCCATATGGTTAAACTAGCGCATGTGCCTACTCAGGTATGGAAAGGGTATAATCCAAGTAGTTGGTTTGGTAACTGGTATGAGCAGTTTGGAGGGCTTAAGGCATTGGTAGGCGGAGTCATGCTGATTTTAATGTTGTCTACTCCTGCCATGTCTTATTCCTTTAGTAGTTAGGTCTGTGCAGAGCCTGATAGAAAATATAGCAGAGAGGAAGGCTGCTGCACAGATAATGGCCATATATAAATATGAGGCTTTAAATCAGGGAGAACCAATGCAGGAAGAGGAGTGTTGAGGGATTCACATCATAGAAAAGTCTGGTCTGGTTCATAGCAACCTGAGGTATATGCCAACTATGATTAAGTGATGCATCTGGAATTATGAAATAACAGAAGCATCAAAGGGGGGAATGTGATGTAATTCCAGTAAAATAAAAGTTTAGCAGGCTAAGATTGCCACAAGGCATATGTATGTACATGTGTTTGTAGTATCAGTTAGTTACATGTAGCTAAGATACTGTCATCACTGTACTGAGCATGTGCAGGAATGTAGGAACTGGAATTACGCGTCCCTCTCCTTTGTTTCAGATGAGCCACGTGGTTAGACCGGATGGATGAGTTTAGACTCTATTCATTGAATAGGTTAAGGGTATGTGTGGGAGGAGCTACAGTGCTATATAAGGAATGTACTCTATGTATTCAGTGCTCAGATCTTTGCTGTTTTTGATGACATTAGTCCCTCTGAGTCCCGATCAGTGAACCGAATAAAGAATCTCTTCCTTCCTGAAGAAACCTGTGTCCATCTCTCTGTGCTTGGCTTCCGTCAGTTTCTCCGGTATCACCGTCAGTTTCTCCGGTATCATTACAATGTAACTTGCATTCATTTTAAAACAAAATTGGAAATAGCAAAGTGCTACTTGTGCTTATAGCCCTATAACTTTCCAAAAAAAGCTAAGAACATGCTAACATTGGGCATTTCTAAACTCAGGACAAAATTTACAAACTATTAAGCACAGGTGTTTTTTGGCAGTTGTAGATACGTAACAGATTTTTGGGGGTCAAATTTTGAAAAAGTATGTTTTTTTGTTTTGGCTTTTTATTTTTTCAATTTTTATATATATATTTTTTTATAGTAAATTAGGATATGATGAAAATCTACTAAGCCATTTTTTATTTATTTTTAAGCTTGCTCCCTCACTTTCTGAAACACTGTTAAAGGGAAACTCCAGTGCCAGGAAAACAATCTGTTTTCCTTGCACTGCAGGTTCCCTCTCCCTCACAAACCCTAATCCCCAGTTGCTGAAGGGGTTAAAACCCCTTTAGTGACTTACCCGAGGCAGCGACTATGTCCCTCGTCGCTGCTTCCTCCTCCACGCCGCTCCTCCTTCTGCCTCAGTCGGCCGGTGGGCGAGACTGATCCCGCCCACCGGCCGAGGAGACCTAATGGGCATGCGCTGCAATGCCGCGCATGTGCGGCAATGCCGCGCATGCGCATTAGCTGTCCCCATAGGAATGCATGGAAAATGAATCTCAATGCTTTCCTATGGGGAAATGAGCGACGCTGGAGGTCCTCACACAGCGTGAGGACGTCCAGCGACGCTCTAGCACAGGTTTCCTGTGCTATAAACCAGGAAGTTCCCTCTAGTGGCTGTCTAGTAGACAGCCACTAGAGGTGGAGTTAACCCTGCAAGGTAATTATTGCAGTTTATAAAAAACTGCAATAATTACACTTGCAGGTTTAAGGGTAGTGGGAGTTGGCACCCAGACCACTCCAATGGGCAGAAGTGGTCTGGGTGCCTGGAGTGTCCCTTTAAGAACGACCGTAAATTTCCTCAATGAGATCTTTGAAATTTAAATTATCATTGATCTGTAAATCAACACTGGTGTTTTAAAGTCTAGTAATCAGTTCCTTGATTGAAAATAAAGAATTTACATTAAAAAAAAAAAAACCACACATACATCCAAGTCCAAATGCAATATAAAATGTATCTGGTAACGGATCCAAATTGTGGATCCTTAGCTGATATGACATCAAGATCGTAATGTTTCACAAATGTACTTCCGGCCAAATGGAATGAGCTTTACAGCATCTCACTAAAGTAACCGGCTATACAGTTGTGCTCAAAAGTTGGCATACCCTGGCAAAAATGTTTAATTTTGGCACTGATTTTGAAAATATGACCATGCAAAAAATATAATTTTATTAAAGGATATTGATCATATGAAGCCATTTATTATGACATAGTTGTTTGGCTCCTTTTTTAAATCATACTGATAACAAAAATTACCCAAATAACCCAGATCAAAAGTTTACATACCCTTGAATGTTTGGTCTTGTTACAGACACACAAGATCACACACACAGATTAAAATGGCAATTAAATGTTAATTTCATACACCTGTGGCTTTTTAAATTGCAATTGGTGTCTGTGCATAGTCAATGAGTTTGTTAGCTCTCACGTGGATGTTCTGAGTAGGCTAGATACTGAGCCATGGGGAGCAGAAAAGAACTGTCAAAAGACCTGCGTAACAAGGTAATTGAACTTTATAAAGATGGAAAAAGATATCGAAAGCCATGAAAATGGCAGTAAGTACTGTTCAATCACTTATTAGGAAGTGGGAAAACTTGGGGATATCAAGCCATGGTCAGGTAGTCTAAGAAAGATTTCAGCCAAAACTGGCACAAGAATTGTTTGGGGTACAAAGAAACCCACAGGTAACCTCAGGAGAAATACAGGCTGCTCTGGAAAAAGGTGTGGTTGTTTTCAAGGAGCAAAATACGACGATACTTGAATAAAAATGAGCTGCATCGTCGATGTGAAGAAAATAGACCTCTGTTCCGTCTTTTCTTCCATGTTCGTTTTTTTTTTTTTTTGCCTTCAGCAGTGCTTAAAATTGAACTTATTGAACGGCTGTGGGCAAACCAGGACTTATTGTCCAAGCTAAAGGACACTTTACCTGCAGCATGCAGTTTCCTCACTAGCAAAAACCCATGACGGCACAGTTATACCAAGTTCCAGCTCAATGTTTAATTTTGTTTACATTTGTCTCTGTTTCTAGACATAGGCTTTACATATGTGATTTAATGGCTACCTATAATTCACTCCCCACAACATGCTGGATAGACTTTACATATGCTCCACATGACACACACAAGAGCCCACCACAGACCGCTCTATGCCAAAAGCCGACACTCCAGAAGCCATAGTATCAACTCCCCCCCCCCCCCATCCGACACACGGCGACACATTACTTACCCCTGCAGTCAGAACGAAGTGAGAGGTACTCCCCTCCGGAGGAGTGAAGACCCACATCACGCTTCATAGCCAGGAGCCACTCAACCCTCCTAGAGGGGAACATACAATACAGCTACAGCCCCTATTTAAGTTTAAACACGCTACAACTTAAACACAAGAATGTTCCACATGCCTATCACTCAGTGTCAGCAACAAGAGTAACCCTGCATCTGCCTATATGAGAACCATGTTATGTATTCTTGCAATTACCATGTTGAATGAAAAATAAAGAATAAAAAAAATTCATAAATGGACAATTACATGTTAAAATAATTACAATGCAAACAAAATCAGTGCAATACAAATAATAAAACAAACAGAAGTGCCATCCAATTTCAGCTTCAAAAATATATAGCATTGGCCAGTCTGCAGTTTAAAAGAGAAGCAGAGAGCGGAGTTCAGCAGATGTCTTGCCAAAACGGTCTATAATTTTCTCTTTGTCTCTCTTTATCTTTAAAGAAACATCTTTCTCTACTGCAATAAGCATCAATGTCTCCAGATTTTGCTGAGTAAGCGTTGATCTAAGTCCTGATTTTAGAATTTTCAACTTTGAAAAACACCGTTCACAGGAGCATTGCGTGGTGCTTAGAGTGATCAAGTACTTGTATGCCATATAAAGATTTTCATAAGCCAAAGAACATAATCTATACTGAAAAAGCAGCTTAAATGCACAGGATGTGCAGCAGAGATTTTTTTCATAGAAGGCTTACAAGCTGATGGCCAGGGGCGTATTAGCTGCGAGGCAAACAAGGCATTTGCCTTGGTCGCCATTTTCCAGGGGGCGGCAAAAAAAGCAACCCCCCAAATGCCCAAGGCAAATGTCTTGTTAGCCTTGCGGCTAACAGACATGCTGGGCGGTCGGGCGGCACTGTCGGGCGGCTGGCGAGGGAGCACTTCCTCTGAGCTGTCTGCTCAGCTCCCTCGCGCGCAGCAGAGTGAGGCTGGGAGCCGGAATATGACGTCATATTCCGGCTCCCAGCCTCACTCTGCGGCGCGAGGGAGCTGAGCAGACAGCTCAGAGGAAGTGCTCCCTCGCCAGCCGCCCGCCAGTGCTGCTCGCCCGCCAGCCAGTGCCGCTCGCCCAGCAGCCACTGGACCACCAGGGAGGAAGAGACACACCCCCCCCCCCCCAGCATTCCCAAAGGTAAGGAGGCTGGGGGGGTGTGTAACGGACCGTTTCAGCATACAAGGGGAAAAATGCGTTTAGGCGATAATCCCCTTTCCAGATGCACAGGCAGCTACTGCAAACACCATTCTCCCTACTGGAACCACACGAACACTGGAACAGCTGAACAAGAAAAGCAGACATCGGCTTACACTCTTGGCAGTCAGCATACAATCCCATTCCCCCAAAGACCGAGACGACACATCGCTTTGAGGGTTAAGCAAGACTCTAGACTGGGACACCCAGTCTGGCTTTTATTACCAACAAGTACATACAGGACACTCCCAGGGGGAGGATGAAATTAACCAATCACATGGATGTACCTCCCACACATTTCCTCCCCTTAGATTAACACTTAACACAATTATACTGTACACCTTTTTCCCCAATTCCTGGATGTACCCCAAATACATATGCTACACCTCCAAAACAGGTATCCCCTGATAGCCCTTATTCAGGGGGACAACATATGCAAGAATCAGCCCATTCGGATAAATGGTTCAGGAGTTATGGGACTTTAAAGTATTGACCGACCGCATGGGTAAAGTATCCGAAATCAGTTCCATGCATTTTGGCCCTGCGGTCGGTCACAAACAAGGGAATGAAAACAGACGAATTGCCTGTGTTATAGAGCCTGGAGAGGGTTTGAATGAATTCCCTTGTTTGTGGGATTCTTTCTACCGAACGGGGGGTCATTCGGTAGTTTCCATACGAATTTCTGGAAGTATGGAGGTCTCAGCGGTGTTTGCCTAGTCAAGTGTCCGATTTCAGTTCCAGACACTCGACGGCAAAACACCGCTGTTCGGTAGTTTAAAGATGGCCGCCGCCACGTGTTTGTTTCCCGAATGGCGGCCACCCAGAGGACACAGAACACATTACATGATTGCCAATTACCCGTTTGCAACATTGTTGCAAACGGTAATTGGAGGCACACTTAGTCCTGGGTGGTCTGGTTGTTCGGTAGTTTCCTCAATATAATGAATGGAGTGATTCTACCGAACAATCAGATGAATACTGCATATATATATAACCCAGGTTAACTGCATACATAAATACATATACAATATACAGGCAGTACAATAGGATAGGCTTCACAGTCTTAAAGGGACAGTAGTCCCAAAATGTCCATTGCTGATTTTAAAGGGCCAGTAGCAGCAATATAAATTATTACATGCCCAAATATAGTTTTTAAAGTGCAATATGTCCAGGGGCCATAGTCAGCGGGCAGGAGGCTAGCAACCAGGCCTCTCCAGTTCACAGTGGCGAAGCTGGTTTCGCCACATTTCTCCCCTTTGTCAATTAGACTAACAGGGTACCTGACTTTCTGCCGGTCAGTGCCCTGGTTAGTCCAGCAACCCACCCACAAAACAGAAATAACAGAGCAGCCCACCCACACTAACCGGTTACTACATCTGGGTGAGGAAGAATTTTGTCCAGGTTCTGGTGTTTCACCACTGCTGGGTGGGAGACTGGTAGGCTGCCTTGGTGGGTTGCTGAGGGGGCAGAGACCAGCGGTACTCTGTCCGGTTGCCAGCACTACCACGGGAGTAGTCTGGTGGGCGCCTGGTTGCTGGAGACTGACTGTCTCCCCTTTAGGTGCACAGCTCGACTGCCGGAGGGGGAGACCGACTGTCTCCCCTTTGGATCCATCACCCTGAGGCTGGGGAACAGGACCGACCGTCCCTATCCCTTGTGCTGTAAGTGCAGAGACTACGGTCCCATCTGCACAGTTGTGGGGCTTAACATCTCCCCTTGGTGGGTTAGGCTGCCGTGGGAGAGAGGGTATAACAAGCTCCTCTCTCTGGACGGTGAACTGCTGCTGGGGAGAGGGGTTAGCAGGCTCCTCTCCCTGCCACTCCTTCTGCTGGGGAAAAGGGAGACCAGCTGTTTTCCCTTTCATTCCCTTGTCCTGCGGTTGGGGTGCGAGACTGACTGTATCTGCTCCCTGCAGGACACACTGCCGCTGGGGAGGAAGGACGGCACCTTCAGCTCCCTGGGGTCACTGGACTGCTGGGGAGAGGGACCAACTGTCTCCTCTCCTAAGGACACACACTGCCGCTGGGGAGGGAGGACGCTGCTCTCCTCTCCCCTCACTTCACACTGCCTTCCTGGCACATCACTTTGCTGCTGGGGGGCAGGAACAACAACCTCTGCCCCCTGTAACTCAGCCTGCCGCTGGGGAGGATGGACGACACCATCAGCTCCCGGAGACACACACTGCCGCTGGGGAGGGAGGACGCTGCTCTCCTCTCCCTTTACTTCACACTGCCTTCCTGGCATATCACTTTTCTGCTGGGGGGCAGGAACAACAACCTCTGCCCCCTGTAACTCAGCCTGCCGCTGGGGAGGAAGGACGACACCTTCATCTCCCTGGGACACACACTGCCGCTGGGGAGGATGGACGACACCATCAGCTCCCTGGGTTACACACTGCCGCTGGGGATCTGGGCCGACTGCCCAGCATCCCTGTAGGGCCGGTAGAGAGACCTCGGTCCCATCTCCACCTGCCTGGTGTGGTTCCTCACAGGACCAATCTATGAGGACCCCTACTTCGGGTTCTTCCTGACGCTTCAGGGGGGGGCGGCTAACCTCCTCGGATGCAGCCTCTTCTCTGCTGCTGTACCACTCTTCCTGCTCATCATACTCTTCGTCCATCTTTGAGTTTTGCTCAGCCATGACCTGATTCCAGATCCCCTGGAATGTGTCCATGGATATATAACCCCCATACTGGGCCACTTGCTGCCTCACCTTGGCCATAAAATCATCTTCAGCGTCAGAGCCTTCCATACTTGTCTGCTCCAAGTCGCTGGATACCTCTGCTGCCAGGGGCACTGCACGAATGCTAACGTTGCCCTCAATTTGTAACTCCAAGGAATTGGTGTTCTGTAGCTGTCCTTCTGGCTGTAGGAACGATCCCGCAGCTTGTTGGTTCCTCTGCGTCGTTCGCAGCATGAGGTACGCCTGTACATCGTTGTAGACCCGGTCTGCCATCTGCTCCGCTCGGGCTGGTGAGAATAGAGCCATCCTGCTCCTATATTCCCTGGCAAACTCGGATTCCTCCTCCTCCCTCGGAGGTGCTGCAGCAGCTGCGACTCTGTCTCCTTCCATTTTCCTGATTTCCTTTGTAGATAGGGTCGCTGTACGGATACTAGCGTTGCCCTCAATTTGTAATCCAGAAATGGTGTTGTCTGTAGCTGTCCCTCTGGTTGTAGGAACGATCCCGCCGCTTGCCACCAATTGTAACGGACCGTTTCAGCATACAAGGGGAAAAATGCGTTTAGGCGATAATCCCCTTTCCAGATGCACAGGCAGCTACTGCAAACACCATTCTCCCTACTGGAACCACACGAACACTGGAACAGCTGAACAAGAAAAGCAGACATCGGCTTACACTCTTGGCAGTCAGCATACAATCCCATTCCCCCAAAGACCGAGACGACACATCGCTTTGAGGGTTAAGCAAGACTCTAGACTGGGACACCCAGTCTGGCTTTTATTACCAACAAGTACATACAGGACACTCCCAGGGGGAGGATGAAATTAACCAATCACATGGATGTACCTCCCACACATTTCCTCCCCTTAGATTAACACTTAACACAATTATACTGTACACCTTTTTCCCCAATTCCTGGATGTACCCCAAATACATATGCTACACCTCCAAAACAGGTATCCCCTGATAGCCCTTATTCAGGGGGACAACATATGCAAGAATCAGCCCATTCGGATAAATGGTTCAGGAGTTATGGGACTTTAAAGTATTGACCGACCGCATGGGTAAAGTATCCGAAATCAGTTCCATGCATTTTGGCCCTGCGGTCGGTCACAAACAAGGGAATGAAAACAGACGAATTGCCTGTGTTATAGAGCCTGGAGAGGGTTTGAATGAATTCCCTTGTTTGTGGGATTCTTTCTACCGAACGGGGGGTCATTCGGTAGTTTCCATACGAATTTCTGGAAGTATGGAGGTCTCAGCGGTGTTTGCCTAGTCAAGTGTCCGATTTCAGTTCCAGACACTCGACGGCAAAACACCGCTGTTCGGTAGTTAAAGATGGCCGCCGCCACGTGTTTGTTTCCCGAATGGCGGCCACCCAGAGGACACAGAACACATTACATGATTGCCAATTACCCGTTTGCAACATTGTTGCAAACGGTAATTGGAGGCACACTTAGTCCTGGGTGGTCTGGTTGTTCGGTAGTTTCCTCAATATAATGAATGGAGTGATTCTACCGAACAATCAGATGAATACTGCATATATATATAACCCAGGTTAACTGCATACATAAATACATATACAATATACAGGCAGTACAATAGGATAGGCTTCACAGTCTTAAAGGGACAGTAGTCCCAAAATGTCCATTGCTGATTTTAAAGGGCCAGTAGCAGCAATATAAATTATTACATGCCCAAATATAGTTTTTAAAGTGCAATATGTCCAGGGGCCATAGTCAGCGGGCAGGAGGCTAGCAACCAGGCCTCTCCAGTTCACAGTGGCGAAGCTGGTTTCGCCACAGGGTGTTTAAATAAATTGTAAAAAACGTGTTAATGTGGGTGAGTGTGTGTGTCTGTTAGTTAGTGAGTGTGTGTGTGTGTCTGACTGTGTGTGTCTGTTAGTGTGTGTTTTCCTGTGAGTGTGTGTCTGCTAGTTTGTCTGCTAGTGAGTGAGTGTGTGTCTGTTAGTGTGTGTCTGTTACTGAGTGTGAGTGTGTCTGTTAGTGTGTCTGTTACTGAGTGTGAGTGTGTCTGTTAGTGTGTGTGCGTTTCTGTTAGCTAGTGTGTGTGTGTGTGTGTGTATTTAGAATGCTGGGTGGGGGTGGGGGTGGGGCGGGGGGGAAAGGTTGGGGGGGGGGGGGGGAGCGCCTGAGTTTTGTCCTGCCTAGGGCAGCACAAAACCAGGATTCACCACTGCTGATGGCTCAGAGTAAGAGAAGTCGGGTTCTTCCTCTCCAGCAGAGCTCAATGTTTCATCATCACTATCAAACAGTCCTCTGGAGAGATTTCTGTAACTTGATGCAAATGAAATCAATTCTTCACGAAGAACAGGGCCATCAGTTTCAGGAACAGCTGTAGAAATGACATCAAACTTTATTTTTTCAGGAGAAGCCAGTATTTCCTCAAACCGGTTTGGGTCAAAACATGCAATCTGCATGTAAAGTTTGCCATGAGTGGCATACCTGGTTCTCATACTTTCCAAAACTGTATCACAGATGACATTGTAGCATGAAACTTCAAAGCTGTGTTGTTGATTTGCAGGAACTACACATCTTGTTGATCGATGTTTTGTGAAAGATTTACTGAAGGCAATGTCCTCTGCAGCTAGTTTTTCATTCAGGTGATCAATGAAAGCTGTTGCAGATTAACAGACTCCTGAAAAATCTCTTGAAATTTTTGATAAACGGTTTGTAGCATCCTCAAACATTCGCCATGCCTGCATAATGTCAAGGGCTGGTGACTGCAAGTAATCTGACACAGGAGTAGTAATGTCAAAAATGCTTATAAATGTAAAAGTGGCCAGGATGGTTTCAAATTTACATAGGTTTTCGTTTAGTTTTAGAGCCTCATGACGAACAGAATTTCTAAAATCAGATGAACTACTTACATGCTTCAGAACAAGGATGAGGTGAGAATATAATTCCTCAGAGTGGTTTTCATATGTTCTACAAAGTTTTCGAAGGGCTCTGGCTTTGCTTGACCACATGGTAGTACCAATTTTATCAAGTCTCTTCAATTTAGCATTTCCACTCTTGGCTTTCAGCTGGTCTTCCCAAATTTGTATCCATTTGTAGGACTCAGAGAAAAAGGTGGACAAGTTACCAAGAAGTCCAAACAAACTCACTGCTGCAACACATACACTGCTTGCATCACATATAACAAGATTTAGCACATGAGCATAGCACCACATATGAACTAGGACGCACTTCTGTCATCAATGCTTGTGTGGCAAACCTAGCCACTTCTAGGATACTGGACTTTATGTAGCAAAAGGTTGTCTGTATGTACTGTTGGGATGTGTGTATAATATGAATGTGTATTGGGTTGCCCATAGAATTCGTATGCTAGCAGCCGTACGCCACTAGCATTCATATACTTTGTTTCACGAACAGCGGCTGTTCAGGAAACGAATGCAGGCCCCCCTGATAGACCACCCATAGAGGGACATGTGGTGCTCGTTAACCGATTGCAACATTGTTGCGATCTGTACTTAAGGGCACTCCTAGGTGGCCGTCGTTCGACTACCGACCACGCGGCAGTCGGCCATCTTGGATCCTTTGTCTCCCCAGCGGTGTTTGGTCATCAAGCGCCTGGAACTGAAAATGGCTACTCGACGACCCGAACACCGCTGGACTTCCAGGCCATTCGGGAGTTTCGCCCATGTATCAGTAAGGTTCCCCATCGGTGTTCGGTAGTTTTTAACCGAACTGGATGACAACGTTTATTTCGGGCGGCGTTCGGTAGTTTTAGCTGGGATCTGAGCGGTATTCTCACGAAATGTAACCCCAAATCCCAGCTATCTACCGAACGTCCATTCGTGCAAATAACATGAATATTGTTGAAGTTACAGATTTTAATGTGAAATGCCGGTTCTGCTGCACTAGGGATAATCCACTTAACGGTATATTCCAGTGGGAGTATCCCTCTCATGCAGCAGTGCCTGATGGGAGAAATGCCCAGAATGTGAAGTCCCCCATGTAGTCCCCTACTGTACTACCCCTGTTATGTCTGTCTGGAAACCCCTTGCATGGGGACTTGCATAAATACTGGAAGCCTGTGAATAAAGCCTTTGTTGACTCCCAGAACTGTATTTCGTCTGGTTGCTGGGGGATTTGGGACATTGCCTTACTTTTCAGTGCTTGACTGTGGATTGCCCTCTTTACCAGCGGAGATCGTGGATTTTAATACTGCAGCTCTGCTACAGCTTGCAATCCTGTGTATGTGCCACTCATGTTAGCAGCTCCATCAGAGGAATCGCCAATGCACTGCTCCAGATTCAGTCCAATGTCAGACAAAGAATCTCTTAGCAAATCATATAAGCCCTTGCTGCTTGAGTCCTCAACATTCAGAAGGCGTACCAATCGCTCTTTAGCTTTATCTTCCACAACATATCGCACAACAATGGCACATTGATCATGTGCAGAGACATCTTGAGTAGAATCCATTTGTACCGAAAACATCCCTGCATTGTTAACTTCCTTAACAATGTCTTTTTTTTTATTATATCTCCAATGATTGTGAACAATTTAGTTATAGAGTACTTGCTCAGAAAAGTTACAAATTTTCCTCGCCCTTTTTGAGATGGGTCACGTTTTTTGGCCACTTTCGTTACTTTTACCAAATGGTCTTTTAGGACTGGGCTATATTCCGCAAGGAGTTTCACCGCCTCCAAAAAAAATCCTTGATTTTCAAGATGGTCATCATCAAAGACATCAGCTACAGATTCTGAATGGCTGCTTCTGTATGGCAATGCTTGGATTCCAATAAAAAAAACATCAATGATGTTGCTTAGAACAGTACGGCGCTGAAGTACTTGGTTGTGCCTCATAGAAAGCTGGTCAATTGAAAGTTTGTGCTTGATCGATTTGCCTTTTAATATTGATCATATAGGCTTCACTAGCAAGTTTATGGGACTGCTCATGCTCAGTGAGTCTTGTTGTAATATGTCTCCAGTCATTACAACCCTGAATCCAATGAGTATGATGATATTTTTCTGCACAATACATAAGGCAAATTGAACAGTGCAGGGTCTTCTTTTTGCCATTGTAAGTAACCCATTTTCTATTAATATTTGATCCTTGTATACCTGTTCTGAATTAAACAAGGTTTCCATTGAATGGGATGTCCTGAGTAGGCTGTTTAGGATGAAATTCCAAGAACATTTCCATGGAGATTCCAGCCTTTCTCAAATCATGGGGATGAAGAAAGAAATCTTCTGGGGACGGTGATTTTTCCCATAGAGGAGACAATGCAGTCTCCTTCCTGGGCATTTTTATAGGAAGTTCTCTCTCTTTGGTCTCTTCAGCTGAAACACATACATTAGATGTTTCAGAAAGAGATGTTTCAGTCTCCACTGGCATTCCACCTGCTACATCCTGCTCAGGATCCGTTTTCTTTTGAAGAAAAATTGTGGATTTTGCTTGTTGAGGCTTCAATTTTCTTCAGTTCCTCTTTCTTTTCCTTTCTCTGAATTGCACCACTTTTGTGTTTATAACCTTCTGATGAAGACATTGTAGTGCTGAAAATGACGACAACCTGCATATGTAATGTGTCATAGGGATTAGACATGAGTCTCATCAATCATTTGTTGGTGAAAATTAACTGCCAAACACATTTAAAAACAAATGTTTAATGGTTGAACTCAATGACACGTTTGTGGTTTTTTAAAATCTAGATTACAATAATGTATTCCTTTAGTGCATGAACAGTTTCCCAACACACACCTGGACAATGTAAAAGCAGAGTACACTGTACCTACCACTCATCACTAAGAAAAGGACCAGTGTTCATTCCTGGAGAAGAGAGCTTACAAGACCCATCACATAAGTGTAGCAAGAGCAGAAATGTTCTTTACATCCAAATTTAACCAAATCTGAATATGCAAAAATGTATCAATACCACGAACAGAGGGCCAGGCTACATGCACCAGTATGTGTCAAATCTCAGTGCAGCGAGAAGTAACACTAGATAATAAACTTCAATCCTGGCACAGCCAATGCACATTCACACAAAGTGGACTGACAGATAACAACATGGATAGAGCCAATATTAGAACACTGATTGACAGGCTGCCAAGATGGAGGAGCTCAGTCAGTACCATCGTAGAGGATAAAATAAATAGGAAATACACCATTCTGTTTTGTGCTTGAACTTTTAAGGACACCGTACATGCACGAGTCCCTTTTGCATAAATCCCATCCCATTTGGGTACAAACTGAATTTAGCCCAATCTTAAGAGGCCATAAATGTTAATGAAAACCAACACTATATGAAAAATTTCCGCTATTATGGGAAATATGTCCACCATACCCCAAATATAGCACTGCACATTTTGCATCAGAAACTACTCCGAGCCATCAACCATGTGCACAGCAATGTGCCATCTTAAGTTTTAATGCTCTGGATATTATCCCATTAAATAAAACACTGACAGTTATTTACTAAAGTAAGATTTCAAAGTTAAAGGGACACAAAAGGCACCCAGACCACCTCAGCTCATTGTGTCTCAAGTGTCCCTTTTGCACATCGAGCTGCAACGTTCTAGAGAAACTGCAATGTTTACGTTCCAGCCACCTGAGGGCCTCCTGTATTAAAACAGACCTTTGGTCCGGTATCTGATGCTGGACGTCCTCACGCTCTGCTTGATGACCTCCAGGGTCAGATTTTACCTCATAGGAAAGCGTTGATTCAATGCTTTCCTATGGGGTGATCTAATGCATGCGCGGCATTTCCAACGCATTAGCGCCTGCTTGTTGTGGGATGTCGAAGGAGACAGAGCGTCAACCCACTGCACAGGGATATCAGCGCAGGGATCAGTTAAAGGATCACTATAGTGTCAGGAAAACAAACTCTTTTTACTGACACTATATAACCCTTAGATTCCCCCTTCCGGTGGGCTGAAGGAGTTAAAACCCCTTCAGCCACTTACCTTTATCCAGCGCCGGGCTCCATACCTTTGGGAGAGCTGAGTGGATCTTTCCCTGTGGTCCAGAGGGGCAGCTGTCTAATCTTCCTTCCTTTCCTCTGAGCTCCCTTGCACGATCTCTTTAGTGAGGCCGGGGCCAGAATGATGTCATATTCCAGCTCCTGGAATCACTAAACAGTGCGAGGGAGCAGTGAGGAACTGCAGGAGGATTACTGCTCCCTCGCGCAATGCCTCCCACGCAACCCCAGGCAGGCGGCCGGCCCCCTCTCATGCTACCCCATGCGGGTGGCCAGTTGACGCGGGCTAGCAGCCTTCGCTAAAGGGCTGCCAGTATAAGATTTCTAGTCGCCATGGCAACCTGGGATTTGTCGAGCCCTGCTCTAATAGAAAAATATATTAAGTGTATAAATGCACTGAAGCACAGAGAAGCTCCCCTAAGGAGATTCTTATCCCTGAAATTCCTCGATTCCCACAACAATGGACAAACAGCAAGAAGTGAAGTAGACTGAACTACAGGGACCTGGAGAGGGACCCTCTCAGTGTCCTTTAGAGAGTGTGTTCGAAAGAATCCCCTCCAGGCCCCATTAGAGACTAGTCTCTCCAACACTCTGCTTCCTAGTCACAATATAGCTGTAACGGACCGTTTCAGCAGACAAGGGGTCAAAATCGTTTAGGCGATAATCCCCTTTTCAGAGACAGGCACAGCTACTGTAGAATCACTAAAACTCACTGTGGCGAAACCAACTTTGCTGAACAATGCCCCTTTAAGACTATGTCCCCAGACCTGTAAAATAACTTGTTCCTCTCTTTCCCCCACTTGGTTCAGTAAATAGGGCTTACTGAACCAAGTACCACACAGGCGGACCACCCAGAAGCTAAAGTGTGCAGGCAATTTACCTCCCAGGCTGTGAGGTTACTGCCGGTTAATTGCACGTGGCGGCGGCCATCTTTGTTCAGTCGAACGCGGTCAGCGAGGAAATTGTGCTTGCGGTCGGTCATAAAGGACTTCCAGCTAACTTTTGATCCACTGGGGGGATTTGGCTGATTTTTGGAAGGGTTTATGTTTGATGTATGCCGAGTCTGAATATGCAACTTTTATTGAAATTGAATGTATGGTTTTAAAGTTACAGTGTGTGTGTAAAAACTGTATTTTTATTGTATGTAATAATTGGTTTAACTGTTTATCTGAGGGGAGGAAATGTGTGGGCTGCACCAGATGTGTGATTGGTGATTTTATACCTCCCCCTGGGAGTGTCCTATTTGCATGTAACCTCAATAAAAGCCAGGCTGGATGAGCCAGTCCAGAGTTCCTGTTTAACAGGGGCGGACTGAGAACCCTCAGGGCCCACGGGCAAAATAAATCAAGGGCCCCCTTACAGGCGGCCCCCTTACAGGCTCCGCAGCAAGCCCCACCCTTGTTCCGCCTCCAGCCACACCCTACACAATCTTTAGACGCAAGGAACAAAGGTGCAATTAGATAGCCTCTGTTGGAAACAGTCGCCTCCAGGCCCCAGTAGAGACTACAATTGAGGGCTAATGGGCCATGGAGGGGAGGTCTTTCTAGCAGAGGCTATCTCAGTGTCCTTTAGAGAGTGTTAGAAAGAATCTACTCCAGGCCCCATTAGAGAATACAATGGAGTCTAATGGGGGCCTGGAGGGGGTTCTCTCCAACACTCTGGTTCCTATTTACAATATAGCAACACAACATAGCTTGCTGATACCTAGGCCAAGTTGGCTCCTCTTACCTCAATTACTGTTGCTGGCTGGCAGTCTGAGGGCTTGCTGGAAGGCTGTGGGCTTCCTGGCTGCGGCTGGCAGGCTGTGGCTTCCTGGCAGGCTGTGGGCTTGCTGGCTACTGCCGGCAGGCTGTGGGCTTGCTGGCTACTGCCGGCAGGCTGTGGGCTTGCTGGCTACTGCCGGCAGGCTGTGGGCTTGCTGGCTACTGCCGGCAGGCTGTGGGCTTGCTGGCTACTGCCGGCAGGCTGTGGGCTTGCTGGCTACTGCCGGCAGGCTGTGGGCTTGCTGGCTGCGGCTGGCAGGCTGTGGGCTTGCTGGCTGAAAGCCTGTGGCTTGCTGTAGGTCTGTGGGCTGGCTGCTGGCCTGGCTGGCCTGTGGGCTGGCTGGCTGGCTGGTAGCCTGTGGGCTGGCTGGCTGGTTGGCCTGTGGGCTGGCTGGCTGGAGAAATAATCCATGCACAATAACCACTGCTGCTCTGTGTAGTGGTTATGGTGCCAGGAGGGCTGGGACCCCCTCCCAGAATAAGTAGTCAAACCGTTTAAGAACAGTTTGAAAACTAACTGGGGTCTGCTGGGATATGGGGCTGTAGTTGTGCAATGTGTGAGGGGTGCAGTGTGTGTGAAAGGTTCAGTGTGTGTGTGTGTGTGGGGGGGGGGGGGGTAGTGTGTGAATTTGTAGGGTGTGTGTGTGTGGCAATGTTAGTATGGGGGGCTGTGTATGGGTGGACAGTGTGTGTGTGAGGCAATGTGTGTAAATGTGTATGGTGTGTATGGGGGGCAGTGTGTGTGTGTGGGGGGGGCAGTGTGTGAATGTGTATGGTGTGTGTGGGGGGGCAGTGAGTGAATGTGTATGGTGTGTGTGTATGGGGCTAGAGTTCACTCTCACTACTGCGACCACCAGGAATCCCTGGTGGTCGCAGTGTTGAGAGTGAACTCTAGCCCGTCGCTCCAGGGCTAGAGTTCACTCTCGTGAGAGCCGGAGCGTTGCCGTGGTAACCGCGGCAACGCTCTGTGCTCACTTGAGAAGGACCCAGAGGAGCTGCAGGCTAAGCTCCCGGGTCCTCTCTTCCTCCCTCCCCTGCCGGCTGCCTGCACGGTGTCTGCAGACCGGGGAGAGAGATCGGCCTGGGGGGATCCACCAATGATATATACAGCCCCTCTGTGTGCCTTTTTGTCTCCCCCAGTCCCTCTGTATGTTTCTTTCCCCCCCTCACTCCTCCTCTGTGTTCATGTCTTCCCTCTCCTTCCCAGTCTCTATTCCCCCTCTGCCTCTTTCTCCCCCTCCCCTTGTGTGTGTTTCTCTCCTTTCTCCCTGTGTCTCTCGTCCCCTCTGTCTCTTTCTCCCCCCTTTCCCTGTGTCTCTCTCCACCCCACATCTCTCTTCCCCTCTGTCTCTTTCTCCCCCCTCCACCATCTCTCTACTCCCCCTCTTTCTCCCCCTGTGTCTCACTCTTCCCCGTCTCTTTCTCCCTCCTTTCCCTGTGTCACTTTCTCCCCCTCCCCTTGTGTGTGTCTCTCCTTTCTCCCTGTGTCTCTCGTCCCCTCTGTCTCTTTCTCCACCCTTTCCCTGTGTCTCTCTCTACCCCACATCTCTCGTCCCCTCTGTCTCTTTCTCCCCCCTCCACCATCTCTCTATTCCCCCTCTTTCTCCCCCTGTATCTCACTCTTCCTCCATCTCTTTCTCCCTCCTTTCCCTGTGTCACTCTCTCCCCCCTCTGCCTCTTTCTCCCCCTCCCCTTGTGTGTGTCTCTCCTTTCTCCTAGTGTCTCTCGTCCCCTCTGTCTCTTTCTCCCCCCTTCCCCTGTGTCTCTCTCTCTACCCCACATCTCTCTTCCCCTCTATCTCTTTCTCCCCCTCCACCATCTCTCTATTCCCCCTCTTTCTCCCCCCTCTTTCTTCCCCGTCTCTTTCTCCCTCCTTTCCCTGTGTCACTCTCTCCCCACCCCCCTCTCTCTTTCCTTCCCCTCCCCCTGTGCCTCTCTATTTTCCCACTATCTCTTTCTTCCCTCTTCCCTCTCTATTTTATTTTGCCCCCTCCCATTTACCGACAGAAGACAGAGGGGGCCAGCCAGGGTACATGCTGGAGCCGCCGGGCTCACCGGTCTGGTGGCACTCTTGTCCTGTCAGTAACGCTGAGGACGGAAGGAGGGAGGAGCATGTCTCTCTCTCATGCTTCTTTGCGGTTCCCACATCCTGTGCTGGGAATTGTGGGAACCGCAAAGGAGCATGAGAGAGAGACATGCTCCTCCCTCCTTCCGTCCTCAGCGTAACTGACAGGACAGGAGTGCCGCCGGACCGGCGAGGCTGCCACCCGGCCCGGCGGCTCAAGCATGTACCCCAGCCGGCCCCCTCAGTGTGCCACCGGACCGGCCACCCGGTGGCACCTACCACAGTCCCCAGATGCTGCGGCTGCGGTGGGGTAATCTGGCCCTGCCGCCGGGCCCCCTGATGGCGGCACTGGCGGCGGGCCCCCCTCCCGGCCGGGCCCTCGGACCATGTCCGAAGTGCCCGACCGGTCAGTCCGCCCCTGCTGTTTAACCCTCAAAATGAAGTGTCGTCTCGTTCTTGGGGGGAATTGGATTGTAAGCTGACTGCCAGGAGTGTAAGCGGATTGTATGCTTTTCTTGTTCAGCTGTTCCAGTTCGGAGTGTTATTTCGTATCCAGATCAGGAGTTTGGTGTTCTGCAGTAGCTGTGCCTGTCTCTAGGAAAGGGGATTATCGCCTAAACGGATTTTATTCCCTTTTATGCTGAAACAGTCCGTTACACTCACGAATTGAATACAAGTGAATGCACCAAACTCCGAACTGCATACAAGGGAATAAGGTAGCACTCCAAACTCCCGAACTGGAATCTCACGATTAGCTGCTAACAGACGAACAGGAAAAGCTCCCAAGCGGCTTACACTCCTGGCAATCAGTCTCTATCAGCATACAGTGAATCCCTCCAATAACGAGACAAGGCTCCATGTGGAGGGTCAAGCAGTGGTCTGTTTACTCAGGGCTACCCGCCCAGTATTTATGCAGGTCTCCCACCTGGTGGACCAGATGGAAGACTGTGACAAAGGACAGACAAGTATCATTTTAGGACATACAGTCACAATACATTCCCACAATGCATTCTGGCTTCCTCTCCTCTGCCCTGGAGATAATTGAGAAGTAATTAAATTATCTCCCAGGAAAAAGGCAAATCGTCATTACACACGTGGGGACACAAAGACCGCAAAACACCATAAAATACAGTCACATTTTACATATAACACACAGACCTGTCACATATCCCCAGATAGCTGGGATCTGAGCGCACATAACTACTGAATAGCGCTCAGATCCTATTCACACAGTTCAATTGCCATGGAGCCAAAGTATTTAATTACACGAATAGGCTCCATGGCATAGCTATCTGGGTTAACATTCACATAAAATAAACTACCGAATGCCCAGGTGTTCGGCTAAATTGTCCTGAATAGGAACCAGGGGGCTGGAGGCTCAGCGGTGCCTGCATGTAAAAGTGTCCACTTTTAGTGCACTGATTCCGGGCTGAGCACCACTGGCCGTCCGGGGAGCTCCATAACACCGCCACCTAGCGGCTGCTACGTGTAACCACGACCACCCAGTAACAGTCAATTAAGCTGCGGTTAACCGCGGCTTCAGGGAGGTAAATGGATGGCACACGCCAGCTTCTGGGTGGCCAATTAACGGCGCCGGCCGTCTTCCCACGGCTCTGGGAAAGCTGATAGAAGGCTGTTTGTTTCGGTAGATAGAATCTACCGAACGGATGTGCAGAAAGGAAGGAATAAATCTTTCTGCACAGTAAAATTAACCGTTTAACTGCCGGTCCATAATCAAAAGGCAGCAGGCGGGCAACCAGGCTCATCCAATGCAATGTGGCGAGATTGCTCTCATCACAATAGCAACACAACATAGCTCGCTGATACCTAGGCCAAGCTGGCTCCTCTTACCTCAATTACAGTTGCTGGTTGGCAGTCTGTGGGCTTGCTGTCTGTAGGCCTGTGGGCTGGCTGGCCATCTGCTGGCAGTCTGCTGGCCTGTGGCTGGCAGCTGGCTGGCTGGCCTGTGGTCAGCTGTGGCTGGCTGCTGGCCTGTGGGCGGCTGCTGGCCTGTGGGCGGCTGTGGCTGGCTGCTGGCCTGTGGGCGGCTGTGGCTGGCTGCTGGCCTGTGGGCAGCTGTGGCTGGCTGCTGACCTGTGGGCCTGCTGGCCTGTGGCTGCCTGTGGCCGTCTGCTGGCCTGTGGCTGGCGGCTCGCTGCTGGCCTGTGGCCATCTGTGGCTGGCTGCTGGCCTGTGGGCAGCTGGGGCTGGCTGCTGACCTGTGGGCCTGCTGGCTGCTGGCCTGTGGGCTGGCTGACCTGTGGCTGGCTGTGGCCCATTAGAGACTACAATGGGGGCCTGTGGGCTGGCTGACCTGTGGCTGGCTGTGGCCCATTAGAGACTACAATGGGGGCCTGTGGGCTGGCTGGTGGGCCTGTGGGCTGGCTGCTGGCCTGTGGGCGGCTGTGGCTGGCTGTCCTGGGACTGGCTGGCTGGTAGCCTGGCTTGCCTGTGGGTTGGCTGGGGGCCTGTGGGCTGGCTGGGGTTCTGTGGGCTGACTGGCTGCTGTCCTGTGGGCGCCTGTGGTTTGCGGCTGGCCTGTGGGCTGGCTGTGGCCGTCTGCTGGTCTGTGGGCTGGCTGGCTTGTGGGCTGGGGGCCTGGGGTTGGCTGGCTGCTGGCCTGTGGCCTGGCTGCTGACCTGTGGCTGGCCTGTGGCCTGGCTGCTGACCTGTGGCTGGCTGTGGCCTGTGACTGACCTGTGGGCGGCTGCTAGCCTGTGGGCCTGCTGGGCTGGCTGCTGGCCTGTGGACGGCTGTGGCCAGCTGCTGGCCTGTGGGCTGGCTGTCCTGGGACTGGCTGGCCTGTGGGATAGCTGGCTGGTGGCCTGGCTTGCCTGTGGGCTGGCTGGGGGCCTGGGGCTGGCTGGTGGCCTGGCTTGCCTGTTGGCTGTCTGGGGGCCTGGGGCTGGCTGGCTGTGGCCGGCTGCTGGCCTGTGGCTGGAGGCCTGTGGGCTGGCTGACTGTCCTGGGGCTGCCTGGCCTCTGGCTGGCTGGCCTGTGGCTGGGGACCTGTGAACTGGCTGGCCTGTGGCTGGAGGCCTGTGGGCTGGCTGGCCTGTGGTTGGGGGCTGGCTGGCCTGTGGCTGTGGGCTGGCTGGTGGGCCTGTGGGCTGGCTGGCGGGCTTCTGGCCTGTGGGCTGGCTGTCCTGGGACTGGCTGGCTGGTGGCCTGGCTTGCCTGTGGGCTGGCTGGGGGCCTGTGGGCTGACTGGTAGCTGTCCTGTGGGCGCCTGTGGTTTTCTGCTGGCCTGTGGGCTGGCTGTGGCCGTCTGCTGGTCTGTGGGCTGGCTGGCTTGCCTGTGGGTGGCTGTGGCCAGCTGCTGGCCTGTGGGCTGGCTGTCCTGGGACTGGCTGGCCTGTGGGATAGCTGGCTGGTGGCCTGGCTTGCCTGTGGGCTGGCTGGGGGCCTGGGGCTGGCTGGCTGTGGCCGGCTGCTGGCCTGTGGCTTGAGGCCTGTGGCTGGTGGCCTGGGGCTGCCTGGTCTCTGGCTGGCTGGCCTGTGGCTGGGGACCTGTGGGCTGGCCTGTGGCTTGAGGCCTATGGGCTGGCTGACTGGCCTGTGGCTGGGGGCCTGGGGCTGCCTGGTCTCTGGCTGGCTGGCCTGTGGCTGGGACCTGTGGGCTGGCTGGTGGCCTGGGGCTGGCTAGCTGGCCTGTGGCCGGCTGCTGGCCTGTGGCTTGAGGCCTGTGGCTGGTGGCCTGGGGCTGCCTGGTCTCTGGCTGGCTGGCCTGTGGCTGGGGACCTGTGGGCTGGCCTGTGGCTTGAGGCCTATGGGCTGGCTGACTGGCCTGTGGCTGGGGGCCTGGGGCTGCCTGGTCTCTGGCTGGCTGGCCTGTGGCTGGGACCTGTGGGCTGGCTGGTGGCCTGTGGTTGGATGCTGGCCTGTGGCTGGGGGCCTGTGGGCTGGCTGGCGTGTGGCTGGTGGGCTGTGGGCTGGCTGGCGTGTGGCTGGCATGTGGCTGGCCTGTGGCTGGGGGCCTGCGGGCTGGCGTGTGGCTGGTGGCCTGGTGACATCACATGTAACAAGTGTAAGATCTGGTTCCCAACAAAAACCATTTAGAAATCTCAATAGTGACATCGAATCCTTCAGATAAGATTTCATAAGTTTTACTGCTGGTTGTAGTAGGGTATCTATGTATTGGGACAAATTGCACAACGGAGAGTTGATCCCGGACACAATGGGTCTGCCGGGGGGGTGTTGGGCGTCTTTATGTATTTTCGGGAAGAAATAAATTACTGGGATTTGCGGATTTTTTACAAACAGATAATCAAATTCTTTTTTGTTTAGAATATTTTCATCTAGTCCTTTTTGTAGAAAGGTAATTATTTTTTGCTGTATAGAGGATGTAGGATCCCTAGATAATTTCTCATATATAGCAGTATCGTTCAATTGCTTATAGGCTTCTTTAATATACATTGAACTAGATTGGATAACTAGACCCCCACCTTTGTCAGCAGGTTTAATGACAATATCTTTGTCTTCTTGCAATTGTTTGATAGCTCTTTTTTCTAGTGCATTTAGATTTTGTGCATCGTATTTATTATACTTAATTTTGTTAAAATCTCTTAGTACAGACTTCTCGAAAATCACGAGTGGGGCTGATTTAAAATGATAAGGATAAAAAGTAGATTTTGGTTTGAGATCAGTGTTTATATAAAAAGATTGCTCGGTGAGGGTGGGGGGGAGGGATGAGGGGTTGGGGGGATTGGTTTCTGGGTTATGTGCATTGAAAAATCTTTTAAGAGGGGGCGGGGCCTGACCAGCATGGAGGATAGACGTGCCACTACAGAGCTCCTCAGAAAATTGTGCTAAAAAATACTATTTAACCCGCAAAGCCTCATATATAGCAACCCAAATAGTCTCATCTGGCTACTGAACGGAGACTACACCGACCTGGCAGTTTTTGAAGCACTCTGATGCCGGCTGGCAGACTGACTTGCGCCATGAGGCTTGACGACCGTAGAGTGGGAGAGGCGGACGATCCCCAGGTCCGGTGTCATGAGAAGCTGACACAACGCAAGCAGGAACCCCGCTATCCCCCGGACCGTCGGGGGTTATCGCGGTCCGCATCTGAGAAACAAAGCGAGACCAGAACTGGAGCAGAGGGGGAATGCACTGAAACATATACAACACGAAGCTGCACCTAACATGGCGGACGCCACGTGTTCCCCCGAGCCTACAGACCCACCACATGGGACACGGCAATCTTTGAAAATTTCTGGCGCAAGCTGGAGGCTAAGCTAATCCAGACAGCCCCACCACAGAAGAGCAAGAGCCATACAAGCAATAAACATGGCGATGTTGCGAGGGCCGTCGAGCCTCGTCCAACACAGAGCGCCAAACCAGCATTTGAGGCCTCAGGCCGAGGACATGCGGCACACAGACTGCGCAAGCCAGTACTAAGCTGGACACAACAATCGACAAGAACGCCCAAACGACCACCTAAACCGGAGAGACAAGCAGGAGAAGCACATGAGACTCCCACTTACAAAAGGGGCAGAAAAAATCGTACCTCACGACCCGTACCACAAGCCCCTCACACATGCAACAGCAGAGGGGTTCCAACCAAGCAACCGAGGACGGCACAACGCCCCCCAGTAAATGGGGCCCAAACTCCTCCACAGAAATACCACCGGGCATCCCCCAGAGTGACACTGACCTGCACACCACTCACTGAACATCGCTGTCAGGGAACCATGGGCCCAATATCGGGAACTTCGGACTGGTGGATCCCCCACACAAAGCCAGCGGCCTACACGCATTCCCAAAAGACCCACAGAGCAGGTGTTGGATGACTGCGGACCGAGAACGGAGATCTGAGAGCCGCACCCGAGTACGGGGGCAAGTTTCCAGAGCTGTAACAAGAACTCTGTCTGTAACTAAATGCTGTTTTGCTGTCTCCTTTTAACTATTCTCACATCCTCTCAATGCTTTAGACCAAATTGCTAGTAACTTTACTAATGTTAATGCTACTCCTAGCTTACCTTACCTGATAACAGCACAGCCTTAAGATGTCTCTCATCTTAGTTTATTTTGTCATACAAGTGGGGTACTAGGACCAGTTTTAGGGGACACCGCTCCAGATAAACATCAAATCTGGCAGTTTTTTTTGTTTGTTTTTTATATCATGTACTTTGAGCAGCTGAATTTCTCTGCAAGGTTTAAACTATACCCTGCAATGTATATCCTGCGCATAATACCCACGAAGGGTACCTCTTACTATTACCTTAATTGCCAAACAACGCTAAACATCATAGGCACAGGATAGCCTTCGGCGGGCTTACAGAAGCACATAATGTACCCTTTACAAGCGAGTGCCTAGACCACTACACTACGTTTACCTATGCTCTCTTATTGTTTGTTTTTTGCTTTCTTTTTTCCCCTACTGCATATATGAACTTTGGACACGTTAACTAAGTTGTAATAACCCACTCGCCTCATAAACTACTGTTATCTGGACAGTTAGTCCCCCATTCTCTAAGAGCAGGGCACAACAGAATGATCTGCAACACTATTATAGTTAACATCTACTAAAGTGTACAGTAATCAGATGGGTGCCTGGCTTGCTGACTCTCCCATAGTGCCAGACTGCGCTAAGTTAGCAAAACATCTAAACAACGTTTCATTCTTGAATGCACGCTATACCTTCTTACTAACGATGGTCCCCTAGCCTGTTATTATTCATGTGTTACACTATTATCTATGCTGAAGCCTGTCTCTTAAACTTAAAGTGCAATTGTCTATCTTGCCATGACACTGTATACAAATGTTTGACCACATTGAGCCTGTAGCAGCTGTTGTGGCGCTACCAGCCTGTATGTTATTTCTTTGTTGCACACCAAAATGAAGAATTAAAAAAAAAACAAAATCTTTTGTGTAGCTTTCCGTACGAATTTATTGACCTCTAAAAATGCTTCAAAAGGTTTAAAAGAATTCGTTGGAGCATATTTTAGTCCTTTGCTTAAAACTGAAATCTGTGCTGCATTTAAAACTTTTTGTGATAAATGAAAAATACCGGCATCTGACTCATTTGGGGCAGTTATTGTCTTTCTAATCTCTCTTTTTTGTTGTCCTCTGCCACTCCGTTTGCCTCTGGGCTTAGAGTTCTTTTCTTTGCTCTTGTTGGGTATGGTGTGTTCACAAAAGTATTGGGGTGTGTCTGAATCTCTAAAAAATGATCATTTTCGATTTCAAAATCAATAGATAATAATTGATACCTATTGGTGTGTGCAATAGGAGTTTCGCTGGGATTTTTATAGTAGTGACTAGGTCTTTGGGTTTTTGGTGAGTGTTTGTGAGTATCAGGACTACGTGCATTGTAGTAATTGGAACGGGAATCTTGGTGCATAGAGGTATGGTAAGGAACTCTCCGTGGTTTGAATGTAGCTGATCGATGGTATGAAAATGTAGGTGCATGATTGGGGTTGAAATTCCTATAATAAGGTCTTGGTTTGTGAGGGGAATGGTGAGAGGGTGGGTGAGTGAGGTGATTGGAATTTCTGGTGACATATGGGGATTCATGGCGTGTATTAACTGCTGTTGGTCTTTGGTATTTTTGTGGCTCTGTTCTCATATTGAAAGATTGATTTTATGATGTGTACTTTCTATTTAATTCTATTTTTTACTTTAATGTGTTTGGTATCTGTTTCTATTTTTTTGATTTTGCTCTGAATTAAGACTGAATTTTGTTGGTATACGTTACTTTCTGTATAGGGCATGAGCTCGTCTCTCAGGTCATTAATTTCCCTATCTAGATTTAGAAGTTTTTTGCTTTTTTTCTTGATTAGGGTTTCCATGAGACCAAATGTACAGGTTTCTAATTTACCATTCCACTCATTCATAATTCTAGATCATCCTGGTCTGAGGTAGGTAATTTCATAAGTCTCAGGCCACGAGGTGTTCTGTGTTAATCAATGAATTTTTTAAAAGTGGCAATCTCCCATTTAAGTTTAATTTCAGTCGTTAAGGCTCTTTCTAATTTAATAAATAATTCCTGTTGGGTAAAGGTGGGAGGTCTAATATAGATAGGGCTACTTGGCTGAGCGGAAAATACGTTTTCTATATCAATAGAATGCTTATTTCTATCATCAAAAATGGACATATTAAAAGCAGCTAAAACCAGAGGGGTATGATAAAATACAGTGCAGAAAAAAGGGGTGTAGGTTAGCGCTAATAATATATAGGACAGGCAGCGACCTTATAGAGGGTAACCCTCTATATAAGGAATACACAGTAAAAACAAAGAAAGGTTGCGATAAAATTAAAAATAAATCCATAAAAGATAAACGATAATAATAAAAAATAAGTAGAGTTAAAAATAATAGATAAGTTCCAATGAGTATCAGGAGATCAGATGATTCTAGTCTCTAATTCCACTGTGGCGGTGAATTCTCTTGTTGTAGTAGTTCACACCGTCTCGTGATATGGAAAACACAAGAAGAGAGGACCAATCGTGTGGAGTGTTTACAGTTAATATAGCAGTATTAAAACATAAGTAGTACACTCACATTTGGATGAGCTATAGCCAGCTCAGGGTTTGTAGGCATATAGCGGAATAATCCCCGCTTACAGGATGTCTTGTCCTCCAGGGGTTTTGTCCAACTCTCAGAAGAAGGAGATAAAAACAGCAGATAGTGCTCTCTGATGATATTATTGAGGTGGTAAATAAAATAAAATAAAGCTGGCTGGCTGCTGGGATCGAAAGAGGGCCGACCCCAGTCTTTTCTGCTTTTTAAGGCAGTGTGCGGAATCCTTCCACACACTTAGAATCCTTCCGAACACTTTGTAATGGATTCCGGTTGACGCGCCTCGGCGTACAGGACCAGGCCCCCCCCCCTCCTCCTATACTGGTAAGTTTAGCTGTGCCGGGCCCCGATCGCCTAGTGAATAACTTTGCAGTCCGTCCGAAGTGCCCAACCGGTCAGTCCACCCTGCACACTGGTCTTTTATACAAGTTATACTGCAAAGGTGATGCCCAGGCGGACCTGGTTGGGCACCGAATACAAAACATACAAGCCAATAAAAACAGGTTTACATTCAGACACTCCCATACAGTGTACACAATCCCTCCCCCTCTGCCTGTGATATAATTAATGAAGACCATGAACTAACTCAATTAACTTTAAGCAGGAAGAAACATACATTTTACAAAGTCTGGAAAACTCCACAAAACACAACTGTAGTGGAGCTGCAATATTAAATCCCAATATCTCCGCTGGTAGAATAAAGTAATCCAAGAAAAACGCTGAATGAAGGCAATATCCCAAATCCCCCAGTAACCGGACGAAACACAGTTCTGGGAGTCAACTGAGGTTTTTAATTCACAGCTCCAGTATTTGTGGTTCCCCATGAAAGGGGTTTCCTTAATCACTGTACAGGGGTTGTACAGTAGGGGACTACATGGGGAACTGAACATACAGGACCATTTTCTCACCATGCACTGCGGTACAAGAGGGATACTCCCGTAAGAATATCGTGTTAAGTGGATTATCCGTCTGTACAGCAGAACTGGTCTTTTTACTCAAAAATGTATAACTTGCACGTTATTCGTGCTATTTAACCGAATGACATATATAGGTAGATAGCTGGGATCTGAGCGCATACTTCGGGAAACTACCGCTCAGATCCCAGCATAATTAGCCGAATGCCACATGAAACATACTTTAATATGGACTCATAAGAAAACACACGAATACACAGTTGGAAGGAAAGTACCGAAAGACCGGTGGTCATTTAAAGTCACTGTTTGTGAAACTACCATAGGAATGCTAGCGGCTCACAAATACAATACGTCCAAACATAAAATATACACTCTGAATCCTACACACACATACTCTGGGTCCTTTACACACTAGATCTACTACACACACTGCACCACCTATACATACTACATTCCTGACATACAAACTCTGGATCCCCCATGCAAACGCATACTCTCTACAACCCCTACACACACTACGTCACCTATATACACACACACACACACACACACACTACAGCTCGTATACACACACTTGCTACATCCCCTTATATACACACTATAGCCTGTATGCACACACTCACTACATCCCCTATACACACTATGCCCCTTATACACACGCACTCTATACAGCCCCTAGCCACACATATTACACCACAAACATGAATGAAATCAACCTATTTACACAATACCACACCACAATTCGCTCACTCTCCACACATGCAATCCTACAAGCAGTCTCCAAACACATGCATCATACGCTTTCCTGGCCCTTTTGTCCTCTGGTATCCCACTTATGGAGACACCAGAGACAAGTTACAAACAAACACAGCGCAAGCATGTTATTAAATTTGCTTGCGCTGCGCAGCACAAATACAGGGCCTTTTTCCCATGCTTGACCTCTTCTTGGGGCTCTGCGCATTGAACTAACATGCCCACTTTGAAAGGGGGCGTGCTTGTCATTAGTCATGACAAAACACACCCTCTCTGGCCCCACCCCCTTGTCAGGGGGCTGCTGTGATTGAAAAATGCCCGGCCGAATTTTTTCCCAGTCCGGCCCTGCCGTGAACCATTCCTGAAGTATGAATTATTATTTATATAGCGCCATCAAATTTTGCAGCGCTTTACAATGAGTGGACTAACATACATGAAAATTTAACCAGACAAGTGGTCGTACAGGAACAGAGAGGTTGAGGGCCCTGCTCAACAAGCTTACATGCTAGAGGGAATGTAGGTAAATTGGGCTTAATGAACTAAAATGCATTGTGCAAAGCAAATAATAAATGTTTGTTTGTACACATTTCTTTTAATGAAGGGAATTAAAACACACAATATATTTTTAAGGTGCTGATTAGTGATGTCCCGAACTGTTCGCCGGCGAACATAACGTGTTCGCGGTGGGCGAACATATGCGATTTCCAGTCCGCCCCCTATTCGTCATCATTGCGTAAACTTTGACCCGGAACCTCACAGTCAGCAGACACATTTTGGGAGGGAGGGTCTGCTGCTGATTGGCTGGAATGTGTCTGCTGACTGTGAGGTTCCGGGTCAAAGTTTACTCAATGATGACTAATAGGGGGCGGACCGAAAATTGCATATGTTCGCCCACCGCGAACATGCTATGTTCGCCGGCGAACAGTTCGGGACATCACTAGTGCTGATCAATCACCATGAGGTTTAATATTCATATTTCTGATGTTTCATGTAATGTTTCAAATGTGGTAAACAAATCATTTAGAGACAGATTTAAAAAAAAAAAAAAAAAAAATTAACTCCCAGTACATTTCTTTTCAGGTATTTCCGTCAGCAGAGGTTATTCTGAAGAACGTGACAAGAACAGAAATACGTTAAGCAGGAATATGAAGAAATCTTTTAATAGAAGGACCAATGATACCAACTCTGACAAATCAAGGAATCTGTCAGAATCCTATAAAACTACAAAGGAGATAGTAAACGGAAAAGCAAAACGTTACCCATGTTCTGAATGTGGAAAATGTTTTGCCAGCAAAACATGTCTTGTTAAACATCTGAGAATTCACACAGGAGAGAAACCTTTCTCATGTTCTGAATGTGGGAAATGTTTTGCCAGCAAAACATGTCTTGTTACACATCTGAGAATTCACACAGGAGAGAAACCTTTCTCATGTTCTGAATGTGGGAAATGTTTTAGCCAGTTCTCAAATCTTGTTACACACCGGAGAATTCACACAGGAGAGAAACCTTTCTCATGTTCTGAATGTGCGAAAAGTTTCACCACTAAACTGTCTCTTGAGACACATGAGAGAACTCACACTGGAGAGAAACCTTTCTTATGTTCTGAATGTGGGAAATGTTTTGGCAGTAGTGCAAGTCTATTTTCACATCAGAAAACTCGAAAAGGAGAGAAACCTTTCTCTTGTTTTAAATGTGGGAAAACATTTTGCATTCAGAAAGATCTTATTGTACACCAAAGGATTTACAAAGGGGAAAAACCTTACTCATGTACTGAATGTGGGAAATGTTTTCTTTTTAAACTAGATCATATTAGACATCAGAGAACTCACAACGAAAATAAACCTTTTTCATGTTCTGAATGTGGAAAATGTTTTGGCAGTAAATCAGGTCTTATTGCACATCAGAAATATCATAGAGGCGAGAAGCCATTCTCATGTTCTGAATGTGGAAAATGTTTTAGTTGGCACACACACCTTCTTAAACATCAGAGGACTCATACAGGAGCGAAGTCGTTCTCATGTTCTGAATGTGGAAAATGCTTTGTCTGTAAATCACTTCTTGTTGCACATCAGAAAACTCACACAGGAGAGAAAATCTTCTAATGTTCAGAAAGTGGAAAATGTTTAATCAGTAAACCTAATCTTGATGCACACCAGAGAACTAAAACGGGAGAAACGTTTCCCTTGTTTTTAATGTAAGAGAAATATCTTAGATGTTCTAATTAATTTATGGATTAAAATTAATTTATGGATTAAAAAACATCCTGTATTGTGAAGGTGAACCATTCTATAATCATCATTGAAATTTTGTTTACCATCCAGTATCTCACTTTAAAGCATAGCCTTTCTCATCCTGACACAATAAATAACTGACAGCAGGCCCGGACTGGCCATCGGGCACACCGGGCAAATGCCCGGTGGGCCGCGGTGGCCATGGGCCGAGGCCGGCAGGGGAGGTCCCAGGATCTCCCCTGCCGGTCTATGCAGGGCCGGCACTATCCGAGCGCCGGCCCCGCTGCATTCCATGGCGGGCCGGTGAGGGAGATCAAAGATCTCCCTCACCGGCCCACATGCTGTCCAATGCGGCCGCCGGCGGGGGAGAGAGGGAGGGAGCCAGCCTGTCCGGAGAGAGGACCCGGCGGAGCTCTAACTTGCAGCTCCGCCGGGTTTCTCTCGCGAGATCCGGAGCGTTGCCATGGCAACGACCGGATCTTGCGAGAGTGAACTCTAGCCCGCAGGCTGGACTTTACTCACCACGAGGACCACCAGGGAACACTGCCACTCTGCCTCCCAGTCCCAGGTACCAGTCCCCCCTCCCAGGCTAAAGGTAAGAAGGGAGGGGGGACATAATGCCTGTTAAATTATTTGTTTATTCCCCCCCCCACACAAAATCCATTCTAACATTTATACAGCACTCTCACACCCATCACCCACAGCACTCTCAACCATCACACTCAGCACTCTCACCCATCACACTCAGCACTCTCACCCATCACACACAGCACTCTCACCCATCACACACAGCACTCTCACCCATCACACTCAGCACTCTCACCCATCACACTCAGCACTCTCACCCATCACACCCATCACTCTCACACCCATCACTCTCACACCCATCACACTCAGCCCTCTCACCCACAGCACTCAGCACTCTCACCCACAGCACTCTCACACCCATCACACACAGCACTCTCACCCATCACACACAGCACTCTCACCCATCACACTCAGCACTCTCACCCATCACACTCAGCACTCTCACCCATCACACTCAGCACTCTCACCCATCACACTCACACCCATCACACTCAGCACTCTCACACCCATCACACTCAGCACTCTCACCCACAGCACTCTCACACCCATCACACACAGCACTCTCACACCCATCGCACTCTCACACCATCACACACAGCACTCTCAGCACTCTCACCCACACCACACACCGCACCCTCACATACCACACCCTCACACACAGCATCCATCACACACAGTATCCATCATGCACACATACTGCAGCCCTCACATACACACAGAACCCCCCCAACACACTGCACCACACACATACACAATAGTTCCAAACACACACATATATATATATATATATATATACATACATACATACATACTGCACCCCTAAACACCTTACATTCCAGACACACACTAGATCCCTTACCCAACTCTGGATCATCTACACACATACACACACTAGATCCCTATATACACTCTGCATCCGTTATAAACACACACTCACTAGATCTCCTACACATTCTGGGTCCTTCAAACAGACACTAGACTCCTATACACACACACGCACACACACTACACTCTTAACATACACACTCTGGATCCCCTATACACACACACACTAGATTCATTGTAAGCAAACACATACTACACCCCAAAAACACACACTTTCTACAAACACTACATCACCCATACACACACTCTATAGCCTGTATGCACACACTTGCTACATCCCTTTACATACATTCTCTACAGCCCCTAGCCACATATGCATCACATTACACCACAGACACAACATGTCTAAAACCGACCTTATTACACAATACCACACCACAATCAGCTCACTCTACACACACGCAATATCACAAGCAGACTCCAAACACATGCACAATACTCTTTCCTGGCATTTTTGTCTCCTGGTATCCAGTTATAGAGACACCAGAGACAAGTTGCAAGGAAACACAGTGCAAGCATGTTATTAAATTTGCTTGCACTGTGCAGAACTAATACAGTTTTTTTTTTCTCATGCTAGAGCTCTTCAGCAGACCTCTGCGCATGGTCTGCCCTGGAAGAGCATTAAACCAACATGCTCACTTTGAGAGGGGGCGTGCTTGTCATTGGTGATGACAAAACACACCTCCTCTGCCCCGCCCCCTTCTTAGTGGGCCGCTGTGATAAAAAAATGCCCGGGCCGAATTTTTCTCCCAGTCCGGCCCTGACTGACAGTGCCAGTCAATTTACAAATGATGCATTGGTATTGTGATAACTCTACCAAGCCCCTCTTTACACTCCTGCCCTATAGTTTTACTGTTTCATTTGAAAACTACTATACATTTTGTGATCAACTCTTGCTTTGTTTAGTGTTTATTTTTGTTAGTGTTGGAGTTATTCCACACATTGTCTGGATAATTGATGTTCTCCATTTATGAATTTCATCTATCTCTTATCTCTCCCATTAATTTATTTTGTTCACCTCAAGATCTGCCTGCCTGCAGCCATAACTGGTGTTTATCTGCCCCAGACTCACTCCTAAAGCCTAAGCCCCAAGTAACAGCAATCATAAGTTTCACTCAGGACTCCGCTACGAAGTCCTGCAGTCAAAGCATTTCTGGAAGATCAAGATCCTCAAAACCCATTCCTTCAGACCAAAGAGTTCTCAGATCTCGACCGTCTAGGGGAAACGCCATTGAGGTAAAGCTGACACTGGCTGCCCAGGTTGATGATGCCTAAAATAGTTCCTGGAGAAAAAGCGGTATTGTCTGGTCAACTTTTGGGAGTTTCACTATGAGAATAACTGTAGGCTCCCCCTGGCTCTTAGGGTGCAATTGCTCCCCCTCCCTCACCCCCACCAGTTCTGTAGGATATTTCCTCCCAACAACACTCTCCTTGCTTGTCTGTGAGAGGGCCAAACAGTGGAACAGTTTCCACGGGAACCATATCGTGGAGGTTCCGAAAACGGTTCCATGCCTTCGATGAACAATGATTGCTGTCTGTGTTCGGGAGACAAGATGGCCGCCATTTAACAGAACATGTGAGTTTGGTTATACAAATGGTGACTAGCCAGAGAGAGCACTTAAGTTTAATTGACTTCCTTGAAGTTAATGAGCCAGGGGCTGGTCTGCATCTTCCAATATGAAAGGGTGGGGGGAAACATTTATTTGAGAAATGAACAATGGGGATTCATGCAACCGAAGGGGCAGAGGACCAGGTTTGCTACATACTGCTGGGTTATCAATCCATCTTTTGATGTAATGTGAAATAATAATAGATACCTTTTGAAAATAAAAGAGAAAAAAGAGTAGAGATTAATGTAAAATGTATAATATATATATATATATATATATATATATATATACATACACACACACACACACACATATAATCTAATTTACCATATATTACATTGATAAAAACATTTACATTACGATATAAAAAAATGAATCTAAATAGAAATAACTATATAAAATTAAAAAGGTAATATTCTATGTTTAGACGTATGTGTGTGATCTTAGATTAATAGGGTAGAGACACTTGGTGATATTTGTCCATTGCAATTTGATGCTATTAGATCTGTTGGACAATTAACACACAGAGGTCTATTTTTACCCTTATATTTATTTTCATTTCTTTATCTTTTTTTTATTTTTTTTAACTTTTCATATATTTTTTTTATAAATAGATTTCCCCTAGCCTGATTAGAATAGAAACAGTATGGACATGGTTAAGGTGCAGATATATGCAAGGGATTTCCTGAACAGCTGCAGGTATCCATCAGATTATTTCTCCTTATCGATCTCTCTCCATCCCTTAGCATAGTTATCAGATAGGCCTACCCTAATTGTAAAAAGTTTTAAAATAATAAGAACAATATTGTCCTCACTACTAATTTTAGTAAATGTAGTGTCCAATTTTTAGACCTTAAGATTTATATTGAAAATTATACTATTAAAACCAAAACGTTTTTTAAAACAAAGTGGATGTGAATCGTTTTATCGACGCCACCAGGTTTAATTTTAAACCTTTACTTGGAAATGTCCCTAGAGGACAGTTTGTTCCTATCTTTAGAAACTGCAGTGCCGGTGAAGTTTTTAATCAATGAGCTGATTTTATTAAACACTTTTTAACCCCTTAATGACCACGGACGGACCAGGTACGTCCGACAAAAAATGGTCGTTAATGACCTCGGATGTACCTGGTACGTCTGCGGCTATTTTGAGCACTGGAAGCTGATGGTATTCCATGATGCCTCGATATCAAGGCATCGTGGAATACCCCCCTACTCTGCCTGGGAACCGAGTGATCCCCCTCCCCCCGGAGCGATCCTTTCCGGGTTTGCCGCACGTGGCATCTGGCAGAGTAGGAAGAGCATGCCTTCAGATGCTTTAAATGTTACGGAGTGCCTCGAAGGGTCGGTCCAGAAGGTCCCCCCAAAGAAGAAGAGGGGGAACGCTGCGATCGGTAAGTACATGGGGAAGGAGGGGGGGAAAGTGTTATTTTTTTGGGGGGGGGTAATAAAAAAACGATATAGCCCCCCCCACCCAAAAATAATTTATTTAAAAAAATAACCGATCGCCGTGTTCTCCCTCTTCTCCCTCTTCTTCTTTGGGGGTGACCTTCTGGACTCATCCCAGAGAGGTCACCCCTCTCCAATTTATGGCCCCCATAGGTGTCCATTGTGCTGCCAGCAGGGGGACTGCCTGAACTGCCTGAACTGACAGGCAGTCCCCCTGCTGGTGGAAAAGTTAAAATAAAGTTAATAAAAGTTAAAATAAAGTTAATAAAAGTAAACAAAAAATGTGTGTGTGTGTGTATATATGTGAAGGCTTGGCCTGCAGTTGTGGGAGGGGCATGTTACCCTACTTAAATCCCCCCTACTCACCTTAAGCCGTCCCATACGTGATTTTAGCAATTCGCATGTCGCTACTTCTAGTCGCTCTATTCCTAAACTTACCTGGTCCTCGAGGCTTCTTTGCCTGGCCTGCTGTTTCCCTGCTGCTTGTTTGTCCGCGGTCCTCCTGGGCTCTGCTCCGGATCTCTGGTTGTCCCTGGCGCTCCAAGCCTCTGCTGTCCGTCCAGGGCAGGCTTCTCTGGCTCGTACACCTTGCAGTCTGGAGGAATGTGTCTCGTCCTCCTCGTCGCCCTCTTTCGACCGTGGCTTTTGGGGGGTCGGTTTTGTTTCCGGCATTCATGGCCGTCAGCCCCTCACTCCCTGCGACGCCCTCGCACGTGCACATCTGTACTCACCGGCGGCCATGTGGCCTCACACACGTGTGTTGTGTGCAGTTCTGGATACGGGTAGGTGTCATGGTATTAGGTCGACCTAATCAGGACATTTTAAACATTTTACTAATGAGTCCGCAGGAGACTCATAGGTAATCGAGAGACAAGCCGGGTCAAAAGGACAAGAGAGGTAAGCAGGGTCGAGAATACAAAGCCGAATCAAAAACCAAAGAGCAATAGACAAAAGAGCACTGAGTGACCAGACTAGCTAGAACCACAACAGGGCAATGAACCATTCCAAATAATGCTCTTTTATACCTTGGCTCTTAATTGTTGAGTCCGCCCCCAATAAGTCCTGATTTGCGGTCTCTGGCGGATCGGGCCGTGATTGATGTCATGACGTCGGCTTATGAGTGCCGCGTCATAAAAGGATGCGGAGCTATCGCGACCAGCGTGCAAATGGCCAGAGAGACTGACGAGATCGGGCGCGCCAGCCCCCTTTTGAGGATGGACGTCTAGGTGTCTAGCCTCCTCTGAGGTAGACACCGTAGGTACCGTGACAATACGTGGTCTTAAGCTACGTAGTTGCTGTTCCCAAGCAGTTTTCGGTCCTGTCACGGGGTCTGACCTGCATTTTGACCTCGGGTTTTCGTTTCCCTGCTTGGCTGGGCCACGTCTGCCCGCTATACCCATGCTCCGTTATTTTCCAGAAGGAGCGTTACGTTTTTTTTTTTCTCGTTACCGGGCACACGATCTGGCCCTTATGAGCCCCGAGGGCTATACACTCGTATACGCATTTTATATCCTTTTTTGTTCCATGCGTACTTTATACAGCCTAACCACCTGGATTCTGATGGGCTCACTCTGTCCTTCTGTTACAGTCGGCTTTATGTTTCCTACTTATACACCCCCCTCATTTTCACCACACTATCTCACTCCTTACCCTCCCCTCTTAGTTAGCTGTTGCTGGCTGTCAGGGTCCTAGGTGCCCACTAGTGGTAATTTCCCCTCGGCTTCTTCGCCTTAGGTTAGTGGTCCCGCGAGGCCAACACCCATCCTCATACTCAGAGGTACTACGCCCCTCGGGCCAAATCATAGTTATTCGCCTCGCAATGTGGCATAGGGAGGGCCTCACCTGTCACTCCCATTCTATCTTATGTTTAACTGTCATTGAGAGGCCGCCACCCCGCCACAACGTTCAGTGGCCACGTTATCCCCTCGTGCCAACTCATATAGCCTCTCATGCCGCTTGGCATCTAGCAGGGCCTCACCTGTCACCAAACCTAGTCTTAATTGTTTTGCCTTTTTTGGCTTTAGCTAGTGTGCCAGCACACACACACACACGCTCAAACTCAAACATGCTCGCACTGGGTCCCGTGGGCTTGGCGTCAACTCGTATTTTATTACCTATAGCCGGGCATGCTCCATACAACCGTTCCACCTGGTCTCTGTCGTGCTTACTCGGCACTTCAGTTACGGTCGGCCCTGCGGTACTTCCTCGTTCACCTCACATTTTCCATACGCATTCATCAATTCTGTCCTCCCTTATGCTGCCTTTTCTCCCATCTTAGTTAGCTGTGGATGGCTGTCAGGGTCCTAGGTGTCCCTTGACTTCTCCGCCTTAGGATAGTGGTCCCGCGAGGCCAACGCTCATCCTCATACTCGGAGGTACTACACCCCTTGGGCCAAATCATAGTTGGTCGCCTCGCATGTGGCATAGAGAGGGCCTCACCTGTCACTCCCATTCTATCTTATGATTAACTGTCACTGAGAGGCTGATACCCCGCCACAATGTTCAGTGGCCACGTTATCCCCTCGCGCCAACGCATAGATAGAGCTAGTGATGTCCCAAACGGTTCGCTGGCGAATAGTTCCCGGCGAACATAGCATGTTCGCGTTCGCCACCGTGGGCGAACACATGCGATGTTCGGTCCGCCCCTATTCTTTATCATTGAGTAAACTTTGACCCTGTACCTCACAGTCAGCAGACACATTCCAGCCAATCAGCAGCACACCCTCCCTAGCAGACCCTCCCACCTACTGGACAGCATCCATTTTAGATTAATTCGGAAGCTGCAACCATTGTATTTATTTTTTTCAATTTATTATTATTTTTTTTGTGCATATAAATGTTACAAGCAGATCCTCCCCCCAGACACTCTGTGTTACAGCAGATACTCTCCCCAGACACTCTGTGTTGCTGCAGATACTCCCTCCAGACACCCTGTGTTACTGCACATACTCCCTCCAGACACTCTGTGTTACTGCGCATACTCCCTCCAGACACCCTGTATTACTGCAGATACTCCCTCCAGACACCCTGTATTACTGCAGATACTCCCTCCAGACACCCTGTGTTACTGCAGATACTCCCTCCAGACACTCTGTATTACTGCAGATACTCCCTCCAGACACTCTGTGTTACTGCAGATACTCCCTCCAGACACTCTGTATTACTGCAGATACTCCCTCCAGACACCCTGTGTTACTGCAGAGTGTTTTTTTTCCCTCTGTGTGCTTAAGTGACCCAACCCTCACTTTTAAAAGACTTTAAAAGCATAGCTGCCACTGGTGGGGGTGTGTAGCAAAAGCACATGGAGGAAAAAAATAAGTTTAAAAAAAACATGGCATAATGAAAATTATATTTTAGGAATATAAGTGCACTTACCGTTTCTTCACCACCTCCTGGGTGCGGTTGTTCCCTCCAACAGCATTCACCGCTGCCACAATCTTCCTCCACCGATTGTCCTTCTTTGCTCTTGAAGTCTTTTTGGCTGCTCCCCCAAACATACATTGGTAGTACTGGCAAAACTTGTTTACCAGTACTGTATTCTCCTCTGCACGAAAGCTATCAGCGTACTTATTCTTCCTCCCAGGACATGCTACTTTTAACATTCTAGGCTGTCTTTGCTTCTTCTTGCTTCTCCCACTTGCTTCTCCTTCCTCCTGGCCAGAGTGGCCAATGCCCCCCTCCACTATATCCATGTCTATGTCACTTGAGGAGCTGGAGGAGGACATGACCACTTCTGGCAAGGTCCCTATCAAAGTGCCTAAAATGGCTGACAGGGTGGTGGACTGGGTGACCTCCAAAATGGCTGAATGGCTGGCCTATAGAAAATCTGGATAGATTTTGCATTGAAGGACTTGAGTTGATACTTTTATTTTTTTACAGTTTTGTCTGGCAGTATGTAAAAGCCTATTTAATTGGCTCCTACTTTCCCACTCTCTTATAAAATGATACTGTGTTTCCAGTACCACCTGTCAGGGAAGCATGATGATTCATGAGCCCAAGAAACTAAGCAAAAGGAATGCATTGCATTTGCAATGTCATTCGACATGCGAATGACTATAGTAAGTGGTGTTCGGTAGTTTACTGATAGTGCCAATACATTTTCATGCGATTGGCAGCGTTCACGCATTAGACGGTTCGGGAGTGAGTCCGGGAGTTTTAGGCTTAAATTAAACGACATACAACATTCAATGCCATGCTGTTAGATCAATGAACAAAATTTGAAACGAATGGTTATACTGAGTTTGGTTGAAGCTATTCGGTATTTAGGGATTAGTTAGGGAACATGGTTTTATGTATTCAATTCATTTGGTTGAATTAAATCGTGCCGAATGAACAAATGAGTTTATCCGAAACGAAAATATTGGGGCGGGGCCTGACCAAACGAATATCGTACGAAAACGAATGGAAGAATTGACGAATTTCAGGTTCTGACTAAACTAATTTCTTTTTTGTACGAATACATTCAATACATACAATATTTCTGAAGTGCCCAAGTCTAATGAGTAGTTTGGTTCGTTTTAGAGGTTTGTAGAGAAAGTATATAGTGATCATGATTTTTAGCGATATCCAATATTTTTAAGGTGGTCTCAAACAAACATAAAATGCTATATAAAATTTGTGGGAATATCGAATAGTCGTGTACAGTAAATCAGAGAGGACTCAGAATATCAAACCATCGATCGGTAACCTGGATGAAGTAGGGGGTCTATCTGTTTTATTAAATACGCGGTAATATGCTTTTAATGGGAAAGGACGTTAGGAAAGGTGTGTGATTGGGATAAGTGGTTGTGGCTGTATTTACCTTATCCTGGGACTGACCTGGCTCCTAAGCTTAAGCCGCGCGTGGCTGGATCACTCCTGACCGCAGTGATCGGTCACGTGGCCCGCTTGGCACTAGGAGCACGGCTCGAGTCACGAGCTCGCTATAAAAGGGGCAGTGGGAGCCAAAAGATGAATCAGGCTCCCATTGGCCCACATCATTCCAGCACCCCCACACACAAACGTTTTGGGGGCGTAGGCATGACGTGGGCCAATCACTGGTGTTACAGTAGTGTACATTACAAAAAAAAAACTAGAAATTTGACTGTGAAATAATAGCAGTCAGTTTCCTTCACACGTGTGCGTTTCAGGGCCTTCCAGGGCACAGTTTCACACCAGTGCAACTCATATCTGGTGTAACAGTAGTGTACATTTAAAAAAAAAAAAATACAGGGGGCTTGTTGTCACCTTTCGGGGACCCTTGGTGTTGTACGTGGCTGGGTGGAGGAAGAGACCTTCAATGACATCAGTGAGGACAAGGAACGGGACATGGCTAGCTTGGTATCCAACCTTGTGCAAATGGGGAGTTTGCGGTTGTGCAAATGGACTGTTTGCGGTTGTTTGCGTTGCGTTAAACGGGGAGTTTGGTCTGTCGCTGTGAAGCGGGCGTAACCCTTACACTACCTGATCGATACATCATACCTAATGTTTTAAAGCACGTTATTCCAAACAATTTAGGAATGTTAGGTGATTTATGCCCTTTGGATTAAAACCAGACTTTGCATTAACTATGTAATTTTCCATGGGAGTTTTGCCATGGATCCCCCTCCGGAATGCCACAGTCCAGGTGTTAGTCCCCTTGAAACAACTTTTCCATCACTATTGTGGCCAGAAAGAGTCCCTGTGTGTTTTAACATTCACCTGCCCATTGAAGTCTATGGCGGTTCGCGCAGTTCGCCCGTTCGCGAACATTTGCGGAAGTTCCCGTCCACGAACCGAAAATTTTGTGTTCGTAACATCACTATTCTGAACACCTGATCTGGGTGATTTTTGGATATGTTGTTCACCCAGATTAGGGCTATCAGGGGATGTAAGATGTGGGGATATGTTGTGTTTTGGGGTACTTATTGGACTTTGTAAAAATGTGTGTTTGTTCTGCCTGTGGATAATTAAGTTAATGCATTAACTACCTTAATTATATCACAGGTAGAGGGGAGGGAATGTTTACTGTATGTGGAAGTGTCATACTTTAAATTACTGGTTTGATTGGTTTGTACATCTTGTAACAAGACGAACAAAAAAAGCTCCCAAGCGGCTTACACTCCTGGCAGTCAGTCCCTATCAGCATACAGTGAATCCCCCCAAGAACGAGACAAGGCTCCGTGTTGAGGGTCAAGCAGTGGTCTGAGGTGCTGGCACACCCAGCCGGGTTTTTATTGCAGTTGTTACAAATACAGGTCCGCCCACAGGGAGGTATAAAACAACCACTCACACATCAGTTACATCCCACATAGTGATGTCGCGAACCCGAAATTTTCGGTTCGCGAACGGCGAACGCGAACTTCCTCAAATGTTCGCGAACCGCCATTGACTTCAATGGGCAGGCGAATTTTAAAACCAACAGGGACTCTTTCTGGCCACAAAAGTGATGGAAAAGTTGTTTCAAGGGGACTAACACCTGGACTGTGGCATGCAAGAGGGGGATCCATGGCAAAACTCCCATGGAAAATTACACAGTTGATGCAGAGTCTGGTTTTAATCCATAAAGGGCAGAAATCACCTAACATTCCTAAATCACAATGGATATGGATTGACACCTGACATATGACATATTGACACCTTGACATATGGATTGACACCTGTCCTCAGAGCCCCTGATGCACATGGACACAGAGCAGAATAGGGACTGTTCCCCCTACATAGGGTCACTTGCCAGATATGGATTGACACCTGTCCTCAGGGACCCTGATACACACTGACACAGAGCAGAATAGGGACTGTTCCCCGTACATAGGGTCACTTGGCAGATATGGATTGACACCTGTCCTAAGGATCCCTGATACACACTGACAGAGCAGAATAGAGACTGTTCCCCCTACATAGGGTCACTTGGCAGATATGGCGTGGTCGTGGGAGGAGGAGGAGGAGGATGACTTTCACCTCTTCCCCTGTTAGATTCCCGTTGTGCTGTGACATCACCCTTATACGCTGTGTAAAGCATACATTTTTATTTATTTTGCAAATGCTGCATCCTTTCCGACTTGTAATTCGGTAACATTTCCGCCACTGTCTGCTTATACCGGGGGTCTAGTAGCGTGGACACCCAGAACAGGTCGTTCTCCTTCAGCCTTTTTATACGAGGGTCCCTCAACAGGCACGACAGCATGAAAGACCCCATTTGCACAAGGTTGGATGCCGAGCTACTCATTTCCCGTTCCTCCTCCTCACACAGAGCAGAATAGAGACTGTTCCCCCTACATAGGGTCACTTGGCAGATATGGATTGACACCTGTCCTCAAAACCCCTGATACACACTGACACAGAGCAGAATAGGGACTGTTCCCCCTACATAGGGTCACTTGGCAGATATGGATTGACACCTGTCCTTAGGGACCCGGATACACACTGACACAGAGCAGAATAGAGACTGTTCCCCCTACATAGGGTCACTTGGCAGATATGGATTGACACCTGTCCTCAAAACCCCTGATACACACTGACACAGAACAGAATAGGGACTGTTCCCCCTACATAGGGGCACTTGGCAGATATGGATTGACACCTGTCCTCAAAACCCCTGATACACACTGACACAGAGCAGAATAGGGACTGTTCCCCGCACATAGGGTCACTTGGCAGATATGGATTGACACCTGTCCTAAGGATCCCTGATACACACTGACAGAGCAGAATAGAGACTGTTCCCCCTACATAGGGTCACTTGGCAGATATGGCGTGGTCGTGGGAGGAGGAGGAGGATGACTTTCACCTCTTCCCCTGTTAGATTCCCGTTGTGCTGTGACATCACCCTTATACGCTGTGTAAAGCATACTTTTTTATTTATTTAGCAAATGCTGCATCCTTTCCGACTTGTAATTCTGTAACATTTCCGCCACTGTCTGCTTATACCGGGGGTCTAGTAGCGTGGACACCCAGAACAGGTCGTTCTCCTTCAGCCTTTTTATACGAGGGTCCCTCAACAGGCACGACAGCATGAAAGACCCCATTTGCACAAGGTTGGATGCCAAGCTACTCATTTCCCGTTCCTCCTCCTCACACAGAGCAGAATAGAGACTGTTCCCCCTACATAGGGTCACTTGGCAGATATGGATTGACACCTGTCCTCAAAATACCTGATACACACTGACACAGAGCAGAATAGGGACTGTTCCCCCTACATAGGGTCACTTGCCAGATATGGATTGACACCTGTCCTCAGAGACCATGATAAACACTGACACAGAGCAGAATAGGGACTGTTCCCCCTACATAGGGGCACTTGGCAGATATGGATTGACACCTGTCCTCAAAACCCCTGATACACACTGACACAGAGCAGAATAGGGACTGTTCCCCCTACATAGGGGCACTTGGCAGATATGGATTGACAACTGTCCTCAAAACCCCTGATACACACTGACACAGAGCAGAATAGGGACTGTTCCCCCTACATAGGGTCATTTGGCAGATATGGATTGACACCTGTCCTCAAAGCCCCTCATACACACTGACAAAGAGCAGAATAGAGATTGTTCCCCCTACATAGGGTCACTTGGCAGGTATGGATTGACACCTGTCCTCAGAGACCATGATAAACACTGACACAGTGCAGAATAGGGACTGTTCCCCCTACATTGGGTCATTTGGCAGATATGGATTGACACCTGTCCTCAAAACCCCTGATACACACTGACACAGAGCAGAATAGGGACTGTTCCCCCTACATAGGGTCACTTGGCAGATATGGATTGACACCTGTCCTCAAAACCCCTGATACACACTGACACAGAGCAGAATAGGGACTGTTCTCCCTACATAGGGTCACTTGGCAGATATGGATTGACACCTGCCCTCAAAGCCCATGATACACACTGACACAGAGCAGAATAGAGACTGTTCCCCGTCCTCAGAGACCATGATACACACTGACACAGAGCAGAATAGAGACTGTTCCCTCTACATAGGGTCACTTGGCAGGTATGGATTGACACCTGTCCTCAGAGACCATGATACACACTGACACAGAGCAGAATAGAGACTATTCCCCCTACATAGGGTCACTTGGCAGATATGGATTGACACCTGTCCTCAAAGCCCCTCATACACACTGACAAAGAGCAGAATAGAGACTGTTCCCCCTACATAGGGTCACTTGGCAGATACGGATTGACACCTGTCCTAAGGATCCCTGATACACACTGACACAGAGCAGAATAGGGACTGTTCCCCCTACATAGGGTCACTTGGCAGATATGGATTGACACCTGTCCTAAGGATCCCTGCATTGGTGAACATTGTCGCCCAAACTAATTTATATGCCCATCAATTCTGAGCTACAAATCCGGACTCTTTTTTGGCAAATATACACACTGTGCCAGAATTTAAAAGATTCTGGGCATTGACTATGCTGATGGGCATCATAAAGAAGCCCTCCATTCGCTCCTACTGGAGCAGTAGCCCCATCTGCTCTACCCCCATTTACTCCCAATGTATGTCGAGGAAGAGGTATGAAATGATTCTGCATTTCATGCACTTCAGCGACAACAGCCTGTGTCCCCCTAGGGAGCATCCCCAGTTTGACAGGCTGTATAAAATCCGCCCCCTGATTACCCACTTTGCTGCCAGGTTTGCAGAGGCTTATACACCTGGAAGGAATATATGCGTGGATGAATCCTTGATGAAGTATAAGGGAAGGCTGGGATTCAAGCAGTATGTTCCTTCCAAGCGCTCTAGGTATGGTGTAAAGATGTATAAGCTCTGTGATAGCGAGACTGGGTATACTCAGGCCTTCCGGGTGTACGAGGGAAAGGATAGCCACCTTGACCCTCCAGGTTGCCCAGAACATATGGGAACCAGTGGCAAGATTGTCTGGGACCTGATATTCCCCCTGATGAACAAAGGGTACCACTTGTATACTGACAATTTTTATACAAGTGTCCCTTTGTTCAAGCTACTGTACTGTTTTGATACAGTAGCTTGCGGCACAATTAAAAAGAACAGCACAGGTTTCCCAGGACAACTTGCACGCACCTGGCTACGAAGGGGGGAGACCTCAGCTCTGCGCCAAGAGGAGCTGTTGGCAGTTAAGTACAGAGACAAGAAGGACGTCCTGTAAGCCTGTGTACTTATGCACAAAGCGTTGTACGATCAGATTACACACATGTGCCATGAACGGCACATGTTTCAACTTGCCCAACTTCAATGACGCCAACAAATTTGTTCCGTTGTCACAAACCACTTTGCCGATCTCCAGTTGCTGTGGAGTCAGCCACTTTTCCACCTGTGCGTTCAGGGAAGACAGGAGTGCTTGTCCGGTGTGACTCTCTGCTTTCAAGCAAGTCAAACACAAGACGGCGTGACACTGCCGTATCCAGGATGTGGAATAGTACCTGGGGAGCTGGGGGGGTGCCGTTGATGTGGAGCAAGACGCAGCAGCAGAAGAGGACTCAGCCGAGGAGGTTATGGAAGAGGATGGAGTAGGAGGAGTAGAGGAGGTGGCAGCAGGCCTGCCTGCAAGTCGTGGCGGTGTCACCAACTCCTCTGCAGAGCCACGCATTCCATGCTTGGCAGCCGTCAGCAGGTTTACCCAATGCGCAGTGTAGGTGATATACCTGCCCTGAACATGCTTTGCAGACCAGGTATCAGTGGTCAGATGGACCCTTGCCCCAACACTGTGTGCCAGACATGCCATTACTTCCTTTTGCACAATCGAGTACAGGTTGGGGATTGCCTTGTGTGAAAAGAAATTCCGGCCGGGTACCTTCCACTGCGGTGTCCCAATAGCTACAAATTTTTTGAACGCCTCAGACTCCACCAGCTTGTATGGTAAAAGCTGGCGGGCTAATAGTTTGGACAAGCCAGCTGTCAGACGCTGGGCAAGGGGGTGACTTGGTGACATTGGCTTCTTACGCTCAAACATGTCCTTGACAGACACCTGACTGTGGGCAGATGAGCGGGAACTGCTCAAGGCGGGAGACGGAGTGGCGGATGGTTGAGAGGGGGCAAGGAGGACAACAGTGGTTGACGTGGCTGAAGATGCTGGACCAGGAGGAGGATGGCGGCTTAGAGTAGGCGTGCTGCTTGTACTCATGTATTGATCCCATAGGCGGTTGTGATGTGTGATCATGTGCCTACGCAAAGCAGTTGTACCTAGGTGGGTGTTGGACCTCCCACGACTCAGTTTCCTTTGGCACAGGTTGCAAATGGCATCGCTGTTGTCAGAGGCAGACACACAAAAAAAAATGCCACACTGCTGAGCTCTGCAATGACGGCATTCTGGTGGTGGACACAGCATGCGTTGATTGGCGTGCTGTCGGGCTGACCCCTGGCGCCGATGCATGCTGTCTGACTGTGCCATTAGCTCCTTGCGACGACCCCCCCTGCTTCCAACTCGTCTACTCCTCCTCTCTGTCTCCCCATCTGAACTTTTGACCTGTTCTTCTTCTTGCCGAGCGGGCACCCACGTGACATCCATGGACGCATCGTCATCATCAACCGCTTCGCTTGTATCTGACAACTCAGAAAAGGAAGCAGCAGCGGGTACAACATTATCATCATCATACCGTACCTCCATGTGTTTAATGCTGCCTGCCTGAGACATATCCCTGTTTTCTACATCCTCTAGCAATAATGGTTGCGCATCACTCATTTCTTCAAACGGGTGTGTGAATAACTCCTCTGACATACCAAGTAAAGCGGCTGCGGTGCTAGTTTTGGTGGTGGCGGCAGGCGGGTGAGTGGTATCTTGAGAGGTGCCTGAAGTTAAGCTGGAGGAGGATGGTGCGTCAAGGTTCCGAGCGGAGGCTGTACAAGATTGGGTGTCCTGTGTTAGCCAGTCAACTATGTCCTCAGAACTTTTCAAGTTCAGGGTACGTGGCTTCTGAAAACTGGGCATTATTCTAGGGCAAAAGGGAATCACAGCACCACGACCACGACGGCCCCTGCGGGGTGGCCTGCCTCTGCCTGTCATTTTTTGGGGGATTAGTGGTACTATGCGTGCAAGCTACTGTGAGACCAGATATGATTGGCAATGTGCACTGGAACAGTTCTGGAGAGCACACGCTGAAGGAAGGACTGACAGAGCCGCTTGAAGGACACTGACTGCCTGCTATTAGCTTACACTGGAAACCTTTTTTCTTTGTAAAAGCACGCTATAGAGACACCAGATATGAGTGGCAACTGTCAAAGTACGCTGGCACAGGTCTGCAGAGCACACGCTGAAGGAGGCCTGACACCCAGACGATTGCAGACAACTAACTGCTCTTCTATTACAGTGAAAAAAATTATTTATTTTAAATCTAAAGCTTAAGCTATTGTAAAAACAGATATGAGTGGTGGCACTGGGCAAGAGGGCACAGTATCCACTGTGAACCTCAACAGAAGCTGGCAGGCAGGCAACTGCTCTTCTATTACAGTGGGAAAAAAAATTGATTTTAAAAGCATGCTATAGAGACACCAGATATGATTGGCAATCTGCACTGGAACAGTTCTGCAGAGCACACACTGTAGGCCTGACAGAGCCGCTTGAAGGACACTGACTGACTGCTATTAGCTTACACTGGAAACCTTTTTTCTTTGTAAAAGCACGCTATAGAGACACAATATATGAGTGGCAACTGTCAAAGTACGCTGGCACAGGTCTGCAGAGCACACGCTGAAGGAGGCCTGACACCCAGACGCTTGCAGACAACTAACTGCTCTTCTATTACAGTGAAAAAAAATTATTTATTTTAAATCTAAAGCTTAAGCTATTGTAAAAACAGATATGAGTGGTGGCACTGGGCAAGAGGGCACAGTATCCACTGTGAACCTCAACAGAAGCTGGCAGGTAGGCGCACACACTGTAGGACTGACAGAGCCGCTTGAAGGACACTCTTCTATTACAGTGGGAAAAAAAATTTGATTTTAAAAGCACGCTACAGAGACACCAGATATGATTGGCAATCTGCACTGGAACAGTTCTGCAGAGCACACACTGTAGGCCTGACAGAGCCGCTTGAAGGACACTGACTGGCTGCTATTAGCTTACACTGGAAACCTTTTTTCTTTGTAAAAGCACGCTAAAGAGACACCAGATATGATTGGCAACTGTCAAAGTACGCTGGCACAGGTCTGCAGAGCACACGCTGAAGGAGGCCTGACACCCAGACGATTTTAGACAACTAACTGCTCTTCTATTACAGTGAAATTTTTTTATTTCTTTTAAATCTAAAGCTTAAGCTATTGTAAAAACAGATATGAGTGGTGGCACTGACTGTGCAAATGGGCAAGGCATCCAGCCTGACACAGAAGCTGGCAGGCAGGCAACTGCTCTTCTATTACAGTGAAAAAAAAATATTTATTTTAAATCTAAAGCTTAACCTATTGTAAAAACAGATATGAGTGGTGGCACTGGGCAAGTGGGCACAGTATCCAATGTGAACCTCACACAGAAGCTGGCAGGCAGGCACCTGCAATTACATTACACAGAAAAAAAAAAAAGCAGCCTGATGTTCTAGCCCTAAAAAGGGCTTTTTGGGGTGCTGTCCTTACAGCAGAGATCAGATGAGTCCTTCAGGATTGTAGTGGACACTGAATACCCTAGCCTAGCTATCAATTTCCCTATCTAATCAGCAGCAGCTAAACTTTCCCTCCTCTCACTAAGCATGCAGCTTCAGAATGAATCGAAAATGGATGCTGGGAGGGAGGTTGGAGGGTGTGGAAGGGAGGGAGTGCTGCTGATTGGCTGGAATGTGTCTGCTGACTGAGAGGCACAGGGTCAAAGTTTGCCCAATGATGACAAATAGGGGGCGGATCGAACTGCGCATGTGTCCGCCCGCCGCGGTGAACGCGAACACGCTAAGTTCGCGGGGAACTGTTCGCCGGCGGACAGTTCGGTACATCACTACTACCAAACAACCAGACCACCCAGGAATAAGTGTGCCTCCAATTACCGTTTTGTCAGGGTACCTGAAGTCTCTACCTCGGAGGAGGTTAGACTTTCTGGCGGCCGTCCTCTCAGGGGAGCTGATTCACCCAATCCTCACAGCTCTCATAGCCGTTTACACGCCGGCCGCGATAGCCCCGCTTCCTTTTATGACACGGCGCTCAGGAGCCGACGTCATGACGGCAATCACGTCCCGACCTGTCAATCTGGTTCCGAACAACGAATCAGGGCTCGGCAGGGGCGGAGTCATCAATCAAAGAACCAAGGTATAAAATAGGGATGTGTGTAATGGTTCATTGCCCTGTCGTGGTTCTAGCTTGTCTGGTCACTCAGTGCTCTTATTACTGTTTGTCTTTTTGGTTCTGACTCGGCTTGTATTTTCGTTCCTGCTTATCTCTCGTATCCTTTGACCTCGGCTCGTCTCTCGCTTACCTGTTCTCTCGTTCCCTCGACCTCGGCTTGTCTCTGACCATTCTATACTTTCTCCTTACGTTAGTCCGGCCATTCTAAGGTCCGGTATACGTACCTAGCTCCTGTTTGTATTCTGCGTGTTGGATCCCTGTCCCGATCCTGACACGTTTGCAATAATGTTGCAAACGGGTAATTGGCAATCTATGTAATGTGTTCTTTGTCCTCTGGGTGGCCACCATTCGGGAAACAAACACGTGGCGGCGGCCATCTTAAACTCCCGAACAGCGGTGTTTTGCCGTCGAGTGTCTGGAACTAAAATCGGACACTCGACTAGACAAACACAGCTGAGACCTCCAGCAATTTGTGCAGAAACTACCGAAAGGCCCGCCGTTCGGTAGAAAGAACCCCACGAACAAGGGGATTCATACGAATCCTCCCCAGGCTCCATAACCCAGGCAATTTGTGTGTTTTCATTCCCTTTTCTGTGAACTATTTTGGGATACTTTTGCCATGCGGTCGGTCAAAACTTTAACCCTCCATAATTCCCAAACCCCTGGTCCGATCTGGGTGATTTTTGGATATGTGTCTCACCCAGATCAGGGCTACCAGGAGATGTAACATTTAAAGGGATACCCCTATGTTTAGGGATACATCCAGAAACCCAGGGAATTTGTGTTTGGAATAATGGGATTATGTGTCACACTAAGGGGAGGGGATGTGTGGGTGGCAGCTCGGGTATGATTGGCTACTGTAATAATTATTGTAATTCCCTCCCTTGCATGGGAGAATCCTTTATAAGAAAGTTTTGTGAATAAATGATCAGGTCCTGCTTAACCCTCAAAGTGAAGTGTTGTCTCATTATTGGGGGAGGATTTATTGTATGCTGTTCCAGTTTGACTGCTAGGAGTGTAAACCTATTCACAGGGTTTTTCCTATTCGGCTGTGTACAACATTCATATGCTGGAAAGTACTCATATGCTTCTCCGGTTCGGTGATTGTGGTGTCTGCCAGAGTGCTTGGAGTCCTCAGGAAACGCTAGGAGCATCCTTAACGGAGGTACCCAGTCGGGGTGCCCGTCGATCCGTTATACAGAGGTATAGAAGTCTAAAAATAAAATATTACCTTTTTAATTTTTTATAATTATATTTATTATTTCTATTTAGAGTCAATTTATTTATATCGTAATGTAATTTATCAATGTAATATATGGCTATATGAGATTATATGTGTGTGTGTGTATATATATATTATACATATTACATTAATTGCTACTCTTTTTCCTCTTTTCTTTTCAAACGGTATCTATTATTTCACATTACATCACAAGATGGATTGATTACCCAGCACTATGTAGCAAACCTGGTCCTCTGGTCCTTCGGTTGCACGTACCCCCCTTGTTCACTTCTCAAATAAATGTTTCCCACCCCCCCTCTTTTATATTGGAGAATGCAGACCACCCCCTGGCTCATTAACTTCAAAGAAGTCAAATAAACTCAAGTGCTCTCTCTGGCTAGCCACCATTTGTATATCCAAACTCGCATGCTCTGTTAAATGGTGGCCATCTTGTCTCCCATAAACAGATAGCAATACTTGGTCATCAAAGGCATGGAACCGGTTTCAGAACCTCCACAATACGGTTCCCGAGGAAACTGTAACACTGTTTGCCCCTCTCACAGACAAGCCAGCAGAGTACTGTTGGGGGGAAATATACTACAGAACAGGTGGGGGGGGGGGGGGAGCAATTGCTGCCTAAGAGCCAGGGGGAGCCAACAGTTATTCTCATAGTGGAACTCACAAAAGTTGACGAGCCAATACCCCTTTTTCTCCAGAAACTATTTTAGGCATCATCAACCTGGACGGCCAGTGTCAGCTTTACCTTGATGGCGTTTCCCCTAGACAGTCGAGATCTGAGCACTCTTTGGTCTGAAGGAATGGGTTTTGAGGATCTTGATCTTCCAGAAATGCTTCCAGATGGCTTTGGCTGCAGGACTTCTTAATGGAGTCCTGAGTGAAACTTATGATTGCTGTTACTTAGGGCTTAGGCTTTAGGAGTGAGTCTGGGGCAGATAAAACACCAGTTATGACTGCAGGCAGGCAGATATTGAGGTGAACAAAATATATCAATGGGAGAGATAAGATAGATGGAATTCATAAATGGAGAACATCAATTATCCAGGCAATGTGTGGAATAACTCCAACACTAACACTAACAAAAGTAAACACTAAACAAAGCAAGAGTTGAGCACGAAATGTGTAATAGTTTTTAAATTAAACAGTAAAACTATAGGGGTGTAAAGAGGGGCTCGGTAGAGTTATCACAACACCAATGCATCATTTGTAAATTGACTGGCACTGTCAGTTATTTATTGTGTCTGGATGAGAAAGGCTATGCTTCAAAGTGAGACACTGGATGGTAAACAAAATTTGAATTACGATTTTAGAATGGTTCACCTTCACAATACAGGATGTTTTATTCCCATTTTAATCCATAAATGAATTAGAACATCTACGATATTTCTCTGACATTAAAACCAAGAGGAATGTTTCTCCCCTGTTTTAGTTCTCTGGTGTGCATCAAGATTAGGTTTACTGGCAAAACATTTTCCACTTTCTGAACATTAGAACATTTTCTCTCCTGTGTGAGTTTTCTGATGTGCAACAAGAAGTGATTTACAGACAAAGCATTTTCCACATTCAGAACATGAGAACGACTTCGCTCCTGTATGAGTCCTCTGATGTTTAAGAAGGTGTGTGTGCCAACTAAAACATTTTCCACATTCAGAACATGAGAATGGCTTCTCGCCTCTATGATATTTCTGATGTGCAATAAGACCTGATTTACTGCCAAAACATTTTCCACATTCAGAACATGAAAAAGGTTTATTTTCGTTGTGAGTTCTCTGATGTCTAATATGACCTAGTTTAAAATGAAAACATTTCCCACATTCAGTACACGAGTAAGGTTTTTCCCCTTTGTAAATCCTTTGGTGTACAATAAGATCTTTCTGAATGCAAAATGTTTTCCCACATTTAAAACAAGAGAAAGGTTTCTCTCCTTTTCGAGTTTTCTGATGTGAATATAGACTTGCACTACTGCCAAAACATTTCCCACATTCAGAACATAAGAAAGGTTTCTCTCCAGTGTGAGTTCTCTCATGTGTCTCAAGAGACAGTTTAGTGGTGAAACTTTTCGCACATTCAGAACATGAGAAAGGTTTCTCTCCTGTGTGAATTCTCTGGTGTGTAACAAGATTTGAGAACTGGCTAAAACATTTCCCACATTCAGAACATGAGAAAGGTTTTTCACCTGTGTAAGTCCTTTGGTGTATAACAAGATCTTTCTGATTGCAAAAACTTTTCCCACATTTAAAACAAGAAAAAGGTTTCTCTCCTTTTTGAGTTTTCTGATGTGTAACAAGAGACAGTTTAGTGATAAAACATTTTCCACATTCAGAACATAAGAAAGGTTTCTCTCCTGTGTGAATTATCTGGTGTGTAACAAGATTTGGAAACTGGTTAAAACATTTTCCACATTCAGAACATGAGAAAGGTTTCTCTCCTGTGTGATTTCTCAGATGTGTAACAAGACATGTTTTGCTGGCAAAACATTTCCCACACTCAGAACATGAGAAAGGTTTCTCTCCTGTGTGAATTCTCAGATGTGTAACAAGACATGGTTTGCTGGCAAAACATTTTCCACATTCAGAACATGGGTAATGTTTTGCTTTTCCGTTTACTATCTCCTTTGTAGTTTTATAGGATTCTGACAGATTCCTTGATTTGTCATAGTTGGTATCATTGGTCCTTCTATTAAAAGATTTCTTCATATTCCTGCTTAGCGTATTTCTGTTCTGGTCACGTTCTTCAGAATAACCTCTGCTGACGGAAACACCTGAAAGAAATGTACTGGGAGTTAAAAAAATATATATATAAAAATCTGTCTCTAAATGATTTGTTTACCAAATTAGAAACATTACATGAAACATCAGAAATATGACTATTAAACATCATGGTGATTGATCAGCACCTTAATAATATATTGTGCGTTTTAATTCCCTTTATTATAAGAAATGTGTACATACATTTATTATTTGCTTTGCACAATGCATTTTAGTTCATAAAGCCTAATTTACTTACATTCTCTCTAGCAGGTAAGCTCGTTGAGCAGGGCCCTCAACCCCTCTGTTCCTGTACGACCACTTGTCTGGTTACATTTTCATGTTTGTTATTCCACTCATTGTAAAGCTCTGCAAAATTTGATAGCGCTATATAAATAATAATTCATACTTCAGGAATGGTTCACGGGATCACAGCTTGTATAACGTATTCCACCATTTTAAGGTCTGCAAACAGTACCGCCCCCTCCCCCCACACACACAGTAAATAAAACATCAAAGATGATCATATTCCTACAGTCAGGAAAGGAGAGGCAAATCGGTTTCTCTCATATGCTTTCTTGGATTACTTTAGCATTGCGGATGTTGATATAAAACATATTTTAATATTTTGTTAAACTTGTGGTTTTATTGTACTTGCCATATATGGGAATTGTTCTTAAAATGCAGGATTTTCACACTCATTTGCTATTTAGTAAACTATACTGCTAGAAATGCATTCAGTGTCCTTACAATTAGATACTAAAAATGGTCAAATACAATAAGGGTAAGAGAAGGGATACTGTATATGGTCTAAAGAAAGCTTTCAACTTCCAACATCTCTAATGAATGAATGAAGCAATAGAAAAATGGGCAAATCTGAACAATTATTATTTTTAGGTTTGAACAGCATCAGAGCTTACTTCCAACTACTGCCCAGGGTTTACTTAGACACGGGGGCCCCCAAGCCATAAGAGGCACTCAAATTCCAGGCCACACCACTACTACACTTCAGTCTTCGCAGCAATCATGAGCTTTACAGGTAACCTACCTGCCTCACAGTTAAACAGTAAACTTACATATACAGACCTGAGGAGGATCCATTTCGACAACTGTCTCGATTACCAAAATGCTTCTACGTCAGACAGTCGTACTACAGTCTCCATAAGCATTAGAGCTTACTTTATCACAATCATGTCAGGAACAGAACTATATTAGTGGCACAGTCTGCTTGAACATGAATCTATTCTCTGCCATTGCTAAATGGGGTGACTATTGGACAACCCGAATATAGAGACTCTCAGGTTACACACCCTTATTTTAGAATAAAATCATGAGGTACCCACTGCCGGACTTCAGTGTGCTTTTTCCTTGCTCTCAGGGACATATTGGCAACTGAGGAAGCCTATAATACAGGCGAAACGAGTCTTGCTACCCCAAAGTGGACTTTTTTTACTTAGCCACCTCGAGTGGTTTGATACAAGAAGCAGCTTGTTTTTTTACTTTTACGTTTTATTTGCATTTTATCTGCTAATACCTTTTATTAAAGGAAGTATTGTCTTCCCACATTTCTTGGTGTGGACACTTTTCCTTTTTGGGACCACCAAAGGACGCAGAATCAGCCATTACATCTAAAGGGAGTGGGATTCCTTGAACTATCCCACAGGCATCTAAACTGAGCCATAAACATCTGGCTCCGTCTTTGGGAGTACTGAATCATACAATCAATACTGAGTTACTTATGTACTGTAATACGTTGCACTAGGTGCTTGTCAATATTTTTGGTCTTTACAGCTATTCCATCGTACCTTTGCCAATTACCTCATACCTTGTACCCAGGAACCAAGATACTCCACCTACTGTGTATGTATATGTCTGTTTTGGATTTGTGTGGACACAGGTGTTTAGAGTTACTTGGTCAGTGTTTGGGTCACACACTTAGACTCTGTATTTGTATTTTATTTGATATTAACGCACTGCCCGAAGAGATTTATTTCAGGTTTCCACCTGGGTCACCCCCGCTGCTTGTGTACCCATAAGTACCATACATAGTGGAAAACATCTTAATATTCATTTACCCCAAAAATATTGTATATCTGTATTGTTTAAGCAAGTCATTGCTTTACTGTCAATTTGTGGTTCATTAAGAAGGCATTACCTCTTATTTTATTTTACCATGCTGCTTTTGAATGGTCAGTCTTCAGCCGTTTCTGCGATTTCATTTGTTCGCCTGCCTAACCAAGGGCGTTCTACTGCCACCATAACTACATTGAGTGCTGCTTGACAAGAGGCACTATGTTTTATTAATATATTTTAAGTTTTTTTTATTAGGTCTTTGATTTTAATTTAAAATACCAGGTGATTGCATGAAAGCAGATACCCAACTACTGTACCTAATAGTTATTTCATGTTTAATGCCATGATTATAATTTTTCGATATATAACCATGCTGCCTTTGAAATGTCGGTCTTCTGGAGTTATTTCTGCAACTCCATTATCCCACGCAGCTCTCCGTACCTCACAAGGAGGATACTACCGTCTATCACTATTTTGTGCTCGACTTGGCAAAAGACAATATTTACCGTATATACTCGAGTATAAGCCGAGTTTTTCAGCCCATTTTTTGGGCTGAAAAACCCCAACTCGGCTTATACTCGAGTCAGAGTCTGTATTATGGCAATTTGCATTGCCATAATACAGACTGGGGGCTGTGGGGGCTGGCAGAGAGCTTACTTACCTTTCCTGCAGCTCCTGTCAGCTCTCTCCTCCTCCGCGCCGTCCGTTCAGCACCTCGGTCAGCTCCCAGTGTAAATCTCGCGAGAGCCGCGGCTCTCGCGAGACTTACAGTGTGAGCTGATAGAAGGAGCTGCACGGACGGCGCAGAGGAGGAGAGAGCTGACAGGAGCTGCAGGAAAGGTAAGTAACGCTCTCTGCAGCCCCCCTCTCCCCCCACTGAACTGCCACTGGACCACCAGGGAAGGAGAGCCCCCCTCCCTGCCATGTATCAAGCAGGGAGGGGGGACGAAAAATAAATAAAAATATAAATAAAATAAATAATAATAAAAAATAATAAAAAAAAAAAATAATAATAAAAAAATAATAATATAAGGACCACTGTGGGGGGGGGGGGGGGGGGGTATAAGGACCACTATGGGAGGGAGGGGGTGGGATAAGGACCACTGTGGGGGGGGGTATAAGGACCACTATGGGAGGGAGGGGGTGGGATAAGGACCATTATGGGAGGGAGGGGGGGTATAAGGACCGCTATGGGAGGGAGGGGGGGGTATAAGGACCGCTATGGGAGGGAGGGGGGGATAAGGACCACTATGGGAGGGAGGGGGGGATAAGGACCACTATGGGAGGGAGGGGGGGATAAGGACCACTATGGAAGGGAGGGGGGGATAAGGACCACTATCGGAGGGAGGGGGTGGGATAAGGACCACTATGGGAGGGAGGGGGGGAGAAAAGGAACACTATGGGAGGGAGGGGAGGATAAGGACCACTATGGGAGGGAGGGAGGGGGGGGATAAGGACCACTATGGGAGGGAGGGGGATAAGGACCACTATGGGAGGGAGGGGGGGATAAGGACCACTATGGGAGGAGGAGGGGAGGTCAGGACATATGGGGGGGGGGCAAATATCCTTGCACCGGCCCTGCACACACTGCATTCATACACTGCATTCATACACACACTGCACTCATACACACACACACTGCACTCATACACACACACTGCATTCATACACACACTGCACTCATACACACGCTGCACTCATACACACGCTGCACTCATACACACGCTGCACTCATACACACGCTGCACTCATACACACGCTGCACTCATACACACACACGCTGCACTCATACACACACACGCTGCACTCATACACACACACGCTGCACTCATACGCACACACGCTGCACTCATACGCACACACTGCATTCTTTATACACACACTGTAAATAAATATTCAATTAATATATTTTTTTAGGATCTCATTTTATTTAGAAATTTACCAGTAGCTGCTGCATTTCCCACCCTAGTCTTATACTCGAGTCAATAAGTTTTCCCAGTTTTTTGGGGAAAAATTAGGGGCCTCGGCTTATATTCGGGTCGGCTTATACTCGAATATATACGGTACTTTTATTTGGCCTTTATTTTAATTTAAATACCAGGTAATTGCATGACAGCTGATACTTTATTATCTTATACTTAAAATTTTCCATGTTTACTATAATTATTTTGGTCATAATTATAAACTTTAAGATTGGATATATTTACGCTCTATTCTCCAATGTGGCGATCTTTTTTTCAGCTGAGGCTTAGTACTGGTGGATCCAAAGGGCAGGTACTTGATTATCAAAAGAGTACAGTAAAGGTGTCAATCTATACCTAGCAAATAAGAGATAGAAGTTGTAGCGGAGAGCTGGTCTCTCACAGTCTATTTCTGCTGGTGATCCATGTGAGGCTCAGGAACAAGTAATAAAACACAAGAGAATAGTATCCACAGCAAATAAAATAATCCAAGAATATCCCATCACATTTCCCAATGACTGGACGACACACATCATCAGGAGAAGAACTGAACTTTTATTCCACACAACCTTCTTTTAAAGCATTTCTCCCATGCAAGGGAGGTACCCACAATAATTAGTACAGTAGCCAACCATTTACACGTTACCTCCTATACATCTCCTCCCCTCAGTATGACACATAATCCACTTATACAGTATATGGTTTTACCCGGTTTTCAGATGTACCCCAAATATGTTAGATACAATTATACATTTTACATCCCCTGATAGCCCTGATCTGGGCGAGCAACATATTCAAAAGTCACCCGGATCGGACCAGGGGTTCAGGAGTTAGGTGGAAGTAAAGATTTGACCGAGCGCACATGAGGCAGTAGTACTTCCAAGTGTTTTGGCCTTGCGGTCAGTCTTTGTACGGGAGATATAAAGCACGAAAATCCCTGCCATCCAGGGCTGAGCTGGGGTTTGCATGAATCCCCTTGTATGGGAGATTCATTTAAACGAATGATGGACTGATTAGTTATTCCGTTCGATAGTTCTGGAGCCCTGGAGGTCTCAGCGGTGTTCGGGTAATAGAGTTTCCGATTTGGGTTCCAGAAACTCGACGTCCAAACACCGCTGAGCGTTTGTATGCAAGATGGCCACCGTGTGTTCGTATGCCGAACGGCGGCCACCCAGAAAGCCCACACAAGGGATTTCGTCAATCGCCAATTAGCTTGTGGATTCAATGAATTAGGGGGTACATGAGAGGCACACTTATTCCTGGGGTGGTCTGATTGTTTGGTAGTTTCATTCGTATGATGAACGGAGTGATTTTAACAAACAATCAGCCGAAGGCTGCATACACTATAAATACACATAGCAGGAAATTAACGAAAGCACATTATAACACAAAATTTTGCAGACAGCCCAATGCAATCTGCTACAGAAGTCCTTTCTGACTTCCGCTATTCACAAGTTAGAAACGTTTAGTTAAGGATTACTGTTGAGCTTCCACTTGATACCTCTTCAGCTGCAACTTGTCTTCTGGGCCATCTCCTCCATGGGGTCTGCTTCCTAACACAGTTTTTAGCTGATGGATTGCTGGTGCACATTTAAAGGATTACTACAGTCAACATATACAGTTCCCCTAGCCTTCTTTCTTGCTTTTATATGAACTCCCCCTAACAAAAATAAATCCGAGCCTTTATTATTAAAATTTACCCCCCCCCCAAAAAAAAAAAAACCAGTGTATACATGAGAAAGGCTGCAAGGAACTATAATTAACAACCTCATTAAGCTGAAGTTGTTCAGGTGACTATAGTGTCCCTTTACCCACACCAAAAATGTTTTTCTGCTTTGTTCCTCACCCAACAACTCCTATTTTAATGTTGTGGTCTACTGTGGCCTTTGCAAAATGAAGGAAAATAGCGCCAGTTAGGTCTCCTTGTTCCATGCCAGTTTGGATCTCATCGCAAACTTTTAAGAGGGCAGTTGTAGTGGATATTTCCAGCCTGATGTTTAAGAGCTTTTCTGGGAAGCTCACACCCTACCTGAGCAGAATGCTCTCCTCTGCTGAATCCCAGAGCTCAATCAGCAGGCCCTGGGGAGATAGCGCAGCTAAGTGGACAAGAGCACATGTAGGAGTGTGGGGATGGATGCGTGGGAGTGTCTTTGGAAGTGTGTGTGGGTGGGGTTAGGGCTATGGGAGCAAGTGGGGAGAGGTCTTACCTCAGTGCCACTTGGGATGTGGACCTGCAAACAGCTTCCTGTCCTCCTGCTTGCCTGGGCCTTTAGTCTTCATAGCTTGAGGGATGGATATTGAGGCGATCCTGGCGTCCCTCAGGGCTGCTGCTGCGCTGGATGGTGGCCGGCAACCGAGGGAGCAATTTGAAAACATTAATGGAGGTATGGCTACCGGTGTGGTCCCCCCGCAGCCTACCTCCCCTGGAGCACCCCCTGTGGTCTCCCCTGCTGCCTCCCAAGCGGTCCCTGCCCCTGGGGGCCGCACCAGCACTGGCAGGCATTCCAGCCCGCCTGCCAGGCTCTCCCCTGATAATACTCCTCAGGCTCAGTTGAGGACTGGGAGCACGGGCCCGAGGCACCACCGGGACCGCGTGTCTAGGGCTCCAGACACGTGGCCTACCACTAGTGGCCGTGATTTGCGGCCTTCTGTGGCTGCACGCGTGGCATGACCTACTGCCACGCGGCCTGCCACCTCCATTGCCGCACGGCCTGGTACTCCCAGGCCGGGGATGCGGCCTACTACCGCCGGGCAGCCTCCTAGTGCGGCTGCTGCGCGGCCTACACGTGGTCCTCCTTCCACACCATCCGCCTCGGCAACTGTCCAGGTAGGGCGGTGTGTAGGCCCTTGCGGGTCGCGCAGGGTACCTTAGAACCGCCATTGGGGGTCCGGGGGGGTCCCCTTGCCCGTCGGGAGCCTCCTCTGCCAGTGAGGAAGGCTCCCAGGGCTCTGTCTCCCCTGCCCCCCCTCTTTCCCCTGTCCATTCTGTTTCTTCTTCCAGAGGGCCCAGCTTACCCTTTCCTGGGCCCCCCTGGTTCCCCCCTCCTCTTGCCTGGTTTCTGCTTTCCCCCCCTCTGGTGGGCCTGCCCCCCACTCCCCTCCTTTCCCCCCCTTACCCCCCTTCTAGTCTCTATCCCTCCCTGTCCGCCATCCCTCTGTTCTCCCCCCCTCTGCATTGCCTGGACCCCCCCCCCTGCAGGTCACTTACCTCGGCCATTTCCTCTGTGGCGTGGGCTCTCCTCTGGACACTGCTGCAGTTCATGGATCTGGCCAGCAGGTGGTGCCTGGAACACAGCTGATGTCTTCTGTGGATGCTGGAACTGCTGTTTCTTTGCCTCAGCTTTCTGGGAGTGCAGTGCCGGGCTTGGATCACCAGGCTGCGACCGGTGAGTACTTTGTTCCCTCCACTTCTGGCACTGCGGGTCCCGGGCTGGGAAGGTTCCCCTCAGGTTTTTGGATCAGTGGGAGCGGGGGATGGCAGTTAGTGGGGTCAATTCTATTGATGGTCAACTCCGGTCAGCTTTGTCCCCTGCCCCTGCTTCCTCCTCATGTTCAGTCTTCTGCCCCTCCTGGGCCCCTGCCCGGGACGGGTGGCAGTACGGTGCCTCTGAATTCCCCGGCGCCTGCGGTGGCCAGTGTTGGTTCCGCCTCAGGCGATGCTTGTCTTGAAGGGGGGGGTCTCGGACGTAGCACGGGGTGCTACTTACATGTGCTGGTCTGACCCTCTGGGCTTGCACTTGAAGCAGGAGACTAAGGAGAAGATTTGGAAAGGGGAATTTGTGGAGATATTTTCTCTCCTACCGCTGGAGGAAGCTCCTCCCGTGGTGGACAAGGACAGTAAGGAGTCAGAAAAGGATAGGGAGAAGTACCGTTTTCGCAAAATTCTCAAGAGCTTTGGGAACTGGATTCGGGCATTCTCTATTTTGGCCAGCGTGGTGGTGGAGAAGTCTCCCCAGAAGTGTTCCACGCTGTTCTGTTATCAGGACACAATCTGGAACGCTTGTCGCACCTATGGGGGGGCTGGGTTGGTGGAGGTACGATGAGCAGTTTCGACAGCGGCTGGCAGTGCGTCCCTCACTGTCGTGGGATCAGATGATATCGGCCTCTGGCTTTCCATCATGACTCGTCCTACCCCCTCAACAGGGCACGTTTTCATCCTTTTTTGGGGGGGGGGGGGCGGTGGGGGCACATCCTCCTCCTCCTCATCGGCCTCCGGTCAGAGGTCCGGCTGTTGTTGGAAATTTAACGACAGTCTCTGTAAGTGGGTGTCCTCGTGCCAGTTTAAGCACGAGTGCTCCGGCTGCAGTGGGGCCCATCCTGCCTCCCGCCGTTTCAAGCGGGGCAAAAAACGGGGGAGAAAGGGGACATAGGGGCTAAGGGCGACGTCGCCGGTCCTCGTAAACGCGATGCGCCTGTGGCTCGACCTTTATAGGAATTGGGCTGCAGCGCCGATCCTGGTGGATGGGTTTGAGCAGGGGTTTTGGATCCCTTTCTCTGAGCGCCCTCCGCTGCTCTCCGTACAGAACCTCAAGTCCGTGCAGGCTTTTCCTCAGGTAGTACTGGAAAACTACAATTTTACTCAACGTAAATTCCTTTTTCCTTAATATGGTGGCAGTACAATAGGGATGTACTCTTACCATAGGCAAGCATCTGAAAGAAATAATCAATTAACATAAAAAGTTCCTCCCCCTACCAGGTATAAGAGACCCTGCAGCCTTAGGACCTCAGTACGTATGAAGAAAACCAAAGTGGAACCACAAAAGCCTCAAAAAAACATATGAATTAGATAAAGGGAGGGTGTGCTGTACTGCCACCATATTAAGGAAAAAGGAATTTACGGTGAGTAAAATTGCAGTTTTTCCTGGCATATGGTGGCAGTACAATAGGGGTATATCGAAATCCCAAGTAAGGGAGGGAATTAGGCTAAAACAGCTTGTAACACCTTGTGCCCGAAATCAGCGTCAGAGGCAGAGAATACGTCTAGCCTGTAATGCTTCACAAAGGTGTTGAAAGAAGACCAGATAGCTGCTTTACATAGTTCTTCCGGAGATGCACATGCTTTTTCGGCCCAAGACGTAGCCCTGGCTCTAGTGGAATGTGCTTTCAAGGAAGTAGGTATAGGAAGGTTCGATGAAGAATAAGCCAACTTTATAACCTCTACCAGCCATCTTGCCAAAGTGGCTTTGGATGCCACTTGACCTTTGAATTTTCCAAAGAAATTCACGAAAAAATTATCAGTTTTTCTATATGTAGAGGAGCGTTCTAAGTAGATTTTAAGCGACCTCCCTACATCCAGTAGGTTCCAATCAAATTCCCAATCCGGCTTAGCCGGACCAATGAAGGAAGGCTAACAAATAGGTTGGTTGATAACTTTGGAGGAGATGACTTTCGGAAGAAATGAAGACTTAGGGAAAATAACCACTTTATTTGGATAAAACAAAAAAAAAGTAAAGTCAGGCGAAGAGGACAGGGTCTGCAGTTCCCCAATTCTCTTAGCTGAAGTAATTGCCACTAGAAACACAGATTTTAGGGACACATTCTTCAAAGAGGCATTTTCTAGCGGCTCAAAAGGTTGAGAACAAAGAAATTTTAAAACTAAGGACAAGTCCCAAGAGGGAAACTGGACTTTTATAGGAGGCCTTAAAAGCCTCACTGCTTTAAAAAAATCTCCTAATGAGAGGATTAGAAGCCCAGTTCTTCACCAAAAATGACTCAGAGCAGAAACTTGGACCTTGAGGGTAGACCGACTAAAACCCTGTTCAAGACCATCTTGCAAAAAATTAAGGATTGTGTCAGCAGACGGATGGGATCTAATGCAATCTTTAGCAATGCATCAGTGAAGAAATCATGTCCAAATCTTCAAGTATATAGAAGAGGTAGAGCTCCTAGTGGAATTTAAAAGCAATTGAAACCTCTCTTTCTTAATACCCTTATGATGCAGAATCAGCCTTGCAGTAGTCAAGCTGTCAATTTGAACATCTTCAATACTTCCACTGGGACATCCGCGTTTTCCAGAAGATCCGGCGTAACCGGTAGAGTCCAGTACTTTAAAGTCATATTCCTCAAAACCGAGAACCAGCTTCGATTTGGCCAGCACGGCAGTATGGCCAGGAGACATGCCTGCTCCGATGACACTTTTTGTATAATTCTCGGTATTAAGCTAACCGGGGGAAAAATGTAAGCAAGGGGAAATTCCCACTGGATTGAAAGACCGTCTATTACCAGAGGCCTGTCTACCCTGAAGAGGGAGGCAAACGATCTTACTTTTGCATTGGATCTTCTTGCCATAAGGCCGAATCTCCCCACCAGCTGAGCAAAGACTACTTGATTGAGAGACCACTCGTTCTGGGACCATTTTGATCTGCTCAAATCGTCTGCAACAATGTTGTCTACCCCACGAATGTGAACGGCTGAAATGTCGTCCAGATGGCACTGAGCCCAAGACATAATCCGTGAGCAAAGAAGATACAATTTTTTTACTTTTGTACCGCCTTGCTTGTTCAGGTAGGACACAGTAGTCTGATTGTCCGACTGGATCTTTACAGCTTTCCCGAAAATGAAAACTTCGAACTGTTGAAGGGCGTAGAAGACTGCTAGCATTTCTCTGAAATTTGACGATTCCTTTGTTTCTTCTTTTAAGCAAACACCCTGTCTTAAGTGATAACCTAGGTGAGCACCCCAACCTGTTTTTGATTCGTCTTGTTACGACACTCACCGCCAGATAGATGAAGCCGCCGTTTAGTCAATAATCCCCTTTTCCAGAAATGCAGGTTCTGTACAGCCGACCGTCAAACTCCCGAACGGAGGATACGTGAACGCGGCAACTCCAGACCATCAAATCAGCTGAACTCCTTTCACAGCTAGAAATAACGAAAGCGCTGTCCCAGTAATAATTCCCCCCACAAACGAGACCAAGCTCCGTCTTGAGGGTCAAACAGGAATGTGTTTAATGGGGGCTACCTGCCCGGTATTTATGCAGGTCTCCCACAAGGTGGACACTCCCCTAGGGGACCTTGTGGAAGACAGTAACACATATTGAACAGTAGCCAAACGCAGTGGCTTCAGTATAAGCCCCCCCCATCTTACCCATAAACCCTTCTTCTCTATCCCGGAGATAATTGGGAAGAAACCTAATTATCTCCAAGGATAGAGGCAAATCGCCATTTTAAATAAAATAGGAAAAATACATTAAAATACATAAATGAGGAAATACCGAATAAATATGGTTCATATAACGTATCCCCAGATAGCCTGGATCTGAGGGCATATTTCTACCGAATAGCGCTCAGATCCGATGTACATAGTTCGATCGCCATGGAGTCAAAGTCTCTCACAAGTCCTTCGGTATATGATTGACTCCATGGGACGGCTATCTGGGTGAAGTCCACATGTACGTTACAAACTCCCGAACTGACCGGTGTTCGTATGCCTCGACAAAATAGAAGGTGGGCGGCAGCTTCCAGCGGTGTTCGGTAGATAAAGTGTCCGTTTTTAGTTCCATAGGATCGACACCAAACACCGCTGATCTTCCTCGTGTCCCAAAATGGGCACCGCCTCGTGGTCGGCATACGAACGACGACCACCCGTACGGATGGAATGGAGAGGTGTCTGCGGTTAACCACAATGTTCTAATTGGGGCCAAGAGGTTAACCAGCAGCACACTCCTCTCCTGGGTGGCCGTCTGTTCGGTAGTTTCAATCGGTATTCCGGAACCACACGAACAGGGGCATACGGACAGGAAATCCAACTAAATAAAGGCAAACAGGTGAACCAGCATTACTAGTCTGTACAGATGGATCTGTCACACGTCTGTTGAAATAACTACCCAGGATCTTAGGTGAAAGGACCAGCCTTTTGTAAGGAATTTTTCCTGCAGCCACCATGAGATTCTGTATGATTTGATATACACATGATTGCTTCTAAGTCTTTGTAACGGATCGCCTGGCACCCCGACTGGGTACCTCCGTTAAAGGATGCTCCTAGCGCTCCTGAGGACTCCCAGCACTCCACCAGACACCATAACCACTGTAGACTCCCACGAACTGCCGCAGCTTGGTTGGGGTCTCGCCACGCTACCCACTCTGGACCCAAGACCAGGGTCTAGCTTCCAGTAGATGGACCTCTCAGAATTCCAAAGAGCAGGCACAGGAAAAGCTCTTAGCAGAGCTCAGCAATAAAACCCTGGGGAGTATAGTGATTATAGCAATCCCCAGAGTGTAGTTCTCCAATCCCCCAAACATGAGCCGAAACTTCATGAAGGTACAAGATGATCTGAGGTGCTAGCACACCCAGTCTGCTTTTATTTCCATCTTACACATAAAAGCCCGCCCACAGGGGCGGGGTAAAACAGCCAATAGCATAACGGTTACAACCCACAAGTTCCCTCCCCTCAGATAACCAGTTAACATAATTATTACAGCCAGGGAAAATACAGTTTTTATACATGTGCTATAACTTTAAAACCGTACATCCAATCTTCCCAAAAACCACATATTTGGAATCAGCCCACTTTAAACATACACCCTTCCAAAAATCAGCCAAATCCCCCCAGTGGATCAAAAAAGTTAGCTGGAAGTCCTTTATGACCGACCGCAAGCACAATTTCCTGCCCAAAACAGTTCCATAGATTTGGGCTGTGCGGTCGGTCAATTTCATGCCGAAAAAACGACTAAGTCCCATTTCGAACGGGACTTAGTCTCTGGAGCTGCAAGTTCCGTATGGGAGAAGGTAAGGGTCAGCGGTGTTCGGCAAAATGTGTAGCCGATTTCAGTTCCACAGAATCTTTAGCATACACCGCTGACCGCGTTCAGGGGCCATAGTCTTAAAGGGTATTGTTACCCAAAGTCTCAATATGTCCCCAGACAGTTCTTAAAGGGCCAGCAGCAGTACAATAAAATACCATTCACTGTACTTAAAGGGCCAGCAGTCGCACAATAAAATACAATATGCCCCAAATAATCCAGGGGCCATAGTCAGCAGGTAGGAGGCGGGCAAACAAGCTTCTCCAGGGCCCAGTGGCGAGGTTGGTTTCGTCACAGTCTTCTTCCTTTTTTGACCACTGCATAAGTATTTCCCATTGCAAGGGCCTTGATTCCGCTCTGGCCCATTTTACTGCTGGAATCGTAGAGTTCAGATGACCCAAAACCTGCATTGCTTTTCTTACGGAACATTCTGATACCTGAAGAAGTTTCGTTATCAACCTCTTTATCTTTGTCTTCTTCTTGCTTGAAAGATGAATTGACAGGGTATCTGACTTGATCAAAAACCCTAAAAATAGGATGGACTTTGAAGGGGTAAGATGTGACTTTTTTAGATTTATAATCCAACCATGTTCTTCCAGGATTTTTAGAGTGTAGGCCACATCTGAATTCAGCGTGGTTCTTGTATCTGCTTTTATCCACCAGTCATCCAAATAGGGTACGATTGTGATACCTTGTAGCCTTAAAAGTGCTGTGATTGGCGTGAGGATCTTTGTAAAAATCCTGGGTGCTGAGTCTAGCCCGAAAGGGAGAGCCCTGAACTGGAAATGATGGATACTTTTCCCTTTCTTTATAGCAAACCTGAGGTATCTTCTTGAGCTCACATCCATAGGAACATGCATATAGGCATCCTTCAGATCCAAGGTGGCCATAAAATCTCCTCTTCGAAGGATATGAGTGACAGACTATTGTTTCCATTCGGAAATGTTGATAAGAAACGAGTTTGTTTAGGGATTTTAGATCTAAGATTGGGCGAAAAGACAGGTCTGGTTTTGGAACAAGGAACAAGCGGGAGTATACCCCTTGATAAACTTGAGAATTTGGAACACTTTCTATAACACCTTTTCTTAAAAGGGAAACAGTGGCGGTAAAAAGGGCTTGGTTTTTTATTTTGACCGGTAGGAGGAGACAAGGTAATTCGACCTTGGAGAATCCAAGAAATCTATTCGGTAACCATTTTGGATTAGATTCAAAACCCATGGATTTGTAGTTGTTTCTCTCCATTTGTGAACAAAACTCTAACCTTCCTCCTACTCTGATGGCGTCAGAAATGTTTGTTTCTGTCAGTTTTGTCTTTGTGTGTCAAACTTCTGATATCTCCTTTGTTGACGAAAACCCCTGGGTTTATCTTGAAAACCCCTCCGGTGCCTGAATTGGAAATTTCTGTACCTGGGCTTCCAGGAATACTTTCTGTCTTGGGGCAAAGCTTTTTTAGTTTCTGACATCTGTCGGACTAATTCTTCTAGGGGAGACCCAAACAACTTTTTCTTCTCCAAGGTAAGTTCACATAATGCAGCTTTTGAAGCAGTGTCTGCTGCCCAGGCCTTAAGCCACAGTGCCCTTCGGGTTACAGATGACAAACCCATGATACGAGCGGATATTTTAATCGCCTCCGCAACAATATCCATAGGATACTCATTTGACAACCTTTTTGACAGGCCTTTCTTCCAAGGTATTCAACCAAAGATTCTGAGCTCTTGCCACTGAAGCCCCGGCTAATGCAGCTTTGGCCTGAAAACCTGCTGCCTGATAAGCCCGTCTGCTGAAAGTTTCAGCTCGCTTATCCATAGGGTCTTTCAGACCCGAAATCTCCCCAATAGGCAAAGTAGTTTTTTTAGACAATTGCGCAACTTGTACATCAACTACCAGTAAATCCTCCCATTTATCTTCCTCCTGTATTTTAACAATACTTTTAAAATGACTGGAGATAAAAGGCCCTTTTCTCTGGGTTCTTCCATTCCCTGAAAATTAAATCCAGCATCTTTTGTTGGATTGGAAAAAAAATTACTCCTGGTTTTATCTGCTGTCTCATCAGCAAGGACCATAGTAACCTCTTTAATAAATTTCCTCAGCTAGTCACGAGGAAACCCCACTTCATTATCAGAAGATTCGCTAAAGGATTCTGAATCTGAAAAGGAACATTCCCCAGAAGAGAGTTCTGAACCAGATAGTGTACTCTTCCTTTTAGCTCTCTGCTTATTAGTTTTAACTGGAGAAGTCTGAGCGGTTTCTTTAAAAAAGACTCAAAGGTCTGGGCTAGATTATCCTTATTACAGATTTTCCTCTTGAACCCATCTGGCAAAGGAGTGGAGCATTCACTACAACAGAGATGTTTAGACGTGGAACTGGCTTTTTTAGAAACAGGAGTAGGAACCTTGTCTTTATCCATATTGTCAGTAGAAACAGGGCTAGACATATCTGTAATACACAAAATTTAAATAATATTTGAATTTAATAAAAATATCTAGAGAGTTTTATAGAATAGAAACCATCAGGATCCTACCTCTAAAACCTCTGACCCGTGTGGGGGGGGCTGGTGACACGGGAGATCTTCAATGCCAAGCATCCATGTTGACAGACAGATCTGCACAGCATTATAGGCAGATCATTTCAAATTTGGCGCCATTTTTGGGGAGTTCAGACCGCGCAGGCGGGATAGCGCGGTTGGAACTCCGGTGGAACGCAAAACCACCCGGGTGTGCGTTCCACCGCTGTGCGCATGCTCCTCCGACGGACAGGGATTCGCTGCCCTAAAGGACCGCCTCCTTGCTTAGCCAGTGACCTCACGCGGCATAAAAGCAGGCTTTCATACCTGCCTCCGTAACTGCAGTATGTCCAATGGCCGTTCAGCGCTCCACCCGGGGTCTAAACAATATATCCCGGCCAAAAGATCCCGGTATGGGATAAAGTTGTATAAACTTTGTGAAAGTGCCAGTGGTTATGTTTACACCTTCCGTGTTTACGAAGGTAAAGACAGCCACTTGGATCCCCCAGGTTGCCCGGATATCATTGGGACGAGTGGAAAAATCCTATGGGATCTAATTACCCCATTGCTAAATAAGGGGTATCATTTATTTATAGACAATTACTATAATAGCACCCCTCTTCTTAGGATGCTTTATTGCTTTGAAACTGTGGCCTGCGGCACTATCCGAAAGACACGTGTCGCTTTCCCAAAAGCCCTGGCACAAAAAAAATATCAAGAGGGGGGAAACGGCTGCTCTCTGCCAGGACGAACTGCTGGCTCTCAAATTCAAAGATAAGAAGGAGGTGTTCATGCTAACATCTATGCATAAAGGAGCACACTCGAAGAGTCGCAGTTTGTGGCAGACAAGAAATTAGACGGGTGCCAGTCTGCATTAGGAAGTATAACAAGCATATGGGGGGAGTTGACCTGTGCGACCAACTGCTGCAACCCTATTTAATACTGAGGAAGACCAGGGCATGGTACAAAAAGCTTGGCATTTACCTTATGTAAATGGCGACTCACAATGCCTTTATTCCGTACAAAAAGACAAATGCTGACCTTAAATCCACATTTCTGGATTTCCAGTTTCAGCTTATGTCTGGGCTGCTCACTGAGTGCCACAGTGGGGGAACCATCAGCTGGGCCTAGCAGCAGAAGGGTTGAGACAGGTCACTTCGGTTTCCAGATACCACCAACCCCCAAAAAGAAGACACCCCAGAAAAGGTGCAGGTTGTGCTACCAGAGGGGCGTAAGGACAGAAACCAGCTTTTATTGCCCTGATTGTCCCTCTCAGCCTGGCCTTTGTATTTGCAACTGTTTTAAAGTTTTTCACACCCAGGGAGAATATATATATATATGAACGTTTTCTTTTCCTGGCCATATGCCATGGCAGCACAACATTGAGTAACTGCTCCCTATCCCCATTGGACAGGAATAATAATCAAGCTGTATAAGTACCACCTCCTACCCCTCCTTCCCCAGTCTAGTTTTCAGCAATAGCCCCGGGTGGGACCATTGTGCTGCCAAGGCATATGGCCAGGAAAAGAAAATTACGGTAAGTATGAATACATTTTCCATTTTCCTGGCCATATCCATGGCAGCACAACATTGGATAATACCCAAGCAATAAACCAGGGAGGGAAGAAGACACAAACACCAAAGTTTTGAATGCAAAGTGTATTGACACCCTAACAAGTGATAAACAAAGAATCATGCATTGGATACAGACAGAACAGATTTAGCAAATTGATCAGATAGACCTGCCCTGACATCAATTTGGTAGCTCTTAATGAAAGTGTTGGTAGAAGACCATGTGGCCGCTTTACAAATGAGTTCAGGAGAAACATTAGCTGCAGCTGCCCAGGAAGATGAGAGAGCCCTAGTGGAATGGGCTTTAAGACCCACAGGGACCGGAGATCCAGTAGATTGATAGGCCTGAATAATAGCTGCTACTATCCACCTGCTAATAGTGGACTTAGGTGCTTGTGAGCCTTTTTTACAACCACTATGAAGAACTAAGAGACTTGGAGAGGTGCACCAAGCCGTAGTCCTCTCAATATATATACGGAGGCATCTCACTAGGTCTAGAGAAGACAGGCCAGTTGAATCATCAATTCCTTGTGAATCAGGTTTCAGAGATGGAAGAACAATATCTTCGTTGATGTGAAAGGAATAGGTGACTTTAGGTCTAAATTCGGGAACCATACGGAGGATAACTGTCTTTGTGAAAGACCGTAAAGGGTTCCTTAATGGATAGAGCGTGGAGCTCTGAAACTCTCCTGCCAGAAGCCAGGGCGATCAGCAAAGCAGTCTTAATGGAGAGGCTGTGTAGAGGAATGGAGTCAAAGGGTTCAAAGGGTTCCAATTTTAAGGCATTCAGAACCAGAGGGAGATTCCAGGAGGGAACAAAATGCCTAATTGGAGGCTTAATTTTATGGACTCCTTTAATGAATCTGATGACATCAGAGTCCAATGCCCATCTATGATTGGTTAGAGCGGATAAGGCCGAGATGTGTACCTTAAGGGTATTATAACTCAGACCCTTAGCAAGTCCAGATTGCAGGAACTCCAAAATATCTGTGGAAGAGGTATTTTGTAAATCAATGTTTTTGGGAAGAGCCCAGGCGGAAAAAACTTCCCATACTCTATAATAGGTGGCTGAAGTGGAATGCTTACGTGCCTTCAGCATAGTGTCTATTACGGCCTGAGACAATCCCTTGTTCATAAGCCTGTTCCTTTCAGTCTCCATGCCATGAGATTGAGTGAAGCAGGATCTGGATGCAACACTGGACCCTGGAACAGTAGATTGGGTGTTCTGGGGAGTGGAAGAGGAGGCTCCACAGAAAGACTTTGAAGCAAGGGAAACCAAGGTCTTCGAGGCCAATAAGGCGCTATCAGGATGAGAGTTATTCGTTCTGTTCTCATCCTCCTCAGGAGTGGGAGAATCAGTGGAAATGGGGGAAATGCATACCCTGTCTTGAATATCCAGGGACTTAAGGCATCCCTTCCCATTGCCAGATGGTCTTCCTTTATCGCGAAGAAGTGGTCCACTTTTCTTTTGGATTGAGTAGCTAAAAGGTCCACCTGGGGGAGACCCCACTTGTCCACAATTGTATGGAATACTCTGTCCGATAGGCACCATTCCCCTGGATCTACTCTGGATCTGTTGAGGAAATCTGCCAGTTGATTCCGTTTCCCTGGTAGATGGATGGCTGTAAGCCCTGCCAGGTTCCTCTGAACCCACCACATAAGTCGTTTCATGACTTCCATCATCTTGCCGCTCCTGGTACCTCCTTGGTGATTGATATAGGACACCACAGTGGTGTTGTCTGTTCTTATCTTCAGCCATTGACCTTTGAGATGGACTGAGAAGTATTTTAAAGCTTTGAGGACAGCTAGAAGCTCTAGTAAATTGGAATGCACCTTGCTTGCCATGAAATTCCATTCTTCCTGTGCAAAGTCGTGGAGACAATGGGCGCCCCAACCCCATTGGCTGGCATCTGTTGTCACTACTATCCATGCGATGTCTCCTAGCGGAAACCCCCTGGATAGGTGTTTCTTATTTAGCCACCAGACTAGAGAATGGCGTACCGCCAACGGTAACTTGATGGGTTGGAACCGATTCCCTGAGGAGAATTGTATCAGAAAATTGGCTTGGAACGGTCTCATTCTCCACTGTGCCCACCTGGTCAGCCCTATTGTGGAGGACATAGATCCGAGAAGGCTCATAACCGTCTTTGCGGGAACAACACTGGACTTCAACATGCTTCTTAATTGTTTCATGAGCTTCAATCTCCTTGTCGGTGAAAGCTGGACAGTACCCATCACAGTGTCGAAGTGAGCACCTAAATAAATCATAGATTGTGTTGGGTGGAGGTGGCTCTTCTTGGTGTTGATCTTCCATCCGTGGGCTTGTAGGAACTGAATGCTCATAATTGCATGGGATGTGAGTGAATCCTTGTTGTTTCGTATGATCAAGATGTCGTCCAAATAATGGTAAATGGCGATGTCCTGCTTTCTTAGTTCTGCAATTAGAACAATCAATACTTTCGTGAATGTCCTTGAAACTGTGCTCAGTCCAAACGGGAGGGCTCTGAACTGAAAATGACCTCCCTCCACAGCAAACTTCAGAAATCTTTGTTGGTTTTGGGCAATAGGTAAGTGGAAATAGGCGTCCAACAGATTTATAGACAACATCCATTGGTTGGGCGACACTACCTTTATTATAGACTGCAGGGATTCCATCTTGAATCTGCGAATGTGCAGATGTTTGTTTAACCTGTGTAGGTCCAAAATGGGCCTCCATCCCCCTGAGGATGTCTTCATTAAGAAAATGTGGGAGTAAAAACCTTGTGTTCTTTCGTCTGCTGGTACCTTTAATATGACCTTCTCTTTCTGCAAGGATAGAACGAAGTTTCGTAGAGCCATGCACTTTTCCCTGTCTTCTGGCCACTTTGTGAGATGAAAGGACTTGCTGGGAGGATGCTTGTAGAATTCTAGAAGGTAACCTCTCCGAATAATGTACAGCACCCAACTGTCGTTTGTGGATTTGCTCCAGATTGGTAGATATTGAAGAAGACAGGCCCCTACCCCTTCGAATTTGGGAATGATATAGTCATAAATTCCTAGGGTTCTTGGAAGAAGAGGCACCACGTGACTTGTTTACCCTTCCTCCAGATTGGGCTCCTCTACCAGATTGAAATCTGGAATACTCTCTACCTGGCCTGTATGACCTGCTATCTCGAAAGGAATGGTATTCTTTCCGGCTACAAAAGCATCCTTTATGCTTCCTCTCCTGTGGTAGAAAGGCTTTATTACCTTCAGCTGCCCTTTTTATGCATTCATCTAAGTTCTTACCAAAAAGCATATTTCCGTGAAATGGTAAGGAGCACAAACTATTTTTGGATGAAGCATCGGCCGCCCAAGATCTGAGCCAAAGCGCACGTCTGGAGGAAATAGAAAAAGACATTTCTAGCCAGATTTCTCACTAGATCCACTGCTGCTTCGGATGAAAATTCAATGGCTAGACGCATATCTCGTAAACCATCTATAATGGAGGAATGGCTTCTGCCACTCCTGATGTCCTCCTCCAGTTCCTTCATAGCTCTAGTAACTGACGTTAAAGCAACAGCAGGGTGTAGACTCGTACCTGATGCTATATAGGATTTGGAAAGGTAGTATTCCATCTTACGATCCATTGGATCCCTGAAGGAACCTGCATCGTCCACAGGCAGGGTAGTATGTTTGGCTAATCTGACAACTGCAGCATCAACCTTGGGTGCAAGATCCCATGCTTCAGCATCTTTTGGATCAAACGGGTTTAACCTTGAGAATTTTCCTTTGGCAGATGATCTATCAGATCTGGACCATTCTTCCTTAATAAGATCACTGATCGTGCTATGCACTGGAAAAACTGCTATTTTTCTTCTAAGATCAGAGAAATAGCAGTTAGATGTAGAGGGTTCCTCCTCCGAGGGTTCCTTTAAGGTGAGAGTTTCTCTAACCCGTGCAATTAAACGATCCACTTCCACCGGCACCAGGAAGTCAGGATCAGGTATAGCATCCTCCTCCGAGGAAAAATCTGGGTCTCTCAGCGAGGTTGAATCCATAAACTCATCTTCAGAGTTTCCAGGAGAAAAATCTGAGGGCTCAGAATATCTAATTCGCTTGTGGGTCTTACCAAGCTCTCTGATGCCCTGGGCAACTGCCTGCTTAATAATTTGCATAATGTCCAGTGTTGGATGAGAAGGTCCTGCAGCCGCTGAGAGACAATCTGAACAGAGACGTTTCCCTTCTATGGCTCTGTTGTCACAGGATATGCATAGCGTCCTTTTGGGCGACTTCCCTTTGGACGATCCTGAAGTCTTTGTACTTTTGGCACTACAATACACCAAACGTGCTTATTAGTACATTCCCACTCTTTTATTTATTTCATTATTTTCAACATTTAAAAAGGATGGCTTACGGGGCGGGGCCGGGCCGCCGAGCAGAGCGGTCGCAGGATGGCTGAGCTCCTGCAAATGCAGACACTTTAAAGCTTATGGAACATACCTTCAAGCACCCAACTCACCCACTACTGCGGCCATCGATGGACACAGGTTACCGGAACCAGGGAGAGGCTTGCTCCCCGAGTTTTAGTCCCCTGGAGGGGAGATATCTGCAGCAACGAGCGGATCCTTCCCTGGCGGTGAGTGGAGTGGACGGCCGCCGCTCCACTATCCCGCCTAACGGAGCCTGACAGCAACTCTACACCTGTGCGGCCCCGGTCCCGTTTCCCCCCCCTCTGGACCGGGGGGGTGATCCCGGTCCGCACACGGTGACCGCGAGCGTGAGGCAGAGGGGCTCGATTGCTGCCTCCAAAATGGCGGGCGCCATGAGGTATATCATCTCCCTCCCAAGATTCCAGCTAAAATGGCTCCTACCTCCTGATCCCAGCCATCGCGGCCACTTAAGCCAGCAAGGAGAGGCACAGATGACCCGAACCAGCCGGAAACAGCGGCTGCATGGGAGAGACGGAGTGGTGGGCAGCAACCTTCCCTGCCAGGAGCGAGTATGCCAGCTGCCGGTGCGACAACTGTACTGGAGGACCGATCGGGCGCTCCCACAACACCCAGCCTGCAACAAGTCTGCCCGACCTGCGGACTCTCACGGTCTGTACTCCACGACACACCAGATGACAGTCTGAAAAGCCACCGACTAAAAGAATCCAGCACCTGTCTCACATATAGCGACAGCAGTTCAGCAGAGCAGACACCGGGAAAGCACTGAAGAATCCACATGCAGAGGTCTAGACTCCACTTCTGAGCACCGGAGGGGTCTCCTGAGCAACGGAACAATGCGGACTCCTGGGGAACCGAGCTGTATTCTCCACAGAACTCTCATTATACATCTAACAAAGAAAACCCCTCATAATATCTGAACTATTCCTAGCGCTGCTGTGCAAACATGGAGACAAGCACAGAACACCATAACCACGGGCTCCGCAAGAGGCAGCAGCCAAAAGGTTAACACAGCCCACATGAGACCTAATGTCCCCGGACTCACGCTGTGACTACTCAGCATACCTTGTGACTGTCTCTCCCTGATCGGTCCCACACGGATAATTGCCATATCGGAGGTCTGCTCAGCCCCAGTGGTCCTCAGTTTAAGCCTCCACTAAGCGTGTCTTAAGCCAAACCATTCTATGTTGTCTTATTCTGTCAGAGTGCCCCAATCACTTTTACAACAATGCATAGTCTCCCGGTGGTATTCGCAGCTTGAAATTAACTACAGCTTGACCAACCTATTATTTTAGCGTGTAATAGTGCACTTCCTTTACCATGCCACGTCTTTGTCCCAACCTAAGTAATATTGACCGTTTGCCCATACGACGTGGAAAGATAGGCATGTATGTAAAAGCTTGTGTCGCAACTAAAACTAAATCTTGTCTTATGTTTTAAAAAAAAAAAAAGAAAATGTTATGTGCAGTTCCTCCTGACATTTTGTTTTAAATATAAGCCTGTATTCAACTATATATGCATCTCAACCAAATGTCACTGTCACGCTGTGTATGTTTCGCTGCACTTCAAAAATAAAGAATTAAAAAAAAAAAAAAAAAGGATGGCTTACCTATATTGCTTAGATTGTGACCTATTATGGTGAGAAGAATCCGATTCTCTGGATCTAGAACGAGAGTCCATCTGGAAACAATTGATGGAACAGCGAACTTAAACCAAGAAGATAAAATTAAGAAAAAGAAATAATAAAGAATAAACTTACTTTTGTCCAGAAAAGGACTGACAATTCGGTGGAAGCTATGGAACAGAAATGCTTTCCAGCACTGAGGATTTCTTTTTTAGGTTGAAAATACAGCCTTTACTAAAATGAGGTTTTGGCGCTTTAAAAAAGAGCGAGTGACGTCATGCCAACTGGTGGGAAGATTTAATCATATAACCAGCTTGATCCCAACATCAATGATCCTTTACTTGCTACCCATGGGGTCATTGCAAGATAATAGGAAGGGAAAACCCCCGGTCACTAAAGGGGTTTTCTCCAGGGGGACACCTTTGCGCAGGGCCGTATACTGGAGACTTCCCAAGGGAGAGAGGGTGAACACCCCAGGGACTAGAGGAACTAATCCTCAGGTAAGCCATAAAAGAAAATTGCAATGGTCCTAAGACCAACATGTCCTAGGGATAGGACAAGAAAAAAAAAAAAAGACTGGGGAAGGAGGTGGTACTTATACGGCTTGATTATTATTCCTGTCCAATGGGGATAGGGAGGAGCTACCCAATGTTGTGCTGCCATGGCATATGGCCAGGAAAAGAAAATGTTCATATATATATATATATTCTCCCTGGGTGTGAAAAACTTTAAAACAGTTGCCAATACAAAGGCCAGGCTGAGAGGGGCAATCAGGGCAATAAAAGCTGGTTTCTGTCCTTACGCCCACTTTCATGCCTTTTTTTCAAACCCCACGATCTGGCAAGCTGAAACGGAGGCTTAAGGCCTATCCCACGCCCAATATCACCGGACTGGAGTATTTCCTCAACTGGATCTTCACCCGAGGTGAGCCTGACCCAGCAGACAGCCTCCAGCCGACCCCCAACACTGCCCCAACGAACATGGGGAGGCGCACTCAAAAACCGCAGCAGGGTCTGCCGGCGGAGCAAGCCGACATCGGAACTCTGCTGCAGTGGCAGGCGCAATCCAAAATGGCCGCGGAGGCCTCACGGGCCCCGACACCATCCCGCTCTCAACCCCAAACACCTGCACATGCAGAGGGGGAGGAAGAGCACACCTGGGCACCAACCCAAGCGCCACTGTTATGGGCAAATGCAAATATTACAAGTTTTAGAATGAAATGTTGTATTTCTTAAACTGTGTACTTTGTCTTTAAGAGATATTGCAAGTTGACAAGGTGTTAGAAATGGAACATATTGTTTTTCATAGATGTTTCTTTAAGCAATAACCTCAGTGCATAATATGTTTGCGCCATTTTGTCCCAGACGAATTACAATAACAATAATGCATAAACAAGCTTCAAGGCTATACTACGACTCTTTCAGTACACAATATACTGTGGTAACCCCAAGTTAATGGAACTTCCCCAAATCCGGGAATCTCCCACGACTGTGCACTTACGTCTTAGTATAAACAACAGATAAGCTATTCAGACTTTATGATGCCATCTTGAACTAAGTCAGGAAAATTTCCATGACGTATACACCCTTTAGTTATGGCCTTGTATCTTTGCCAAATTAAGGGAGGTCCTAAATTGATTTAAAGTAGACAAGTTACTTTTTCATATATGAACTATGGTGACTCTAAAATTACGACACTTAAGGTATAAATAGGTGTACTTTTAAAATGTTAAGAAACAGAGGAGAGACTTGGAGACAGACGCTGCTCCATCTTAAAATGACTGAGAGGCTGACATGATGACATGTTCAGAAGGGTATGTTAACCTATTAATGATATTTGCAAGCATTTAATTTCATCTTATAAACTCTGCTATAATGGATTTTATATGTCTATATTTATATTTTTATATAATAAATATCTAAAAGACAAAACTATTGCTTCCAAGACAATCCTTATTTTATATTGTATTCTCAATTATTTACATATGTTAAATAGAGGATCTCTTACTAACTATATAACATTATGGCTAAGATATCTGTATGGTTAGCCCTGCTAAGTTCTATGCTTTAAGACATTATAGTGGTAAATAAGGGAACCGCCCACGGTTACAATTGGCGACCACGAAGGGACTTGTACTTGGAAGCGTTAAATAAAAAATAATAAATACCTAGGTAACCTCTTATACGTAAGAGGAGACACAATACTTTGTCATGGCACAAGTCTTGAAATATCAAGAATCTATTGAGCTATTTGCAGCCCAGACTCAGAGAGAGATCTTCATCATGGAGAGATGATTTTAATGTGAACTTTTACAATGCACTTTAAGTTCAGGTGCCAGGTACATTGTAATTAGCATACAATGCTGAAATTGTGGATCTTAATATCATAAGAGAACAAATATACATATTTGGTAAACTCCCTGATATGCCTAATACACCAGCACAGCATGGCCCATTAGTTCCAGGACAGTGGATTGCAGGCAGGGGGATATGTTCTCTTTGTAGCTGCGTAGTATGCATGCGCAGGAAAAAGATTAATGCAAAATGTTGTCAAAAGAAAATTGATAAGACAGAGCGATGAAATTTGAAGTCTAATTCCAAGAATGCAAAGAAAATTGCATTATGGCTTAATGAAAACATTCATGCCACATAAGCGACAGACAGACAGGATTTTTAATTATTGCATTACTGCATTCTGGATTCTAATGTCCACTATATAAGAGAGGTTTTATAAAACAGCGATAATTTCCATATTGTCAGTTACGCTAGCTGTTTATTAAAAATCAGGAATTATAACAGCATAACTATTTTTGGAGTCTGGAGTTTCCAGCCAAGGTTGCGGAGATAGGAGACATGTAAACATTCCAAGGAATTGAGAAGTCGTTGGTTTATATTCCAAATTAGGAACAACATTATTACATACAGCCATAAAGAGAAAGACATGGCTTTTACATACATTCAGTGCAGTACAATGCAGTACACTGCAGCATATATTTTATATAATATATGCTAACTAGCTCATATTTGTTCCTAAACAGAGTTGAAATTATACTACCCTCCTAGAAAAAATGCAACCGGTGGTTATACATCCATTGCTTCCCTAAATGCTCTGCAAAAATAAATATTTATAAAATGATTAAAAATAATATATATGTAAGGTAAATCAGGGCAAAATAAAATTGTAACTATACAGGATCTCTGATAACTTTTAAACTGAAATTATTAAAGGATTATTTAAATAAAATGTTAAATACATTTACAGCTTTAAATGTGACCAAAAGATACTAAATGATGTGTTAAGCAGCCAGCCCAATTCACTAGAATAGCATAAGTATTCTACTATTTAAAGTGAACAATTCCTGCACATAATGACTTTGCTTACTCGGGTACAGTCTTTAGTCTATTGCAATGGCAGGATTAAAATCCACCAATTTTAAAAGGGAAAGCTTACTTAAATAAGTGGTACTATCCCACTGTACCTGTAGTGCTAGCAGTAAGGAAATTAGAACAATGATATTGTACTACTGACTCTAATCAGATCAGACACATGTAATCTCAGTGAATTTCATAAACTAGGTTTTCATAAAATAAAATAAATACACCAATGTTGTTTATAAATAAATGTATATAGACTAGGTAATAAGAGCATTTACATGCATTCAGCAGCCTGCTCCCTCAGAGCCAGAAACAGATTAAAAAAAAAAATAAAAATAAAAAGTAGGTTTTAAAAAGTCCACAGTCAACCACACATGATGGGGGAAATAATTGCTTCTTTAAAAGCTATATGCTGCCACAATTATGTATATAAATACAGATTAGGGCACAGCGTAGAAATAAAAATACAGTTTCAAATCTCATATATGGGGATTCAGTTCCACCACATATTGGTGTATCTTACACTAATTCCAGTGGTAGATAGTGCTAATACTGAAGGAGGCTAATTTTAATAATAATAATAATAATAATAATAATAATAATAATAAGTTGTAAGAGCATTGTGAATATATATAATGCAAAATTAATTGGATATTGCAAAGCCTGCAATATTCTAAACAGACATTAAAATCTAAGAAAAAAGAAAAATAATAATGCATAAAGAATAATGCATAAAAAATGCAGTGTCAATTAAAGTGATAATACTCTGATATATTAAATCACATTGCATATCATATATCTGCTATATGAAAAGTATAATTAAGGTAACTTTACTGTCCCCTCACATCTATTTTATAGAATCTATACTTTTCTGTGGTCACCTCCAAAGGGGCCTCTGAAGCTGGGGGGCTAAGAAGGGTGCTCATCCCAAAAGGAATCAGATTTTACACTTAAAAAAATAAATTAAATAAAATAAAAAAAATATAATAATAGAAGAGGTATTGTGGGAACATCCAGAACATGCATTTTTGTATATAATCTTAATTTGCAGATATTTTGTGCCTTAAAGACATATAAAGGATATTTAATGAAATATGCACGTATCTTTTTTAAAAAATTAAGCAATGTTAAAAAAATAAAATAAATAATAATAATAAAAAATATATATATTTTTACCACAATATAAACAGCTTTGTTAAACAGATTTAAGTACAAGTACTTATGTCAAGAAATATACCGAATCCGTTTACAACAGGCAGGTTTAGCATAAATGAGAAGTGGGGGATTTATTATTGCCCGAGAAATCTCTGAACATATTCAGAATTTTTGAGAGCAACAAGTATAGATAGCAGATTGCAATGGACACCGTTACAATATTGCTTTACCGATTGAGGTCAGAGCTTTAAAGAATAAATAAATAAATGTTCTATATCTCGCTAGATCACTGGCTTTTAACGAACAATTTGCACAACACTTATAAAATAGTTTGTTATACTGCACAGTATAGCTGTGACAAAATAATATACAGAGTAAAAATGCTATTTCACTGTTTAATAGACTTACCAAATATTTAAGGACGACATGTTTCTTGCAAAGTAATCGGGACTTTGAGGGAAGTTCTAACTACGTTTAATTAATTAATTTACTAAAGAAAAAAAGTTGTTTTTCTTTTCCCCTGCTAGTGAATTTTCAGCGCAAGGTCATTTTGTGTTCACAGACTATTCGGATTTAAAAAAAGCTGTTCTTTATCTCACACTACGAACGGACTTGTAATTCCTATGCACACTAAAAGTTGGCTTTTAAATCTTATTGTTTTAACTTTAATATTTCATAGTTAATACAGAGGATAAAGTAATTTAAAGAAAGTATATTAGAAGTATATTAATTGATAGGATTTCATTTATCTATTTTGGTCCACTGTAAACTGATCTCGAGTCTCAGTCTGGTGTTCAAACAGTTTTTCTTACGATACGTCGTGTGTGTATATCCACAACTGCATTTTGCTTTGTGGAAACAAATTGAAAGCCTGGCATTGTAATACGTGTATGGACATGCTTATAACAAAGCATGGTCCCTCTCCTCATATAGTTGGCCGTTAACAGGCCCTTTGATGCAATGTGTCTGTGGTCACTGGATCACATCGCATACCCTATCTCTCAGTCATGATGCAGAGTTTATGCTTGCAAGGATATCCAGACCTTATCCACCTGGTATCCGTATAAATACTCCTATCGTTTAGAGGGGGTTAATTACATACTAACCATTGAAGGTAATATGTTGGTTGTTCTTCCTATAGAGGAAAGATAGACTTGCCCTAAAAGCTTTTTCATGGCTAGGACAAGCTCTTATAGAGAGAGGTAATGTACTTCTGACTCCTGAAAAGGAATATTGATGGTCCAATATGGGAAATACTGTAATTCATGTGTTTAGTAATCATAAGCATTTGCTTATTGTCACATTACTGATGTACGGTTTATTGAAATATTAATATCTAACGTACTTTTTGAATTACTACACATTGGAAGTTATCAACATCTCATGGTTATAAATATTTTTGTATGTGTTGATGCATGTACCAGGTTTACTTGGATATATCCTGTGCGAAGTGCAACCTCTGATACCACTTTTTCTAGTCTCACTTCCTTAGTATGCATTTGATAATCCCAGGACCATCCATTTGGATGATGGTCCTGCAGTTACTGCAAAGGAAACCTAAAACTGGGCAACCACATTTTGGTTACTTTGGGGTTTCAGTGCCCCAACCACCCCCAAAGTAGTGGGGTTGTGGTCTGGGAAAATGCTGAGGTAAATGATTATTAACCAAGTTACCAGTTGCTTGCCCCACACAGTGGTATCTATTTATTCCTGTGGTACAGATGAGCATTCACAACATACCTGATGATACAAATGGTGAGACACCATATGAAATATTACATTCACTGACAATCATATTTCTGCACCAGGGAGAGCTTAGAACCATTGGTTCTATTAGAGAAATTTAGGGCATTTTTTTTTTCAGCCCACCTCACCATGCACCACCAACTTTTTCTTACTGTTGGCCAGTTTATCCTGGAGAGGGTGACTCCGAGAACTTTTACTACAGAGAACAATCAGAGCCAACAGAGAACAGTAAGTTTTGATATTTTACTAACAGGACATTCACAGAACCACTGACTGACACAGTGAATGCTGTTAAAGATGACAAGATAAAACAAACAGAGGATGACAGAAATGCCACCAGAACACAGCCACCAGAATCATAGCCACATAACAGACTGAATCATGGTCTGACATCTGAACCTGCAAATGTGAAGGAGAAAGGATGAACAGACAGACATGATACATTCACAGTTAACATGGAATGTATGAAAAATGAATCAACATCATTATCAGAAAGACTCTGGAGAAAACAGTGACTGAACCTGAATTATCTTATACAGTAAGAAAGAAATGCAAAGATGGAAGCAAAAGGATGCTAGAAAATTGGTTATGGTGTCTCCTTCTTACAATCTGCAGCATTATCATAACATCAACCCTAGCTGTCGTTTTAAAACTGCATTGGGATTATGTTAACAAGCAGGAAGCACCTGAACTGACTTGGACTGCACATTATACAAGTTCTTTGATCGTGAGGACTGCCTCCAAGAACTATCTCAAAAGGAGAGACACCGCTCACAGTGCAATGATTGCTAATGTGACCTACACTGGTATTTCACAAGGAACCTATTGAGATCATTCCAAAAAACGATTATACATGAGAGAGATGTGATTGGACTATTTCAAATCCTAATAATGGACTCAACGATCATGGCAAAGCATGCTGAAAACAGAAAAAGATGGGACAGATGCTTGTGAAAGACTTTGGATGCACCTATGAAGGTGATGTAAGAAAAGACTATGCAATATAGTTTATCATTGAATGACTACCGCAAACAGCCTTCTTATGCTGAAAAGAAGTGCTATGCTAATTCTGGACATTGCTATTATCCAGACAGAAGATGACCGGAAAAAGAAATAAAGGCTGATAACTGTCAACACCCAGCTGTTTCTCAAGATGGAACATAATACTGAGAAAACCTGATTGACTATCAAAGCACCTCACAGTACAAGACACAGATTGTTAACTAAAACTCAGAAAAAGTGATTAATAGGAAGGAGCAGAAGAAGAGGAATATAGATTTCTACTGGAGTGAAAACCATCCTGGAACAATATTCTGTAACAATGAACTTTACAATGACATTTGGTGGCATATGAATTTGAATTCGGCAGAAACATATCAATTAACGAAAGAAACCTTGATGCAATTAATAAATAATAACAACACAGGCCTACTAAGAGCAGATGCCCTGCCAAGAGAATGGAATATAAAAGACCAGCAAAATCTGTCAGAAACCTGACATCACGGGACATTTGTACTAAAACACGATTTGCAGCTTTTCTTAAACTCTACATATTATGTACATACCTGCAAAGCAAATAACTCCTGTAAACATAAACACAGAGACATTGCTACAACAAGGAATCTGTCATGGTTCTGTTGCAGATGTGATCTACCGATGTACTCCTTGCTCTTTTGGTATAACTATACCAATCAAAACGTTAAATGGCTCCCTAGGACCATAAGCCAAGGATTTTTGCTATATTCTGGACTTCCAGAAATGTGGTGCATGGACAGAAAAATTATAATTACTAAAGCAATCATGCTTTTTTTTCCCTGTATCAGAAATGTGTCAGTGACAATGTGTAATATAATACAGATACTATAACTAATGGTATAAAATAAACACATAATGTGTTAATTACAAAGGTGGATAGACTGTGAATATCTGAAACGCAATTGAAGATTATTGCTAAAATGCCATATGCAGCTGCAGTCTGGCCTACAAACAAATATATTAGACATAAGTATAAGAGCATAACAGCTAATTATCCAGATGAATAATTGAATCATGATAGTTAAAGAACATATGACTACAATAACAACTGCAATAACGTTTAAACATTAGAAGAAAATGTGAACTGTTTTTATTACATCAGAAACTACTCGATATTCGTTTAAGTTTGCAGAGTGGTATAATTAATACAATCTAATTAATATATGTGAAGTACTTGAACAGTTAAAACTTAACTGAAAGACAGGCAGAAACTTTACTTCACCTATCATAAAGTTTATTTACAATGATAAACATATTCAGTCTGCCAGAGCTAAGGCCAGCCAATGGAAATCAAAGAGTATTATGGATTAACCCGTCCAGGTGATATACATGATGATTTGGGAAATTGATCATTTAGGTCACCTATTGCAAACAGGTGAAAAGATGTCAAAGATATAAATTCAACATCCATACCACTCTATGTATATATATTAAAATACACGTAGAAATATTTTATCGGTTTTTCAAATACCAAGGAATTGTTATTTGGTTTGTGATGGTTAAAGGTAAATAAAACCACCTATACAAAGGTAGAGATAAAATATAAATACCTTCAATATTGTATCTGAGTGCTTTCTTAACTCACTTTTAGAAATAATAAATATCCAAATCATCTTAAGCCACACCCAACAGCCACTGAAAAATATACTTAAACAATTAAGATTCTCATTGTTAAGCATCCAATCTTACGAACGTGACTTTCCACAATGGCTGTCAGATCTTGGTAAAAATAAAAATAAAATTCAATATTTGGGTGTTTCTGGTATTTTAAGCCACTAATAACTGTAGTTATTATATTATCTAACCATAACTTAGGGAATAAGTTGTCTTCTCCCTAACAGGACAAAGAAAGATAAATAATGTCATATTTCCAATTATCAACTATTCTAAATATATAGAGAGATTTTGAAAAAGAGTATTTTTAACATTTAAAGAGAATTTAATTTTACATACCATTGTGAACAAAGGCGGTAAATACGTTGCTGCTTCGAATTATCCTTATATCTCTAAATCATATACAAGGGTGTTTATCTTTAATACAAAACACTAGAAAGATTAACTATGTTACTATTCCATCTATCATTATTATACAAAGTATAACAAATGTAAAGATTTTTCCACAGATTTTACCTGTTAACATTTTTAGCACAACAGCACCTGATGTCATTGAGATGTCTATCACTGAGATGTTACAAAGATTCCAGTACAGCAAAAAGAGGCGTTCTTGAGAATCCACTTCGATTGCTGTATCAACATAACATTTACTATAACGGGAACCATGTCACTTAAGACAATGTCTTGGAAATGCTGTCAATTAATTTATTCCGTAAAAGAATATTGGAGAGTATCCAATCTATACACATCATAAACGGTGTAAAAATGTTTCATGAAAAAAACAAAATAAAAAAAGCAAAGACAAAGACAAATACCAACACCATCACCACGGTGATAACAGATGATGCTGATTCAATATCTGCAACCAATTCTAGCCAAATATTTGGAAAGCTGGACTCTACAACCTATACTCTACAACAAATACCCGGGTATTCTACAAACACAACCTCCAGCAATGTATCTAAGGAATGTAAACTTCTACAGGCCTTTACAGACTTTGGATTACAAATACAATTACTACTTTTAACTTTGGATTACAATTCGTATCTGGATCCATCCAAGAATATCTTACTCTGGAACTTGGTGTTCTTTTCAATTCTTTCCTAGACAAAAGCTTTGCTCATTTTAATCAACCACCTTTACAGGCAAAGATCACACTACGGATATTTTACTGTTACAACAATGATCAAAGATGCTGGGAGCACAAAAAACCTAGACTGTTGGAGAACTTTGGTTCACTAATTTAAGGAAGAAATGGTCTACAATGTCCACAGTTTAATGGAGAGGGTGTTATGGGCAAATGCAAATATTACAAGTTTTAGAATGAAATGTTGTATTTCTTAAACTGTGTACTTTGTCTTTAAGAGATATTGCAAATTGACAAGGTGTTAGAAATGGAACATATTGTTTTTCATAGAAGTTTCTTTAAGCAATAACCTCAGTGCATAATATGTTTGCGCCAATTTGTCCCAGACGAATTACAATAACAATAATGCATAAACAAGCTTCAAGGCTATACTACGACTCTTTCAGTACACAATATACTGTGGTAACCCCAAGTTAATGGAACTTCCCCAAATCCGGGAATCTCCCACGACTGTGCACTTACGTCTTAGTATAAACAACAGATAAGCTATTCAGACTTTGGGAAGCCATCTTGTCCCTTGAACTTGATGGAAGTTCCCCAGGTCCGGGAGTTTCCCATGACGTGTGCACTCGCTTCTAGTTATGGACTTTTTCATACGAACTATGGTGACTCTAAAATGACGACACCCAAGGTATAAATAAGTGTACTTTTAAATGTTAACTAACAGAGGAGAGACTTGGAGACAGACGCTGCTCCATCTTAAAATGACTGAGAGACTGACATGATGACATGTTCAGAAGGGTATGTTTACCTATTAATGATATTTGCAAGCATTTAATTTCATCTTATAAACTCTGCTATAATGGATTTTATATGTCTATATTTATATTTTTATATAATAAATATCTAAAAGACAAAACTATTGCTTCCAAGACAATCCTTATTTTATATTGTATTCTCAATTATTTACATATGTTAAATAGAGGATCTCTTACTAACTATATAACATTATGGCTAAGATATCTGTATGGTTAGCCCTGCTAAGTTCTATGCTTTAAGACATTATAGAGGTAAATAAGGGAACCGCCCACGGTTACAGCATGACATTATATATATATATATATATGATATATAGACATATATTATATAGATATAATATGTCTATATATCATATATATATACACATATATAATTATTATTTTTTTTAATTAACATTAACTTTAATTTTTTTTCTGATTTTACACTGGCAGGGAGACTGCCTGTCAGCACAGACAGTCCCCCTGCAGGCAGACACATGGACACCTATTGTGACCATGTGGTCGCTCTGTTGAGCGATCACATGGTCCCAGGGGTCCTAAACTGCCATGGGGAGACTGTCTGGGCTGCAGGCAGTCTCCCCACAACCGGAGCACCGCCGATCGCCGCCGGGGGAACAACGGCGATCGGGTAAGTACATACGACCGTTAGGACGGTTCAGGACCGTCATCGGTCGGCAACGCAAAAATGCCGATGACGGTCCTGAACCGTCCTCGGTCGTTAAGGGGTTAATAGGCCAAAGTAGTTGTACTGAAACTTGATTACATGCAAATGTACGTCTACTTAAAATAAAGGCGCTCTTTTGTCTATTTTGAAGCCCTATATGTGTTCCTTTGTTGGAGTAAGAGTTTTCAATTTCAAGTTATTTCAAGTTAATATTTAAACCTCTATATCAGCACACTATGCTGGCGTGACACATTATTGGGCTGGTATAGAATTTTTTTCCAGGGCTGATTTTAGTTCTCAGTCCGGCCCTGCCCGCAACTTAAACAGGAAGCTGAGTCCCGTCAAGCGTGCCGAATGGCCGAGGGAGACAATCCCGCGGCCTCCCAGTCCCCCAAGAGCAGAACCAAACCCTGCAGGTGAGCGGATGAGTCCCGGAAGCCCCCGCGGTACCCCTCCCACCCATCCCATTCCAAACCTTATTATAGCGGTCCCATGTGGCTGCAGCGACCGAACCACGGACCAACTCCATTAGTCTGTCAGACCCAAGGACCACATCTCTGTCGGACACGGGACACCCTCCAATGCGGCCTGTGGAGCCACCGCCCAAAACACTTCCCACTGTAAACGAGAGAGAGCATCGGCCATCACATTACGAACACCCGGGATGTGCACAGCCCTACAATACACATTCAGCTCCAGACAGTGCAGAACTAGGCGCTGGAGCAGGCAAACCACAGAAGCAGACAGCTGGTTAATAGAGATGTCGCGAACATAAAATCTTCCGTTCGCAAACTCCCCATTTGCACAAGGTTGGATACCAAGCTAGCCATGTCCCGTTCCTTGTCCTCACTGATGTCATTGAAGGTCTCTTCCTCCACCCAGCCACGTACAACACCAAGGGTCCCCAAAAGGTGACAACAAGCCCCCTGAGACGCCTGCTGTGTTTGGTCTTCCACCTCCTTAAAGCCACCTTCCTCCTCTGACTCCTCTTCTTCAGACTCCTCTCTCTGCGTTGCCTCTCTCTGTGTTATTATAAGGTGTGTTAAGTAGTACTATTCTATCAGTTTAATCCCTGTTACGTGCCCTATCAGGGGACGTGTATATGGCATCGATTTTAGGAACCGGGAGATGGAAAAAGATGCTTGGTCGGTCCTCCTACTTCAAATTTGGGGCACTGCGCGTGCAATCTAATGTGCCTCTAGATAGGAGTGGTCTGTTAAGTAGTACTATTCCTATCAGTTTAATCCCTGTTATGTGCTTTTTTTTTGGTTTGGTTTTTGAAGCCACAGTGCAGCACCAGAGGCCAGAAAAATTAGGCATGTACACTGCTGTAGCAGCGGCCAGAAAAAATTATGTTTGTTTCCCTTGCAGAAAGTGCCCTAGTGCATGTGGACCATTTTTAGCCCAAGGCAGCTCATCTCATGAGGCCTTTTTTAGTCGAATGTATCGCCCACTGTCAGTCCCTTCAGGATCCATCCCTCATTCATCTTAATAAAAGGTGAGGTAATCTAGACTTTTTTGACCTAGGCGACTTCTCTTCTCAGTGACAATACCTCCTGCTGCACTGAAGGTCCTTTCTGACAGGACACTTGAAGCGGGGCAGGCCAGAGTTCTATCGCAAATTGGGATAGCTCAGGCCACAGGTCAAGCCTGCACACCCAGTAGTCAAGGGGTTTATCGCTCCTCAGAGTGTCGATATCTGCAGTTAAGGCGAGGTAGTCTGCTACCTTTCGGTCGAGTCGTTCTCTGAGGGTGGACCCCGAAGGGATGCGTAGGACTTAAAAAGCTCCGCATGTCCTCCATCAACAACACAACTGTAAAGCGTCCTGTCCTTGCCGGCGTGGTCATGGGAGGAGGAGGATTACTTTCACCTCTTCCCCTGTAAGATTCCCGTTGTGCTGTGACATCACCCTTATACGCTGTGTAAAGCATTCTTTTTAATTTATTTTGGAACTGCTGCATCCTTTCCGACAAGGGTCCCTCAACAGGCATGACAGCATGAAAGACCCCATTTGCACAAGGTTGGATGCCGAGCTACTCATGTCCCGTTCCTCATCCTCAGTGATCTCACTGAAGATATGTTCTTCCCCCAGCCACGTACTGTGATGTTCACTTATTGACAATATGGATCACAACTGCAGATAACTGAAAATGTTTATTAAATTGTTACAATTGAAATAAAGTAAAATTCAAGTTGAGCCGTCTCTTTAATTCCTTGTCAGAAAATTAAGCAGCAGCAGGATTTGCAGAAAGATTAGGTTAAGGCAATTATTAGTCCGAACAGAGATGAGATTCCAATGTAGAATTTGTTAATTGGCAGCAGAATATGTAGTTAGGGAGAAGCAAGAGAATGTAAGCAGAGATGCAAGGTAATTATAATCCTGGTTAGGCAGATGAGTTCTACTTAGCTTTGTAGGGGTGGTAGTCCAGTTCGGTGAGAGATGTTCTCAGAGAGGATTAAGGTAGTTGCAGACAAAAGAGTATCCAAAGGCAAGTCCGTGGTCGAGGAGAGGAGAAGGCAGGTAAACGATAAACAGTCCGGGTCCGATACACAGTAGAGGTAAACACAGATGCACTTAGCGTTGAAGTTTTCGCGGGAGGCTTTCAAATTGATCCAGCACTGAGGTGTTGACGCGGTCTCCCTATGTATCCTGGGAGCGATCGCGTCAGAGGAGGGGGAGTGGCCGCGCTCCGTCTACCCGGAAGTCCCCGGATTACGGATGCCGGAAGGTCTGACACGTACAACACCACGGGTACCAGATAGTTGACAACGAGCACCCTGGGATGCCTGTTGTGGTTAGTCTTCCTCCTCCTCCTCAAAGCCACATTCCTCCTCTGACTCCTCTTCCTCACAATCCTCTTCCAGCGTTGCCGCAGGTCCAGCAAGCGATGCTGATAAGGCTGTTTCTGGTGGTGATGGTGACCACAACTCTTCCTCTTCCTCTTCACGCTCATCTACGGCCTGATCCAGCACTCTTCGCAGGGCACGCTCCAGGAAGAAAACAAATGGTATGATGTCGCTGCCTTCGGTGCGACTGACTAGGTTTGTCATCTCCTCAAAAGGACGCATGAGCCTACAGGCATTGCGCATGAGCGTCCAGTAACGTGGCAAAAAAATTCCCAGCTCCGCAGAGGCTGTCCTAGCACCCCGGTCATACAAATAGTCGTTAACGGCTTTTTCTTGTTGGAGCAGGCGGTCAAACATTAGCAGTGTTGAATTCCAACGTGTCTGGCTGTCGCAAATCAAGCGCCTCACTGGCATGTTGTTTCGACGCTGGATAACTGAAAAGTGCGCCATGGCCGTGTAGGAACGCCTGAAATGGCCACACACCTTCCTGGCCTGCTTCAGGACGTCCTGTAAGCCTGGGTACTTATGCACAAATCACGATCAGATTACACACATGTGCCATGCACGGCACATGTGTCAACTTGCCCAAATTCAATGCCGCCAACAAATTTCTTCCATTGGCACAAACCACTTTGCCAATCTCCAGTTGGTGCGGAGTGAGCCACTGATCCACCTGTGCGTTCAGGGTGGACAGGAGTGCTGGTCCGGTGTGACTCTCTGCTTTCAGGCAAGTCAATCCCAAGACTGCGTGACACTGCCGTATCCGGGATGTGGAATAGTACCTGGGGAGCTGGGGGGGTGCCGTTGATGTGGAGCAAGACGCAGCAGCAGAAGAGGACTCAGCCGAGGAGGTTATGGAAGAGGATGGAGTAGGAGGAGTAGAGGAGGTGGCAGCAGGCCTGCCAGCAATTCGTAGCGGTGTCACCAACTCCTCTGCAGAGCCACGCATTCCATGCTTGGCAGCCGTCAGCAGGTTTACCCAATGCGCAGTGTAGGTGATATACCTGCCCTGACCATGCTTTGCAGACCAGGTATCAGTGGTCAGATGGACCCTTGCCCCAACACTGTGTGCCAGACATGCCATTACTTCCTTTTGCACAATCGAGTACAGGTTGGGGATTGCCTTTTGTCCAAAGAAATTTCGGCCGGGTACCTTACACTGCGGTGTCCCAATAGCTACAAATTTTTGGAACCCCTCAGACTCCACCAGCTTGTATGGTAAAAGCTGGCGGGCTAAGAGTTCAGACAAGCCAGCTGTCAGATGCCGGGCAAGGGGGTGACTTTGTGACATTGGCTTCTTACGCTCAAACATGTCCTTGACAGACACCTGACTGTGGGCAGATGAGCAGGAACTGCTCAAGGCAAGAGACGGAGTGGCGGATGGTTGAGAGGGGGCAAGGAGGACAGCAGTGGTTGACGTGGCTGAAGATGCTGGACCAGGAGGAGGATGGCGGCTTTGAGTTTGTTTGCTGCTTGTACTCATGTGTTGATCCCATAGGCGTTTGTGATGTGCGATCATGTGCCTTCGCAAAGCAGTTGTACCTGGTGGTGGCAATGTAGGAAATTGGCATTCCGTGAAATCTTTGTTTGTCACATATCAGTTTTCATAACAATCGAATCAAATATCTTGCAGTTAACTTATGTTTATTCAAACATAACAATCCATCTGGTAATAACAAATGTCTTTAACATTCTTTGTCCAATACAGAGAGCAATTTTCCAGTTGTTATCCATTTTTGATGTTAAAGGTATTGGCCACGAATTCTAAACTACAATCAGTTTTATGGGTTTAAAATTCAGTTACAGAGGGGAGTATACATAAGATTGCCTTACTTTAAAATAAGTGGCTATCTTAGAAAAAGGGGAGTTACTTAGCATCATTTGAAATCTATGATTAAAGTCATACGTTATATTTGGCGGCAAGATATGTGAGACAAAGAACTTCTATATACATGATGTAATGAATAATTGCCTGTAGAAATGTGAGTCTTCAAAGGAATTCAGGCTTTCAAGGCTAGGTCAAAGGTTACTATAAACAAGCCCTTCAACATCACTCTTAAAGTGAACCAGATGTGGTCTCCATTCCTTATACAATGAAAGTCTGTAATACTCTATAGGCCAAGGTATGGCTTCTCAATTTCAGTGTTCTTGAAGCAATCCGAATAAAACTTATAATATTTATATCAACACATTAAATACATTTAAAGTACATAATAATATTTTTCAAGCCCCTCTTTGATGCTTTATTTTAATGAATTTTAAAATATTGCATCATAATAACTTATACCAATTACTTATGGGATTTTAATGTTGTTCTCTGATATTGGTCTCTAAGTATCAGTTTACAAGGAAAGGCCTTTTAACACAGCCATTTCCAGTTGTCTGTATTGCTTTTTACACTCCAAGAGGGAGAAGCAAGTCATTTTAACCCTTTCATTTCTGAACTCCTAAGAACAAAATTCTTGTTACAATTACCTTTACATTTTTCACTAATTCATTAATTTACCTTGGGCATTGATTTTACCTAACATTAATAATAACGGTATCATAGTTATTATGCTGTGTAATTGTATACAGTTTATATTAACCAGAAAACACAATCGGTTTGATTTAGTCCATGAAATATTGTCCTCTCCAATCGAATCCACAAGCACAGTCTCTTTGAAAGTCCATAATGTCCTTTGAAAGTCCAAACAATTTGTCCTTTTATTTAAAATCATACAGGTTTTTGTCCATGTAAAACAGTATTGGTTCTGTAATGAAAAACAGATGGCAGTTTACTATTCTTATACATTAGTAAATTTCTTATACATTAGTAAATTTCTTATACCTTAGTACATTTCTTTTACATTGATCACTAGACACAAGAATTGATTTATTACACTTTGTACCAATGTTTGCTTTTTAAACCTGTAACACAGTTTGTTCTAATCTTTATTCTTAGACCAACATAAGGACCATAAGGACCTTCCCAACTTGCTTTTCATAGACCTGGTGTTTTAAATGATTTACCATTGCCTTATAACCTGGCTTAAACATATCTGCATAATTTCCCTGTGTTACTTCTTTATATGTATTTAATTTATTTTTACATATATAGCGCCATCAGATGCCGTAGCGCTGTACAACTTTAACACATAGTTTACCATAAGGGACGACATTTGAAGTAGCAAACTTCAATTCTAACAATAGATGTTCCTGTAATACTTTTAACTATTCAGCATGTTCTGCTGTAACTTGGAACAAAAGGTTTATTAGGGAAAGTGATTACATAGTTCGACATGTCACTAACTCATGCGGTGACACTTGAGTTTGGATTTGCAGGAATAGACATTAATACTCCTGGTAAATATGTTAACCAATTACTCTTATCTTAAAGCATTTTTATTTCTATTTTATTTTATTCATTTTAATTTATAGAGTACCATGTGCTTTTTGCCAAAGGAACTCTCTGCAATTTTGGTTTCTTGTATTTAGGTCTTGGATTAATTGAACACATATGAGACACTTCTGCAATATATTTATACACTTTTTGTTTTAAATTAGGATGATACAATTTATTTTGCAGGACCTTAAACAGTTGTCCTGTACCCAAATGCCCTGTGTACTATGATTGAATACAATCAGCCCTTGTAATAAGCCACTAGGTACAAATGTTTGTGTTTCATTGTGTTTAACCCTGTATATGCCAGTTTCAGTATCTAGATCCATTCTTTTTATACTGAAAGCTACATCCTTCCATTCTCTATCTGATCTTATAGGGTATTTGTTATTTGTCTTTTTACTAACAGTTGCACTCATTAGATTTTCCAAGTATTACAACTCCTCAGACAAAGTTTCCTTTGATTCCTGATCTACAAGTCTGTTTCACAACAACAAGTTAAACCCTTTTTTTTCTTTTTCATAATTAAACAGTTCTGCCAGAATACCTGCATGTTTTAAAGCTTTATCCTGAGAATCTACCATTCCTCTTTTCTCCATATTGGGAGGTGAAGTGTTAAAGCTTTAACTACATAACTGCTGTCACTGATTACATTCACTGGGTCATATATTGTTATTTCTAGAACTTTCTTTACAGACTCTAACTCCGCTTTCTGAGCAGACATATGGCCTGGCAGTCTATCTTTGCAATTCTTTTGTTTAATCGTCATATATGTCATAACCTGTGTGATGTGATCCATCAACATAAAATCTCGTCACTCCACATACAAACTAGAAATCCCTTGTATTATTTGCTTCTCAAAAGGAGATCTGGATTATATTTCCATTTCCTTCTGACATCAAATCAGGAATAACATAGCTTTTACTGGTTTCTACCCTGGGTGGTTTATTTTGTAACTGGCTATATTCAATGAGCTACCCTCTGGCTATATACTCCTAACTCACAACAATTTTGTAACAGTTTTAGATATTTGGGGGGTTTGTAAATTTATCTGTCCAAATCCTGCCTTGTGTTGTGTTGCTTCTAAAGCTCATCATACAGCCATGAGCTGTTTACATAGGAAAACATTCCTCTTTCCACTGGATACATAATTTTAGAAAAATATCCCAGCATTCGTAAAGATTCATGCTACCTTTGCATTAAACTGCTATTAATGAAGAGACACCTGCATAACATTGAACAATATATGGTACTGTTTCAATGGGAGCAGCTAGCACAGGCGCTTGTGTGAGAGCATCTTTTAACAGATTTAACTCTTTTCAAATTCCCCTGTCCAGATGATCTTATCTTTTATATTTTAGCATATTGCATAAGGGTTTTGCTATCCCTGCCATATCATATATAAATTCTCTGCTAACATTTATCAAGCTTAAACATTTCTGTAGATGATACACTGTCATTGGCCTTGGCAATTGCTGCAATGCTTTAACCCTTGCTGTACATGGTGTTTTACATTTTGGATCTATATTAACTCCTAGGAAAGTAAATCTTTCCTTCAAGATCTGCACTTTGAATGTGTTCAGTTTTAACCCATTATCTGCCAGTGTTTGACAATTATCACACAGTATCTGCTCATGCTCTTCCCGTGTTACTGTTTGAACTTAACAGATCATCAATATATTGCAAAATCTTATTCCCATACCCCAGGGGTTCCAATACTTGAGCCATTGCTTTATGAAAGTAAGCTGGCGAGGAGTGGAAGCCCTGTAGCAACACCTGGAACAGATATTGATGATTTTTAAAGGTAAAAGCATAGCGATACTAGCTATCTGGATTGAATGGTATAGAAAAGAACACATTGACTATATCCAATACAGAAAGTACTTAACATTAGCATCTATTTGCGCCATGATATCTGATGAGATTTACTTATTCACCACATACGTGTCTACAATTAAACCATAAGTGCCATTGGCTTGATTATTAGCCAAATGGTGACTTACATTTGGAATTACCCACTCTCAACACTCCTTGAGATACCAATGCTTTTATCACCTGATTCACACCTTCTTCTTATTCTTTGGGATCTTATATTGTTTAACTGCAGGGGGTCTAGAACTACAATTACAACTTGCAAATTCACTATCCCACACTCTTGTTTAGACTTAGAGCACACTGTGGGGTATTTAGTTTTAAGATATGGTACAACCTCATCATCTTGTTGTATAGAAGGTGACACTTCACTCTGTTTTACAGTTATATCATGACTAAACTATCTTAAATTATTAGGTTTAACCACTCAACCTGTTTTGCTCTCACCTAAAGCTTGCCATAAAACCAAATTTAATAACTTACATTTTTAAAGGCAAGCGTGTTTTATTAGAGTCATTCCTGCTCCTGTTTCTAATAAAACTCTGTTATTTTTCCCTCTAGTCTTCCATAAATATATGGTCGCCCATCTTCACTTCGTTATCAGCATGATAGATCTGATAATAGCTAGGGGTTTCACATCCCTATTTATTGGTGAGTTTAGGCAGATTTCACTTGCTGAATTTCAATGGCATTTAACATCAGTATACACTCTTCACATGAATTTGATATGTGAGGGGGGGTTGGTTGAAGATGTATGCTCTGTTTTTACAGCTGCCACTCTCTGTAGATTCTTATGGTCTGGGAAATTCAATTTTCTTTCCCTTTCACTGGGTAAGTTTTTTCTTCATATTTAGGACAATATCTCCTAACATGACCTTATTGGTTGCAATTATAGCATACCATAGAATTACTCTAATAAAACCCTATAATATCTATCTTGGGGTGTGGCCGAATAGTTTTTAGTACCCTGGTAATTTTGTTAATTTTGTGGTCTTTCCTTAAACCTCACTCTAAAATTACCATATTCAATTAATAACCTCATATCTCCTTCTACCTTCTTCACTAGACACATTTTTAATAGGGGCCAGTCCTGCTGAAGTATCCCTAGACAAAAGTGTGTCTGTGCAACATTTTAGTTATTCCTGTGTTTTTCCTTTTTAACAATTGCAAGGATTTCATAATTTTCATAGCAGCAAAATCTCTTAATCTAGCTCATTTGGTTACCCTGATATTCTAGAGACATATTCACTAACACTCTGCCTATGTTACTCTTTAGACATAGTAAACTGTTTTGTGTCAGTAATCAAATCCCATGCCTTATTCCTTAAATTAGCACAAACATGTATATCATAATTTTTTCCATTTAAATTAATCAAAAATAGAAAATTCAAAACTATTCAAACCAGTTGCACACTGTACAACCATTAGCAATATATTTGGAAACAATCCCTGCAACTAAACTCTGGGCTTTTCACATTCTTTATCCTCCAACACATCAATGAGTTAATTTTTAACCCATTCACTTAATGAGGCTGGCAGCCAGATCAAACGACATCTGGTGGCTACCACATCACTAAATTTTTGTTTATTCGTTTCACCTTCAAAAACCCTCATATTGTAAAAAGGTCCTCTCTGCTCATCATATTTAGACACATTTTTAATCAATCTGGCTAATCTGAGAGTGTCCATCTGACCCTTTTCCTTGCACAATTTCCCCATTTTCCTATATCTTTTCTTCTCTTCTGCCCTTTTCACACAACTTCTACTTTAATCCAAATCTTTCAGATTTTTCCACAAAATATCTGTAACATTCCCCAGACTAACAATTTTTGCAAATTGTCAAAATTAGTAACAAAGTCTAATCTTGGACATGTAAGAAATTGTTTAAGGGTTCTGTCTAACAGATCAGTCTGATTCTTAAGCATTTCTTTCATTATATTAAAATCTTAATTTCCTTGACATTACTTAATCCTTTCAACAACTGCCGAGAGTCTGAGTTTTTGTTTCAACTAATGTTGCATCCAATGCACTCTCAAAAGAGAGCCATGGGGGGGCGATTTCCTTCGTTTAACACTTTTAAAGAGATTTACAGTTTAACTAGGGGCTAGGTAAATTACTAGACCTTGCAACAACACATATATTTTTCAATTGTTTTTAACAACACATTTCTTTTTTTGTTTCGATGTATTACAAACATAACAATTACTGGTCTTTTTAAGTTGACACCATTCCTTTATAGAATCTTTAGTTTCCAGAAAGCCTTTTGCCAGTAATGCAACTTTTTCTTTCCCTTTTAACCACATTGCTTTGCTCATTACCAGTTAATCTGTCTAACCATTTCAATACACAATAGCGTTTTCAGGATTAACTCTTTTACAGACAGATCCTGTTACATTTGACAGCAGTCTTTTGCTGCCAATCCATAATTAACTAAACAGTTAATACAATTTGTTTCAATATACATATGAGCAACTTCTACAGACATGTTAAAGACACATACCCTTGAAGTATTTGATTTCCACAGGTGTGCGCATCATCTGATGGAAGAATACTTTTTGGAATATGTAGTTATTTCTTGAGAATCCTCCGAAATGCCATCTTCGATCTGCAATTCGTCATAACATTTATTTCTTCATAAATAAAGTATGGATAAAAGGATACAGATTGTCCTCTCAATTATTATCGTTTTATTCTTCCGTCAGTACTGAGCATATTTTATTTCCACGTTCGAACGATTTTTCCCCTGCGCAACTCTATTTTCGCATAGTAAAACTGAATGTTTAAATAAAGGATTTTTGGGATGCCATCCTGCTGTATCAGTCACTTGTGTTTCTCCTGTTTCAAGCCGGGTACTAAAGCTTTTTCTTCAGGGAACAATTTCAACTTTTCTTCAGTGATTTTCTTATCTTCTTCTAGTAATCTTCTTGTAGCTTGTAGCAGTCATAATTCAGGCTTAATTCAAAAGTTTGCTGTTGTTGGTGTTGGTGCTGTTGGTGCCCGCATTCTCCACCATTAAATGTAGGAAATTGGCATTCCGTGAAATCTTTGTTTGTCACATATCAGTTTTCATAACAATCGAATCAAATATCTTGCAGTTAACTTATGTTTATTCAAACATAACAATCCATCTGGTAATAACAAATGTCTTTAACATTCTTTGTCCAATACAGAGAGCAATTTTCCAGTTGTTATCCATTTTTGATGTTAAAGGTATTGGCCACGAATTCTAAACTACAATCAGTTTTATGGGTTTAAAATTCAGTTACAGAGGGGAGTATACATAAGATTGCCTTACTTTAAAATAAGTGGCTATCTTAGAAAAAGGGGAGTTACTTAGCATCATTTGAAATCTATGATTAAAGTCATACGTTATATTTGGCGGCAAGATATGTGAGACAAAGAACTTCTATATACATGATGTAATGAATAATTGCCTGTAGAAATGTGAGTCTTCAAAGGAATTCAGGCTTTCAAGGCTAGGTCAAAGGTTACTATAAACAAGCCCTTCAACATCACTCTTAAAGTGAACCAGATGTGGTCTCCATTCCTTATACAATGAAAGTCTGTAATACTCTATAGGCCAAGGTATGGCTTCTCAATTTCAGTGTTCTTGAAGCAATCCGAATAAAACTTATAATATTTATATCAACACATTAAATACATTTAAAGTACATAATAATATTTTTCAGGCAACAGCATGCGTTGATTGGCGTGCTGTCTGGCTAACCCCAGGTGCCGATGCATGCTGTCTGACTGTGCCACTAGCTCCTTGCGATGACCTCCCCCTGCTTCCAACTCGTCTCCTCCTCCTCTCTGTCTCCCCATCTGAACTTTCCCCCTGTTCTTCTTCTCTTCTAGCGGGCACCCACGTGACATCCATCGTCATCATCAACCGCTTTACTTGTATCTGACAATCAAGCAAAGGAAGCAGCAGCGGGTACAACATCATCATCATCACACCGTACGTCCATGTGTGTAATGCTGCCTGACTGAGACATATCCCTGTTATCTACATCCTCTGGCAATAATGGTTGCGCATCACTCATTTGTTCCAACTGATGTGTAAATAACTCCTCTGACAGATCAAGTGAAGCGGCTGTGGTGCTAGTGTTGGTGGTTGCGGCAGGCGTGCGAGTGGCAACTTGAGAGGTGCCCGAAGCTAAGCTGGAGGAGGATGGTGCGTCAAGGTTCCAAGCGGAAGCTGTAGAAGATTGGGTGTCCTTTGTTAGCCCGTCAACTATGTCCTCAGAACTTTTCGAGTTCAGGGTACGTGGCCTCTGAACACTGGGCATTATTCTAGGACCAAAGGGAATCACAGCACCACGACCACGACGGCCCCTGCTGGGTGGCCTGCCTCTGCCTGTCATTTTTTTTTTCGATTAGTGGTACTATGCGTGCCAGCTACTGTGACAACAGATATGAGTGGCACTGTGCACTGGCAGAAGTTGGCAGAGTAGACGCTTTAGGCCTGACACACACGCTTGCAGACAACTAACTGCTATTCAATCTATTACAGTCAAAATGTATTTTTATTTTTTAAATGTACACTACTGTTACACCAGATATGAGTTGCACTGGTGTGACACTGTGCCCTGGCAGGCCCTGAAACACACACGTGTGAAGGAAACTGACTGATATTATTTCACAGTCAAATTTCTAGGTTTTTTTTTTATGTACACTACTGTTAGACCAGATATGAGTTGCACTGGTGTGACACTGTGCCCTGGCAGGCCCTGAAACGCACACGTGTGAAGGAAACTGACTGCTATTATTTCACAGTCAAAAAAGTGTTGTTTTTATTAAAATGTACACTACTGTTACACCAGATATGAGTTGCACTGGTGTGACACTGTGCCCTGGCAGGCCCTGAAACGCGCCCAGAATGTCCCCAAAGCCGGCCGAACCCGCCGCATCGGTAAACAAATGGAGGTCCGCATTAGAGACCTCCGGGGCCTGCCAGTATGACCTGCCATTATAGGAGGCCAAAAAGGAATCCCAGACGGCCAAGTCAGCCCGCAAGGGCCGTGTAAGCCGGATAAAATGCCGCGGATGAACAACCCCCGATGTTGCCGCCGCCAAGCGCCTATTAAAGATACGCCCCACTGGCAAGATCCGACAGGCAAAATTGAACTTCCCCAGCAAAGACTGCAGGCAGCGCAGCTAGATCTTACGCCGCCCCAGGGCCCGGGACACCGCAAGGCGCAGGTCCAAGACCTTATCTCATGGCAGACGACATTCCCCTGCCATTGAATCAATTTTGATGCCCAGAAAGCTCAGGCATGTGACCGGACCCACCGTCTTGCACTGAAACACCTCCCCGAGAACCCGCAGCAGGAGGGCACAGACGTGCGACTTGTCAGGGTATTTATATCGGCAGACATTTGTGCTATGATAGAAATACAAAGTGTATATTCTGAAGTCATTGCTAAACAGACCAGACTCCATTTTGTATCTTCAAGTTAACAAAGACACAAAATTCTATCTTTTCTCTAAAAACTGACTGCTTTGCCCAAGCTGAATGGAATGTGTATATAAGCAACAAAGAGATAAGACATTGAGAACGGGGGATGGACAGACTGTATAAATTCTATTCCCAGACTTAGGTGACAGAGGATTAAATAATTAAATTTTACTTTCCATACCAACAGATTCTCATTGTATTTTGAGTTCATCTATAGTGTTATAAGCTGTCATATTAGGAATTATAGCAGAATTTGCAGACGCATAGTCTGAAGAAATTCTCTTGATCTGACAAAAAAAAAATGAGTTATAGCCATCATAAAGATAACGTAAATGACGTCAAAAATAGCCACCAGGAAAAGTTAACTCTTTCCTGGATAGGTATGTCTAGTGGAACAAGGCTGCCCTCCTGAGTTCAAATACTAAAATGATTACCTAGAAGGCAACCACACCCCACATTTGTGATTGGCTATCACCTAAGGAATTTTTCCCTTTAAAAAGTTAAGACAAGGGAAGAGAGGGATGGAAGGGATTCGAAGATTCAAAGATTAAAGAGAGGCATTACAACACTCTGGGGATTCAGAGAGATCCAGGCAGAATCGGGTGACCAGAGTAACCAAGAAACTCTCACACTCCATGCAGAGAACCACTTAGCTACCTGAGGATATCTGATGAGAAAATATCTACATAACTGGTAAATATACAGGCATTTAATTAATTAATTTAAATTAATTAAAATTAATAGCATGATATATGACTGGATAAATCATGTTTGATTTCATATTTAGAAATCTTAATTATTAAAGAATATATATATGGTTATAGCATCCCATCTGCAGCTGGGATCAATATAATCATTAATGTATTTGTGTGATTAATATCACGTTAGCATATCATGACCATTTATCCAGCTGTATTGATTGGCTCTAAAATAAGATAAAATATCTGTTTAGACAAATTAATTAAAATATCAGCTTATAGAACATAGTAGGTTTTCTCATTGGATGCAAGGAAATGATTAAAGACTATGACTATTTAAATATTATTTTTTTTAAAAATTACACAAGAGTAGATCTTAAATCCCTAGAAGAGGTCTAGCCAGCATTGAAAGGGTTATTTCTAACTGCTAGCTAAGTTCTATTGCCCTACACTGCAGCTCAGTGTGAAACTCACATTCTTTCTCCCTGTAAAGCCTATCATAAATTGTCCTGACAGCTAAGTGCTGTAGAGGCGTTTATATTAACCAGGAAGTAAATGGCCTATTATATTGCATATATTGTTTTATACTGAATATTCATTGATTATTGCCATATTGTATTGCATATTGTTATACTCGAAATTCCATTGATTATTATCATGCATGTTACTCATCATTATTATTTAAATTGTTAAGAAATAAAAATTATCTATTTTTATAACAATTTGTGAATTAATTATATGGTTTACATTTTCACTTATAACGATAACGATTAGGGATCTGAGAATTGAAAATCGTGGGCAATTCTCATCTGTTTACATTATTATCCCATAAATATCCCCACAAATTGGAGGCACGCTGCTGAGATCGTTTAATTTGAAATTATATTCCATATACAATAATATTTGTGTAATTCATGCAATTAATCTTAATATAGAAAAGAGTTTTGTATTGAGATTAAATCACTGTATAAAATATGGCCAGCGATACATCTGTAACAGATAATACTGAAATAATTGAAGACTTAAGAAAACATGCTTTAATCAATATTCATACACATATGAAAAATGATTTAAGCTATGACGTTTGGTTAAAGAGCGTAGAATGGGATGCTAAACGGACGCTTATGACTGATGAACACATACTGAAACAACTTAAAGTAATTGCTGAACAAAAGAACATAGAGAAAAAGATGGGGTACATAATACAATCCTGGCCTTTCTTTATGACAGCACTTCTTAAGGCGTTAGATGAAAACAAGGTATTGAATACCAAACTGGAAACGTACAGTGAACAATTTGGCATTCAAGATGGGAAATACCAAGATTTACTTGCTGAGCATAAAACTCGTCAGGCTGATCATGAAAAAGAAATGACAGCTTTGATGGATAAATATGCACAGGAAATAAATCAGCTCAAAATGCAATTGGATAAATATGAAGAGGAGAGTCTGAAATCAGGCAGTGAGGTTGATAGCAAAAAGTTGCACAAAAATGAAAGAAAAGACTATCTATAAATCCCCTCCTTGTTATGATGTTCCCACACCAGACCAGGTTTTCATAAAACAGTCTGTAAGGAATGAGGTGAGTAATTCAGGAATATCACCTGTGAAACAGAATTCTCCATCTCCTGGCATTGCCAAACAACCTTGGCAATCTTGGGCAGAACAGTTTGAAAAAGCTGTCTTGGCCAAACTTGAGAGGGAGAGTCCAGTTCAAGATGATAGGAATGAAAACAGACATGGTTCTGTACACTGGCAGGATTCTGATGCTGATCAGAATTGTGACAGTGAACAAGAAGCTCAGAGTGATGGGAGTGAAAGTGATTGCACTGTCCACTCTGAAGGCCATGTGACTGATATGCCATCTGCACTGTTGTACGGGTCTAATTCCTCTTCAGCAGACAGATCGCATAGACGTTTACCCAAAAACAGAAACAGAAGTCGTAAATCAACGACGCCTGTTTATGAATCGCCAAAGGTTGTTAAGTTCCTTAGAGAGACTGTCCCACAATTTTCTAGAGGTTCAGGAAACATATCTGAACATCTGGAAAATTATGATAGAGCAATGAATTCATTGGGCATGTATGATGACATTCAAAAGAAATGGTTCATTACATGGACCTTTGATTCAATGTGCCGTGTTCATCTTGAAAGTCTTCAAGCTATGCAGTTAATGTCCTGGTCCAAGATGAAATATGAAATAATCATGGAATATGGTAAGTATAAAACCGTTGCTTCTGCAAAGAAGGCGCTTTATAACTTAAAGTGCCGTCCAGATCAAAGTCCCAGAGAATTTTTAGTAATTCTTAAGAATGCATACTCCGTGGCCCAAAGAAAACCCAGGTATGAAAGCACAGATTTCAAAGATCTATATTTTCATGCCATGCCGGTAAGTATACAAATGAATCTAGCAAGAGATTATGATTGTAAACTACCATTAGAATGGCTAGTCAGTCAGTGCATGAAATTGTATACCATACACCATGCACATGACGAAAATCAGCCAAAGGTTAAGAAACCTGGTGATAAAATGGTATCAGAGACTAAAATTCAGTTAGGTTTAGAAACCCAACAGAAAAAGAGGACCTATTCTGAGGTTTTGAAAACACCAAAGCCTCAGAAACAGGAAAACACCAGAAACAATTCTGCAAACTCCTCTGACAATAACTCTGAAAAATCCAATGCCAATGGGAATAAACGCCCCTGGGTTAATAAAAACCAAGGCAATTCCCAATGGAGAAGGAATCCTCAGGGAAATAGGAGATATGGAAACAGAAACAACCAATTTGCTTCCAATAACTCCCAGCAGTCTCAGCCATCCCAGCCAAATTCTAATGGGCAAAGACAAAACGGCAATGGGGGAAATAATTTGCGTCGTCAGGTTGGTCAATTGACAGACCAGATGGGCAAATTAATGGAGCAAATAACAAAGATTAACAAAGCCTTTGCTATCAATCCTTTTTTAGGGACAGCTCAAATTGCAGAGACACCTGTTCAATTGCAACAGCAACAACAAGTGCCGCAGCAAATATAGCTACAGTGACTAAACAGGATAGGTTGTCAATAGATGTAATGCCTAACCCTGTTTCCTTTCCAGGTACTAACAGCCAAATAAACAATAGTTGTGTTAGGAAACCTATTGCCTATTCCGTCACTTCACTTCCGGGTGAAGGAGGCGCAACGTGTTCCTCTGTTTTTTCATTTCAGCCAAAGGCTAAAATAGCCCCAGCAGTCACTAGTTTCCAGGATCCAGACCTGAAAGGGTTAACTGATGAGATGCCGACCACTAGTTCCCGCTTGACAGTTCAAGATATTCCTACAAAGGATGGGCCTGTGGGTAAGACTGAGCATTCCTCAGTACAGGTAGAAACTACTGCTGTGACCGGTAATGTATGGAAAACAAGTAATATGTTGACACATTCTAAATTCTTATGTGAATTAGAAGAACATGAAGGAAGGTACTACATGTCTGTAGAAATACAGGATTCGCTACCCCAGCCTTTCAAAGGGTTAATAGATACTGGTTCACAAGCCACGATCTTATCCAATACCTACTTCCAGCAGGTAATGGACTTAGCAACGGATAAGCCGAAGCTAAGACATTTCCCCAATGCTCTGTTGAGTGTTGGAGGAAATGCACTTCATGTTATTGGCAATACTTGGTTAAAGTTTAAAATAGGTAACAAAACCTTTAGACACCCGGTGATAGTGGTAGATCTCCCCTATAACCGAATGATTCTGGGTATAGACATACTCAGAAGACTTAACACAATTATTGACTGTGTAAATGGAATTGTATGGTCGCAAGCTAAGGTTCCTATAACCTATGAGAAATCACATGTACAATCTGATCGTAACTGCCATGTAATAGAGGAAAGACCTGACTCGATAGAGGTACATTTTAGGAATAGTCAGTCACCTGACGTGACTATCCTGCAGGTGAATGATGCAATCGCACCTGTAGATGAGCATTCCGTAAGAATTGCTCCAGAGAGGATCCAGAATGTCTCTCTGGAAGGTGATGTTTTAACCATTTCTCTCCACAGGGACTATGTTGAATCTGTAGATCTGGCAGGTCATGCTCAATTCCTTGCCAGAATTGAAAGGGTTAATAACAACTTATTCTTTCCTATTCAGATAAATGACTTAGGAAGAAGTAGGAATGCAAAGCTGGACTTAAAGAGTGAGAACAGCTATATTAGCAGAAGTCTGTTAAAGCAGATCGCTAATCCTAAAATGATCAGGTACGCTTCTTCACATGACAGGTGGATCCAGAACCTGGATGGCGAATCAGAGAGTCACAATGTGATAGCAAAATGTTTACTATCTATTTCCATCGGAAATAAGACAGTTAAACATCTATTCCTAGTGATAGACGAACCTCGCTATCAGGTTTACATTGGCAATGATGTCATACATCGCTTTGCCATACACCTGGATCTGATTAATTCCAACTTGTGGACAAGGTTAAAAGGTAATCCTTGTGGATACCTACACGAGGAAAACGCCCTGAAATCAGGACAAATACTCCCATATGCGGTAAGTATCCAAGTACCTGATGACATAACCATTCCACAAGGGACAAGTAATTTTCTTTTACCCCTACAGGTCAAGGAGGGTCAGAGATTAGAAAACTCTGATGCCCTAATCTGTTTATCCAACAGGATACAACGATTAGGGATGGTGGTAACACATACACCAATGGTAAGTATTGATAAGAATCCCACCTATATTATGGTCAACAATGTTACACCCAATAGTGTTACTTTACCAAAAGGAACATTATTAGGTCTAGCATTGGATGCTGAGTACTATACATTTGGTTTCCAAAACCAAATTATAGGCCTCATCCCTGAAGAATACTTAACTGAGGACGAAATTGTCGATCAAATATTCCATTCCGCCCCAGAAGGATTATTCACTATCCTATCTGTATATCCCTTCAACGTCGAAGACGGCTTGTGTAATATCGAAGAAGCGTCAATCACCTTCGATCATCCGCGCAATGAGCAGGAATCACAAGAGCATCACGACCAAAGAGAAAAGGTAAGTCAACACCGAACTGACCTAACTTCTAGGCTTGAAGAAGCTTATGAGATAGGCCAGCCTGAAATCTTTCCAGGATTTCAGGAAAGGCTAGAAGAGCAAATATCTTTAGCTGACGGTTGCTCCAACAATGCTGAGCGGCAACAGCTAAAGGAAATCCTTTTGGAATTCCAAGATATTTTTGCCAAAGATTCCTACGACTGTGGGTTAACTAACCTACACGTAGCCAGAATAGAAACTGATCCAAATTTACCACCTGTATTTATCAAACAATATAGACTCCCATTAGCGTCATACGATGGTCTACAAGACATCATTCAGAATTTAAAGGAAAGGGGCATTATACGTCCAGTGCACAGTTCGTATAATAATCCGATCTTGGGAATTCCGAAACCTAATGGACAATGGCGTTTATGCGCTGACTTACGACAGCTAAATAAACGCGTCTATATGTCTGGTTGGCCAGTGCCATACATAGACCAATGCTTGGTACAAATGCAGGGATCCAAAATATTCACTGCCATTGACTGTGCGCAGGGATATTGGACTGTACCAGTCCATAATGAAGACCAATACAAATTGGCCTTCACATTTGGAAAGCAGCAGTATACCTGGACCCGTATGCCTTTCGGTTACATAAACTCTGGTCATGAATTTGCTGTGTTCATGCATAAAGCTATGCCTGATGCACTCGAGAGAGGAACGTTATCATATGTCGACGATGTCTTGCTGAAAAGCACTTCCTTTGATAAGCATATCATAGAGATTAGACATGTTCTCACTCAGTTAAGAGAGGCAGGGATTAAACTGTCTTTACATAAGGCGCAATGGTGTCGCACCCATGTCAATTTCCTCGGACATGAGGTAACCTCTGAAGGATTAAATCCCCAGAGGAAGAAGGTTGAAGCCTTACTAAAGACTAAAACACCTTCAAACATCAGGGAATTAAGATCGTTCCTTGGTATGACTAATTACTCCCGTAAGTTTATAGATAACTATGCAGAAATAACGAAACCACTCTTACACCTGCTTAAAAAGGAAACTACCTGGAACTGGGGGGAGCCTCAGGACCTAGCGGTAAGTGAACTGAGGAGGAAGCTCACTCAGGCACCCTGTTTAGCATACCCAGAGGGGGGTAAACCCTTCTATCTGGAGACAGGATATACCGATTTAAGCATAAGTGCTGTACTGTATCAGAAGCAGGACAGCTTAAACAAAGTTATTGCATATGCTAGCAAGACTTTGTCACCTGTTGAAGTTAAATTCAACCCGTGTGAGAAGGCGTTATTGTCGACTGTCTGGGCACTACAAAATTTTCGTAGCTATATCCAAGGTGAGAAAATAATTGTAGAAACAGCTCACCAACCTCTACAGTATCTGCAGAGTGAAAGAATTAGAGACGGTAATCTCTCTAACAGTCGTATTACTGCATGGACTCTATCCTTACAGGGATGGCCGTTAGAAGTCCGTTATAAACATAATAAGAGAAGCCCAGTTGCCCAAGGTTTAGCAGAATTACATGACTGTACTGCTCCATCTCTGGATAATAATGACACCGGAGATGACTTCCTAGAAGAGCAATTGCTATCCCCTTATAAAGTTTATGACGAAGAATACTGTCGACCACTACCGTGGGTATACATTGATGGTTGTTCATATCACCACGTCGCTGGTGCTGAACGGAAGTTAGTTGCAGGTATCGGAATCGCCTGGATAGGTGATTATCCCAATGTATCTATAGGATACAGTATTGGTCCCAAAAGCAGTCAGATAGCCGAACTCTGTGCATTATATAAGACCATTCAAATGGCAATAGAATATAGTATCACAGAATTTGTTATCATAACTGATTCCAACTATGTTCGCAACAGTTTCGTTGAATATCTGCCTAGCTGGAAACGTAACCAAATGCTGAAAAGCAATAACAAACCTGTTAAACATGGGAAATTGTTTTGTAAAATCGATGAGTTGGTTAAGGAACATGGTTTAACCATATATTGGAAGAAAACCAAAGGCCATTCTAAGATAGAAGGTATTGACAAGGATGGTAATGACTTAGCCGATTCACTGGCAAAACAAGCAGCCATTGATGGTGAAACCCTAAATATTGATGATCTTATGGGTTCAATTCACGTTGAAGCCATAACTAGACGACAGGCTAGAGATAATGCCGACTTAAATGTCGTGCAATGGAGTCAAGAAGCTCCTAGTGAGGACCTGATTACCAGTCAGAAGAATGATCCTGTCATAGGCATATTCTATAAACATATAGAAGACCCTAATGTCAATCCCATCACAGATGAGGATTGCAAAGATAATGAAGATTTACAAATCTTGATGAGATATAAAGTCCAATTTAGTATCATGGATGGGTTGCTGGTCAGAACTTCTAAACATGGTATTCAACAATGGGTAGTCCCAACTGCATACCAAAGGTTAATGCTCCAACACGCACATGATGCACCTACATCTGGGCATCGTGGTGATAAGATCACATATGAGATCTTGCGTGATTATGCATATTGGCCACACATGTTAAGAGATGTTAAGACATACTGTCAGGGATGCTTGATTTGTCCGCAATATCAACCCCATGGTCCAACCCATCGTGCACCACTTCAGAAGAGGGGGGTGTCATTACCCTGGTCTGATATTCAAATTGACTTTATAGGTCCTGTAACAAGATCTTCAAGAGGTAACAAATACATGTTAACCGTTACATGTATGTACACAAAGTGGATAGAATGTTTGCCTTGTAAAGAGAACACGAGTACCGTGTGCGCCACTTTGTTGATTAACCATGTCTTTTCCAGGTTCGGTCTGCCTCAAAGAATTGAGTCAGACAGAGGTAGTCATTTTACCAGTGAAGTAATGGCTAAGATGTGGAATATTCTAGGTGTTAAACGAAAGCTACATATTGCATACCGCGCTGCGTCTAGCGGGGGGGTAGAGCGATATAACCAGTCTATCGTTAATATTCTGAAAAAGTACGTTAAGGAGTCTGGTAAAGACTGGGACATTAAATTGCCCCTAGTTTTAATGGCGATTAGAGCTACACCTAGCACTGCTACCAAATTGTCACCTTTTGAATTGATGACAGGAAGAAAGATGGTTTTACCACAGCATTTATTATATCGTACTTCGGATCATAATTTGATCAATGCTGCCACTACGCATCAGTATATCGAAGATTTGCGCAAGCATTTACAGCATGCGTTTGCTTTTGCCCAAAAGAATCTAGAAAAAGCAGCAACAGGGGTTAAGACCTATTACGATTTAAAAACCACGAAAAAGGAATATGAAATAACAGATCAAGTCTATCTGTATAATTTTGCGCGAAATCAAGTCAAGGAAAATAAATTTTTACCTTCTTGGAAAGGGCCATATGTCATCATTGACAAAATTTCCCCAGTAGCGTACAAAATAAAAATTCCTAAGGATGGCGATTTTATTGAAAAGTGGGTTCACATTAACCAGTTGCGTGCTTGTCATCCTAAATCTCAATTAAGGATTATAGGTGTGGATTCTGATGCAGAAGGGTGAACGACTAACCTGGATGAATGCTTGATTCACGTGGTATCGTATGATGTGAAATGTTGTGATGTGCCATGATCTCATATACGTTCATGTCATTAACCATTTCCTTGCCATCCAATAACTAAATTTCTAAGCAGGTTACTAGCTTGTTTAACTGCTATAGGCATATTGCTGAGGAGTCAGTAATAAATGTAGTGAGGGATGCAGTTATAAAAATAGAATTAGAAAGAATACATATGTTGATGAATCGTAATAATGTGTTGTCCTAGGCCAAGTGATGTCATACTGTTATAAGTTTGTATACTTAACAAACCTTGAATCATTAGTAGATAAGTCTGAAACGAGTTCCTGATCCGTGACTGTCGAAAGATGTCCAAGAAGGATGTAGCGTGTTTCTGGATCGTACTGCTCCTGTGCCAAGAGCTACGGACCAACCCGATCGCAGAGATGGGACCATCTTCCGGCATCCTGATTCAAGAGACACCAGGGTTCATCTTAACAGAGAAGAGGATCCTTACCCAACGTGTGTTCGTCAGCTTGGACCCCAAGATTTCCATCGAGAAGGCGTACAACATTTCATCGATGCAACTTCCTGAGTTACAGACTTGGTACAAGATGCACCTCCAAAGAGCACAGGACCGTGTGCGAAACATCTTGGAGCAAGCCCGGAAACCATTTGTATCCAGTTCTATTTCGATGAGCAACCGACCCAAAAGGTTCCTCACCGCTATAATTGTTGCATTAGTTTGTGCCACTGTTGGTGCAGTTGTCGCAACTGGAATGTCTGCAGCCAACTCTATTACTGTCCAAAAGCTGGATATGGAAATCTATGCGCTAAAGCAACACATTAACGATATTCATCAGGTGATAAAAGAGCAAAGAACACTTCTCCAAGACGTGTTAACTATTGTGGAAGACACAGTTGTTACAACAAATTTGCATTCGGAGTTAATTGCCAAATCCACTGAGTTGCACCAAAGTCATGACTTATTTAAGCGTGAACTTCTATTTCTGCATGACCTGATATTGTTCCACACACTTGCTTTTCTCGACGAAGTGCAAACTGGAATGACCGAATTGGCAGGGGGACGCATACCTCTGTATTTTGTATCCAAAGATATTGTTCATGCGATGCTTGCCAATGTGGATGGAGAAACAATTGAGCCTATGCAATTAAATCTGGCCTTTGAGATGGGGAGCGCTATACCTCTCTTAATTGACCCGGAACGTATGTAGATTTGCTTTTTATTGGCCATACCATATGTAACTCCCAAAAACATTTTTCAAATGAAAACAATTTACAACGTTGGTACATGGAAGGAAAATATCCATGTAAAAGTCCAAACCCCAGATGTTTTGGCTTTTCAACCGTGGATACCAGATTGGTATTCAATACCCATTTTGAATGACTGTGAGAAATTCAAAGACAATAATTTCCAATGTGATGGAAAACCTTTTGTGTACGATTCTACCAATGCTTTGTGTGGGATCGAGTACCTTAAACATGGCTCTGAAACATGTCAAGTGACTATGTCAAAAACCGACAGTAATGCGTTAGTACATGCTATCTTAGTAAAAGATAAATGGTTGGTAAGCACGTGTCTTAAAAACATGAGTGTTTTTCGCAGGGACCAGGTGACTAATAAAGTAATTGCCTTACCAGCACCTGTATCACTGATCAAGGTACCCCACGACTCTCGTATCACCATCGGTGACGTTACGCTATACCCAGTGTACACTGACGTCCTCGAAAGTGCTATTGAGATGGTGGATCCCTTCCAGAATCTAGATATCCCTCTAGATCCTAATCTAAAGTTCTTGCTGGACCATAAGCCCAACCACACTATCCAAATGTCAATCAAGAAAGATAACATTTCTGTGGACACATTTAAATACTCTGAGTTAGATACTGACCTTATTGATCGTGTTGACTGGTTCATCCATGTTAAGATTGTTATTGGGTGTGTTATGATAATGATGTTACTATGGTTGATTGTACTAAGCATAAAGTTCAAAACACTTACAGGTACAAATATACACAAACATGTTCATCCCACGCATGAGCCTATGTTAGAAATGATGTGATTGCACAATATGTCTTGTGACTTCCATAGTGCCTACTCATAAGCTAAATTACTTGGCTATGACAGGCACTAAAGGGGGGTTATGTCAGGGTATTTATATCGGCAGACATTTGTGCTATGATAGAAATACAAAGTGTATATTCTGAAGTCATTGCTAAACAGACCAGACTCCATTTTGTATCTTCAAGTTAACAAAGACACAAAATTCTATCTTTTCTCTAAAAACTGACTGCTTTGCCCAAGCTGAATGGAATGTGTATATAAGCAACAAAGAGATAAGACATTGAGAACGGGGGATGGACAGACTGTATAAATTCTATTCCCAGACTTAGGTGACAGAGGATTAAATAATTAAATTTTACTTTCCATACCAACAGATTCTCATTGTATTTTGAGTTCATCTATAGTGTTATAAGCTGTCATATTAGGAATTATAGCAGAATTTGCAGACGCATAGTCTGAAGAAATTCTCTTGATCTGACAAAAAAAAAATGAGTTATAGCCATCATAAAGATAACGTAAATGACGTCAAAAATAGCCACCAGGAAAAGTTAACTCTTTCCTGGATAGGTATGTCTAGTGGAACAAGGCTGCCCTCCTGAGTTCAAATACTAAAATGATTACCTAGAAGGCAACCACACCCCACATTTGTGATTGGCTATCACCTAAGGAATTTTTCCCTTTAAAAAGTTAAGACAAGGGAAGAGAGGGATGGAAGGGATTCGAAGATTCAAAGATTAAAGAGAGGCATTACAACACTCTGGGGATTCAGAGAGATCCAGGCAGAATCGGGTGACCAGAGTAACCAAGAAACTCTCACACTCCATGCAGAGAACCACTTAGCTACCTGAGGATATCTGATGAGAAAATATCTACATAACTGGTAAATATACAGGCATTTAATTAATTAATTTAAATTAATTAAAATTAATAGCATGATATATGACTGGATAAATCATGTTTGATTTCATATTTAGAAATCTTAATTATTAAAGAATATATATATGGTTATAGCATCCCATCTGCAGCTGGGATCAATATAATCATTAATGTATTTGTGTGATTAATATCACGTTAGCATATCATGACCATTTATCCAGCTGTATTGATTGGCTCTAAAATAAGATAAAATATCTGTTTAGACAAATTAATTAAAATATCAGCTTATAGAACATAGTAGGTTTTCTCATTGGATGCAAGGAAATGATTAAAGACTATGACTATTTAAATATTATTTTTTTTAAAAATTACACAAGAGTAGATCTTAAATCCCTAGAAGAGGTCTAGCCAGCATTGAAAGGGTTATTTCTAACTGCTAGCTAAGTTCTATTGCCCTACACTGCAGCTCAGTGTGAAACTCACATTCTTTCTCCCTGTAAAGCCTATCATAAATTGTCCTGACAGCTAAGTGCTGTAGAGGCGTTTATATTAACCAGGAAGTAAATGGCCTATTATATTGCATATATTGTTTTATACTGAATATTCATTGATTATTGCCATATTGTATTGCATATTGTTATACTCGAAATTCCATTGATTATTATCATGCATGTTACTCATCATTATTATTTAAATTGTTAAGAAATAAAAATTATCTATTTTTATAACAATTTGTGAATTAATTATATGGTTTACATTTTCACTTATAACGATAACGATTAGGGATCTGAGAATTGAAAATCGTGGGCAATTCTCATCTGTTTACATTATTATCCCATAAATATCCCCACAGACTCCGCCGGACCTACGCACAGGAAATCATCCAGGTAGTGCAGGAGGGAAGCGACCCCCGCTTCCCTCTGCACCACCCATTCCAGAAAAGTGCTAAAGCACTCAAAATAAAAACAGGACAGTGAGCAACCCATGGGGAGGCACATGTCCACAAAAAAACTGGCCCTCAAAGGCACACCCCAAAAGATGATGGCACTCCGGATGCACCATGCGAACCGCGGCATCAAAGGATGCGTAGGAAACCCTGCCAAGTTCCGCGGAAATGTCATTGTTACGGTTACCCTTAGGCTTGCTGAGAGCTGGACCGTTTAGTCGTCTGGATTCCTAGTTGCTGAAGAGGGGAGAGCTGATTTCCATAGTATTCCATACGAGTCCTGTAAGTGTAGAATCATCCCACTAGCTATAGCATAACTAGGATACCTTTCTGCCCACAAAACGAGTCAAAGCAGCGATTTGAGGGTCAAGTAAGAACTGAGGTCTGGAACACCCAGCCTGCTTTTTATTACAGTCAGGTACACACAGACCCCTCCCAGGGGGAGGTATAAAATAACCAATAACAGCATAGTACAGCCCCCTGATGCCCTCCCCTCTGCTTGGGAGATAATTGAGTTTCCTACTGTATCTACTCAATTATCTCCAAGCTAAAACTTATACATTTTTATAACTTTCTTATTTTACCTAGCACATTAATAAAACTTGTATTGTTGTGAACAACATACAGTGGGGAATAACATACTCAAATTTCGTGCGAATCCGTCCAGTAGTTCAAAAGATATTAAAAAGTCCTTTTTGGACCGACCGCACGCCTGTTTGCAAGTCCAGAACCAGTTCCACAGATTCAGGCTGTGTGGTCGGTTGATGTTCGGCCGGGAAATCGGTAAAGTTCCATCCGAAACCGGTGTTCGAATATTCGAACGTACCCCGGCTCGTGTCGAAGTGTTGGAGAAGACACTGGTTACCGATGACCGCATTTGACTGCATTAAAATGGCCGCCGCCACGTGTTCGACTGTAATGGCGGCCGCTTCGACTACCTCAGGGACTTCGACGGCTTCGGCACTTCGGCGGTATTCGAAGTGCCAGTTCAAATATTGCAATGCTGTTCCCAAGTAATTTAAAGGTACATAATTAGAACTAGTGTTTCTGTAACAGTCATCATTCACCGAACCCCCTCGAGGGTACGACAAATGGTTAATCAAACGATACTTCCCGGGATCCTTCTTAGGCACCACACCCAACGGAGAAACCCGCAAATTAGCCATCGGTGGGGTGGAGAACGGGCCGGCAATCCGACCCAAGGAGACCTCCTTATCCAATTTTTCCCGCACCACCTGAGGAAAAGCATGGACTTGAGGTTCCGTACAGAGAGCAGCGGAGGGCGTTAAGAGAAAGGGATCCAAAACCCCTGCTCAAACCCATCCACCAGGATCCGCGCCGCAGCCCGATTCCTATAAAGGTCGAGCCACCGGCGCATCGCATTTACGAGGACCGTTGTCGTCGTCGTCGCCCTTAGCCCCCATGTCCCCTTTCTCCCCCCTTTTGCCCCGCTTGAAACAGCGGGAGGCAGGATGGGCGCCACCGCAGCCGGAGCACTCGTGCTTAAACAGGCACGAGGACCCCCACTTACAGAGACTTTCGTTAAATTTCCAACAACAGCTGGACCTCTGACCGGAGGCCGGTGAGGAGGAGGATGTGCCCCCACCAGCCCCCCCGAGAAAGGATGAAAATGCGCCCTGTTGAGGGGCAGGATGAGTCATGATGGAAAGCCAGAGGCCGATATCCAACTGATCCCACGACAGCGAGGGACACACTGCCAGCCGCTGTCGAAACTGCTCGTCGTACCTCCACCAACCCAGCCCCCCATTGGTGCGACAAGCGGTCCAGATCGTGTCCTAATAACAGAACAGCACGGAACACTTCTGGGGAGACTTCTCCCCCACCACGCTGGCCAAGATGGAGAACACCCGAATCCAGTTCCCAAAGGTCTAGGGAATTTTGCGAAAACGGTACTTCTCCCTATCCTTTTCTGACTCCTTACTGTCCTTGTCCGCCACGGGAGGAGCTTCCTCCAGCGGCAGGAGAGAAAATATCTCCACAAATTCCTCTTTCCAAATCTTCTCCTTAGTCTCCTGCTTCAAGTGCAAGCCCAGAGGGCCAGACCAGCACATGTAAGCAGCACCCCGCGCCACGTCCGAGACCCCCCCTTTGAGAAAGCATCGCCCGAGGCAGAACCAACACTGTCCACCGCAGGTGCCGGGGAACCATACTGCCACCCATCCCGGGCAGGGGCCCAGGAGCAGGAGAAGACTGAACATAAGAAGGGAGCAGGGCAGGGGACCACGCTGACCGGAGTTGACCATTTTTAGAATTGACCCCACTAACCGCCATCCCCCTCTCCCACTGATCCAAAAAACCCCAAAGACCTAAGAGGAACCCTCCCAGCCCGGGACCCGCAGCGTCAGAAGTGGAAGGAAAAAGGTACTGACCGGTCGCAGTCTGGCGATCCAAGCCCGGCACGGCACTTCCAGAAGGCTGAGGCAAAGAAACAGCAGTTCCAGCATCCACAGAAGACATCAGCTGTGTTCCAGGCGCCACCTACTGGATGGGTCCATGAACTGCAGCAGTGTCCGGAGAAGAGAGCAGCAGAGAAGAAGTGAGCCCACGCCCCAGAGGGGGGAGGGAGCACAGGCAAGGCAGGGGGGGGGGGGCAGAGGGGATGCAGACAGGGAGGGATGGGGACCAGAAGGGGGGGAAGAAAAGACTGGAGGGGAAAAAAGGAGGGGAGAGGGGCGGCAGGCCCACCAGAGGGGGGGAGGGAGGAAGCAGAAACCGGGCAGGAGGAGGGGGGACCAGGGGGCCCACGAAAGGGCAAGCTGGGCCCCCTGGAAGGAGAAACTGAATGGGCAGGGGAAAGAGGGGAGACAGAGCCCTGGGAACCAGCCTCACTGGCAGAGGAGGCTCCCGACGTGCAAGGGGTCCCCCCCCGACCACCAATGGCGGTACCAAGGTACCCCGCATGGCCCGCAAGGGCCTACTCACCGCCCTACCTTCCCGACGTGTGGAGGGAGACCCACTTGTATACAGAGCGACATGTTAATTATCAGTGTATAGATACTCAGTATTATTATGCAGAGCGACGTTTATTATCAGCGTATAGATACTCAGTATTATTATACAGAGCGACATGTTTATTATCAGCGTATAGATACTCAGTATTATTATACAGAGCGACATGTTTATTATCAGTGTATAGATACTCAGTATTATTATACAGAGCGACATGTTTATTATCAGCGTATAGATACTCTGTATTATTATACAGAGCGACATGTTTATTATCAGCGTATAGATACTCCGTATTATTATACAGAGCGACATGTTTATTATCAGCGTATAGATACTCAGTATTATTATACAGAGCGACATGTTTATTATCAGCATATAGATACTCAGTATTATTATGCAGAGCGACGTTTATTATCAGCGTATAGATACTCAGTATTATTATACAGAGCGAAATGTTTATTATCAGCGTATAGATAGTATTATTATACAGAGCGACATGTTTATTATCAGCGCATAGATACTCAGTATTATTATACATAGCGACATGTTTATTATCAGCGTATAGATACTCAGTATTATTATACAGAGCGACATGTTTATTATCAGTGTATAGATACTCAGTATTATTATACAGAGCGACATGTTTATTATCAGTGTATAGATACTCAGTATTATTATACAGAGCGACATGTTTATTATCAGCGTATAGATACTCTGTATTATTATACAAAGCGACATGTTTATTATCAGCGTATAGATACTCGGAATTATTATACAGAGCAACATGTTTATTATCAGCGTATAGATACTCAGTATTATTATACAGAGCGACATGTTTATTATCAGTGTATAGATACTCAGGATTATTATACAGAGCAACGTGTTTATTATCAGTGTATAGATACTCAGTATTATTATACAGAGCGACATGTTTATTATCAGTGTATGGATACTTAGTATTATTATACAGAGCGACATGTTTATTATCAGCGTATAGATACTCAGTATTATTATACAGAGCGACATGTTTATTATCAGTGTATAGATACTCTGCATTATTATACAGAGCGACATGTTTATTGTCAGTGTATAGATACTCAGTATTATTATACAGAGTGACATGTTTATTATCAGAGTATAGATACTAAGTATTATTATACAGAGCGACATGTTTATTATCAGCGTATAGATACTCAGCATCATTATACAGAGCGACATGTTTATTATCAGCGCATAGATACTCAGTATCATTATACAGAGCGAAATGTTTATTATCAGCGCATAGATACTCATGATTATTATACAGAGCGACATGTTTATTATCAGCGTATAGATAGTATTATTATACATAGCGACATGTTTATTATCAGCGCATAGATACTCAGTATTATTATACATAGCGACATGTTTATTATCAGTGTATAGATACTCAGTATTATTATACAGAGCGACATGTTTATAATCAGCGTATAGATAGTATTATTATACAGAGCGACATGTTTATTATCAGCGTATAGATACTCCGTATTATTATACAGAGCGGCGGCATGTTTATTATCAGCGTATAGATACTCAGTATTATTATACAGAGTGACATGTTTATTATCAGCGTATAGATACTCAGTATTATTATACAGAGCGACATGTTCATTATCCGCGTTAAGATACTCAGTATTATTATACAGAGCGACATGTTTATTATCAGTTTATAGATACTCAGTATAATTATACAGAGTGACATGTTTATTATCAGTTTATAGATACTCGGTATTATTTTACAGAGCGACATGTTTATTATCAGCGTATAGATACTCCGTATTATTATACAGAGCGACATGTTTATTATCAGCGTATAGATACTCAGTATTATTATACAGAGCGACATGTTTATTATCAGCGTATAGATACTCAGTATTATTATGCAGAGCGACGTTTATTATCAGCGTATAGATACTCAGTATTATTATACAGAGCGAAATGTTTATTATCAGCGTATAGATAGTATTATTATACAGAGCGACATGTTTATTATCAGCGCATAGATACTCAGTATTATTATACATAGCGACATGTTTATTATCAGCGTATAGATACTCAGTATTATTATACAGAGCGACATGTTTATTATCAGTGTATAGATACTCAGTATTATTATACAGAGCGACATGTTTATTATCAGTGTATAGATACTCAGTATTATTATACAGAGCGACATGTTTATTATCAGCGTATAGATACTCTGTATTATTATACAAAGCGACATGTTTATTATCAGCGTATAGATACTCGGAATTATTATACAGAGCAACATGTTTATTATCAGCGTATAGATACTCAGTATTATTATACAGAGCGACATGTTTATTATCAGTGTATAGATACTCAGGATTATTATACAGAGCAACGTGTTTATTATCAGTGTATAGATACTCAGTATTATTATACAGAGCGACATGTTTATTATCAGTGTATGGATACTTAGTATTATTATACAGAGCGACATGTTTATTATCAGCGTATAGATACTCAGTATTATTATACAGAGCGACATGTTTATTATCAGTGTATAGATACTCTGTATTATTATACAGAGCGACATGTTTATTATCAGTGTATAGATACTCAGTATTATTATACAGAGCGACATGTTTATTATCAGCGTATAGATACTCAGTATTATTATACAGAGCGACATGTTTATTATCAGTGTATAGATACTCTGCATTATTATACAGAGCGACATGTTTATTATCAGTGTATAGATACTCAGTATTATTATACAGAGTGACATGTTTATTATCAGCGTATAGATACTCAGTATTATTATACATAGCGACATGTTTATTATCAGAGTATAGATACTAAGTATTATTATACAGAGCGACATGTTTATTATCAGTGTATGGATACTTAGTATTATTATACAGAGCGACATGTTTATTATCAGCGTATAGATACTCAGTATTATTATACAGAGCGACATGTTTATTATCAGTGTATAGATACTCAGTATTATTATACAGAGCGACATGTTTATTATCAGCGTATAGATACTCAGTATTATTATACAGAGCGACATGTTTATTATCAGTGTATAGATACTCTGTATTATTATACAGAGCGACATGTTTATTATCAGTGTATAGATACTCAGTATTATTATACAGAGCGACATGTTTATTATCAGCGTATAGATACTCAGTATTATTATACAGAGCGACATGTTTATTATCAGTGTATAGATACTCTGCATTATTATACAGAGCGACATGTTTATTATCAGTGTATAGATACTCAGTATTATTATACAGAGTGACATGTTTATTATCAGCGTATAGATACTCAGTATTATTATACATAGCGACATGTTTATTATCAGAGTATAGATACTAAGTATTATTATACAGAGCGACATGTTTATTATCAGCGTATAGATACTCCGTATTATTATACAGAGCGGCGGCATGTTTATTATCAGCGCATAGATACTCAGGATTATTATACAGAGCGACATGTTTATTATCAGCGTATAGATAGTATTATTATACATAGCGACATGTTTATTATCAGCGCATAGATACTCAGTATTATTATACATAGCGACATGTTTATTATCAGCGTATAGATACTCAGTATTATTATACAGAGCGACATGTTTATAATCAGCGTATAGATAGTATTATTATACAGAGCGACATGTTTATTATCAGCGTATAGATACTCCGTATTATTATACAGAGCGGCGGCATGTTTATTATCAGCGTATAGATACTCAGTATTATTATACAGAGTGACATGTTTATTATCAGCGTATAGATACTCAGTATTATTATACAGAGCGACATGTTCATTATCCGCGTTAAGATACTCAGTATTATTATACAGAGCGACATGTTTATTATCAGTTTATAGATACTCAGTATAATTATACAGAGTGACATGTTTATTATCAGTTTATAGATACTCGGTATTATTTTACAGAGCGACATGTTTATTATCAGCGTATAGATACTCCGTATTATTATACAGAGCGACATGTTTATTATCAGCGTATAGATACTCAGTATTATTATACAGAGCGACATGTTTATTATCAGCGTATAGATACTCCGTATTATTATACAGAGCGACATGTTTATTATCAGCGTATAGATACTCCGTATTATTATACAGAGCGGCGGCATGTTTATTATCAGCGTATAGATACTCAGTATTATTATACAGAGTGACATGTTTATTATCAGCGTATAGATACTCAGTATTATTATGCAGAGCGACGTTTATTATCAGCGTATAGATACTCAGTATTATTATACAGAGCGAAATGTTTATTATCAGCGTATAGATAGTATTATTATACAGAGCGACATGTTTATTATCAGCGCATAGATACTCAGTATTATTATACATAGCGACATGTTTATTATCAGCGTATAGATACTCAGTATTATTATACAGAGCGACATGTTTATTATCAGTGTATAGATACTCAGTATTATTATACAGAGCGACATGTTTATTATCAGTGTATAGATACTCAGTATTATTATACAGAGCGACATGTTTATTATCAGCGTATAGATACTCTGTATTATTATACAAAGCGACATGTTTATTATCAGCGTATAGATACTCGGAATTATTATACAGAGCAACATGTTTATTATCAGCGTATAGATACTCAGTATTATTATACAGAGCGACATGTTTATTATCAGTGTATAGATACTCAGGATTATTATACAGAGCAACGTGTTTATTATATGTGTATAGATACTCAGTATTATTATACAGAGCGACATGTTTATTATCAGTGTATGGATACTTAGTATTATTATACAGAGCGACATGTTTATTATCAGCGTATAGATACTCAGTATTATTATACAGAGTGACATGTTTATTATCAGCGTATAGATACTCAGTATTATTATACAGAGCGACATGTTCATTATCCGCGTTAAGATACTCAGTATTATTATACAGAGCGACATGTTTATTATCAGTTTATAGATACTCAGTATAATTATACAGAGTGACATGTTTATTATCAGTTTATAGATACTCGGTATTATTTTACAGAGCGACATGTTTATTATCAGCGTATAGATACTCCGTATTATTATACAGAGCGACATGTTTATTATCAGCGTATAGATACTCAGTATTATTATACAGAGCGACATGTTTATTATCAGCGTATAGATACTCAGTATTATTATACAGAGCGACATGTTTATTATCAGCGTATAGATACTCGGTATTATTATACAGAGCGACATGTTTATTATCACTGTATAGATACTCAGTATTATTATTCAGAGCGACATGTTTATTATCAGCGTATAGATACTCAGGATTATTATACAGAGCGACATGCTTATTATCAGCGTATAGATACTCAGTATCATTATACAGAGCGACATGTTTATTATCAGCGCATAGATACTCAGTATCATTATACAGAGCGACATGTTTATTATCAGCGCATAGATACTCAGGATTATTATACAGAGCGACATGTTTATTATCAGCGTATAGATAGTATTATTATACATAGCGACATGTTTATTATCAGCGCATAGATACTCAGTATTATTATACATAGCGACATGTTTATTATCAGCGTATAGATACTCAGTATTATTATACAGAGCGACATGTTTATAATCAGCGTATAGATAGTATTATTATACAGAGCGACATGTTTATTATCAGCGTATAGATACTCCGTATTATTATACAGAGCGGCGGCATGTTTATTATCAGCGTATAGATACTCAGTATTATTATACAGAGTGACATGTTTATTATCAGCGTATAGATACTCAGTATTATTATACAGAGCGACATGTTCATTATCCGCGTTAAGATACTCAGTATTATTATACAGAGCGGCGGCATGTTTATTATCAGCGTATAGATACTCAGTATTATTATACATAGCGACATGTTTATTATCAGCGTATAGATACTCAGTATTATTATACAGAGCGACATGTTTATTATCAGTGTATAGATACTCAGTATTATTATACAGAGTGACATGTTTATTATCAGCGTATAGATACTCAGTATTATTATACAGAGCGACATGTTCATTATCCGCGTTAAGATACTCAGTATTATTATACAGAGCGACATGTTTATTATCAGTTTATAGATACTCAGTATAATTATACAGAGTGACATGTTTATTATCAGTTTATAGATACTCGGTATTATTTTACAGAGCGACATGTTTATTATCAGCGTATAGATACTCAGTATTATTATACAGAGCGACATGTTTATTATCAGTGTATAGATACTCTGCATTATTATACAGAGCGACATGTTTATTATCAGTGTATAGATACTCAGTATTATTATACAGAGTGACATGTTTATTATCAGCGTATAGATACTCAGTATTATTATACATAGCGACATGTTTATTATCAGAGTATAGATACTAAGTATTATTATACAGAGCGACATGTTTATTATCAGCGTATAGATACTCCGTATTATTATACAGAGCGGCGGCATGTTTATTATCAGCGCATAGATACTCAGGATTATTATACAGAGCGACATGTTTATTATCAGCGTATAGATAGTATTATTATACATAGCGACATGTTTATTATCAGCGCATAGATACTCAGTATTATTATACAGAGCGACATGTTTATTATCAGCGTATAGATACTCAGTATTATTATACAGAGCGACATGTTTATAATCAGCGTATAGATAGTATTATTATACAGAGCGACATGTTTATTATCAGCGTATAGATACTCCGTATTATTATACAGAGCGGCGGCATGTTTATTATCAGCGTATAGATACTCAGTATTATTATACAGAGTGACATGTTTATTATCAGCGTATAGATACTCAGTATTATTATACAGAGCGACATGTTCATTATCCGCGTTAAGATACTCAGTATTATTATACAGAGCGACATGTTTATTATCAGTTTATAGATACTCAGTATAATTATACAGAGTGACATGTTTATTATCAGTTTATAGATACTCGGTATTATTTTACAGAGCGGCATGTTTATTATCAGCGTATAGATACTCCGTATTATTATACAGAGCGACATGTTTATTATCAGCGTATAGATACTCAGTATTATTATACAGAGCGACATGTTTATTATCAGCGTATAGATACTCAGTATTATTATGCAGAGCGACGTTTATTATCAGCGTATAGATACTCAGTATTATTATACAGAGCGAAATGTTTATTATCAGCGTATAGATAGTATTATTATACAGAGCGACATGTTTATTATCAGCGCATAGATACTCAGTATTATTATACATAGCGACATGTTTATTATCAGCGTATAGATACTCAGTATTATTATACAGAGCGACATGTTTATTATCAGTGTATAGATACTCAGTATTATTATACAGAGCGACATGTTTATTATCAGTGTATAGATACTCAGTATTATTATACAGAGCGACATGTTTATTATCAGCGTATAGATACTCTGTATTATTATACAAAGCGACATGTTTATTATCAGCGTATAGATACTCGGAATTATTATACAGAGCAACATGTTTATTATCAGCGTATAGATACTCAGTATTATTATACAGAGCGACATGTTTATTATCAGTGTATAGATACTCAGGATTATTATACAGAGCAACGTGTTTATTATCAGTGTATAGATACTCAGTATTATTATACAGAGCGACATGTTTATTATCAGTGTATGGATACTTAGTATTATTATACAGAGCGACATGTTTATTATCAGCGTATAGATACTCAGTATTATTATACAGAGCGACATGTTTATTATCAGTGTATAGATACTCTGCATTATTATACAGAGCGACATGTTTATTATCAGTGTATAGATACTCAGTATTATTATACAGAGTGACATGTTTATTATCAGCGTATAGATACTCAGTATTATTATACATAGCGACATGTTTATTATCAGCGTATAGATACTCCGTATTATTATACAGAGCGGCGGCATGTTTATTATCAGCGTATAGATACTCAGTATTATTATACAGAGTGACATGTTTATTATCAGCGTATAGATACTCAGTATTATTATACAGAGCGACATGTTCATTATCCGCGTTAAGATACTCAGTATTATTATACAGAGCGACATGTTTATTATCAGTTCATAGATACTCAGTATAATTATACAGAGTGACATGTTTATTATCAGTTTATAGATACTCTGTATTATTTTACAGAGCGACATGTTTATTATCAGCGTATAGATACTCCGTATTATTATACAGAGCGACATGTTTATTATCAGCGTATAGATACTCAGTATTATTATACAGAGCGACATGTTTATTATCAGCGTATAGATATTCAGTATTATTATACAGAGCGACATGTTTATTATCAGCGTATAGATACTCGGTATTATTATACAGAGCGACATGTTTATTATCACTGTATAGATACTCAGTATTATTATTCAGAGCGACATGTTTATTATCAGCGTATAGATACTCAGGATTATTATACAGAGCGACATGCTTATTATCAGCGTATAGATACTCAGTATCATTATACTGATGTGGGATTATTTAAAAAACCTTATTGTATTTGTATTCAATTATTGCACTAACTCCATTTTAACTTTATACTGTGACAATCCTCCATTTTGTCCCCCTAACCTGACTTCTTCAATCCTCCATTTTGTCCTCATAACCTAACTTGTTCATTTTAAAATCACCTTACATGACAGAATTTCCCAGCACATCTAATACAATAGAACAAAGACTGTATTTTCTATAAAGATATGATTAACACAGGAATTGCTGACTTTTCCTTAGATTTGCAACAAAGTATAATTTGAAGGCCATGCGAACACAGTAGTAATGAAATGTTCTATTCATAAGAGACCTTGCACCTGGCCACGAGGCCTGAGATCACCGACCGTGTAAAATGACGCTCAAGACCCCTTGTCCCCCACCCGTGTCCAGAACAATCCCACCTCTTGGTGGGTGGACACGGGATTAACCACTTAGTCTTTTGAGCCAATTAATAATATTGATAGGTGGACACTAATCCCGACACTTGACAATTAATCCAATTAATGATGTTTATTTACTGATATTCTAATAAGCAATGATGACGTAAAATGTCTCTTAAAAGGACCTGCGTGTCCGCTTTTTAATCACTTGCCAATAAATTTTCTCGAAGTTATTTTAACCTGAACCTTGTGTGTCAGACTTAATTACTTCAGCGTATATACGCAATTTATTTTATTGATTTGGACAGGAACAGATAGACATTTAAACATTTTGGTTTACTGCAAAAAGTACCATAACAACTTGGCTGCCCAACGTGGGGCATCGGGCTATGTCCGGCCGGTGAGCCGTCCTAAGGAAGACAAGGGTGGACGGAGGAATCCAGGGGGAAGGAAGGGAGATTGATCACCTCCAAATACACGGTAGAGACTTCTGCAGAGCCTCCGGTATGTTCCGGCCCCTTTGATTGACCCGTCCACGTGTCTGTGACTGCTTCCCGGGAGGACATCAAAGACAGGTAATATCTTGCCCGGTGTCTCGTTACTCATTTGTTTACCTGCATTTTAGTCTATCTGTTGCCTGGGTATGTTTGAATTGTGTTTGAATTGTTTGCCTGTTTCCCCATTTTGAGATAAAGGGGGGGTGGACCTGCAGGGGATTTGCCTGGGGTTCTGTCTTGCTTGTTTTCCCCTTTTTGGGATAAAGGGGGGTGGACCTGAGGGGATTTGCCTGGGTCTTCTGTTTTGTCTGTTTATCTGTTTGTATTTTGCCCCTTTTGGGATAAAGGGGGGTGGACCCGAGGGGATTTGCCTGGGTCTTCTGTTGCCTGTTTTACTCCTTTTAGGAACCACGGTGCCGTGGTTGTAGGGAAAAAGGGGGGTTGACCTGTGGATGCGTTCCTGGGGGTCTTCTTTGCCTGTTTACCTCTTTTAGGAGCCTCGTGGCTGTGGCTGTAAGGAAAAAGGGGATTGTTGGAACTGTGGATTTTGTGTAGACTCATAATTTCCTGTGATCCTTCTCGTGACACTCTGAGAGCTTAGCTAGCCTCATTGTGCACGTGGTAACCCACAGTTTCGAGTACTGGGGCTAGTGGAATTCCAAGTTTGGTAACCACTGTCCCGGGTACTGAGGCTGGGGGGATTCCAGTTTTGGTAAACCTCAGCTTCGGCTGGGGGGATTCCAGTTTTGGTAAACCTCAGCTTCGGCTGGGGGGATTCCAGTTTTCTCTTGGTAACCGCCGCCCTGAGCGCTGGGGGCTGGTGGAATTCCAGTTTTTCTGTTTATTTGTGGTAGTGAGACTTATAAGTGGGTTTTATAGGGGCACTACGGGGTTGAGGGAGGTGACTTTGGAGTAAGCACATGAGTAAAGGAAAGGAATTACTGTTGATTTCATTTGAACTGTGATGCATACACTGTATTTCAACTGTATTGTTGTCTTGTTTGTTTAATGAGGAGTCTCATGTACTCCTGTGTCTGTCTCTAAGGATTTTTTTTCCTTGCCTTTCATCTTTTCTACACTTTCTATATTATTATACTATCCACTCCCATTCCTCTTAAAAGAGAAGTGATTGGTCACACACTTCTCACCTCGCTCCAATCCGTGTCTACCACCCCGGGTAGGCGGATTCAGTGACTAGTCTACGTTTTGGGAAGACGCACCTGAGAAAGATCCACGATTCTCGGGTGGCAGTCGAGCATTGTAGACGTTCTGTTCAATTTTCCTTCTCTCTCTCTATATCTAGGACGCTGGTATAGGGGTAGAGGGACTATGGGACAGGATTTAGATAAGCCCAGCAAGGGCTGGTTAGCATGTGATTTAGTAGAGAACAGAGAGGGTGAAGAGATGGTTAAAGGTGTTGAAAAGATTGCAAAAGTATGTAAAATTGCTGTACCGACATGTGGGAGATTGCAACCAGAAAGTTGGCGCAAGTTACTAGCAGAAATGAAAGGCAAGCTTACAGATAATGGTTTATTAAAGACTGCTGAAGCATGGTACAGAGTAGCGAAGGCTATTCAGTCAGAAGGTTGGGTTGAGGAAGAAATAAATCACAAAGGTGTGAAATTGTTTGTGTATCATAAGAATTGTGTTGCTGGGGTTTATCCTCAGCCAGCGCCCCAAAATGGCGCCCAGGGGATGTCTATCCCCAAGGTTCAGTCAGCCATAGGTGATAGCCAGCTGACTATGTTCCCCACTCCCGATCCTCCCGAACCCCATCTCACCACCTCCCCTGTCTGCCCGGTCCTGAATTCTGATGGATCTTTCTTTACCCCTTCCCTTTCTCTAACGGTCCCATCATCCTCAGCCATCCCCACGCTCCCTTCCATGCCTAATCCTAACATCTCATCTGCCGCCTCCTCCCTGCAATCCCTCTCTATGGTTAATCCCCTTCCATCAGCACCCGTCCAGCTAACTACCCCTCCCTCCCATGCTACGACTCCTCTTTCTGCATCCATCCCTACTAATCCTGTCCTGTCTCCTCCGATAACCAACTCCGCCCCAGTCCAATATCCTACCTCCTTAACCGTACCTGCCCACCCTACTCTTTTGCCCTCCCCTGCCTGGCCCTACCCCTTCCCATATCCCATGGCCCTGCCCTACCCCGGTTACCCTCCCTTTCCCCAAGCCACTCCCCAGGTTCCGGTCATGCCCAGTCCGGCCCAATCTGCCCCGGAAGTGCCCATATCAAATATGGCCGCCGCTTCTTCCCTTAATCCTGAAGCAACTCCTTTCCCCGCCTCCAATATGGCGGCTCCCAGTTCAGCCCTGATGCCAGTAATTCCCGGCGACTACCTGTCTCCAGGTTACGACTCGCTAGCCACCCCTGCATCTGGGGCTCATTCCCAACCACCGGTCCTTTCACCTCACGCGGGACCTGCACCGCGTAGAAGAGTCAATATCATAGAATTCGATGATGACGAGATGGACAGGGTGTCCCATGTCTCATCGGAACTTGCTGCGGGAGCCCCATCTCATCGTTCTATCGATGATCCCTTCGGCCACAAGGGTCGGGGAGAACAGGCCCCTCCTAAATATGTAGCTTTTAACCCCACTCAAGCTAGTGCTCTGATGAAATCACTCCCGGACCCAGAAAAGCAGCCTATGCCCTTCTACCGAGGGATAGTTCAAATTCAAAAGACTTATTCAGCCGCATGGCGTGATCTATTGAGCATTTGTGCTATTAAAGCAGGGGATGCATATTGGCCAAGTATGGCCCGACACCTCAGTACAGATCAGCTCAACAGTGATGTTGATTACCCCTCTGGAGTAACTTTTTGCACCCAATTAAAAGAATGGGCTAAGGACAAACTTGCAGATCAGGCTGCTGGCCTTACTGATGTTATTCAAGATAAAGGAGAATCAGTGGAAAGGTTTCATGCAAGACTGTATCAAATGTTTACAGATTTGGGGTTTGATCTTACTGACAAGATTCATTCACAAATGCTGTCAGGTGCGTTTGTCCAAGGTGTTAAGGACTCTATACGCAAGGGAATCATTGCTGCACGCCCTGAATATAAGGTTGTTCCCCTGGACACCCTACTTTTAGTTGCTAGAGGTTTGGAATCCGCTCAGACCCCAAGAAGATCCACTTCAGCGCCTCTCATGGTATCCCGCTCCACCCCAGTCCCAAAAGGTACTAGACCGGAGGAGGGGGGACATTGTTTTAATTGTGGAGCCAAGGGGCACTTTAGAAGTGACTGCCCAGAACCTAAAAAGGAGCCAAGGGAGCCCAGAAAGCCCTCCAAACCTGCCCCAGCTCCCAAAGCCACCAAACAGGTTCCGATAATTGAGGAACCAGATGATTAGGAAATTGGCAAGCCTGTGTCTGCAACCCCTGTTATGGCAGTGTCTACAGGGGATAAGGGGGGGCCACTTGCCACAGTGACTTTGCCCATTGAAGGCCACCCTACCACATTTCTAGTTGACACAGGTGCAGCCCGTAGTGTTCTGCGAGAACAAGACCTGCCAGACCCATCCTTTCTGTCAAATATTGACGTCTCTTGTGTTGGAGTGGATGGCCAGCCAAGACATAGCCCTTTAACAACTCCATTACGAGTTGGCTCTAGCCTGCTAGCTCGCTTTGTGGTATCCTCCACATGCCCAATTAACCTGTTAGGTGCTGATGTTCTCTCACGCCTGCAAGCATCCATTACCTTCACCCCGGATGGGCAGGTAGAAATGTCCACACCTCTATCTGAATCAGACACCTCAGCCTTGTGCTCCTTGCCTCTAATGCTGCATTTAGAAAAGCCCCGTGAGAAAGCAGCAGAATTAAGGTCCAATTTCCCAGAGGCATTAAAGACACAGGTGCCCGCCAAGTTATGGTCCTCAGGCCCAGAGGACATAGGTCACCTAAATGTTCCCCCTGTGGTGGTAAAGCTTATTCCAGGGGCTAAATTACCAAGAAAACCACAATATCCATTAAAACCAGCACAGGCTGCTGCCATTTCTACCCACATCAAGGCACTCTTGGAGAAGGGTGCCCTAGTGAAATGCAAATCTGAATGCAACACCCCATTATTTCCTGTGAAAAAGAAAACTCCAAAAGGTGAGCCAGAGAAGTACAGGATGGTTCAGGATCTCCGTGCTGTTAATGAAGCTACCATCCTGGACACCCCTCTTGTACCGAATCCCCATACTCTGCTCTCTGGAGTCCCACCATCTGCAAAATTTTTCACAGTCATTGACCTAGCAAATGCCTTTTTCAGTGTTCCACTGGACCCATCCTGCCAATACCTGTTTGCTTTCACCCATGAGATGCAACAGTATACCTGGACTGTCATGCCCCAAGGGGCACAAAATTCACCAAGTCAATTTGCAAAGGCCATGGCCACCATCCTTGACCCATGGCAAGCCGAGCACCCAGAAGTTGTTCTGCTTCAGTATGTGGATGATTTGCTGCTCTGTGGAGATGATATACCCACTACTGAAAAGTGCTCAATTAGCCTGCTTTGTTATTTGGCAGAACAAGGATGCAAGGCTTCCCTCATCAAGCTACAGTTCTGCCAACCCTCAGTAATTTTCCTTGGGCATTGCCTATCTCAAGGTACCAGACATCTTACCCGGGACCGGGTAAGAGCCGTACTGGATATTCCAACTCCAAGAACTTCAAAATCTCTCCATGCCTTCCTAGGCCTTATTTCCTACTGCAGAGCATGGATCCCAGAGGCCTCCCTGCTCATGCAACCTCTCTATGACGCACTTAAGTCTGACCCTTTCTGTTTAACTAATGAAGCAATAGACAATTTCAATGCTCTAAAACGTGCCATTGCTTCTGCTCCTGCCTTGGGCCTGCCTGATTACTCCAAACCTTTCAAATTATTTGTCTCTGAAAGACAAGGCCATGCAACAGGAGTTCTCACCCAAACTAATGACTTAAGAGGCCGCCAAAGGCCTATTGGATATTTCTCATGTCAACTGGACATTGTGGCCAGAGGGACCCCTTCCTGTCTCAGGGCTGTTTTTGCTGCAAGAGAGCTCATAGAAAGAACCTCAGACCTGGTCCTTGGCCACCCTCTGGTTGTTTTGGCCCCTCATGACATCTCTGCCATCATCAACCAAGTCCAGCTCAAGCACGTGTCTCCTGCCAGACACCTACGCCTACAGTGTCATCTTCTTCTACCTGACAACATTTCCATTCAAAGATGTCAAGTTCTTAATCCATCCACTCTTCTTCCACTCCCTGAGGGGGGTATCTATTATGGATTTGTCACAGATGAAACCTACATTTACCTGCTTTGTGGATGTATCAAGAAAGTCATGCATCCACATTTGACATTTTATGAAGATGAGAAGCCTCTCTGTGAAGGCCCAGATTACGCCTTCTGTACCATGTGGTACAAACCAAACATTACTCCCGAACCTTGCTATGAAGATGAGCTTTACCACTGGACTGATGTGAAGCTCACTGCTCAAGATTTCTATTGTGACTCTGAAGGCAATAGCATGGTCTTGGTCCAACTACCTCAACAACTTATCTACCTCTACCGCCATTGGGATACTGCTATCCCACATATTCCTGTTACCAAATTGAAGACAAGGTCATGGAATGACCTTGGGCCCATGGCAAAGCTATGGGCCACCATGGATGAAGAACAGCTACAGGAAAATGGTATTGTCAAATACCCAACAACTGACCTTCTGGAAGCATGGCCGCGCCACTTCCTAGAAAAGGAATTCCAAGATCTGGTCATAGTGAATGATTATGACCCCGAAACACCTCATGACTGTTTTGAACAGATGAAAATGGAGACAGTACACCTACCAACTGTGCATGAGAATCCATTACAAGATCCAGATTTTACCCTGTTTGTGGACGGCTCAAGATATGCTGATGAAGAAGGAAGATACCATACAGGATATGCCGTAACCACAACAGATGAAGTTATCAAATCATCATCTTTACCGCCAGCAATGTCTGCGCAAGAAGCCGAATTACAGGCTCTGACTTCAGCATGCAAAATTTCCGAAGGAAAACGTGCCAACATCTATACAGATTCAAGATATGCTCTGGGTGTGGCACATGACTTCGGCCTAATTTGGAAGACAAGAGGATTTCTTACCACCGCCGGTACACCAGTCAAACATAGTACTGCAATTAAGGAGCTAATGGATGCCCTCCTACTCCCTGAAGAAGTGGCCGTTTTGAAGGTAAAGGCCCATGGGAAATTGGATACAGATGAAGCAAAGGGCAACCATTTGGCTGATCAGGCTGCTAAGCTAGCAGCCAGGGATTTGCAGGAAGTGGATGAAGACGTGTCCGGACAAGAAGAAGAAGAAGAAGTCCCTATTTTTACTCTGCAAACTCTTCCTACTGATTTGCGAATTTTGCGAGAACAGCAAGCTGTAGTCACTCCTGAAGAAATCCAGAAATGGAAAAAGAAAGGAGCCGTCCAAAAGGATGGAGTATATTACAACAACTTCAAATTCTGTCTCCCCAAAAACTTATATCCAGCAGTGGTCCAATGGGCACATGGGCCTGCACACTTGTCAAAGGAATTAATGGCCGCCCTCATACAGAAGTATTATGAAGCACCCGGAATCACAACATTGATCAGCAGCTTCTGTAAGGCCTGTGTCATTTGTGCAAAATGCAATCCAGGAAGACCAATCAAGGTGCCTGCAAAACACCTGGCAAAGCCCATGTACCCCTTCCAGCGAATCCAAATTGACCACATCCAAATGCCCAAGAGTGGGCCCCATGAATATGCACTAGTCATAGTGGACATGTTCTCAGGATGGCCAGAGGCCTACCCAGTGGCCAATATCACTGCAAAAACAACCGCAAGACGCCTACTTACAGAAATAGTATGTAGGTTTGGACTCCCAGAAGTCATTGAAAGTGATCAAGGCCCAGCCTTTACAGCAACAGTGACTAAAGAAATTTGGACTGCTCTAGGGGTGACCCTAGCCTTCCACACCCCTTACCACCCACAAAGTAGTGGTAAAGTAGAGCGCATGAATGGCACTCTAAAAGCCAGAATGTTAAAAATGTCACAAGAAACAAAGATGCCCTGGCCAGAAAGCCTGTCAATAGCTTTATTCAGTGTTAGGCACACACCTAGAGGGAAGCATTCACTGTCCCCATATGAGATTCTATTTGGGACAGCACCCAGACTAGGTTGTTATTATCCGCAGCAGTTACAGCTCCAATCAGATGTTTTAGTAGATTATGTAACTGAACTTGCAAGTGCCTTAAACAAAATACATGCCCAAGTTTTCTCTTCAATTCCAGATCCCGAATTGGATACAGGTGCCCATAACCTGCTCCCCGGAGATTGGGTTCTGGTCAAGAAGTTTGTGCGGAAAAATACCCTGGAACCAAGATTTGACGGTCCATTCCAAGTTCTCCTGATTACCGCAACTTCCGTCAAACTGGCCGGTAGGCCAAATTGGATCCACGCTTCCCACTGCAAGAAATCTCCTGCCCCAGAGGAAGCAGATACCGCACAAGCATGTACCTCTGGCACATCTTCTCCTTAATCAGCCTCATAAAGGCCCAACAAGTAGCCATCACCAAAGATATTAGTGGGTATACCTTCTGGTACAATTCATCATGCACCCATGTGGCTACTTACACCTTTGACTATTGTGATATTGTAGAATGCCCGTTCCCCACATCACAAATCCAGAGTATTTACAGAGATATCCCTCATTCAAAAGACCCATATGTTTGTGTAGTTGACAAACAATGGGGGCACAATTGTAATCATTGGGGGGCAGCGGGATGGAATGCCGGGCCTGCCTGGGGTTACAAACCAAAAAGTGCCTTATCTAAAGTAGATGAACAAGGTAGATCCCTTCTCCAGAGAATGACTTTGAGAAAGCCTGGGGGAGGTACACCAATGAAATTAATCCTTAACATTGAGCATCCAAGCCCAACGGATGCCGACCAGTATGTGATGGGAATGTATTGGAAAAAGGGTTCCTACCGTAAATTAGGGCATTTCTTCCTAAAAGATATGTGCAACTCTTCCGAGTGGCAAGGGGCCACCCATATGGTCCCTAACCCATTAAAACCTCATATCCAGACCTTTCAAGACATGATGGCCATTGCTAACCCCACCTTTGAAGATACCATGGCCGCTGAAACAGGTTTTAATGATGTAAATTTATGGTTAGAATGGATGAAATATAATGCTAATAAGCATAATAAGACTGCATGTTATGTGTGTGGTGGTGCCCGGCCTCACCTGGGTACCGTACCTCTAATCCTGCCAGTAGATATAGAGGAATGTGTTTTAAGCCTTTTTGCCTATCACTATGATTTTAACAGGTCCATATGTAGTGCATGGACAAAGGAGTATCCTCTCCTAACCAAGGATGTCAAACCCCCAGATGGTATTACCGTGTATAAAGGTAATTACACTTGTTATGCTAATTATGATGGAATTGGTAAATTCTTGGGTAACTTCTCTAAGGGGTATTGTGCTACCTACAGGAGTGTCTCTATGAACTTGTTGCAGTTTCACACCAGGTCATTAGGGGATATCTACTGGTTGTGTGGGGATTTACAGTTAAGATCCAGAATGGACAAGGAGTGGTGGGGGGAGTGTACTTTGGCTAAAGCTATTATGCCTATACATATCATCTCTGACACACACCTCAACACCCATGAGTCCAGACACACTAAGGTTAAGCGTGATGCCCCAGTAAAAGGAAGTTTTGATCCTCATGTCTATATTGATGCCATTGGGGTGCCTAGGGGGGTGCCCAATGAATTTAAAGCAAGAGATGAAGTTGCTGCAGGATTTGAATCACTTTTTGCCATAGTTACCACAAACAAGAATTTAAATTGGATAAATTACATTTATTATAATCAACAGCGTTTTGTTAATTATACCAGAGACGCCCTCCAGGGATTGGCCGAACAATTGCAGGCCACATCCCAAATGGCTTTCCAGAATAGAATGGCCCTAGATATGATCTTAGCCGAAAAAGGAGGAGTTTGTAAAATTTTGCCCGACACCTTGACATGTTGTACCTATATCCCAGAAAACACAGGCCCTAATGGTAAAGTTACATTAGCCATAGAGAAATTAAATGACCTGTCTATAGAGTTGAAAAGGAATTCTGGGATACAAGATCCCTGGGAAAGATGGTTTGGTTGGATGACAGGATGGCAAAAGGCTTTAATGCATATTGGTATGGCTATACTAATTTTTCTTTTTCTCTTTGCTCTTCTCTTTTGTTGTATTCTCCCATGTCTGAGAAAATCCCTCCTGAAGACTGTTGACCAAGCGGCACCCACTTTCATCCATCTCGAAGTTGATGACCAAGAGCTCCAAGACATCAACTCACCCTGTCTGCCGCTGCAAACAATCCCTTTTGTTGATAAAGTGCAGGAATTCTAGGAAGGGACTAGCTCAGGGACAGCATCTGTCAGTGAATGGTAAAGACCCCGTGTTGGAGAAGTGGTGGGTTAGCTGCCATGGGATACCCATGGGTGTGAAGTGTTCGAGAGCCATACTGACGGATGAGTTAGCCTATTAGGGTCAGATCTAGGGACAGCCTTGCACTTTGCATTAACACCTAGCTAGCGGCCACGGGGTTTCTGTGCCTTTGGGTTAACACGTCTTCCTGGTACTAACTTAATAAAGTTTTATCTCTTAGAATCTAACATTTCATAGGGGGGACTGATGTGGGATTATTTAAAAAACCTTATTGTATTTGTATTCAATTATTGCACTAACTCCATTTTAACTTTATACTGTGACAATCCTCCATTTTGTCCCCCTAACCTGACTTCTTCAATCCTCCATTTTGTCCTCATAACCTAACTTGTTCATTTTAAAATCACCTTACATGACAGAATTTCCCAGCACATCTAATACAATAGAACAAAGACTGTATTTTCTATAAAGATATGATTAACACAGGAATTGCTGACTTTTCCTTAGATTTGCAACAAAGTATAATTTGAAGGCCATGCGAACACAGTAGTAATGAAATGTTCTATTCATAAGAGACCTTGCACCTGGCCACGAGGCCTGAGATCACCGACCGTGTAAAATGACGCTCAAGACCCCTTGTCCCCCACCCGTGTCCAGAACAATCCCACCTCTTGGTGGGTGGACACGGGATTAACCACTTAGTCTTTTGAGCCAATTAATAATATTGATAGGTGGACACTAATCCCGACACTTGACAATTAATCCAATTAATGATGTTTATTTACTGATATTCTAATAAGCAATGATGACGTAAAATGTCTCTTAAAAGGACCTGCGTGTCCGCTTTTTAATCACTTGCCAATAAATTTTCTCGAAGTTATTTTAACCTGAACCTTGTGTGTCAGACTTAATTACTTCAGCGTATATACGCAATTTATTTTATTGATTTGGACAGGAACAGATAGACATTTAAACATTTTGGTTTACTGCAAAAAGTACCATAACAATACAGAGCGACATGTTTATTATCAGCGCATAGATACTCAGTATCATTATACAGAGCGACATGTTTATTATCAGCGCATAGATACTCAGGATTATTATACAGAGCGACATGTTTATTATCAGCGTATAGATAGTATTATTATACATAGCGACATGTTTATTATCAGCGCATAGATACTCAGTATTATTATACATAGCGACATGTTTATTATCAGCGTATAGATACTCAGTATTATTATACAGAGCGACATGTTTATAATCAGCGTATAGATAGTATTATTATACAGAGCGACATGTTTATTATCAGCGTATAGATACTCCGTATTATTATACAGAGCGGCGGCATGTTTATTATCAGCGTATAGATACTCAGTATTATTATACAGAGTGACATGTTTATTATCAGCGTATAGATACTCAGTATTATTATACAGAGCGACATGTTCATTATCCGCGTTAAGATACTCAGTATTATTATACAGAGCGACATGTTTATTATCAGTTTATAGATACTCAGTATAATTATACAGAGTGACATGTTTATTATCAGTTTATAGATACTCGGTATTATTTTACAGAGCGACATGTTTATTATCAGCGTATAGATACTCCGTATTATTATACAGAGCGACATGTTTATTATCAGCGTATAGATACTCAGTATTCAGGGGCGGACTGACAACTTATAGGGCCCTCGGTCAATAGGAGATCAAGGGCCCCCCTCCCGGTGCAAGGTCTTTGTGCAGCTGTCATACAGATATGTTCGCACTACCCAGCATGGCTGTGTGAGTCATGGCGTCCCCCAAACAGGGCCAGATATACTTTAAAGGGTTAATCCAACCAAAAACAGTGTTTTAATAAAACATTGTTTTTGAGTGGAGTACCCCTTAATAGCTTGCCTTACGCTCCTCCCCCCCACCCCCCATTAAAATAAAGACATAAAGCAAATTTAATTAAACACTTCCTCTGTGTTTGTTGGTGACATCACAAGCAGCATCTCCAACATGTTCAACCATACAAGCAGCCTCCAAACACATGTGTTTGGAGGCTACTTGTGTGGTTGCATGTGTGGGATGCTACTTGTGTTCCTGTATGTCAACATGTTGAATTAGAATTCATTGTTTGACTTGTTTTACCTATTGTACTGCGCTGCGCAGAATATGTTGGTGCTATATAAGTAATTGTAATAATTGCATTTGTATGTATAAGGAGGCTGTATGCAGTATTGCCATGCTGGGGATGCCTCTTGTGATATGTGTGTGTGTGTGTGTGTGTGTGTGTGTGTGTATAAGGAGGCTGTATGCAGTATTGCCATGCTGAGGATGCCTCTTGTGATGTTTGTGTAGGGAGGCTGCATGTTGTATTGAATGTGTGGGAATGCTGTTTGTGGGATTACGTGCATACAGTGAGGTTCCTTGTGGGTTTGTGTGCGTGTATGGAGCTGTTTGCAGTGTTGTATGTTAGTGGAGAGGGCTTGTTGTGTTGCAGAGAGTGTGTGGATAGGGGCTGTTGTGTGTGTGTGGGGGGGATAGGGGCTATAGTAGGCAGCTGGGGGATACTGGGACTGTAGTGTATGTTTGTATGATACTAGAGGCTCTACTGTGTGGGGGAGATACAGAGGCTGCAGTATGTGTGTGGATAGTGACTGCAGTGCATGAAGGGGGATATGGGCTATAGTAGGTGCAGGGGGCATACGGACTGTGGGTGGATAGCGGCTGCAGTGAGGGATAGGGGCTGTAGTGAGTGCAGGGAGGGATAGGGATGAGAGTGATGAGGACTGTAGTGGGTGCAGGAAGGCATAGAGGTGAGGTGGGCACAGGGCGGGAGAGAGGCTGAGGAGTGTACAAGAAGGCACAGAGGCTGTGGTTGGTACAGGGAAGGATAGGGATGAGAGTGATAGGGCTCTAGTGGGTGATGGGGGAGGGGGATCTGGGATGGTAAAGGGGCATAGGGGCTGTGGTGGGTGAAGAGGCATAGGGACTCAGATGGATAAAGAGGGCAGAGGGACTGTGAAAGGGGGCTCAGGTGGATAAAGGGGCATAGTGACTGGGATGGGTGAAGGGGGCACAGGTGGTGTTATGGGTGAAGGGGGCACAGGGCCTGGGATGGCTAAAGGGGGCATAGGGCCTGGGATGGGTAAAGGGGGCACAGGGGCTGGGATGGGAAAAGGGGGGCACAGGGGCTGGGATGGGAAAAGGGGGGCACAGGGGCTGGGAAAAGGGGGGCTGGGATAGGAAAAGGGGGGCACAGGGGCTGGGATAGGAAAAGGGGGGGCACAGGGGCTGGGATAGGAAAAGGGGGGCACAGGGGCTGGGATAGGAAAAGGGGGGCACAGGGGCTGGGATAGGAAAAGGGGGGCACAGGGGCTGGGATAGGAAAAGGGGCTGGGATGGATAAAAGGGGCACAGGGGCTGGGATAGGAAAAGGGGGGCACAGGGCCTGGTATGGGTGAAGGGGTACTGGGGCTGGGATAGATAAAGGGAGCACAGGTACTGGGCTGGGTGAAGGGGCACAGGTACTGGGCTGGGTGAAGGGGCACAGGTACTGGGCTGGGTGAAGGGGCACAGGTACTGGGCTGGGTGAAGGGGCACAGGTACTGGGCTGGGTGAAGGGGCACATGTAATGGGACAGGTGAAGCGGCACAGGTACTGGGATGCATGAAGAGGGGCACTGGAGCTGAGATGGGTGAAGGGGCACTGAAATGGGTGAAGGGGCACTGGGGCTGGGATGGGTGAAAGGGGCACAGGGGCTGGGTGAAAGGGGGCACAGGGTCTGGGATGGGTGAAAGGGGGCACAGGGTCTGGGATGGGTGAAAGGGGGCACAGGGTCTGGGATGGGTGAAGGGGGCACTAGGGTGGGTTAAGGGGGTACAGGTGCTGGGATGGGTGAAGGGGCACAGGTCTGGAATAGGTGAAAAAGGGCACTGGGGCTGAGATGGGTTAAGGGGGCACTGGGGTGGGTGAAGGGGGGCACAGGGGCTGGGATGGGTGAAGGGGGAACAAGGACTGGGATAGGTGAAGGGGGGCACTGGGGCTTGGATGGGTGAAGGGGGGCACAGGGCTGGGATGGGTGAAGGGGGGCACAGGGCTGGGATGGGTGAAGGGGGGCACAGGGCTGGGATGGGTGAAGGGGGGCACAGGGCCTGGGATAGGTGAAGGGGGGCACTGGGGCTGGGTGAAGGGCGGCACTGGGGCTGGGTGAAGGGGGGCACAGGGCTGGGTGAAGGGGGGCACAGGGCTGGGATGGGTGAAGGGGGGCACAGGGCTGGGATGGGTGAAGGGGGCACTGGGGCTGAGTTGGGTGAAGGGGGGCACAGGGCTGAGTTGGGTGAAAGGGGGCACTGGGGCTGAGTTGGGTGAAAGGGGGCACTGGGGCTGAGTTGGGTGAAGGGGCACTGGGGCTGAGTTGGGTGAAGGGGGCACTGGGGCTGAGATGGGTGAAGGGGCACTGGGTGGGTTAAGGGGGTACAGGTGCGGGGATGGGTGAAGGGGGCACTGGGTGGGTTAAGGGGGTACAGGGTTGGGATGGGTGAAGGGGGGCACAGGGCTGGGATGGGTGAAGGGGGGAACAGGGCCTGGGTGAAGGGGGGCACTGGGGCTGGGATGGGTTAAGGGGGTACAGGGTTGGGATGGGTGAAGGGGGCACAGGGCTGGGATGGGTGAAGGGGGCACAGGGCTGGGATGGGTGAAGGGGGGAACAGGGCCTGGGATAGGTGAAGGGGGCACTGGGGCTGGGTGAATGGGGGGCACTGGGGCTGGGATGGGTGAAGGGGGTACTGGGGCTGGGATGGGTGAAGGGGGCACAGGGCTGGGATAGGTGAAGGGGGGCACAGAGCTGGGATGGGTGAAGGGGACACAGGGCTGGGATGGGTGAAGGGGGGCACTGGGGCTGAGTTGGGTGAAAGGTGGCACTGGGGCTGAGTTGGGTGAAGGGGGTACAGGTGCTGAGATGGGTGAAGGGGCACTGGGTGGGTTAAGGGGGTACAGGTGCTGGGATGGGTGAAGGGGGCACTGGGGCTGAGATAGGTGAAGGGGAGGCACAGGGCCTGAGATAGGTGAAGGGGGGCACTGGGGCTGGGTGAAGGGGGGCACAGGGCTGGGGTGGGTGAAGGGGCTGGGCTGGGTAAGGGGGGGATATTAGCTTAAAAAAAGAAATATTTACTTACCTGCTGTCTGCCAGGGTTCAGTAGATTCTGCAGGACAGGAAGTGATGTAACTTCCCCTCTTTAGGCCCCGCCTCTTCCACTCACACGGAGCTCCGCAGACATTGAGGAGACCTGGCAGGAGCAGCAGGATCAGCAGGATCACTGCCAGGTCTCAGAAGGTGGGGGTGGAGGGGGGAAACAGAAAGAGACAGGTTGCAGGAGCAACCTATCCCTAGAATATGTGCAATTCTGTTTGTTTCTGGCTGGGGAGATCTGTGATCTGATCTCCCCAGCCAGAGCATGTTTGTGCAGCCTGCCGGGCCCCTGACTGCCTCGGGCCCTCGGTCCATGACCGATCTGCCCGAGTGGTCAGTCCGCCCCTGTCAGTATTATTATACAGAGCGACATGTTTATTATCAGCGTATAGATACTCAGTATTATTATACAGAGCGACATGTTTATTATCAGCGTATAGATACTCAGTATTATTATACAGAGCGACATGTTCATTATCAGCGTATAGATACTCAGTATTATTATACAGAGCGACATGTTTATTATCAGTGTATAGATACTCAGTATTATTATACAGAGCGACATGTTTATTATCAGCGTATAGATACTCAGTATTATTATACAGAGCGAAATGTTTATTATCAGCGTATAGATACTCACGATTATTATACAGAGCGACATGTTTATTATCAGCGTATAGATACTCAGTATTATTATACAGAGCGACATGTTTATTATCAGTGTATAGATACTCACGATTATTATACAGAGCGACATGTTTATTATCAGCGCATAGATACTCAGTATTATTATACATAGCGACATGTTTATTATCAGCGTATAGATACTCAGTATTATTATACAGAGCGACATGTTTATTATCAGTGTATAGATACTCAGTATTATTATACAGAGCGACATGTTTATTATCAGTGTATAGATACTCAGGATTATTATACAGAGCGACATGTTTATTATCAGCGTATAGATACTCTGTATTATTATACAAAGCGACATGTTTATTATCAGCGTATAGATACTCGGAATTATTATACAGAGCAACATGTTTATTAACAGCGTATAGATACTCAGTATTATTATACAGAGCGACATGTTTATTATCAGTGTATAGATACTCAGGATTATTATACAGAGCAACGTGTTTATTATCAGTGTATAGATACTCAGTATTATTATACAGAGCGACATGTTTATTATCAGTGTATGGATACTTAGTATTATTATACAGAGCGACATGTTTATTATCAGCGTATAGATACTCAGTATTATTATACAGAGCGACATGTTTATTATCAGTGTATAGATACTCTGTATTATTATACAGAGCGACATGTTTATTATCAGTGTATAGATACTCAGTATTATTATACAGAGTGACATGTTTATTATCAGCGTATAGATACTCAGTATTATTATACATAGCGACATGTTTATTATCAGAGTATAGATACTAAGTATTATTATACAGAGCGACATGTTTATTATCAGCGTATAGATACTCCGTATTATTATACAGAGCGGCGGCATGTTTATTATCAGCGTATAGATACTCAGTATCATTATACAGAGCGACATGTTTATTATCAGCGCATAGATACTCAGTATCATTATACAGAGCGACATGTTTATTATCAGCGCATAGATACTCAGGATTATTATACAGAGCGACATGTTTATTATCAGCGTATAGATAGTATTATTATACATAGCGACATGTTTATTATCAGCGCATAGATACTCAGTATTATTATACATAGCGACATGTTTATTATCAGCGTATAGATACTCAGTATTATTATACAGAGCGACATGTTTATAATCAGCGTATAGATAGTATTATTATACAGAGCGACATGTTTATTATAAGCGTATAGATACTCAGTATTATTATACAGAGCGACATGTTTATTATCAGTGTATAGATACTCAGTATTATTATACAGAGCGACATGTTTATTATCAGCGTATAGATACTCAGTATTATTATACAGAGCGACATGTTTATTATCAGTGTATAGATACTCAGGATTATTATACAGAGCAACGTGTTTATTATCAGTGTATAGATACTCAGTATTATTATACAGAGCGACATGTTTATTATCAGTGTATGGATACTTAGTATTATTATACAGAGCGACATGTTTATTATCAGCGTATAGATACTCAGTATTATTATACAGAGTGACATGTTTATTATCAGTGTATAGATACTCAGTATTATTATACAGAGCGACATGTTTATTATCAGTGTATAGATACTCAGGATTATTATACAGAGCAACGTGTTTATTATCAGTGTATAGATACTCAGTATTATTATACAGAGCGACATGTTTATTATCAGTGTATGGATACTTAGTATTATTATACAGAGCGACATGTTTATTATCAGCGTATAGATACTCAGTATTATTATACAGAGTGACATGTTTATTATCAGTGTATAGATACTCTGTATTATTATACAGAGCGACATGTTTATTATCAGTGTATAGATACTCAGTATTATTATACAGAGTGACATGTTTATTATCAGCGTATAGATACTCAGTATTATTATACATAGCGACATGTTTATTATCAGAGTATAGATACTAAGTATTATTATACAGAGCGACATGTTTATTATCAGCGTATAGATACTCCGTATTATTATACAGAGCGGCGGCATGTTTATTATCAGCGTATAGATACTCAGTATTATTATACAGAGCGACATGTTTATTATCAGCGTATAGATACTCCGTATTATTATACAGAGCGGCGGCATGTTTATTATCAGTGTATAGATACTCAGTATTATTATACAGAGCGACATGTTTATTATCAGTGTATGGATACTTAGTATTATTATACAGAGCGACATGTTTATTATCAGCGTATAGATACTCAGTATTATTATACAGAGCGACATGTTTATTATCAGTGTATAGATACTCTGTATTATTATACAGAGCGACATGTTTATTATCAGTGTATAGATACTCAGTATTATTATACAGAGTGACATGTTTATTATCAGCGTATAGATACTCAGTATTATTATACATAGCGACATGTTTATTATCAGAGTATAGATACTAAGTATTATTATACAGAGCGACATGTTTATTATCAGCGTATAGATACTCCGTATTATTATACAGAGCGGCGGCATGTTTATTATCAGCGTATAGATACTCAGTATCATTATACAGAGCGACATGTTTATTATCAGCGCATAGATACTCAGTATCATTATACAGAGCGACATGTTTATTATCAGCGCATAGATACTCAGGATTATTATACAGAGCGACATGTTTATTATCAGCGTATAGATAGTATTATTATACATAGCGACATGTTTATTATCAGCATATAGATACTCAGTATTATTATACATAGCGACATGTTTATTATCAGCGTATAGATACTCAGTATTATTATACAGAGCGACATGTTTATAATCAGCGTATAGATAGTATTATTATACAGAGCGACATGTTTATTATAAGCGTATAGATACTCAGTATTATTATACAGAGCGACATGTTTATTATAAGCGTATAGATACTCAGTATTATTATACAGAGCGACATGTTTATTATCAGTGTATAGATACTCAGTATTATTATACAGAGCGACATGTTTATTATCAGCGTATAGATACTCAGTATTATTATACAGAGCGACATGTTTATTATCAGTGTATAGATACTCAGGATTATTATACAGAGCAACGTGTTTATTATCAGTGTATAGATACTCAGTATTATTATACAGAGCGACATGTTTATTATCAGTGTATGGATACTTAGTATTATTATACAGAGCGACATGTTTATTATCAGCGTATAGATACTCAGTATTATTATACAGAGTGACATGTTTATTATCAGTGTATAGATACTCAGTATTATTATACAGAGCGACATGTTTATTATCAGTGTATAGATACTCAGGATTATTATACAGAGCAACGTGTTTATTATCAGTGTATAGATACTCAGTATTATTATACAGAGCGACATGTTTATTATCAGTGTATGGATACTCAGTATTATTATACAGAGCGACATGTTTATTATCAGCGTATAGATACTCAGTATTATTATACAGAGTGACATGTTTATTATCAGTGTATAGATACTCTGTATTATTATACAGAGCGACATGTTTATTATCAGTGTATAGATACTCAGTATTATTATACAGAGTGACATGTTTATTATCAGCGTATAGATACTCAGTATTATTATACATAGCGACATGTTTATTATCAGAGTATAGATACTAAGTATTATTATACAGAGCGACATGTTTATTATCAGCGTATAGATACTCCGTATTATTATACAGAGCGGCGGCATGTTTATTATCAGCGTATAGATACTCAGTATTATTATACAGAGCGACATGTTTATTATCAGCGTATAGATACTCCGTATTATTATACAGAGCGGCGGCATGTTTATTATCAGTGTATAGATACTCAGTATTATTATACAGAGCGACATGTTTATTATCAGTGTATGGATACTTAGTATTATTATACAGAGCGACATGTTTATTATCAGCGTATAGATACTCAGTATTATTATACAGAGCGACATGTTTATTATCAGCGTATAGATACTCCGTATTATTATACAGAGCGACATGTTTATTATCAGCGTATAGATACTCAGTATTATTATACAGAGCGACATGTTTATTATCAGCGTATAGATACTCAGTATTATTATACAGAGCGACATGTTTATTATCAGCGTATAGATACTCGGTATTATTATACAGAGCGACATGTTTATTATCACTGTATAGATACTCAGTATTATTATTCAGAGCGACATGTTTATTATCAGCGTATAGATACTCAGGATTATTATACAGAGCGACATGCTTATTATCAGCGTATAGATACTCAGTATCATTATACAGAGCGACATGTTTATTATCAGCGCATAGATACTCAGTATCATTATACAGAGCGACATGTTTATTATCAGCGCATAGATACTCAGGATTATTATACAGAGCGACATGTTTATTATCAGCGTATAGATACTCAGTATTATTATACAGAGCGACATGTTTATAATCAGCGTATAGATAGTATTATTATACAGAGCGACATGTTTATTATAAGCGTATAGATACTCAGTATTATTATACAGAGCGACATGTTTATTATCAGTGTATAGATACTCAGTATTATTATACAGAGCGACATGTTTATTATCAGCGTATAGATACTCTGTATTATTATACAGAGCGACATGTTTATTATCAGCGTATAGATACTCAGTATTATTATACAGAGCGACATGTTTATTATCAGCGTATAGATACTCAGTATTATTATACAGAGCGACATGTTTATTATCAGCGTATAGATACTCAGTATTATTATACAGAGCGACATGTTTATTATCAGCGTATAGATACTCGGTATTATTATACAGAGCGACATGTTTATTATCACTGTATAGATACTCAGTATTATTATTCAGAGCGACATGTTTATTATCAGCGTATAGATACTCAGGATTATTATACAGAGCGACATGCTTATTATCAGCGTATAGATACTCAGTATCATTATACAGAGCGACATGTTTATTATCAGCGCATAGATACTCAGTATCATTATACAGAGCGACATGTTTATTATCAGCGCATAGATACTCAGGATTATTATACAGAGCGACATGTTTATTATCAGCGTATAGATAGTATTATTATACATAGCGACATGTTTATTATCAGCGTATAGATACTCCGTATTATTATACAGAGCGGCGGCATGTTTATTATCAGCGTATAGATACTCAGTATTATTATACAGAGCGACATGTTTATTATCAGCGTATAGATACTCCGTATTATTATACAGAGCGGCGGCATGTTTATTATCAGTGTATAGATACTCAGTATTATTATACAGAGCGACATGTTTATTATCAGTGTATGGATACTTAGTATTATTATACAGAGCGACATGTTTATTATCAGCGTATAGATACTCAGTATTATTATACAGAGCGACATGTTTATTATCAGCGTATAGATACTCCGTATTATTATACAGAGCGACATGTTTATTATCAGCGTATAGATACTCAGTATTATTATACAGAGCGACATGTTTATTATCAGCGTATAGATACTCAGTATTATTATACAGAGCGACATGTTTATTATCAGCGTATAGATACTCGGTATTATTATACAGAGCGACATGTTTATTATCACTGTATAGATACTCAGTATTATTATTCAGAGCGACATGTTTATTATCAGCGTATAGATACTCAGGATTATTATACAGAGCGACATGCTTATTATCAGCGTATAGATACTCAGTATCATTATACAGAGCGACATGTTTATTATCAGCGTATAGATACTCAGTATTATTATACAGAGCGACATGTTTATAATCAGCGTATAGATAGTATTATTATACAGAGCGACATGTTTATTATAAGCGTATAGATACTCAGTATTATTATACAGAGCGACATGTTTATTATCAGTGTATAGATACTCAGTATTATTATACAGAGCGACATGTTTATTATCAGCGTATAGATACTCTGTATTATTATACAGAGCGACATGTTTATAATCAGCGTATAGATAGTATTATTATACAGAGCGACATGTTTATTATAAGCGTATAGATACTCAGTATTATTATACAGAGCGACATGTTTATTATCAGCGCATAGATACTCAGGATTATTATACAGAGCGACATGTTTATTATCAGTGTATAGATACTCAGTATTATTATACAGAGCGACATGTTTATAATCAGCGTATAGATAGTATTATTATACAGAGCGACATGTTTATTATAAGCGTATAGATACTCAGTATTATTATACAGAGCGACATGTTTATTATCAGTGTATAGATACTCAGTATTATTATACAGAGCGACATGTTTATTATCAGCGTATAGATACTCTGTATTATTATACAGAGCGACATGTTTATTATCAGCGTATAGATACTCAGTATTATTATACAGAGCGACATGTTTATTATCAGCGTATAGATACTCAGTATTATTATACAGAGCGACATGTTTATTATCAGCGTATAGATACTCAGTATTATTATACAGAGCGACATGTTTATTATCAGCGTATAGATACTCGGTATTATTATACAGAGCGACATGTTTATTATCACTGTATAGATACTCAGTATTATTATTCAGAGCGACATGTTTATTATCAGCGTATAGATACTCAGGATTATTATACAGAGCGACATGCTTATTATCAGCGTATAGATACTCAGTATCATTATACAGAGCGACATGTTTATTATCAGCGCATAGATACTCAGTATCATTATACAGAGCGACATGTTTATTATCAGCGCATAGATACTCAGGATTATTATACAGAGCGACATGTTTATTATCATCGTATAGATAGTATTATTATACATAGCGACATGTTTATTATCAGCGCATAGATACTCAGTATTATTATACATAGCGACATGTTTATTATCAGCGTATAGATACTCAGTATTATTATACAGAGCGACATGTTTATTATAAGCGTATAGATACTCAGTATTATTATACAGAGCGACATGTTTATTATCAGTGTATAGATACTCAGTATTATTATACAGAGCGACATGTTTATTATCAGCGTATAGATACTCAGTATTATTATACAGAGTGACATGTTTATTATCAGCGTATAGATACTCAGTATTATTATACAGAGCGACATGATCATTATCCGCGTATAGATACTCAGTATTATTATACAGAGTGACATGTTTATTATCAGCGTATAGATACTCAGTATTATTATACAGAGCGACATGTTCATTATCCGCGTTAAGATACTCAGTATTATTATACAGAGCGACATGTTTATTATCAGTTTATAGATACTCAGTATTATTATACAGAGCGACATGCTTATTATCAGCGTATAGATACTCAGTATTATTATACAGAGCGACATGTTTATTATCAGCGTATAGATACTCGGTATTATTATACAGAGCGACATGTTTATTATCAGAGTATAGATACTCAGTAGTATTATACAGAGTGACATGTTTATTATCAGCGTATAGATACTCAGTATTATTTTACAGACTAGTGACGACATTATTATGTGGATACTGTAGTGTATACCAGCAGTCCCCTCTAGGGGAGCTTTGCACAATGCACAATTTGTCCCTAACCAGCTCCTGTAGTAAGTGTGCAAGGCATGCTGGGATGGACACACCCCCTAGATTTGCTCTCTTCCCAGTGTGTGTATGGAGGTCGGCCATGTTGGGTGTATGTTACAGCAGGAATGTGTATATCAACAAAGGGATCGAACATAATATGTGACTTGTGATCAATAAATCCTGGCTGATTAATAGACGGTATGTTATTGTAAGTCAGCTATCATCAAACATAACAGGTACTCGGCATCATTATACAGAGCGACATGTTTATTATCAGCGTATAGATACTCAGTATTATTATACAGAGCGACATGTTTATTATCAGTGTATAGATACTCAGTATTATTATACAGAGCGACATGTTTATTATCAGTGTATAGATACTCAGTATTATTATACAGAGCGACATGTTTATTATCAGTGTATAGATACTCAGTATTATTATACAGAGCGATGTGTTTATTATCAGTGTATAGATACTCAGTATTATTATACAGGGCGACATGTTTATTATCAGCGTATAGATACTCGGTATTATTATACAGGGCGACATGTTTATTATCAGTGTATAGATACTCGGTATTATTATACAGAGCGACATGTTTATTATCAGGGTATAGATACTCAGTATTATTATACAGAGCAACATGTTTATTATCAGTGTATAGATACTCGGTATTATTATACAGAGCGACATGTTTATTATCAGCGTATAGATACTCGGTATTATTATACAGAGCGACATGTTTATTATCAGGGTATAGATACTCAGTATTATTATACAGAGCAACATGTTTATTATCAGTGTATAGATACTCAGTATTATTATACAGAGCGACATGTTTATTATCAGCGTATAGATACTCAGTATTATTATACAGAGTGACCTGTTTATTATCAGTGTATAGATACTCAGTATTATTATACAGAGCGACATGTTTATTATCAGCGTATAGATACTCAGTATTATTATACAGAGTGACCTGTTTATTATCAGTGTATAGATACTCTGTATTATTATACAGAGCGACATGTTTATTATCAGCATATAGATAGTATTATTATACATAGCGACATGTTTATTATCAGCGCATAGATACTCAGTATTATTATACGGAGCGACATGTTTATTATCAGCGTATAGATACTCGGTATCATTATACAGAGCGACATGTTTATTATCAGTGTATAGATACTCAGTATTATTATACAGAGCGACATGTTTATTATCAGTTTATAGATACTCGGAATTATTATGCAGAGCGACATGTTTATTATCAGTGTATAGATACTCAATATTATACGGAGCGACATGTTTATTAGCTTATAGATGCTCAGTATTATTATACAGATCTACATGTTTACTATCAGCGTATATATATACTCAGTATTATACAGAGCGACAGGTTTATTATCACTATATAGATACTCAATATTATTATACGGAGCGACATGTTTATTATCAGCGTATAGATACTCAGTATTATTATACAGAGCAACATGTTTATTATCAGTGTATAGATACTCAGTATTATTATACAGAGCGACATGTTTATTATCAGCGTATAGATACTCAATATTATTGTGACGGTTGTAAACTGCATCACTGTCTAGTATTCCTTTCTTCCCTTAAAATAGCACAGCCAAATAATCCCCAGAGTAATACATCACTGGTATCGCCAAATAATCCACACTTGAGCCAAAGCTTAATGCTGGAACAAGACTGATTTACTGGAAGCAACAGGCATTCAATTTATACAATAGCAGACTCCTCCTCTGGGCCAGGCTAGATAATTGAGTTTCAGCAAAATACTAAACTCAATTATCTGCTGGCCAGAAATATTAAAATTTTTAACATTTTTAGAAAAGTACTTTCTGCATAACACACAAATACCTGTGTAGCTGAGGATACTGGGAGTCACATATCCAGATTTCACGAAAATCCGTTTGGTAGTTTCCATGTCGCATCGTGTGGAAGTTTGACCGGCTCGCCATGTGGAGGTATCCGATTTAGAGTTCTATGAAATCAGCAGCAAGAGCCGGTCTCCGTTCGCGCCTAATTTCATGAAAACTAACATAGGTATGTTGCAGCTTGTTACATGTGAATGCTCCCCTTGTTCGGTAGATAAAAACTCCTCAATGCCGGTTTGATACGTTGAATGGAAAATAGTCAGTCGGGACTTCCATAATGACCGGACGTTCGTGAGATTGCAATGCCGAAAACAGTTCCAGGCAATCCACGCATAAGTCCCACTGACCGCATTCAGGAGATTTAAGATGGCCACGATCCTTTGTTCTCGCCACGTGTTCGTATGCCGAATGCAGCCACCTAGAAGCACTCAATTAAGTTGCGGTTTTCATGGTTACTTGATGTTCTGATTGCTACCAAGGGTGGTCTCCGTTCGTTTGAACGAACACAAAAATATAACGAATACTATAAATGCACTGAACTAGCAGGGAGAGGAAGTAACCGAATGAGTATAGGTAAAAACAGTGAAATCCTTCCCACAGGCAATACATTTAATTAACCAAAATAGCAGGAAGGGAAATAACCGAATGAATGGAAGGTGATTCTTCACAATGGCCTCCCTGCTTTAGCAGACATGACTGGACCATTAGTCCAAGAATAAGTCCATTTGGCGGGCCAGTCCACATACAGCATTTAAAGGGCCAGACCTTCCCGGGTCTTTGATCCCACGGCAGGAGGCCGGCGAGTAGTCCTCTCCAGGCGTGCAGGTACCTGACCTTCCGCCTGTCAGTACCCAGTGTAATAAGGCAGCCCACTCCCAATAAAGAATCAGCAGAGTGGCCCCCCCACCATAACTAGTTCTGGCCTGTAGGTCCTAGGTTGTAGCGGGGCGGTTCAGTATCCTTGGTCTCCCTGGCGCAGTTAGGCCACCAGCTGTAGTTGCTTGGGGGACAGAGGCCAGTGGTGTTCTGCTCAGGTGTCAGCTATCCTGCTGGGAGGGGGTCAGTGGGTATCGCAGGCTTATCCGCTGTCCCCATGACCCGGTCGGGATGTAGCTGGTGAGGGGAAGGCTCACTTACCTCCTCCTCCTCCTGGTATCCCTGCAGGGAAGGTTGGGGATCTGGACCCCCCTGTCCAGCATCCCTGTACAGAGACCACGGTCCCATGTGCGCCAGTTTGTTTGGGGTTGTTCTCCCCCTCTCCTGGTATCTCCGGCTGCTGTTGGAGTGGAAGGCCGGTTGCCTCCCCTACCCAGGACGCTGGTTGCTGTTGGGTGGGGTGATCGGGCCTCACCTCCTCCTGGAACTCAGGCCGCCGCTGCGGAGGGAGACCGGTTGTTTCCTCTCCCGGTAAAGTGTACTGCTGCTGGGGACCTGGGCCAGCTGCCCAGCATCCCTGTAGGGTTGGCAGAGAGACCTCGGTCCCATCTCCGCCTGCCATCTGTGTGTCCCCCCAGGACAAGTCTATGAGGTCGCCCACCTCTGGTACCTCTGGCTGCTGTTGGGGAGGGAGGCCGGTTGCCTCCCCTCCCCAGGATGCTGGTTGCTGTACGATGGAGGGATCTACCATCACCTCCTCCTGGAACTCAGGCCGCCGCTGGGGAGAGAGACCTGTTGTCTCCTTTCCTGGTAAAGTGTACTGCCGCTGGGGACCTGGGCCAGCTGCCCAGCATCCCTGTAGGGCCGGCAGAGAGACCTTGGTCCCATCTCCACCTGCCATCTGTGGGTCTTCCCCGAACCAACCTATACGGTTGCTCGCCTCTGGTGCTGGTTGAACATAAGAGGGTACAGTGTCCCGGCAATCATCTGGGCTGAGGGGTGGTGGTTGGGCTAAGTTTAACAGTTGATGGTAACCCTGTTCTAGCTCCCATTCGATTGTGATCTGGTGGGTGATATCTGGGTGCAGTCCAGTAGTCTCAGGGAGCTCCAGTGCATACAATCGCCATTCCCTGATTTCCCAATACCGGGATTCCTCGGTGCTGCCAAAGTCACTGTCCTCCTCCAATGCCTCCCATAACAGACCAGGGCCATCATAGTTACTGCCTTCTGGCCTCTCATTCTCAGCCATCCAGGGGCACCTCTGGACTGAGTACCATCGTAGCGCCCGGTAAGCCTTATCCAGCCACAGTTCCTTCCAGATCAGGTCCCACAGTTCTTCCACCCACTTATCCAGGGGTTGTTCTCCTAGGAAGGGTCTCCGCAGAGCTACGAGTACCTGGAACCGCTGTTCTTCACTGGGAAGCTCTCTCCCCGACGCCACTGTACTTCCTCTAAGGCCTCGTACCAGAACTCTTTACGAGTGGCATCTCTCCATTTCAATATACACTCCTCTGATACAGGTCCCTCCTGTTGGGCCAAGTGCTGCTGCAACCTCCAGTGGAACTCCTCTTCCATGTTGCTGTGGATAGGGACGCTGCCCGGTAGCTAGCTCTATCCCTTGAGTCCCTCCGAAGCCAGGGTTGCTGCACGAGTGCTAGTGTTGCCCTCCATGTACAATACACTATTGCCTTCCTTGCATCCTCTGTGCAGGAAAAAAGAACGGATAATCCCGCCGCTGCCAACCAGTTGTGACGGTAGTAATCTGCATCACCGTCTAGTATTCCCTTCTTCCCATAAAATAGCACAGCCAAATAATCACTAGAGTAATAAATCCCTGGTATCGCCAAATAATCCACACATGAGCCAAAGCTTAATGCTGGAACAAGACTGATTTACTGGAAGCAACAGGCATTTAATTTATACAATAGCAGACTCCTCCTCTGAGCCAGGCTAGATAATTGAGTTTCAGCAAGATACTAAACTCAACTATCTGCTGGCCAGAAATACAATTTTTTAAAAAATTTTTTAGTACTTTCTGCATAACATATAAATATATAAATCACATCCCTGTAGCTGAGGATACTGGGAGTCACATATCTAAATTTCACGAAAATCCGTTCGGTAGTTTCCGTGTCGCATCGTGTGGAAGTTTGACCGGCTCGCCATGTGGAGGTATCCGATTTAGAGTTCTATGAAATCAGCAGCAAGAGCCAGTCTCCGTTCACGCCTAATTACATGAAAACTACCATAGGTATGTTGCAGCTTGTTACATGCGAATGCTCCCCTTGTTCGGTAGATAAAAACTCCCGAATGCCGGTTTGATACGTTGAATGGAAAGTAGTCAGTCGGGACTTCCATAATGACCGGACGTTCGTGAGATTGCCATGCCGAAAACAGTTCCAGGCAATTCACGCGTAAGTCCCGCTGATCACATTCGGGAGATTTAAGATGGCCGTCATCCTTTGTTCTCGCCACGTGTTCGTATGCCCGAATGGCGGCCACCTAGAAGCACTCAATTAAGTTGCGGTTTTCGTGGTTACTTGGTGCTCTGATTGCTACCCAGGGTGGTCTCCCTTCGGTAGAACGAATAAATGTCCGAACACAAAAATGTGTTGGGACCCGCTTGGGGGGGTCTGCCTTGGCGTTGGCGGGCGGGCATCCCTCCGGTGGCCATTGGAGCGACTGGATGACCTCCATTTGTCTAGGTATACATGGGGATTGGGGAAAGAGCGCAAGTAACATTTTCTTTTCTTTGGTTTTTACTACATATTGGGGCTGATGTGTGTTGTAGTCCTTGCTGCTTTAGCGCAGGACTTCTCTTTTTGTATTTGTATTTACTTTGTATCACACAGCCTGGTTACAATGCTGCTACCCATCCCATGTGTTCCCTATTGAGGGTTAATAAGTAGAGGGGTGTATATAGGAAATGCCCCTTTCTGTCTCATTGGAGATATCTTTGCCAGAGGCTCAGGGAGGCAGGCTGAGGGGTCAGTGTTGGGACCCGCTTGGGGGGGTCTGCCTTGGCGTTGGCGGGCGGGCATCCCTCCGGTGGCCATTGGAGCGACTGGATGACCTCCATTTGTCTAGGTATACATGGGGATTGGGGAAAGAGCGCAAGTAACATTTTCTTTTCTTTGGTTTTTACTACATATTGGGGCTGATGTGTGTTGTAGTCCTTGCTGCTTTAGCGCAGGACTTCTCTTTTTGTATTTGTATTTACTTTGTATCACACAGCCTGGTTACAATGCTGCTACCCATCCCATGTGTTCCCTATTGAGGGTTAATAAGTAGAGGGGTGTATATAGGAAATGCCCCTTTCTGTCTCATTGGAGATATCTTTGCCAGAGGCTCAGGGAGGCAGGCTGAGGGGTCAGTGTTGGGACCCGCTTGGGGGGGTCTGCCTTGGCGTTGGCGGGCGGGCATCCCTCCGGTGGCCATTGGAGCGACTGGATGACCTCCATTTGTCTAGGTATACATGGGGATTGGGGAAAGAGCGCAAGTAACATTTTCTTTTCTTTGGTTTTTACTACAAAAATATAACAAATACTATAAATGCACTGAACTAGCAGGGAGAGGAAATAACCGAATAGGTAAAAACAGTGTAGGTAAAAACAGTGAAATCCTTCCAACAGGCAATACATTTAATGAACCAAAATAGCAGGGAGGGAAAGAACCGAATGAATGGAACGTGATTCTTCACAATTATTATACAGAGCGACATGTTTAATATCAGTTTATAGATACTCAGTATTATTATACAGAGGTACATGTTTATTATCAGTATATAGATACTCAGTATTATTATACAGAGGTACATGTTTATTATCAGTATATAGATACTCATTATTATTATTATACAGAGCGACATGTTTATTATCAGTGTATAGATACTCAGTATTATTATACAGAGCAACATGTTTATTATCAGCGTATAGATACTCAGTATTATTATACAGAGCGACATGTTTATTATCAGCGTATAGATACTCAGTATTATTATTATATAGAGCGACATGTTTATTATCAGCGTATAGATACTCAGTATTATTATAATATAGAGCGACATGTTTATTATCAGAGTGTAGATACTCAGTATTATTATACAGAGTGACAGGTTTATTATCACTATATAGATACTCAGTATTATTATACAGAGACAGGAACGGAACGAGACAGGGGTGGTCTCTGTTTAGTAGTTTGTAAAGTACAGAATTGGGGAAAGTTTAAAATTTCTGTGAATAGGGGTAATAAAATATAAAGTTTCTTTACAGTTGCTGACCTGGCCCATAGTCGATGGGCAGGAGGCCAGCTTTCACACTCCTCCAGGAATTTGTGGCAAACATCCTCAAAAAGTTACGTTTGTCACAGATATAAAAAAAACCCTGGACATATCCCATTTGTAACGCTTTGAGTTGTCTGCTTTTGCAAATGATATGCCATCATGGGGGTAATTCTCATTCCTTGGCTACCATACAGTCTCTAAGGCAACGTAACCAATCTTAAAGTTTTTAATGTGAACAAACTGAAATGCAAGCCTTATTTTTGATTCTGTAACTTTCTAAAAAACCATAAAACCTGTACGTGGAGGGTACTGTTATATTCTGGAGAGTTTACTGAACACTAATCTACTTATTACACACCTGGGTTTCTTCCTGTACATAGTTAGTTTTCTTATTTTATTTGGTTCCTTTTTTTTTTGTTTCTATGTTATTGATGCATGCTACTTTTGAGGCTCTTGGCCTATGTGGATGCAGGCTGGTAATTTACTCTCACGACTTGACCTAAAGAGATGGGGTCCTGTTTTACGGTTCTAAATGGACTTAACCCCTCCCCCGCATAACCTTTCTTGAGTATGCTGAGGGTCAGCAATGTCAATCCCATGCTCCCTGTAGATAAAATGCAAACTAGCAACATTAATGTGGTAAGTCTTGCTATTGTAAACACATTCGGCAGAGAAGTTGTGCCCTTGGCTGATCAGTCGGCCTACATTCCACCTAGACCTATTACCGTCTTATATTCTAGATGTCATACTGGCGACCCAATTACCGTACAACCCTGGCTATAACAATTTTTTCCCTTAACGCCAAAGGTTTGATACCCCGCACAATCGAAGGGTAGTCCTACCGAATCTCATCCCCAGGATCGGATGGGTTCACCAATCTCTATTCCCAAACATTTAATGCAATTCTCACACCTCACCTTTTGTAAATGCTTCAAGCGCACATTACCACTTTACAAAAAACAGAAAAATCCCCCACAACATGCCTAGATTTCCGGCCTATATTATTTCTAAATTGCAACACTAAACTCTATGCAAAATCCTGGCCAATAGACTCTCCACAGTTCTAAATAATCATTCATAAAGGGACACTATTGTCACGAGTGCAACTACATATATTCCTGACCCTATAGTGTTAACACCACCATCTAGCCTCCCTGGACCCCTCATGCCTCCATAAATGTAGTAAAAATCTTACTGTATTCAAGCCAGAAGCTGTAAATCTGCATTCTGTTAGACTGGGAAAAAAAACAAGCAGTATGCTGACATGTGGTAGCCTGATCCAATCACAGTGCTTCCCCATAGGATTGGCTGAGACTGACAAAGAAGCAGATCAGGGACAGAACCAGCATGATTCAAACACAGCCCAGGCCAATCAGCATCTCCTCATAGAGATGAATTGAATCAATGAATCTCTATGAGGAAAGTTCAGTATCTGCATGCAGAGGGAGGAGCCACTATATCACAGGATGCTGTGCACAGTGCTGCCCTGTGCTCTGCTGACAGCAGATCTGAGTGGATTGAGGCATTTTATGCCTCAATCAACTCTGAAGTCCCTCTGGTGGCAGTCTGAGTGACTGCAACTGGAGGTGTTCCTAGCTTTCAATGTAAACACTGTATTTTCTCTAAGTGCTGCTTCTAAGTGTGTGGTTGGAGATATTCTGGAGAGTTTTACAGAAGCTTCAACTGTCTAAGATCTTGCTAAGAGTTTTCTTTTTTACTGTTACAAGTAAAATTCATCTGTAGGAAAAGGTTACTGATTGCACAAGGTTTGATTTCCTGTTGGTAATTATAAGGCTTTTGATTTGATTAGTTAAATACTTGTTATTGATTGCTGGTTAATTAGCTAATGTTTGCAAATAAGCAGAGGCCTACCCAGGTGTTAAACATTCCTAGTGGGTGGTGTTTTTAGGAGTATATAAGGGTTGTTGTCATTAGCTTGGCTAATATAGCTTGGTTGCTTCTAAGTGTGTGATTGGAGATATTCTGGAGAGTGCTGCTTCTAAGTGTGTGGTTGGAGATATTCTGGAGAGAAACTGGAGGTAATCTGAGGTATTCAGGAGGACAAAAATGTAAGATTTGTTTGATTTAAATTATTCATCTCATTGGAATGGCAGACTTAGTTCCGTGTAATAGTTGCTATGCATTTGTTTCACGCTCCACTTTTTGGAGGTTTGGTTGTTGTCTAATCTGTAGACAGTTCTCTATATTGTGGCAGGAGATTGTATTTTTGAAATCTGAGATTTGTAAATTATCTGGTAAACAAACTCAGACTGGAACTGCTGCAAAGTCACTGCCGCAGAGACATACTAGGAATGGCAGATGGATTACTGTAGGATCTGGTAGACTTAGAGTTGTGGATAAAAGGCATATTGCACAGTCAGTTGCTCTACATAATTCGTTTTCTGCACTTTCAGAGTGTAATGGTGTTATGGAGACAGACTCAGGCACTGAGGGCAGTGGTGTTGTGGAGACAGGCTCAGGCACTGAGGGTAGTGGTGTTGTGGAGACAGGCTCAGGCACCGAAGCCAGTAGTGTTGTGAAGACAGGCTCAGGCACTGAAGGCAGTAGTGTTGTGGAGACAGGCTCAGGCACTGAAGGTAGTGGTGTTGTGGAGACAGGCTCAGGCACTGAAGGTAGTGGTGTTGTGGAGACAGGCTCAGGCACTGAGGGTAGTGGTGTTGTGGAGACAGGCTCAGGCACTGAGGGTAGTGGTGTTGTGGAGACAGGCTCAGGCACTGAGGGTAGTGGTGCTGTGGAGACAGGCTCAGGCACTGAGGGTAGTGGTGTTGTGGAGACAGGCTCAGGCACTGAGGGTAGTGGTGTTGTGGAGACAGGCTCAGGCACTGGGGGTAGTGGTGTTGTGGAGACAGGCTCAGGCACTGAGGGTAGTGGTGTTGTGGAGACAGGCTCAGGCACTGAGGGTAGTGGTGTTGTGGAGACCGGCTCAGGCACTGAGGGTAGTGGTGTTGTGGAGACAGGCTCAGGCACTGAGGGTAGTGGTGTTGTGGAGACAGGCTCAGGCACTGAGGGTAGTGGTGTTGTGGAGACAGGCTCAGGCACTGAGGGTAGTGGTGTTGTGGAGACAGGCTTGGAGACTATGGTGAGGCCTAATAGAAAACAGTTGTTGTTGGGGGATTCCATCATAAGAGGTGTGGAGATGGACAATGGTGGTCTTGTGAGATGTCTTCCCGGAGCTACTGCTCACAGAGACCGGAGACGCATTTGTAATATTGTTTAGCAAGCAAAGCAGGAAGATGAATTGGATGTACTTGTCCATCTAGGGACAAATTACTTGGCTTGCAATGAGGTTTCAGAGGTTAAGGACGTTTTTGCCAATGATACTTGGCAGGTTGCTTCCACATGGTCATTCTCTGAAGTTCTGCCTGTGCATAACTCTCAGAACGACAGGCGGATGCGTATTAGGGACTTTAATTTGTGTCTTGGTGAATGGTATCAGGAGCAAGGATTTGGCTTTATTTCTCATGGTAGCTCTGTTTGGAATGGAAATAAACTGTACAAAAAAGATGGTTTGCATCTTTCTCAAAAGGGAACAAATGTTCTCAGTGAGCAGTTCAGAGGTTTTGCAAGGATGTATTTAAACTAGGAGGAGGGGCAAATGGTTGATAAAACATCAATCCAATTGCCCCCCAAAACAAGGACAGAAGGTGCCTGTAGCAAGTGTGTTAAAAAATGATAAGCTCCTCCTAACTTGAATAGCATGTTTACTATATATACATATATATTACCTTTAAGCTACTGTACCTAATCGATTGAAATACTCACTATGGCTGACCAGCCTGCACCCAACTTGGTTTTGCTGATATTATTTTATGTTTTGTTTACTTGTCGACGTTAAACCATATTGTATAAAAAAGAAAAAAAGAGGCACGAATACTATGGAAATGTTAGTTACCATTGTTATCGAACCCTGTACTGTTTTCTAAATGCGCATTTCCCTCTTTTTATTCTGTATCCCAACTAATATGCCTCAATAAAATACAGATTGACTAAAAAAAAAAAAAAATGATAAGCTTAGAGTCATGTTTACAAATGCTCGCAGTTTAGGGAATAAGATTCATGAACTTGTGGCAATAATGGAAACTGATAATGTAGATTAAGTCGCTGTTACTGAGACATGGTATAATGAGAAAAATGACTGGGACATAGCAATACCAGGGTTTTCTTTATATAGAAACGACTGGGAAGGCAAGAAAGGGGGAGGGGTGGCCCTGTATGTGAAGGATAGCATAAAATCTTGCCTAATAAAAGTTAGTGAGGCGAACATAGAGTCCGTTTGGGTTACGTTAGAATTTGGTAATCACACATTAACTCGTGTAGGTGTGATTTATAGGCCCCCAGGACAAATAGAAGAGTTAGATAATCTACTAGTTGAGGAAATAGCTAAAATGACAATGAAGGGGGAAGTTATCATCATGGGTGACTTTAATCTTCCTGATGTGAATTGGAAAACAAAAATAGCTACTTGTGCCAGGAGCATACATATTCTAAACTCCCTACTGGGATTGTCTCTAAAACAAGTCGTTGAGGAGCCAACTCGTAAAGAGGCCATACTAGATTTAGTGTTAACAAATGGAGATTTGGTATCAGATATTACTGTAGGTGAAAGTTTAGGATCCAGTGATCATCAGTCAGTGTGGTTTAATATAATAACAGTGACTGAGTCACACCACACAAAACAAAAGTTTTAGACTTTAGAAAAACAGACTTTTCTAAAATTAGAATATGTGTAAAGGAGTCATTATCAGACTGGAGCAATTTTAAATGGAGTCCAATAGAAATGGGATTATTTAACCCCTTAAGGACATATGACGTGTGTGACACGTCATGATTCCCTTTTATTCCAGAGGTTTGGTCCTTAAGGGGTTAAAAGTTGCACTGCTGAAGGCAACAGAAAATTGCATTAGGCTTGTCAGTAAAAGCAAAAAATTCAAGAAGCCACTGTGGTACTCTGCAGATGTGGCCAAAATAGTAAATAAGCAAAGTTAGCATTTAGTAATTATAAAAAAAAAAAAACAGTGAGGAAGACAGAATGATCTAAAATATTAGGCAGAAAGAGGCTAAGCAAGTTATAAAAGCTTCCAAATCACACACCGAAAAGAAAATAGCACAGTCAGTAAAAAAAGGGGACAAAATTGTTTTAGATGCATAAATGAGTAAAGGAAAGTAAAACAAGGATTAGTTAGATTAAAAACAAAAGAAGGAAGCTATGTAGAAGAGGATAAAGGTCTAGCTGACTGTCTTAATGCATATTTTTGTTCAGTATTTACAGATGAAAATGAAGGAAAGGGGCCTGTTAGGAAAAAGGACAAATTAGTAATTTATTACATGTGAGTTTACAGAGGAAGAGGTTCTATTTCAACTGTCAAAAGTAAAGACAAATAAGTCAATGGGTCCTGATGGAATACACCCAAAGTTATTAAAAGAGCTCAGTGGTGTACTAGCAAAACCATTGACAGATTTATTTAACCAATCATTGTTAACAGGATTAGTCCCAGAAGATTGGAAGTTAGCAAATGTTGTGCCCATTCACAAGAAAGGTAGTAGGGAGGAGTCAGGCAACTATAGGCCAGGAAGCCTTACTTCAGTAGTGGGGAAAGTAATGGAAACCATGTTAAAGGATAGGATTGTTGAACATCTACAAACACATGTGATGTAGATTAATTTAGATGTCTATCTGTTCCTGTCCAAATCTGAGATGATTAAATTGCGTATACGCAGAAGTAAGCTCACACTGACACATGGAGTTCAGGTTAAAAGCACTTCAGAAAATTTAATGCAATCTGAACAAAGCAGGCTTTGCAAGTCCTTTTTAAAGATAAAATTACATCATTGTAAAATCAAGATAAGAAGTGAGGAAACATTGTCAATTGGCTAAGAGAAGAAGTGGTTAGTTAAATGCCCTCCCTGTTGGGTGTTACGTCTTACATCATAACTGACGTCATAAAGTTCTCCTCCAGATTTCAGCGCCATCTTGCTAGCACGAGGAGTTCTTTCGATGGGAGGGGGCATTTTGGCAGCTATCCATAAAGAGTAGCTGGTACCTTTAGTCTTTCAAGGTTAGTATCCTCAGTATTCTCAAGGCCTCTTTGGCAATTATACACTCTATCAATACTATCTGCTACAGTGTGTTCTTTGAATCAGAAGATTCTAGCATTTTCTGCTGACATGCTGTTTCTACGAACAAAGGAATCTTGTAAAGTTTAAACTACGAGGCATGAGAGCTGAATATGAGAATATAGTATTAAAGGGGCCCAGTAAGGATTATATAGTTTATAAGGGGCCTAATAATGGATATAAGTTATAAGGGGTTAATAATTATACAACAGTCCCCCCTATAGAGTGTTAATTGCAAAAAAAAAAAAGGATAAACTTTATTGGTTAGTTCCAGAAGACAGGTTAGCCCAAAGGCACAAAACCCTATGAAGTAACGATTCTTAAAGTCTTCTTAGTTCTTCAGAGGGACATCATGAATAGACAAGCTTACATTACCATATGGACCTGTGTTATCTGGAATATAGGCACAACAAGTCATGGTGACAGGTAAACGTTGTTGGTTGCAATAGATATAATAAATGCAAATCAAAATATTATTATTATTATTATTAGGTACCCCCCTTGGCACACCTATGGCATCAATATATATATATATGTGTCAAACTTTCCCTTTAGAGGGGTGCTCCTCTTTATGTTCTGAAGCATGAATGTGGTGTGTCAAGAGTACCTTGTCATGTATTATGTGTATGGACATAATAACCTTGGCTAGGGCGCATTTGCTTATGCATTGTAGTATTAAACCTGTCCCACGCTACATCAGCGTAGGTGGACTCGGATCATTTAGTCAATATTAATATCACCACAAACTCAGGATGGGCAAATAATCCTGAGGGAGCTTGGCGTTTGGATCTCTTTAGCTTCACGAGGTCTCCTTTTGGGGTCCTCGGCTTTCCATCGATGGCAGGTGGTCAGGCATTATTATGGCCATCAAACACCTACTTGCTGGAATCTTTTTATTTAACAAGTCATTTTTTCTTTAGAGTCAAAAGTGTGACAAAATCAACAAATGTCACTTCTCATGTTGCAGAGAGAGTCTTGAATCTGGAACAATGAATCCACTGAGTGATCTCTGCAACTTTCACAATGCACTACTGGGTATATGGTCTTGGTTGTCACATTGATGACCGGCTAGGCTTCTGGCCATTCTGACAAAATGTCTATTATAACTAGTGCATATTTGACCCAGTAGCTCTTTGTCACCTGGATTCTTGAAAGGGATATTGAGAGTTAGCTAGGTGCTTAGGGGTATTTTAGAGATCAAAGAGTTCATGAGGGTCTTGGATAGGTATAAAGTTCCATGGGCTCACTGCCCAGTACATGTTTTTGGGTAAACAGAGCTTGAGAGTGTTGGAGTACAGCCCGTCTTCAAGGGTTGCCCCTTTCTGTTTTTCCAGCTTTGTATTTCTTCAGGGTCAGCAGCTGCTTGTCATTCTTTCAGAAGCTTGAGATCTGTAGGTAGGATCTACATGGTGAGTATAGAAGTTTCTTTAGCGGACACCCTTCTGTCCACTTCCCTTGGTGCACTTGTGGCTTGGTTGGCAGCTTTTGGGCAGCTGAGTGGTGCTTCTTATCTACCAGATTGATCCAAAATAATGTGCTGCACCCAGGGCATATCTTGAGTCAGTGTAGATATTGGCATGTCTTCCTTCAGGCATTTTGTATGCCACTGAGAAGGCTGTCAATTCAGCGTCTTGAGCAGATGTGAATGAGGAAAGTGAAGATGCTTGACGTACCTGATCTTCTGTAGCAATAGCAAATCCAGTATGGTACCTTTCCTCATTATCCGCAAACAGAGTGGAGTCAGGATCTGGTAAAGCTACTGCATGCTCTGTTGAAAGGTGTCTTGTTTCTTCTTTCATCTGTTCAAAGCAACCATGAGGAGCAGTAGGAGAGGTTTCCTCACCTATTTCTGTGTGAGATTGGGGGGTATTTGTCTTTCTATTTACAGTTCTCTTGCTGACCCCCCCTCTGTAGAGAGTTGCAAATTGATTGTTAGTGTTTCCATGTGTTCCTTTCATGAGATTTCTGGGGCCTTAATGAAGAAAAAACATGAGGGACAGCCACCTCCCTTACAGGTGTCTTACTTCCATGGGAATCTGGGTCAGGACCGCACTATTTCCTTGAGAGTGCCCAAAACAGTTCTTTCATGTCTGAATAATTTTTCGTTAGTGTGGTATTCCCCCCTGGGAAGTGGCGGAAGAGTGGCCAGAGCAACTTTCCTGCAAAATGTAATGTTGTCAGGTAGAGGCAGAGTTGTCTATGGGTGGAGGAAATTGGTAAGGAATAAGAAGGGAGGAAGCATATAAAGGATATAGATATGGTGGTGGGGAGATGGAAGAATGAGTAGTGGATAGAGTGAGAGGGAAGAAGGTGGAGTAGGAGGAGGAGAAGGCGGAGTAGAGGGAGGAGTAGGAGGAGGAGAAGGAGGAATAGAGGAGGAGAAGGAGGAATAGAGGAGAAGTAGGAGGAGAGAGGAGAAGGTGGAGTAGAAGGAGAAAGTGGAGTAGAGGGAGGAGTAGGAGGAGGAGAAGGAGAAATAGAGGGAGGAGTAGGAAGAGGAGGGAGGAGTAAGAGCAGGAGGAAGGGGTGGGGGGGGGTAGAGGAGAAGGAGGAGGAAAGAGGAGAAGGTGGAGTAGAGGAAGGAGTAGGAGGAGAAAGTGGAGTAGAGGGAGGAGTAGGAAGAGGAGGGAGGAGTAAGAGCAGGAAGAAGGAGTAGGAGGAGGAGAAGGTGGAGTAGAGGAAGGAGTAGGAGGAGAAAGTGGAGTAGAGGGAGGAGTAGGAGGAGAAAGTGGAGTAGAGGGAGGAGTAGGAAGAGGAGGGAGGAGTAAGAGCAGACATTAAAATGATGGAATATGTTCCTCTATAAGCTGTGAACCACTCCTGAAGTATAAATATAGGTAAGTTATGCTTAATGGTCATGACTTAAGGTCATGACTTAAGGTCAATCCAGGTATCTAGTAAAATGTCAATATCACAACATTCTAGTATAAGTGGTAGAAGCGAAGAGTGATGTACAAAGATTAGTAGATACATGGAACATCCTTCCAGTGCAAGTGGTAAAAACTAATAGTGGTATAGAAAAGGTAGTAGATACTTGACACAGCCTTCCACTGGTAGGGGGATAACAGTGAAATTATGTGCTGCATGTGATATACACAATGTGTTATTTGTTGCTCTAGCATGAATGCAGATATGTGAGGCTTTATGTCAATCAAATAAATCAAATTTTGCAAAGCAATTTAAAGTAAAAGGGGGTATACTCAATTTTGCTAGAGAATGGGTTAAAGCACACAAAATACGTTCTTTGCAATCACTATGACACCCGATGGTCATTTTTCTTATATATTTCAAAATAAGAGTCTGTTTTCTAAGTTTTTCTTTTAACTCCCAGTATATTTCTTTCAGGTTTATGTGTCAGGAGAGATTTTACTGAAATAAGTGACAAGAACAGAAATACATGAAGTATGGCGATGAAGAAATCTTTTAATAACATAATCAAAAAGTCTAACTCTGAAAAATCAAGCATTTTATCAGATTCATATATGTTCTCACAACAGATAGTAAACACAAACCTCACACCTTTCTCATGTTCTGAATGTGGAAAATGTTCTAGCTGTACACAATCTCTTGTTAGACATCAGAGAACTCACACAGGAGAGAAACCATTCTCATGTTTTGAATGTGGAAAATGTTTTGTCAATAAAACAAACCTTGTGCTACATCAGAGAACTCACACAGGAGAGAAACCATTCTCATGTTCTGATTGTGGAAAATGTTTTAGTCGTAAAGACACTCTTGTTAAACATCAGAAAATGCACACAGGAGAGAAACCATTCTCATGTTCTGAATGTGGAAAATGTTTTAGTAGTAGAGACACGCTTGTTGGACATCAGAGAACTCACACAGGAGAGAAACCATTCTCATGTTCTGAATGTGGAAAATGTTTTGTCAATAAAACAAACCTTGTGCTACATCAGAGAACTCACACAGGAGAGAAACCATTCTCATGTTCTGATTGTGGAAAATGTTTTAGTCGTAAAGACACTCTTGTTAAACATCAGAAAATGCACACAGGAGAGAAACCATTCTCATGTTCTGAATGTGGAAAATGTTTTAGTAGTAGAGACACGCTTGTTGGACATCAGAGAACTCACACAGGAGAGAAACCGTTCTCATGTTCTGAATGTGGAAAATGTTTTAGTCGTAAAGAAACTCTTGTTATACATCAGAAAACTCACACAGGAGAAAAAACATTTGCATGTTCTGAATGTGGAAAATGTTTGGTCAATAAAACAAAGCTTGTGCTTCATCAGAGAACGCACACAGGAGAGAAACCATTCTCATGTTCTGAATGTGGAAAATGTTTTAGTAGTAGAGACACACTTGTTGGACATCAGAGAACTCACACAGGAGTGAAACCGTTCTCATGTTTTGAATGTGGAAAATGTTTTAGTCGTAAAGAAACTCTTGTTGCACATCAGAGAACTCACACAGGAGAGAAACCATTTGCTTGTTCTGAATGTAGCAAATGTTTTAGTAGTAAGGCAAATGTTGTTATACATCAGAGAACTCACACAGGAGAGAAACCGTTTGCATGTTCTGAATGTGAAAAATGTTTTAGTAGTAAATACTTTTTTGTTAAACATCAGAGAACTCACACAGGAGAGAAACCGTTCTCATGTTCTGAATGTGGAAAATGTTTTAGTATTAGAGGCACACTTGTTAGACATCAGAGAACTCACACAGGAGAGAAACCTTTCTCATGTTCTGAATGTGGAAAATGTTTTAGCCGTCACTCAGTTCTTGTTACACATCAGAGAATTCACACAGGAGAGAAACTGTTCTCATGTACTGAATGTTAAAGAGATTTATCTGTTAATCCTAATCTCCAGGTGAGGTGTCGCTTAAGATTTTATAATGTATATGGATTAAAATAGGAATAAAATGTTGTGGCAAACACCGCCACTGTACATTGTCCATTCTGTACATATCCTGTTTCATGTCAAATGTGTATGCCTTTAAGAACCAAGTGTCCGTAATGTGGTTCAGACAAGTAAAAGTATTCATATGCTAATATTCGTATGCTGGCGGCATGAAAACCGCCAGCCTCCCTGCAAATCGTTTCACGAACGGTGAATTTCATCACTGTTCTTGAAACAACTAAACTACCGAATGGAGACCACACACAGGGAGTCGTGTGGCCCTCATTAAGGGTTGCAACAATGTTGCAATCGGTAATTAAGAGCATTCAGGGTGGCCGTCGTTCGGCTACCGACCATGCAGCGGTCGGCCATCTTGGATCCTTTGTTAGCCCAGCGGTATTTGGTCATCGAGCGCCTGGAACTAAAATCGGCTACTCGACGGCACGAATACCGCTGGACTTCCAAGCCGTTCGGGAGCCCCAGTCTTTCGGTAATGTGGTTCCCTAAGTTCATTCGGTAGTTTGAAGGGAACTTAACTGTAATGTCTATTTCATGCGGCGTTCGGTTATTTGAGCTGGGATCTGAGCGGAACTGTGCGCTCAGACCCCAGCTATCTACCGAACGTTCATCCATTTAAATATACCGAATATTGTACAAGTTATGTATTTTAATGTAAAATGTCAGTTCTGCTGCATGGAGGGGTAATCCAATTAACTGTATATTCTAGTGGGAGTATCCCTCTCGTGCAGCAATGCCTGATGGGAGAAATGTCCAGATTATTCAGTTCCCCATGTAGTCCTCTACTGTACAACCCCTGAAATGTCAGTAGGGAAACCCCTTGCACGGGGAATCCCATAAATACTGGAAGTCTGTGAATAAAGCCTCAGTTGACCTCCAAGCTATGTGTCATCTAGTTCTTGGAGGGAAGGGATTGTAACTACGCTACCTGCCTTTTGCCTATTTTTGGATCTGCTTATTCTGTCTACCAGCGGAGATACCGTGGATAATACCACTACCCTGCTACAAATGTCTTGTATTGTGAATTTTTATTAAATAGTAACTGTGATAGTAGCAGTCCATGTACATATGATGCATTGGTATTGTGGCACCCCCATGCTATCATCCGGGGGTGCCTAATCTGCAACGCTAACTCTGCTCTACTTGGTAGCAGACTAAACGGCAACCGGGATACATTGTGGTTATATGTTCTGGTTGTTATACTAACTAGTCTGTTCCACTGGTAATACCAGGTATCTTTATTATGGTTCCTTAGCATGACTCAAGTTTGCATGGATTCCAACCAAGACCTCCTCAAAGAAACAAGACACACGCTTCTGACTGACAACTTATAGGATCACTATTTCTTAGCTTCAGCTTTTATTAAAACCGCAGCACACACATGAAATGTGTTTACAGATTATTAATACCAATGTGAATATGAATTGGGTTAGGAGACCAGACAGAGGAATTAAATTAGGTTGAGCTAATTATTCCCCACGGTCCTTTATTCTTATCCCAGGACACAATAAACTTGGATATTCTAAGGGAAAAGCTAGTTCCCCCACCCTCCATGTTAATACAGACTATAATCAAATGTTATTGTAGTGGACTAGAAGTATTAACTGCAATATGTCCGCTTGTAGACTTAATCAGCATTCAAGAGAAACATAGCGCGGCAATCCCACTCCCATTCCCCAACAACTGAATGATACACAGCTTTGGGAGTCAACTGTTTTTTTATTGAGCCACAGCTGGCATTAATACAATTCCCTGTCCAAGGGGTTTCTTTAATTACATTCCAGGGGTTTTCCCCTGGTTGACCTTGTGGGGACAGGGAACAGAGACACATTTCCCAGACTCCTTTTCTGTACTTGGAAGATAATTGCGTAACGACAATTCTTCAATTAGATTATCTCCCAAGTACAGAAAATTAACGAGAAAACAAGAACAGGTGATTGTGCAGATAGGATATAGCTCAACAAAATTGTAGGACCTTCCTAAGTTCTGTAAGAGTAAAAAGACCAAACATAGGGTAATACGTTTAGCACATATAATTAAATTGACGAAGCTTGGTCAAACTCACAATTTGATGAGCATTTATAAGTTTGCTCTAAACTGTATAGGCAGAGTAAATCATTCAGATGTACATGTATCAAAGCTAGGTCCCCCAGGAGGTGTTGATAGTCCTCAGTCAGGTAAATCAGGAACCAGGTAGCCAGGCATAGGTGAAAAAATGAATATTTTATAATATTTATGTAGTTAATTATTGTGTAGTCTTAATTATATATTCTTAGCCCATCCTATCTGTTTATTTTGGTAATATATATATTTTTTATACATAGAGCTTATTATTTGTGTGGTTTTACTCATTTTAGCTTTAGAAATATACCTAATCCTATTTAGTCTTACCTCCTTCTCTGCATGTGGTGTAAGGGTTAAAAGTATTATCTCCTGATACATCATTCTTATATTTTATACTATTTGGTCCATTAAGAGAAGTCCTCTATATCTCTTATATATTTTCTCTTCCCTGGTTTAATAATTACCCATATATTTTATGCTTTAAATGTATTTTTATTTCTGCCATCATTTTAATACAATTTTAAATTATATAATGTGATTCTACTATTTAAATATTGTCATTTTCTCCTCTTCTATCCCTGTAATAACCGGATGAAAAACGGACTTCGTTCCTATGGGAACACTGTGTTTATGTGTACTTCTCTATACGGCCGTATAATGAACCATGTACCCACGCCCCTTCCTTTGAATCACGTGACCAGAGTTGTGTTACGTGACTGGAGCCGGGCGAGACCGGAAGTGCTCATTTCAACTAGACGGCAAAGATGCGCGGCCATCTTTGGGAGGTCATATGCACCTCCATAGCCGATAAGGACACGGCAGACATCTTGAAAGAGGCAAATAAACCTTAACTTCAACCGGAAATATTCCTTATATGGTAAAAGAGGATGGACTATCAATCACACAGCTGTTAATGTTTTGCAATGTAATTTTATTCATTATGCATGCGAAATAAGAATGTTGTGGTACTGTTTATGGTATGCACCTGAGGAAGACCTTGTGTATAAGGTCGAAACGCGTTGTGCTTTTTTAATATATTTTATTGAGAATAAATGCATTTTTTCACCTGTGCCTGGCTACCTGGTTCCTGATTTACCTGACTGAGGACTATCAACACCTCCTGGGAGACCTAGCTTTGATCCATGTACATCTGAATGATTTACTCTGCCTATACAGTTTAGAGCAAACTTATAAATGCTCATCAAATTGTGAGTTTGACCAAGCTTCGTCAATTTAATTATATGTGCTAAATAGTGATGTCGCGAACACAAAATTTTCGGTTCGCGAACGGCGAACGGGAACTTCCGCAAACGTTCGCGAACCGGGCGAACGGGAACTTCCGCAAACGTTCGCGAACCGGGCGAACCACTATTGACTTCAATGGGCAGGCGAATTTTAAAACCCACAGGGACTGTTTCTGGCCACAAAAGTGATGGAAAAGTTGTTTCAAGGGGACTAACACCTGGACTGTGGCATGCCGGAGGGGGATCCATGGCAAAACTCCCATGGAAAATTACACAGTTGATGCAGAGTCTGGTTTTAATACATAAAGAGCAGAAATCACATAACATTCCTAAATCACAATGGATATGGATTGACACCGGACATATGACATATTGACACCTTGACATATGGATTGACACCTGTCCTCAGAGCCCCTGATGCACACGGACACAGAGCAGAATAGAGACTGTTCCCCCTACATAGGGTCACTTGGCAGATATGGCGTGGTTATGGGTGGAGGATAATGACTTTCACCTCTTCCCCTGTTAGATTCCCGTTGTGCTGTGACATCACCCTTATACGCTGTGTAAAGCATACTTTTTAATTTATTTTGCAAATGCTGCATCCTTTCCGACTTGTAATTCGGTAACATTTCCGCCACTGTCTGCTTATACCGGGGGTCTAGTAGCATGGACACCCAGCACAGGTCGTTCTCCTTCAGCCTTTTTATACGAGGGTTCCTCAACAGGCATGACAGCATGAAAGACCCCATTTTCACAAGGTTGGATGCCGAGCTACTCATTTCCCGTTCCTCCTCCTCACACAGAGCAGAATAGGGACTGTTCCCCCTACAAGGGGTCACTTGGCAGATATGGATTGACACCTGTCCTCAGAGACCATGATACACACTGACACAGAGCAGAATAGAGACTGTTCCCCCTACATGGGGTCACTTGGCAGATATGGATTGACACCTATCCTAAGGATCCCTGATACACACTGGCACAGAGCAGAATATGGACTGTTCCTCCTACATAGGGTCACTTGGCAGATATGGATTGACACCTATCCTAAGGATCCCTGATACACACTGACACAGAGCAGAATAGAGACTGTTCCCCCTACATAGGGTCACTTGGCAGATATGGATTGACACCTGTCCTCAGAGACCATGATACACACTGACACAGAGCAGAATAGAGACTGTTCCCCCTACATAGGGTCACTTGGCAGATATGGATTGACACCTGTCCTCAGAGACCCTGATACACACTGACAGAGCAGAATAGGGACTGTTCCCCCTACAAAGGGTCACTTGGCAGATTTGGATTGACACCTGTCCTCAGAGACCCTGATACACACTGACACAGAGCAGAATAGGGAATATTCACTAAATGCCAAACATTGTTATACAGTGGAATATTCAGTAAATAAGGATAAGGTGGGGGACCTACTGTCCCCCCCCCGGCCCCCTCCCCTGCGCGGTGGGTGGGGGGCATAAATCACAATGGCACAGACCAGAATAGAGACTGTTCCCCCTACATTGGATCACTTGGCAGACATGGCATGGTTGTGGGAGGAGGAGGATGACTTTCACCTCTTCCCCTGTTAGATTCCCGTTGTGCTGTGACATTGTTATAGAATTATTAAAATCCTTATTAAAATTCCCACCAAACAGTTAAATGATTGATTTTCCTAACAGTATTTAGAATATTAGAAAGAGAATGCTTTTCTAGAAGGAAATGAGTAGCACCGGAATAGTCAAGTTCCTGTAGTATGAAACATTGTATGCCATAGTTAGATCATGAGAATTGTACTAATAAAATGTCTATTCACTAAAAGCCTTGAACATAACCTTGGATATAACAGTATTAACCATTCAAAATGGCCGACAAAGTTCCCTCGTGCTAGCAAAATGGTGCCCGAGCCATCAAGTCCACACCCGTGTCCAAGATGACGCCACCTCTCGATGGGAGGACATTTAACTAACCACTTAACACCCAGACCAATTAATAATATTGATGGGAGGGTATTGACATAACCACTTAACACCTAACCCAATTAATGATGTTTATTTGTTGTTGTCTTGATATTCTATAATGATGTAATATTGCCTTTATAAGGGTCTTCGTACCCGCTTTTTAACCAGATGCCATTACATTTTCTCGAAGTTCTTTCATCAAAACTGAACCCTGTGTCTCAGTGTGAACTTACTTCAGCGTGCACGCAACTTAATTATTTTTAATTCGGACAGGAACAGATAGTCATTCAAACTTATTGGTTTGCATAAAAAGAATCTAGCACATTTTGGCGCCCAAATCAGTGTCTGTGACTGCTACCGAGAGGACATCAAAGTCAGGTAATAACTTGCCCCGAGCCTTGTTAATACCCATTTTTCTTTACCTGCATATTTTTATATGACTATCTGCTGCCTGGGTGTGTCTATAGTGGTTTTTGTTTAACTTAGCCCCTAGGGAGAGTAATTGCCTGTTTACCCCTTTTAGGTGTCAAGTGGCTTTGACAGTAAGGAAAAAGGGGGGATCTGTGGAGGTTTGTGTGGTTTCACTGCTTCCTGGGGATCCTCAATTGCCTGTTTACCTCTTTTAGGTGTCAAGTGGCTCTGACAGATAGGAAAAAGAGGAGGGGGAACCTGTGGAAGTCAGTGTAGACTCACTGCTCATGGTGTCACTTTGACAGCTTAGCTAGCCTCATTGTGCACATTACTCTGCTTGCAGAGGGTGGGACACTTCCGCCTCGAGCGCTGATGCTGGCAGTGTTCCAGTTTTATTTTTGTGGCGTGTGGATTCGGGCAGGCATTGCTGTCTCCATCACCACGTGGTAGTGGGACTTACGGGTGGGTCCGTAGGGGCACTACGAGAGTGAGGGAAGAGGTGGTTGCGGACCACTATGCCGGGGGAGGTGTACGGCATTCGGGCCGGTGTTTGCTGTTTTCCGTCGCCGCAGGTAGTGAGACTTGCGGAAGTCATTCCCCGAGCGGGGACACTACGAGGTTGAGGGAGGTGGCTTTGGCCACATGAGTAAAGGAAAGGGATTACTGTTGAATTTATTTGAACTGTGATGCATGCACTGTGTTTTAAATTGCAAATTGTCTTTATTGACTGTCACACAAATCTCTGTGTCTACCGTATATACTCGAGTATAAGCCGACCCGAATATAAGCCGAGGCCCCTAATTTTACCCCAAAAAACTGGGAAAACTTATTGACTCGAGTATAAGACTAGGGTGGGAAATGCAGCAGCTACTGGTACATTTCTAAATAAAATTAGATCCTAAAAAAATTATATTAACTGAATATTTATTTACAGTGTGTGTATATAATTAATGCAGTGTGTATATGAATGCAGTGTGTGTGTATGCAGTGTGTGTATGAGTGCAGTGTGTATATAATGAATTGAGTGCAGTGTGTGTGTATGAGTGCAGTGTGTGTATAATGAATGCAGTGCAGTGTGTATGTATGAGTGCAGTGTGTATGTATGAGTGCAGTGTGTGTGTGTGTGTGAGTGCAGTGTGTGTGAGTGTATGAATGCAGTGTGTATATAATGAATGCAGTGCAGTGTGTGTATGAGTGCAGTGTGTATGCAGTGTGTGTGTGTATGAGTGCAGTGTGTGTGTGTATGAGAGCAGTGTGTGTGTGTATGAGTGCAGTGTGTGTGTATGAGTGCAGTGTGTATGCAGTGTGTTTACTATTATCTACTTGAAGAAGCCCTTGCGGCGAAACGCGTTTAGATATTAATTTGATTATTTTACAATAAAGAAAATACTTTGGCATAAAACATTTTATAGCCATTTTGATTTCTTTTTCCCTGGACTATACATATACTATCTACCTGACGAGAAGCCTAAAGAATCCTTAGGTGGGGATGATACCACCCAAGCGCCTACATTGAGCAGTACAAGCCTGCTCTATATACTGTGAGTAGTATATTTATTCTCTTTTTATACCTTTTAATTACTATACAGAGAGCACTATATACTTTATTTTATCTCCCTGGGTCGAATAATACCAACTTGGACGTTGAATCTGAGCCAGATACTCGCCAATCAATATTACGCCGCATATCCTTGAGTGGGGATTATTCCACTTCACGTGCGTTATATCAGAGCTAGGTTCTAGCTCTGAAAAGTGTGAGTAAGACTACTTTTATTTTATTTTATTTAACATTTTATTCATCTATATACTGTGCCATTGGAGTTCCTCTTGTTTTTTTTCTTCACATATTACCTCACTGGATTGCAAGTACCCATTTGTGAAGACACACCCCATTTTACGCCTCAGGATCCCTGTTCTTATACACGGCATCTACCATTATGGACTTATGATAAGTGCTCTGGACTATTGCCAATTATCCATTTATATTTCATTTAATATTCTATATTAAATTGTATTATTTTATATTATTTATTATATACACTCTTATATGTTTTACTGTATATTTTAGGCGCAACCTTTTTTTGTTCTGTATGCAGTGTGTGTATAATGAATGCAGTGCAGTATGTGTATATGAGTGCAGTGTGTATATGAGTGCAGTGTGTGTGTGTGTGTGTGTGTGAGTGCAGTGTGTGTGTGAGTGCAGTGTGTGTGTGTGAGTGCAGTGTGTGTGTGTGTATGAATGCAGTGCAGTGTGTGTATGAGTGCAGTGTGTGTGTATGAGTGCAGTGTGTATGCAGTGTGTGTATAATGAATGCAGTGCAGTGTGTATATGAGTGCAGTGTGTATGTATGAGTGCAGGGTGTATGTATGAGTGCAGTGTGTGTGAGTGCAGTGTGTATGAATGCAGTGTGTTTATAATGAATGCAGTGCAGTGTGTGTATGAATGCAGTGTGTTTATAATGAATGCAGTGCAGTGTGTGTATGAATGCAGTGTGTGTATGTGCAGTGTGTGTGTGTGTGAGTGCAGAGCATTGGTGGGGGTGGGCATTTTATTAATTATTATTTAATTATTATTTTAATGTTATTTTTTTTAGGTAACTATTTTTTTTAATTTTTTATTATTATTTCTATTATTATTTTTATGTTATTATTTTAATTTTTTTTTCTTATTATTATTTGTTTTCTTATTAATATTTTTATTTTTTCGTCCCCCCTCCCTGCTTGTTAGCTGGCCAGGGAGGGGGGCTCTAGGAGGGGGCTGTCAGGAAGCTGTAACTTACCTTCACAGCAGCTCCTGTCAGCTCCCTTCTCTCTTCTCCGGTGCGTGCAGCTCCCAGGTCAGCTTCCTCTGCAACTCTCGCGGCCGCGCGGAGCGTTGCCACGGTAACCCGTGGCAACGCTCTGACCCCGCGTCTCTCGCGAGAGTTGCAGAGGAAGCTGACCTGGGAGCTGCACGCACCGGAGAAGAGAGAAGGGAGCTGACAGGAGCTGCTGTGAAGGTAAGTTACAGCTTCCTGACAGCCCCCGGTCCATGTCTGTATTATGGCAATGAAAATTGCCATAATACAGACAACTGACTCGAGTATAAGACGAGTGGGGGTTTTTCAGCACAAAAAATGTGCTGAAAAACTCGTCTTATACTCGAGTATATACAGTACTTTTATTTTCACTTTTGCTTTTACTTCACTTCCTGTGTTATTTACACTTTCCCCTCCTATCTCTCTTTGTGAGAGAAGTGATTGGTCACACACTTCTCACCTCGCTCCAATCCGTGGCTACCTCGGGTAGGCGGAATAAGTGACTAGTCTATGTTTTGGGAAGACGTACGTAGGAACCCACTCTTACGTAGCAGTCGAGCACTGTAGACATTCATCTATTATTTCTTTCCTTACCTTCTCTATATCTGGGACGCCTTATATAGAGGATATGGGACAGAAGTTAGATAAGCCCAGTAAGGGCTGGTTTGCATGTGATTTGGTAGAAGATAGAGAGGGTGAAGAAATGATTAAGAAAGTTGAAAAAATTGCTAAGGTATGTGGAATTGCTGTACCTTCATGTGGCAGATTGCAGCCAGAGAGCTGGCGTAGGTTGTTGACAGAAAAGAAGGGCAAGCTAGCGGACCATGATTTGATTCATACAGCAGAAGCCTGGTACAGAGTAGCAAGAGCTATTCAGCAAGAGGGATGGGTTGAGGAAGAAATTGATCACAAAGGTTTGAATGTATATCACAATAATTATGTTGCTGGGGGGTTCCCTCAGCCAGCGCCCTGTCATGGCGCCCAGGGGATGTCCACTCCCAAGGTTCAGTCAGCAATGAGTGACATTCAGCTGACCATGGTCCCCACCCCTAACCCTCCCAGCCCTCACCCCGTCATTGCCCCTGTCTACCCAGTCCTGAATTCTGATGGATCCTTATTCTCCCCCATCATCCCTACAACTGTCATCACCCTCATCCATTCCTACACTATCTTCCCTCTCTAATCCATCTCTTTCATCCGCCATTCCTTCTCTACGCTCTCTCTCCGCCTGTACCCCTACCCTCCCACTTGCTCCTGCCCCGTCCACTAACCCCTCCTCACTTGCTATCGCCCATCCTACTACACCCACTTCAGTCCCTCCTACTACACCTGTTTCCACTCCTCTCACTCCACCCATCTCTCCTCCTACTCCACCTTCTCCTCCGCCTACTCCTCCCGCTGCCCAGACTTCCGCCTCTCCACCTCCATATCCATATCCCGGATATCCTGCCTCCTTTCCCAACCCCTACCCAACTATCCCGCCCTTCCCAGGTTCCGCCTTAACTCCTGCCCAGATGGCCTGGCCATACCCCTACCCCTATCCCACGGCCCTGCCCTATCCAATCAATCCCTACTTCCCCTCCTTAGCCACGCCCCAGGCCCCAATCACGCCTACCCCGACACAGCCTGTCCAGGATGTGCCCACATCCAACATGGCCGCCACTACTTCCCTTAACCCTAATGCAGCTTCCTTTCAGGCCTCCAATATGGCGGCCCCCAGTAATCCAGCGCCCTTAATGCCCGTACTTCCTAATGATTTTTCACCACATGCTCATAACCCAATGGCCTCCCCAGCGTCCGGGATCCCCTCATATCCCCTGGTCCTGACGCCCCAAGCAGCTCCCCCTCCCACAGGGGTCCAAGTCACATATGAGGATGAATATGACGAGGATAGCTCTCCCAGTGTTCAATTTCCACAAGATGCTGCTGAGCCCCAGACTCAAAGTTCCCTCAATGATCCTTTTGGACATATGGGTCAGGGAGGAAAGACTCCCAGAAAATATGTTTCTTTCAATCCCACTCAGGCTAGTGCTTTAATGAAATCACTCCCTGACCCAGAAAAGCAACCAATGCCTTTTTACCGAGGGGTAGTTCAAATTCAAAAGACTTATTCCGCCGCATGGCGTGATTTATTAAGCATTTGTGCCATCAAAGCCGGAGATGCTTATTGGCCTAGCGTAGCCCGCCACCTCAGCACATATTTGTTTGAGACTGATACTGATTATGCCTCTGGGATATCATTCTGCAACCAGCTGAAGGCCTGGGCTAAGGACAAACTTGCAGATCAAGCTGCTGGCCTTACTGATATTGTGCAGGAAAAAGGAGAATCAGTGGAAAGGTTTCATGCTAGACTGTTTCAAGTGTTCTCAGATTTGGGATTTGATCTTACTAATAAGATTCATTCTCAAATGCTTTCTGGTGCCTTTGTCCTGGGCATCAAAGACTCTATACGCAAGGGTATCATTGCAGCACGCCCTGAATATAGAGTTGTTCCTTTGGATAAATTACTCTTAGTGGCAAGAGGACTGGAATCTGCACAGAATCCTAGAAAACCTAATTCAGCTCCTCTCATGGTGTCTCACTCTGGTCCTGTTCCAAGAGGTACCAAGCCTGAAGATGGGTATTGCTTCAATTGTAAAGAAAAAGGCCACTTCAGGAGTGATTGTCCTGAACCTGAAGAAGTTGACTAAATCTGCACATGCACCAAAGGCCCTGAAAACTCCTCCACCTGTTCAGGAGCCTGAGGATTAGGAAATTGGCAAGCCTGTGTCATTAACCCCGGTGATGGCAGTGTCCACAGGGGATCAAGGGGGGGGGCACTTGCCACTGTGACTCTACCCATTGAAGGACAACCTACTACATTTCTTGTTGACACAGGTGCAGCCCGAAGTGTTCTGTGAGAACAAGACCTGCCAGACCCATCATTTCTATCAAAAATTGATGTCTCTTGTGTAGCAGTGGATGGCCTACCAAGACAAAGTCCTTTAACAACTCCTTTACGGGTTGGCAACTACCCCAGCTTGCTTGCTCGCTTTGTGGTTTCTTCCACATGCCCCATTAACCTGTTAGGTGCTGATGTTCTTTCACGCCTGCAGGCATCTATCACCTTCACTCCAGATGGACAAGTGGAACTATCCACCCCTCTATCTGATTCAGACACCTCAGCCTTGTGCTCCCTACCCCTGATGCTACATCTAGAAGAACCCCATGGGGATGCAAAAGAACTGAGGAATAATTTTCCTGATTCACTAAAGACAGATGTTCCTAAGAAACTGTGGTCCCCAGGCCCAGAGGACATAGGTCATCTAAAAGTCCCACCTGGTAAAACTCATTCCAGGAGCAAATTTACCAAGAAAATCACAGTATCCTTTGAAACCAGCGCAAGCTGCAGCTATCACAATTCAAATTCAAGCACTCCTGGAGAAGGGTGCTCTTGTCAAATGTGAATCACCATGCAATACTCCATTGTTTCCTGTCAAGAAAAAGACACCAAAAGGTGAACCAGAGAAGTACAGAATGGTCCAGGACCTCAGAGCGGTAAATGAAGCCACAGTTTTGGACACTCCAGTTGTGCCCAACCCACACACTCTTCTCTCAGGCGTTCCACCCTCTGCAAAGTACTTCACAGTCATTGATCTGGCCAATGCCTTCTTCAGTGTCCCTCTGGATCCAACTTGTCAATATCTGTTTGCTTTCACGCATGAAAAACAACAGTACACATGGACTGTCATGCCCCAAGGGGCACAAAATTCACCAAGTCAATTTGTAAAGGCCATGTGCTCTATTCTTGATCCCTGGCAATCTGACCATCCTGAGGTCGTCCTGCTTCAATATGTGGATGATTTGCTGCTCTGTGGAGATGATCTACCCACAACAGAACAATGCTCAATCAATCTCCTTTGCTATCTAGCAGAACAAGGATGTAAAGCTTCACGTCTCAAGCTTCAATTCTGTCAACCTACTGTTATCTTTCTTGGCCATTGTCTGTCCCAGGGTACTAGACATCTCACCCGTGACCGAGTCAGAGCAGTACTGGATATTCCACCTCCAAGGACCTCAAAGTCTCTACATGCCTTCCTAGGCCTCATTTCCTACTGCCGAGCATGGATCCCAGAAGACTCTCTAGTCATGCAACCCCTCTATGATGCACTTAAGTCAGACCCATTCTGCTTGACCACAGAAGCCCATGACAACTTCTGTACTCTTAAACGTGCTATTGCTTCTGCTCCTGCCCTTGGCCTACCAGACTATACCAAACCCTTCAAATTATTTGTCTCTGAAAGACAAGGCCATGCTACAGGAGTGCTTACTCAAGCCCATGGACCTGGAGGCCGCCACAGGCCTATTGTATTTTTCTCCTGTCAACTAGATATTGTGGCCAGAGGAACCCCCTCTTGCCTTCGGGACGTTTTTGCAGCTAGGGAACTCATTGAAAGAACTGGAGACCTAGTCCTTGGCCACCCTCTGGTTGTCTTGGCCCCTCATGACATTTCTGCCATAATCAACTAGGTCCAAATTAAACATGTCACTCCTGCTAGACATCTTCGTCTTCAATGTCATCTTCTGTTACCTGACAACATCACCCTTCAAAGATGTCAGGTTCTCAATCCGTCCACTCTTCTGCCACTCCCTGAGGGGGGTATATACTACGGATTTATCATGGACGAAACCTATGTTTTTCTTCTCGCTGGCACCATCAAGAAAATGCATCCCAACTTATCCTTTCATGATGGACAAGTACCCCTTTGTGATGGAGCAGGATATGCCTTCTGTACCATGTGGTACAAGCCAACCATCACTCCTGAACCCTGTTATGAAGATGAGCTCTATCATCTGGTCGAGGTAAAACTTACTTCACAAGACTTCTACTGTGACTCTGAAGGCAACAGTATGGTCTTGATTCATCTACCTCCAGAACTCAAGCATTTGTATCGCCATTGGGACACTGCCATTCCACATGTCCCTGTTACCAAGTTGAAAACAAAATCATGGAATGATCTTGGGCCCATGGCAAAACTATGGGCCACCATGGACGAATCACAGCTACAGGAAAATGGCGTTGTCAAATATCCAACAACTGACCACCTAGAAGCATGGCCACGTCACTTCCTGGAAAATGAGTTTCAAGATCTAGTCATAGTAAATGACTATGACCCAGAAACACCTCATGACTGTTTTGAACAGATGAAAATGGAAACGACACATTTACCAACCGTGCATGAGGATCCACTAGTAGATCCTGATCTCACTCTGTTTGTGGATGGCTCAAGGTATGCTGATGAAGAAGGAAGATACCACACAGGATATGCCATAACCACAACAGATGAAATTATCAAGTCATCATCTTTACCATCAACAATGTCTGCACAAGAAGCTGAATTGCAAGCCCTGACTTCAGCATGCAAGATCTCTGAAGGAAAGCGCGCCAATATCTACACGGATTCAAGATATGCACTGGGCGTGGCTCATGACTTCGGATTAATTTGGAAAACAAGAGGATTTCTTACCACTGCCGGTACGCCAGTCAAGTACAGTTCTGCAATCAAAGAGCTAATGGATGCCCTTTTACTCCCAGAAGAAGTGGCCATTTTGAAGGTAAAGGCACATGGGAAATTGAATACAGATGAAGCAAAGGGCAACCATTTGGCTGATCAGGCTGCTAAACAAGCTGCAAGAAATTTGCAGGAAGTGGACGAAGGAGTGTCCGGAAACGAAGAAATTCCTATATTTACTTTGCAAACTCTTCCAACTGATTTGAAAATCCTACGGGAACAACAAGCTACAGTTACCCCTGAGGAAATACAAAAATGGAAACAGAAGGGGGCAGTTCTAAAGGATGGAGTATATTACAACAATCTCAAATTCTGCCTCCCTAAGAATTTATATCCAGCAGTTGTCCAATGGGCACATGGACCTGCACACTTATCGAAAGATCTAATGACTGCTCTTATACAAAAGTATTATGATGCACCCGGAATTACTACACTGGCCCATAACTACTGCAAGGCCTGTGTCATTTGTGCAAAATGCAATCCAGGAAAACCAACCAAAGTGCCTCGAAAGCACCTAGCCAAGCCTATGTACCCATTCCAGAGAATTCAGATCGATCACATACAGATGCCAAAGAGCGGTGGTTATGAATATGCACTAGTGATAGTGGACATGTTCTCAGGTTGGCCAGAAGCATACCCAGTGACCAACATTACCGCCAAGACAACAGCAAGACCTCTGCTCACAGAAATAATATGTAGATTTGGACTCCCAGAAGTTATTGAAAGTGACCAGGGCCCAGCTTTTACAGCATCAGTGACTAAAGAGATTTGGACTGCTCTGGGGGTGACCCTAGCTTTCCACACCCCTTATCATCCACAAAGCAGTGGTAAAGTGGAACGAATGAATGGTACCCTAAAAGCTAGAATGTTAAAGATGTCACAAGAGACAAAGATGCCCTGGCCAGAAAGCTTGTCTATAGCTCTATTCAGTGTCAGACACACACCCAGAGGGAAACATTCATTATCTCCATATGAGATTCTATTTGGGACTGCACCCAGGCTAGGTTGCTATTTTCCCCAACAGCTACAGCTTCAAACTGATGTTTTGGTAGATTATGTAACTGAACTTGCAAGTGCTTTGAACAAAATCCATGCCCAAGTTTTCTCTTCAATTCCAGATCCCGATTCTGACACGGGTACTCACAGTCTGCTTCCTGGAGATTGGGTCCTAGTCAAGAAATTTGTGCGAAAACACACTCTAGAACCAAGATTTGACGGACCCTTCCAAGTTCTTCTGATCACCTCCACCTCCGTCAAGTTGGCTGGAAGGCCACATTGGATCCACGCTTCCCATTGTAAGAAGACTCCTGCACCAGAAGAAGCAGATCCTGCACAACCATGTACCTCTGGTACAGCACCACCTTAATGAGCCTTCTTAAGGCCCAACAAGTAGCCATTACTAAAGATGCCAGCGGGTACACCTTCTGGTACAATTCATCATGTACCCGTGTGGCTACATATACCTTTGATTATTGTGACATTGTAGAATGCCCCTTCCCTACGTCACAAATCCCAGCCATTTATAAAGATATACCACATTCAAAAGACCCCTATGTTTGTGTAGTTGACAAACAATGGGGGCACAACTGTAACCATTGGGGGGCTGCAGGGTGGAATGCTGGGCCTGCCTGGGGTTACAAACCCAAAAGTGCCTTATCTAAGGTGGATGATCATGGTAGATCCTTCCTCCAAAGAATGACTTTAAGGAAGCCTGGAGGAGGTACACCCATAAAATTAATTCTAAACATTGAACATCCCAGTCCAACAGATGCCGACCAGTATGTAATGGGAATGTATTGGAAAAGAGGTTCCTATAACAAGTTGGGGCACTTCTACCTTAAAGATATGTGCCACTCTCCAGAGTGGCAAGGGGCTACCCACATGGTCCCAAACCCATTGAAACCACACATCCAGTCCTTTAAGGACATGATGGCCATTGCTAACCCCACCTTTGAAGATACCATGGCCACTGAAACAGGTTTCAATTATGTTAATTTATGGCTGGAATGGATGAAATATAATGCCAACAAAAATAACAGAACCGCATGCTATGTGTGTGGTGGTGCCCGGCCTCATCTCGGCACCGTACCCTTGACTTTGCCATTAGAAATAGAAAATTGCTTCTTAAGTCTTTTTGCCTACCACTACAACTTTAATAGGCCCCTCTGCAAAGCATGGACAGTAGAATACCCCCTCCTAGTCGAGAATGTCAAACCCCCCGATGGTGTTACGATCTATAAAGGAAACTACACCTGATATGCCAATTATGATGGAATTGGTAAGTTCATGGGTAACTTTTCCAAAGGTTATTGTGCCACCTACAGAACTGTCCCTTTGTACCTATTGCAACACCATACTAGGTCATTAGGGGATATTTACTGGTTGTGTGGGGATTTACAGTTAAGATCTAGAATGGACATGGAGTGGTGGGGGGAGTGTACTCTGGCTAAAGCCATCATGCCCATACATATTATCTCTGACACTCACCCTGACATACATGAGCCTACACACACACCAGCCAAAGTCAAGCGCGAAGCCCCAGTAAAAGGCAGTTTTGACCCCCACATTTATATTGATGCCATTGGGGTGCCTAGGGGGGTGCCTAATGAATTTACAGCAAGAGATGAAGTTGCTGCGGGGTTTGAATCTCTCTTTACCATAGTCACAGCCAATAAGAATTTAAATTGGATTAATTACATTTATTACAATCAACAATGCTTTGTCAACTACACCAGAGATGCCCTCCAGGGCTTGGCCGAACAATTGCAGGCCACATCCCAGATGACTTTCCAGAACAGAATGGCCTTAGATATGATTCTAGCTGAAAAGGGGGGTGTATGCATAGGCGTGCGCACGGGGTGTGCCGGGTGTGCCTGGGCACACCCTAATCCCCGCGGCACGCCGATGTATTGAGACCGGCAGGGGAGATCTCAGGATCCCCCCTGTCGGTCCATGCAGAGCCGGCGCTCTCAGCCTCCCCTCACCGGCTCACAGGCAGGAGAGGACTCGCGGAGTTATTGCCAGCAGCTCCGCCGGGTTCCTCTCGCGAGATCTGAGCGTTGCCGCGGGGCTAGAGTTCACTCTCCACTGGACCACCAGGGATGGATGGCGGCAGCAGGATCCCCCCTCCCAGGCATAAGGTAAGAAGGGAGGGGGGATAACTGATCTGCCCCCACCTCCACTGGACCACCAGGGAAAGCAGCAAGGAAATATCCCCCCTCCCTACATAAAGTAAGAAGGGAGGGGGGGTATTGAGTAATGTACCTCCACCCCCCACAATCACCCACACACACATATACACAGCACCAACACACATACAGCACCCACACACAGCACCCATAGACATACACAGCACCCACAGACATACACAGCACCCACAGACATACACAGCACCCACACACATACACAGCACCCACAGACATACACATCACCCACACACATACACAGCACCCACACACATACACAGCACCCACACACATACAGCACCCACACACATACAGCACCCACACACATACAGCACCCACATACACAGCACCCACAGACATACACAGCACCCACAGACATACACAGCACCCACAGACATACACAGCATCCACACACATACACAGCACCCACACACATACACAGCACCCACACACATACACAGCACCCACACACACATACAGCACCCACACACACAGCACCCTCACAAACACACAGCACTCTCACACACATTACACAAACAGCACTCTCACACTCACACAGCACACTAACAGTACCCTCACAAACACAAACAGGACCCTAACAAACACACACAGCACACTACCAGTACCCTCACACACAAACATCACCCTCACACACAGTACATTTACAGCACCCTCACAAGTGCACACACACACAAACAGCACCCTGACACACAGTACATTCACAGCACCCTCACAAGCACGCACACACAAACACCCTCACCCACATAGTACACTACCAGCACCCTCACACACACATCACACTAACAGCACCCTCACACAGCACACACACAGCTTTGTGTCTGTGTGTGTATATATATACATACATACATATACATAAATATATATATATATATATATATATATATATATATATATATATACGCCGCGTGTGCTTGTGCTTTAGGGTGCACACCCTAATGCAATAGGCTGCGCACGCCTATGGGTGTATGTAAAATACTACCCGACACCTGTTGCATCTAGCATCTATATCCCAGAGAACACAGGTCCAAATGGTAAAGTCACCATGGCCATAGAAAAATTAAATAAACTCTCTGAAGAGTTGAAAAGGAATTCTGGGGTAAAGGATCCCTGGGAAAGGTGGTTTGGTTGGATGACAGGGTGGCAAAAAGCTTTAATTCACATTGGTATGGCTCTACTAATTTTCCTTTTTATTCTCGCTCTTCTCGTTTGTTGTGTCCTCCCCTGCCTGAGAAAATTCTTACAGAAGACTGCAGACCAAGCGGCACCAACTTTCGCAAATCTGACAGTTGATGACCAAGATCTCACTTCACCCTGTATACCGCTGCAAACTATCCCTTTTACTGATAAAGTGCAAGAATTGTATGTAGGGAACCAGCTTAGGGACAGCGTCCATCTTTATGGGTAGACTGCCGTGTGGAGATGTAGTGGGCAAGCCACTGCGGGATACCAGCGGAGTGAAGAGTGTTCCAGAACCGTACTGACGGATGAGCTGCAGCCTGTTAGGGACAGGTAGGGACAGATTTGCACTTTGCAATAACACCTAGCAAGCGGTCATGGGGTTTCTGTGCCTTTGGGCTAACACGTCTTCTGGAACTAACAAATAAAGTTTATCTTTTAGTGTCTAACATTTTATAGGGGGGACTGTTGTAGAATTATTAAAATCCTTATTAAAATTCCCACCAAACAGTTAAATTATTGATTTTCCTAACAGTATTTAGAATATTAGAAAGAGAATGCTATTCTAGAAGGAAATGAGTAGCACCGGAATAGTCAAGTTCCTGTAGTATGAAACATTGTATGCCATAGTTAGATCATGAGAATTGTACTAATAAAATGTCTATTCACTAAAAGCCTTGAACATAACCTTGGATATAACAGTATTAACCATTCAAAATGGCCGACAAAGTTCCCTCGTGCTAGCAAAATGGTGCCCGAGCCATCAAGTCCACACCCGTGTCCAAGATGACGCCACCTCTCGATGGGAGGACATTTAACTAACCACTTAACACCCAGACCAATTAATAATATTGATGGGAGGGTATTGACATAACCACTTAACACCTAACCCAATTAATGATGTTTATTTGTTGTTATCTTGATATTCTATAATGATGTAATATTCCCTTATAAGGGTCTGCGTACCCGCTTTTTAACCAGATGCCATTAAATTTTCTCGAAGTTCTTTCATCAAAACTGAACCCTGTGTCTCAGTGTGAACTTACTTCAGCGTGCACGCAACTTTATTATTTTTTATTCGGACAGGAACAGATAGTCATTCAAACTTATTGGTTTGCATAAAAAGAATCTAGCACAACATCACCCTTATACGCTGTGTAAAGCATACTTTTTAATTTATGGCTACAACATTTCACAAGCCTGAGCGGACTACAGGATGACCAAGCGCTTGCATCACAGCTGCCAACTACAGGAATAGGGTGATACTGAGACTACTCCTGTGCCCTGGGGTCAGCTCAGGAGGCGACAGCGGACACACACCCGCACCCCATGGGACATTCGATTAAAAGTTTGCTTAAAGTTCCTGTACACACATGCTATCAAAAGGCCTGTCACTCACTCACTTAACGGGGCCAAGCTTGCCTGCCTGACAGTCCTTCATGAATAACTCACTCTATATACACTTCAGACATCCACAATGCCTGCATGTTTCTCCCTCTCTTTTAGACTTAGCACCCCTATAACAATGCCCTTACAATCACAGAATGCTGTGCTACACACACGGGTCATGTCACCTGACGGCCCTCCACATGCCACTCACATGTTGATAAGCCTGTCTGCCTGAGACCATCTTGAGATACACAACCTTTATTACACTCTTGTATTACAAGCATGTAACATTAACCACTCAATAATGCCTGACTACTCACTTGCCTACCTAATCTCTTTCACTAACACTCACATGTCTGCCATTTCCTATGAATGATTAATCAGTCATGTTTTCGCCCAGACCTGTATGTTAAAGCTTTTACTAAACTGCGGTTAGCCTGTTTCAAGTTTACGTTAAGCGATTTACAAAATATATGTATCTTTACGCTACTGTTGAACCTAGAATGTATGAAACTGTTTAATTAATGTAAAAAAAAAATGGCAGTCTTTTTGAGGAGTGTTTGCAAACACAATGGAACTCTACACTTTGTATTATCTTGCTACAACTCCCTTCTCTCTTCTGTACCCCATGCTTTGAATGCCATAATAAAAGAAAGATTGACAAAAAAATCCGCCCCCTGATTACCCACTTTGCTGCCAGGTTTGCAGAGGCTTATACACCTGGAAGGAATATATGCGTGGATGAATCCCTGATGAAGTATAAGGGAAGGCTGGGATGCAAGCAGTATGTTCCTTCCAAGCGCTCTAGGTATGGTGTAAAGATGTATAAGCTCTGTGATAGCGAGGCTGGGTATACTCAGGCCTTCCGGGTGTATGAGGGAAAGGATAGCCACCTTGACCCTCCAGGTTGCCCAGAACAAATGGAAACCAGTGACAAGATTGTCTGGGACCTGATATTCCCCCTGATGAACAAAGGGTACCACTTGTATACTGACAATTTTTATACAAGTGTCCCTTTGTTCAAGCTACTGTACTGTTTTGATACAGTAGCTTGCGGCACAATTAAAAAGAACAGCACAGGTTTCCCAGGACAACTTGCACGCACCCGGCTATGAAGGGGGGAGACCTCAGCTCTGCGCCAAGAGGAGCTGTTGGCGGTTAAGTACAGAGACAAGAAGGATGTCCTGTAAGCCTGTGTACTTATGCACAAAGCGTTGTACGATCAGATTACCCACATGTGCCATGCACGGCACATGTGTCAACTTGCCCAACTTCAATGCCGCCAACAAATTTGTTCCGTTGTCACAAACCACTTTGCCGATCTCCAGTTGCTGCGGAGTCAGCCACTTTTCCACCTGTGCGTTCAGGGCAGACAGGAGTGCTTGTCCGGTGTGACTCTCTGCTTTCAAGCAAGTCAAACACAAGACGGCGTGACACTGCCATATCCAGGATGTGGAATAGTACCTGGGGAGCTGGGGGGGTGCCGTTGATGTGGAGCAAGACGCAGCAGCAGAAGAGGACTCAGCCGAGGAGGTTATGGAAGAGGATGGAGTAGGAGGAGTAGAGGAGGTGGCAGCCGGCCTGCCTGCAAGTCGTGGCGGTGTCACCAACTCCTCTGCAGAGCCACACATTCCATGCTTGGCAGCCGTCAGCAGGTTTACCCAATGCGCAGTGTAGGTGATATACCTGCCCTGACCATGCTTTGCAGACCTAGTATCAGTGGTCAGATGGACCCTTGCCCCAACACTGTGTGCCACACATGCCATTACTTCCTTTTGCACAATCGAGTACAGGTTGGGAATTGCCTTTTGTGAAAAGAAATTTCGGCCGGGTACCTTCCACTGCGGTGTCCCAATAGCTACAAATTTTTTGAACGCCTCAGACTCCACCAGCTTGTATGGTAAAAGCTGGTGGGCTAATAGTACAGACAAGTCAGCTGTCAGACGCCAGGCAAGGGGGTGACTTTCTGACATTGGCTTCTTACGCTCAAACATGTCCTTGACAGACACCTGACTGTGGGCAGATGAGCAGGCTTGACACACAGACGCTTGGAGACAACTAACTGCTATTCAATCTATAACAGTGAAAAAAGTTTTTTGTTTTTTAAATGCAAGCTATTGGGACACCAGATATGAGTGGCACTGTGAACTGGCAAAGGTTGGCAGAGTACACATTGTAGGCCTGACACACAGACGCTTGGAGACAACTAACTGCTATTCAATCTATAACAGTGAAAAAGGTTTTTTGGTTTTAAATGCACGCTATTGTGACACCAGATATGAGTGGCAATGTGCACTGTCACAGTTCTGCAGAGCACACGCTGAAGGCCTGACACACCCGCTTTAAGGACACTGACTGCTATTAGCTTACCCTGAAAAACTTTTTTTCTTTGTAAAAGCACACTATAGAGACACCAGATATGAGTGGCAACTGGCAAAGTACACGGGCAGAGGTCTGCAGAGCACACGTTGAAGGAGGACTGACACCCGCTTTAAGTACACTGACTGCTATTAGATTACCATGAAAAACTTATATCTTTGTAAAAGCACACTATAGAGACACCAGATATGAGTGGCAACTGTCAAAGTACACGGGCAGGGGTCTGCAGAGCACACGCTGAAGGCCTCACACACCCGCTTTAAGGACACTGACTGCTATTAGCTTACACTGAAAAACTTTTTTTCTTTGTAAAAGCACGCTATAGAGACACCAGATATGAGTGGCAACTGTCAAAGTACACAGGCAGGGGTCTGCAGAGCACACGTTGAAGGACTGACACACCCGCTTTAAGGACACTGACTGCTATTAGCTTACCCTGAAAAACTTTTTTCTTTGTAAAAGCACACTATAGAGACACCAGATATGAGTGGCAACTGGCAAAGTACACGGGCAGAGGTCTGCAGAGCACACGTTGAAGGAGGATTGACACCCGCTTTAAGGACACTGACTGCTATTAGCTTACCCTGAAAAACTTTTTTTCTTTGTAAAAGCACACTATAGAGACACCAGATATGAGTGGCAACTGTCAAAGTACACGGGCAGAGGTCTGCAGAGCACACGCTGAAGGCCTCACACACCCGCTTTAAGGACACTGACTGCTATTAGCTTACACTGAAAAACTTTTTTTCTTTGTAAAAGCACGCTATAGAGACACCAGATATGAGTGGCAACTGTCAAAGTACACAGGCAGGGGTCTGCAGAGCACACGCTGAAGGCCTGACACACCCGCTTGAAGACAAGCAACTGCTATTCAATCTATAACAGTGAAAAAATGTTTTTGGTTTTAAATGCTTGCTATTGTGACACCAGATATGAGTGGCAATGTGCACTGTCACAGTTCTGCAGAGCACACGCTGAAGGCCTGACACACCTGCTTGAAGACAAGTAACTGTTATTCAATCTATAACAGTGAAAAAAGTTTTTTGGTTTTAAATGCACGCTATTGTGACACCAGATATGAGTGGCAATGTGCACTGGCAGAGGTCTGCAGAGCACACGCTGTAGGCCTGACACACCCGCTTGAAGACAAGTAACTGCTATTCAATATATAACAGTGAAAAAAGTTTTTTGGTTTTAAATGCACGCTATTGTGAAACCAGATATGAGTGGCAATGTGCACTGGCACAGTTCTGCAGAGCACACGCTGAAGGCCTGACACACACGCTTGAAGACAAGTAACTGCTATTCAATCTATAACAGTGAAAAAAGTTTTTTGGTTTTAAATGCACGCTATTGTGACACCAGATATGAGTGGCAATGTGCACTGGCAGAGGTCTGCAGAGCACACGCTGTAGGCCTGACACACCCGCTTGAAGACAAGTAACTGCTATTCAATATATAACAGTGAAAAAAGTTTTTTGGTTTTAAATGCACGCTATTGTGACACCAGATATGAGGGGCAATGTGCACTGGCACAGTTCTGCAGAGCACACGCTGAAGGCCTGACACACACGCTTGAAGACAAGTAACTGCTATTCAATCTATAACAGTGAAAAAAGTTTTTGGTTTTAAATGCACGCTATTGTGACACCAGATATGAGTGGCAATGTGCACTGGCACAGTTCTGCAGAGCACACGCTGTAGGCCTGACACACCCGCTTGAAGACAAGTAACTGCTATTCAATCTATAACAGTGAAAAAAGTTTTTGGGTTTTAAATGCACGCTATTGTGACACCAGATATGAGTGGCAATGTGCACTGTCACAGTTCTGCAGAGCACACGCTGAAGGCCTGACACAACCGCTTTACGGACACTGACTGCTATTAGCTTACACTGGAAAACTTTTTTTCTTTGTAAAAGCACGCTATAGAGACACCAGATATGAGTGGCAAAGTACACTTGCTGAGGTTGGCAAAGCACACGCTGAAGGCCTGACACCCGCTTTAAGGACACTGACTGCTATTAGCTTGCAGTGAAAAACTTTTTTCTTTTTAAAGGTACACTATTGTCACACCAGATATGATTAGCAAAGTGTACTGGCTGAGTTTGGCAGAGTACACGCTGAAGGCCTGACACCGAGACGCTTGCAGACAACTAACTGCTATTAGCTTACAGTGAAAAACGTTTTTTCTTTTTAAAGGCACGCTATTGTCACACTAGATATGAGTGGCAAAGTGTACTGGCTGAGATTGGCAGAGTACACGCTGATGGCCTGACACACCCACTTGAAGGACACTGACTGCTATTAGTTTGCAGTGAAAAACTTTTTTTCTTTTTTAAGGCACGCTATTGTCACACTAGATATGAGTGGCAAAGTGGACTGGCTGAGTTTGGAAGAGTAAACGCTGAAGGCCTGTCACCCGCTTGAAGGACACTGACTGCTATTAGCTTACACTGAAAAACTTTTTTTCTTTGTAAAAGCACGCTATAGAGACACCAGATATGAGTGGCAAGGTACACTTGCTGAGGTTGGCAGAGCACACGCTGAAGGCCTGACACCCAGACGCTTGAAGACAACTAACTGCTATTAGCTTACAGTGAAAAACTTTTTTTCTTTTTAAAGGCACGCTATTGTCACACCAGATATAAGTGGCAAAGTGGACTGGCTGAGTTTGGCAGAGTACACGCTGAAGGCCTGACACCCAGACGCTTGCAGACAACTAACTGCTATTAGCTTATAGTAAAAAACATTTTTTTTCTTTTTAAAGGCACGCTATTGTCACACCAGATATGAGTGGCAAATTGGACTGGCTGAGTTCGGCAGAGTTCACGCTGAAGGCCTGACACCCGCTTTAAGGACACTGACTGCTATTAGCTTACACTGAAAAACGTTTTTTCTTTGTAAAGGCACGCTATAGAGACACCAGATATGAGTGGCAAAGTACACTTGCTGAGGTTGGCAGAGCACACGCTGAAGGCCTGACACCCGCTTTAAAGACACTGACTGCTATTAGCTTACACTGAAAAACGTTTTTCTTTGTAAAAGCACGCTATAGAGACACCAGATATGAGTGGCAAAGTACACTTGCTGAGGTTGGCAGAGCACACGCTGAAGGCCTGACACCCGCTTTAAGGACACTGACTGCTATTAGCTTACACTGAAAAACTTTTTTTCTTTGTAAAAGCACGCTATAGAGACACTAGATATGAGTGGCAAAGTACACTTGCTGAGGTTGGCAGAGCACACGCTGAAGGCCTGACACACGCCTTAAGGACACTGACTGCTATTAGCATACACTGAAAAACGTTTTTTCTTTGTAAAAGCACGCTATAGAGACACCAGATATGAGTGGCAAGGTACACTTGCTGAGGTTGGCAGAGCACACGCTGAAGGCCAGACACCCAGACTTTTCCAGACAACTAACTGCTATTAGCTTACAGTGAAAAACTTTTTTTCTTTTTAAAGGCACGCTATTGTCACACCAGATATGAGTGGCAAAGTGGACTGGCTGAGTTTGGCAGAGCACACGCTGAAGGCCAGACACCCAGACTTTTCCAGACAACTAACTGCTATTAGCTTACAGTGAAAAACTTTTTTTCTTTTTAAAGGCACGCTATTGTCACACCAGACATGAGTGGCAAAGTGGACTGGCTAAGTTTGGCAGAGTACACGCTGAAGGCCTGACACACCCACTTGAAGGACACTGACTGCTATTAGCTTACAGTGAAAAACTTTTTTTCTTTTTTAAGGCACGCTATTGTCACACCAGATATGAGTGGCAAAGTGGACTGGCTGAGTTTGGAAGAGTAAACGCTGAAGGCCTGTCACCCGCTTGAAGGACACTGACTGCTATTAGCTTACACTGAAAAACTTTTTTTCTTTGTAAAAGCACGCTATAGAGACACCAGATATGAGTGGCAAGGTATAGTTGCTGAGGTTGGCAGAGCACACGCTGAAGGCCTGACACCCAGACGCTTGCAGACAACTAACTGCTATTAGCTTACAGTGAAAAACTTTTTTCTTTGTAAAAGCACGCTATAGAGACACTAGATATGAGTGGCAAAGTACACTTGCTGAGGTTGGCAGAGCACACGCTGAAGGCCTGACACACGCTTTAAGGACACTGACTGCTATTAGCATACACTGAAAAACTTTTTTTCTTTGTAAAAGCACGCTATAGAGACACCAGATATGAGTGGCAAGGTACACTTGCTGAGGTTGGCAGAGCACACGCTGAAGGCCTGACACCCAGACTTTTCCAGACAACTAACTGCTATTAGCTTACAGTGAAAAACTTTTTTTCTTTTTAAAGGCACGCTATTGTCACACCAGATATGAGTGGCAAAGTGGACTGGCTGAGTTTGGCAGAGTACACGCTGATGGCCTGACACCCAGACGCTTGCAGACAACTAACTGCTATTAGCTTACAGTGAAAAACTTTTTTTCTTTTTAAAGGCACGCTATTGTCACACCAGACATGAGTGGCAAAGTGGACTGGCTAAGTTTGGCAGAGTACACGCTGAAGGCCTGACACACCCACTTGAAGGACACTGACTGCTATTAGCTTACAGTGAAAAACTTTTTTTCTTTTTTAAGGCACGCTATTGTCACACCAGATATGAGTGGCAAAGTGGACTGGCTGAGTTTGGAAGAGTAAACGCTGAAGGCCTGTCACCCGCTTGAAGGACACTGACTGCTATTAGCTTACACTGAAAAACTTTTTTTCTTTGTAAAAGCACGCTATAGAGACACCAGATATGAGTGGCAAGGTATAGTTGCTGAGGTTGGCAGAGTACACGCTGAAGGCCTGACACACCCACTTGAAGGACACTGACTGCTATTAGCTTACAGTGAAAAACTTTTTTTCTTTTTAAAGGCACGCTATTGTCACACCAGATATGAGTGGCAAAGTGGACTGGCTGAGTTTGGCAGAGTACACGCTGATGGCCTGACACCCAGACGCTTGCAGACAACTAACTGCTATTAGCTTACAGTGAAAAACTTTTTTTCTTTGTAAAGGCAAGCTATAGAGACACCAGATATGAGTGGCAAAGTACACTTGCTGAAGTTGGCAGAGCACACGCTGAAGGCCTGACACCTGCTTTAAGGACACTGACTGCTATTAGCTTATACTGAAAAACTTTCATTCTTTGTAAAAGCACGCTATAGAGACACCAGATATGAGTGGCAAAGTACACTTGCTGAGTTTGGCAGAGCACACGCTGAAGGCCTGACACACGCTTTAAGGACACTGACTGCTATTAGCTTACAGTGAAAAACTTTTTTTCTTTTTTAAGGCACGCTATTGTCACACCAGATATGAGTGGCAAAGTGGACTGGCTGAGTTTGGAAGAGTAAACGCTGAAGGCCTGTCACCCGCTTGAAGGACACTGACTGCTATTAGCTTACACTGAAAAACTTTTTTTCTTTGTAAAAGCACGCTATAGAGACACCAGATATGAGTGGCAAAGCACACTTGCTGAGGTTGGCAAAGAACACGCTGAAGGCCTGACACCCGCTTTAACCCCTTAAGGACCAAACTTCTGGAATAAAAGGGAATTATGACATGTCACACACGTCATGTGTCCTTAAGGGGTTAAGGACACTGACTGCTATTAGCTTGCAGTGAAAAACTTTTTTCTTTTTAAAGGCACGCTATTGTCACACCAGATATGATTAGCAAAGTGTACTGGCTGAGTTTGCCAGAGTACACGCTGAAGGCCTGACACCGAGACGCTTGCAGACAACTAACTGCTATTAGCTTACAGTGAAAAAGTTTTTTTCTTTTTAAAGGCACGCTATTGTCACACTAGATATGAGTGGCAAAGTGTACTGGCTGAGTTTGGCAGAGTACACGCTGATGGCCTGACACACCCACTTGAAGGACACTGACTGCTATTAGCTTGCAGTGAAAAACTTTTTTCTTTTTTAAGGCACGCTATTGTCACACTAGATATGAGTGGCAAAGTGGACTGGCTGAGTTTGGAAGAGTAAACGCTGAAGGCCTGTCACCCGCTTGAAGGACACTGACTGCTATTAGCTTACACTGAAAAACTTTTTTTCTTTGTAAAAGCACGCTATAGAGACACCAGATATGAGTGGCAAGGTACACTTGCTGAGGTTGGCAGAGCACACGCTGAAGGCCTGACACCCAGACGCTTGCAGACAACTAACTGCTATTACAAAAAGAGAAGTCCTGTGCTTAAGCAGCAAGGACTACAACACACATCAGCCCCAATATATAGTAAAAACCAAAGAAAAGAAAATGTTACTTGCGCTTTCTCCTTAATCCCTATGTATATTTAGACAAATGGAGGTCATTTAGTTGCTCCAATGGCCATTGGAGGGATGCCCGCCTGCCAACGTCAAGGCAGACCCTGGCTGAGTGTACCCATCCCATGTGTTCCCTATTAAGGGTTAATAAGTAAAGGGGTGTATATAAAAAAATACCCCTTTCTGTCTCATTAGAGATATCTTTGCCAGAAGCTCAAGGAAGCAGGCTGAAGGGTCAGTGTTAGGACCCGCTTAGGGGGGTCTGCCTTGACGTTGGCAGGCGGGCATCCCTCCAATGGCCATTGGAGCAACTAAATGACCTCCATTTGTCTAAATATACATAGGGATTAAGGAGAAAGCGCAAGTAACATTTTCTTTTCTTTGGTTTTTACTATATATTGGGCTGATGTGTGTTGTAGTCCTTGCTGCTTAAGCGCAGGACTTCTCTTTTTGTATTTGTATTTACTTTGTATCACACAGCCTGGTTACAATGCTGCTACCCATCCCATGTGTTCCCTATTAAGGGTTAATAAGTAAAGGGGTGTATATAAAAAAATACCCCTTTCTGTCTCATTAGAGATATCTTTGCCAGAAGCTCAAGGAAGCAGGCTGAAGGGTCAGTGTTAGGACCCGCTTAGGGGGGTCTGCCTTGACGTTGGCAGGCGGGCATCCCTCCAATGGCCATTGGAGCAACTAAATGACCTCCATTTGTCTAAATATACATAGGGATTAAGGAGAAAGCGCAAGTAACATTTTCTTTTCTTTGGTTTTTACTATATATTGGGGCTGATGTGTGTTGTAGTCCTTGCTGCTTAAGCGCAGGACTTCTCTTTTTGTATTTGTATTTACTTTGTATCACACAGCCTGGTTACAATGCTGCTACCCATCCCATGTGTTCCCTATTAAGGGTTAATAAGTAAAGGGGTGTATATAAAAAAATACCCCTTTCTGTCTCATTAGAGATATCTTTGCCAGAAGCTCAAGGAAGCAGGCTGAAGGGTCAGTGTTAGGACCCGCTTAGGGGGGTCTGCCTTGACGTTGGCAGGCGGGCATCCCTCCAATGGCCATTGGAGCAACTAAATGACCTCCATTTGTCTAAATATACATAGGGATTAAGGAGAAAGCGCAAGTAACATTTTCTTTTCTTTGGTTTTTACTATATATTGGGGCTGATGTGTGTTGTAGTCCTTGCTGCTTAAGCGCAGGACTTCTCTTTTTGTATTTGTATTTACTTTGTATCACACAGCCTGGTTACAATGCTGCTACCCATCCCATGTGTTCCCTATTAAGGGTTAATAAGTAAAGGGGTGTATATAAAAAAATACCCCTTTCTGTCTCATTAGAGATATCTTTGCCAGAAGCTCAAGGAAGCAGGCTGAAGGGTCAGTGTTAGGACCCGCTTAGGGGGGTCTGCCCAAACGCTTGCAGACAACTAACTGCTATTAGCTTACAGTGAAAAACTTTTTTTCTTTTTAAAGGCACGCTATTGTCACACCAGATATGAGTGGCAAAGTGGACTGGCTGAGTTTGGCAGAGTACACTCTGAAGGCCTGTCACCCGCTTGAAGGACACTGACTGCTACTAGCTTACACTGAAAAACTTTTTTTCTTTGTAAAAGCACGCTATAGAGACACCAGATATGAGTGTCAAGGTACACTTGCTGAGGGTGGCAGAGCACACGCTGAAGGCCTGACACCCAGACGCTTGAAGACAACTAACTGCTATTAGCTTACAGTGAAAAACTTTTTTTCTTTTTAAAGGCACGCTATTGTCACACCAGATATAAGTGGCAAAGTGGACTGGCTGAGTTTGGCAGAGTACACGCTGAAGGCCTGACACCCAGACGCTTGCAGACAACTAACTGCTATTAGCTTACAGTGAAAAACATTTTTTTTCTTTTTAAAGGCACGCTTTTGTCACACCAGATATGAGTGGCAAATTGGACTGGCTGAGTTCGGAAGAGTTCACGCTGAAGGCCTGACACCCGCTTTAAGGACACTGACTGCTATTAGCTTACACTGAAAAACGTTTTTTCTTTGTAAAGGCACGCTATAGAGACACCAGATATGAGTGGCAAAGTACACTTGCTGAGGTTGGCAGAGCACACGCTGAAGGCCTGACACCCGCTTTAAAGACACTGACTGCTATTAGCTTACACTGAAAAACGTTTTTCTTTGTAAAAGCACGCTAGAGAGACACCATATATGAGTGGCAAAGTACACTTGCTGAGGTTGGCAGAGCACACGCTGAAGGCCTGACACCCGCTTTAAAGACACTGACTGCTATTAGCTTACACTGAAAAACGTTTTTCTTTGTAAAAGCACGCTAGAGAGACACCAGATATGAGTGGCAAAGTACACTTGCTGAGGTTGGCAGAGCACACGCTGAAGGCCTGACACCCGCTTTATGGACACTGACTGCTATTAGCTTACACTGAAAAACTTTTTTTCTTTTTTAAGGCACGCTATTGTCACACTAGATATGTGTGGCAAAGTGGACTGGCTGAGTTTGGAAGAGTAAACGCTGAAGGCCTGTCACCCGCTTGAAGGACACTGACTGCTATTAGCTTACACTGAAAAACTTGTTTTCTTTGTAAAAGCACGCTATAGAGACACCAGATATGAGTGGCAAGGTACACTTGCTGAGGTTGGCAGAGCACACGCTGAAGGCCTGACACCCAGACGCTTGCAGACAACTAACTGCTATTAGCTTACAGTGAAAAACTTTTTTTTCTTTTTAAAGGCACGCTATTGTCACACCAGATATGAGTGGCAAAGTGGACTGGCTGAGTTTGGCAGAGTTCACGCTGAAGGCCTGACACCCGTTTTATGGACACTGACTGCTATTAGCTTACACTGAAAAACTTTTTTTCTTTGTAAAGGCACGCTATAGAGACACCAGATATGAGTGGCAAAGTACACTTGCTGAGGTTGGCAGAGCACACGCTGAAGGCCTGACACCCGCTTTAAGGACACTGACTGCTATTAGCTTACACTGAAAAACTTTTTTCTTTGTAAAAGCACGCTAGAGAGACACCAGATATGAGTGGCAAAGTACACTTGCTGAGGTTGGCAGAGCACACGCTGAAGGCCTGACACCCGCTTTAAGGACACTGACTGCTATTAGCTACAGTGAAAAACGTTTTTTCTTTGTGAAGGCACGCTATAGAGACACCAGATATGAGTGGCAAAGTACACTTGCTGAGGTTGGCAGAGCACACGCTGAAGGCCTGACACCCGCTTTACGGACACTGACTGCTATTAGCTTACACTGAAAAACTTTTTTTCTTTGTAAATGCACGCTATAGAGACACCAGATATGAGTGGCAAAGTACACTTGCTGAGGTTGGCAGAGCACACGCTGAATTCCTGACACCCAGACACTTGCAGACAACTAACTGCTATTCAATCTATTACAGTGAAAACATTTTTTTTCTTTTTAAATGTCAAGCTTAAGCTATTGTGACACCAGATATGAGTCGTGGCACTGGGCAAGTAGGCACAGTATCCACTGTGAGCTTGACACAGAAGCTGGCAGACAACTAACTGCTATTCAATCTATTACAGTGAAAAACAAAAATATTTTTAAATGTCAAGCTTAAGCTATTGTGACACCAGATATGAGTGGTTGCACTGGGGAAATGGGCACAGTATCCACTGTGAGCCTGACACAGAAGCTGGCAGTCAGGCAACTGCAATTACATTACACAGAAAAAAAAAAAAAAAGCAGACTGATGTTCTAGCCCTAAAGGGCTTTTTGGGGTGCTGTCCTTACAGCAAATATCAGATGAGTCCTTTAGGACTGTGGTGGACACTGAATACCCTAGCCTAGCTATCGATTTACCTATCTAATGAGCAGCAGCTACACTTTCCCTCCTCTCACTAAGAATGCAGCTTCAGAATGAATCTAAAATGGATGCTGGGAGGGAGGTGGGAGGGTCTGGAAGGGAGGGTCTGCTGCTAATTTGCTGGAATGTGTCTGCTGACCGTGAGGCACAGGGTCAAAGTTTGCTCAATGATGACGAATAGGGGGCGGATCGAACCGCGCATGTGTTTGCCCGCAGTGGCGAACGCGAACACGCTATGTTCGCCGGGAATTATTCGCCGGCGAACAGTTCGGTACATCACTATTTGTCACTAATGCAAGGCTTGTTCGGCATCAGAGAACTCACACAGAAGAGAAACCATTTTCATGTTATGAATGTGGAAAATGTTTAGGTAGTAAAGCAACTCTTGTTATACATCAGAGAACTCACACAGGAGAGAAACCGTTTGCATGTTCTGAATGTGAAAAATGTTTTATAAGTAAACAAACTCTTGATAGACATGTTATAACTCACACAGGAGAGAAACCGTTCTCATGTTCTGAATGTGAAAAATGTTTTGTCAATAACATTTAATACTATTTAATATTCTTTATATTTATTTTATTCTAATGATCCTTTTCTCTTTTATTATTCTTTTATCCCTTTCCTTCTTTTCTTCCTTTCTGGTGTCCTGGTTTTGCTAGCTTATCATAATATCTAAACTGCTCGTTTAGCCTAGGGATTTATTTAGGAGCATGTATTAGATTGCTCGCGATTTATGTTACACACGCTGCCTTTTGCGTGCATGCGCGACTAGACCCCTTCTCGCGCATGCGCGATTGGGTCTCTTCTCGCGCATGCGCCGTGAACTTCAGACGGTATCTACCCTCTGCGGCCACCGTACTTTGTAACGTGGCCTATGACGCTATTGCGTCGAGTCACGTGGGGGAAGCGTTCCGTTCTCTTCCGGGTTCTGTCATGTCCCAGGTATAAGGTATTATTTTTAACTATACAATTTGAGCTTAGCAATTTAGGAATTTAGCTTTATCTGCAACATCTGTGCAGTGATTATTGTGTAGGTGGCTAATCTTAAAACCAGGACGTTTTCTTTTTGTTTTTGATTATTCTTTTCAGCCATGTATTTACCCATTCCATAACAGGTTTTCTTCACTTCTTTGTATTAAATTGATTGATTGATTGAATTATCCTTCACATATGTTTACCTAATGAAATTTTAATTGATTATCTAATTAATGGATTATTTGTTCATTAACTTGTGTGTGTATATAAGTACAATTTTATCACAGTGGTGTTAGCTTGAAAAAGACCTTAAAGAGGTCGAAACGTTGCAATAAATCTGCTTGAAGAACAATCACAGTGAGTGCCTGAGATTTTTTCTATGTATATATATATCTTGGGGTTCTTTTTGCTGACCCATGCTCAGTAGCACCCTGTGTTGAATTGTGGTGACTGAGTGCGACCCTATTTCTTTCTTTATAATAAAACAAAGCTTGTCATTCATCAGAGAACGCACACAGGAGAGAAACCGTTCTCATGTTCTGAATGTGGAAAATGTTTTAGGCAGTATTCGCAACGTGTTGAACATCAGAGAACTCACACAGGAGAGAAACCTTTCTCATGTTCTGAGTGTGCAAAATGTTATAGGCGGTATTCACATCTTGTTGAACATCAGCGAACTCACACAGGAGAGAAACCTTTCTCATGTTCTGAATGTGGAAAAAGTTTTAGGGATCACTCAAGTCTTGTTAAACATCAGGGAACTCACACAGGAGTGATCTCATGTTCAGAATGTGGAAAATGTTTTGTCACTAAAGCAGATCTTATTTGTCATCAAAGAACTCACACAGGACAGAAACCGTTCTCATGTTCTGAATATGGAAAAGGTTTTCGCAATAAATCAGAGCTTGTTCATCATCAACGAACTCACATAGGCGAGGAATCATTCTCACATTCTGAATATGGAAAATGTTTTGTCTCTAAATCAGAGCTTCTTCGTCATCAGGGAACTCACACAGGAGAGAAACCTGTCTCATGTTCTGAATGTGAAAAAGGTTTTAGGGTTCGCTCAAGTCTTGTTATACACTAGAGCAGGGCTTCCCAAACTTTTATGGCCCGAGACCCACTTTTCAAAATGGTAATTTTTCGAGACCCACTTGCTTTTTTTAATGCATATTTTAAAAAGTGAACACCATGACAATCCGCTTTAGAGGCATACAATTGGCACACCATAGCAATCCGCTTTAGATGTACACCATGGCAATTGCTTTTAGAGGCATAAATCTGGCACACCATAGCAAACAGCTTAAGAGGCATACAATTGGCACACTATAGCAATCCGCTTTAGAGGCATACAGTTGGCATACCATGGCAATCAGCTTTACAGGCATACAATTGGAACATTATGGCAGCTTTAGATGCATAAAATAGGCATACCGTGGCAATCAGCTTTAGATGCATAAAATTGGTACATTATGGCAATCAGTTTTAGAGGCATACAGTTGGGCATACCATGGCAATCAGCTTTACAGGCATACAATTGGAACATCATGGCAACTTTAGATGCATAAAATTGGTACATTATGGCAATCAGTTTTAGAGGCTTACAAATGGCACACTATGGCATCCAGGTTTAGAGGCATACAATTGGAACATCAGGGCAGCTTTAAATACATAAACTTGGCACACCATGGCAATCAGCTTTAGATGCATAAACTTGGCATATCATGGCAATCACTTTTATATGCATAAACTTGGCACATCATGGCAATCAGCTTCAGAGGTATACAATTGGCAAACAGTCAGATGCATTAAATTGGCACTCCCTGGCAATCAGCTTTAAAAGCATACAATTGGCACACCATGGCAATCAGCTTTAGATGCATAAAATTGGCATATCATGGCAGTTTTAGAGGAAGAAACTTTGCATTTCATGGCAATCAGCTTTAGAGGCATACAACTGCTTACTCACAGACTGTCAGAATCAGACGTTGTGTCCTGCTCATCCAGGCCCCTCACATTGATTATCCCAGTGGTGGAACTAATGTAGAGAGAGCCCTGGTGCAAGTATGCTTTCTGGGGCCCCCTCTAGTGCAAGTGTGGCCAAAAGGTAGATCTCCATCTGCCAGAACTTCAACAATGCTATGCCTGCTGGGAATCTACCATTTGCCCATCGTTGCAGGGTTATATTTGTGAGCAGTGTTTGAGCATTTAAATGTAAGCATGTTTGTGTATTAAAGGACCACTATAGGTGCCAGGAAAACAAACTCGCTTTACTGGCACTAAAGTGCCCCGAGGGTGCCCCCACCCTCAGGGTCCCATTCCCGCCAGGCTGAAGGAAGAGAAAGGGGGTTAAAAACTCACCTTTCTCCAGCGCCGGGCTCCCTCGGCGCTGGGGACTCTCCTCCTTTAGCCGTCATCGGCTGAATGCGCATGCGCGGCAAGAGCCGTGCGCGCATATAGCCAGTCCATAGGAAAGCATTCTCAATGCTTTCCTATGGACGCTGGCGTCTTCTCACTGTGAAAATCACAGTAAGAAGCGCTGAAGCGCCTCTAGCAGCGGTCAATGAGTCAGCCACTAGAGGCTGGATTAACCCATTTCTTAAACATAGCAATTTATCTGAAACTGCTATGTTTACAGCAGGCAGGGTTAATCCTAGATGGACCTGGCACCCAGACCACTTCATTAAGCTGAAGTGGTCCTTTAACCCCTTAAGGACACACGACATGTGTGACACGTCATGATTCCCTTTTATTCCAGAAGTTTGGTCCTTAAGGGGTTAAGTATGTGTGTGCATGTATGGGAGTGTTTGTATGTACTGTTGCCATTGGAATGTAGCGATGTACTTGTTTGTAATGTTTGCGTCTGAACGCAGGGGTGTTTGAATGTAGTGCTGGACTTTAAATGCAGGTGTGCTTTTTGTGTGTAGTGTCGGTGTTTGAATGAAGGGGTGTTTGTATATCATTTTAGTGTTTTAATACATGGGTGTGTTTGTATGTAATGTTTGCGTTTGATTGCAGTGCGTGTGTAGTGGATGCAGTGTGTGTATATTGTGTATATAAAATATACATATACACAATGTGTGTTTGGATGTAAGCATGTTTTTTGCATGGAGTATGTGTGCAGTGTATACACATACAGAGACACACAAATACACATACTGACACAGCGATACACACACAATGACACTTATTTTCCTACACACAGATACACATACACTCATGTAAACAGATACACACTGGCACACAAATACACACACACTGACACAAAAGGAGACTCAGATACACATACACGCAGAGACAGGTGAGGGTGACCGTGTGGTAGGGAGTGTGTGTGCAGGTAACAGTGTAGGGCGGCAGGGTGAAAAAGGGTTACAGTGGGCGGCGGGCAGGGGGAGAAAGTGTTACAGTGGGCGGGCAGGGGGAGAAAGTGTTACAGTGGGTGGGCAGGGGAGAGAAAGGGCTACAGTGTAGGGGGCAGGGGAGAGAAAGGGCTACAGTGTAGGGGGCAGGGGAGAGAAAGGGCTACAGTGTAGGGGGCAGGGGGAGAAAGGGCTACAGTGTAGGGGGCAGGGGGAAAAGGGCTACAGTGTAGGGGGCAGGGGGAGAAAGGGCTACAGTGTAGGGGGCAGGGGGAGAAAGGGCTACAGTGGGGGCAGAGGGAGAGAGGGCTGTAGCAGGGGGAGAGAAGGCTACATTGGGGGGGCAGGAAGAAAATGGGTTACAGTGGGGGAGCAGGGAGAGCAGGCGTTACAGTGTGGGGGGGCAGGGAGAGCAGGGGTTACAGTGGGGAGAGGGGGGCAGGGAGTGAAGGGGTTACAGTGTGGGGAGGGGGGCAGGGAGTGAAGGGGTTACAGGGTGGGGAGGGGGCAGGGAGTGAAGGGGTTACAGGGTGGGGTGGGGGAGGGGGCAGGGAGTGAAGGGGTTACAGGGTGGGGAGGGGGGCAGGGAGTGAAGGGGTTACAGGAGGGGGAGGGGGCAGGGAGTGAAGGGGTTACAGGGTGGGGAGGGGGGCAGGGAGTGAAGGGGTTACAGGGTGGGGAGGGGGGCAGGGAGTGAAGGGGTTACAGGGTGGGGAGGGGGGCAGGGAGTGAAGGGGTTACAGGGTGGGGAGGGGGGCAGGGAGTGAAGGGGTTACAGGGTGGGGAGGGGGGCAGGGAATGAAGGGGTTACAGTGTGGGGAGGGGGGCAGGGAGTGAAGGGGTTACAGGGTGGGGAGGGGGCAGGGAGTGAAGGGGTTACAGGGTGGGGATGGGGCAGGGAGTGAAGGGGTTACAGGGTGGGGAGGGGAGGGGGCAGGGAGTGAAGGGGTTACAGGGTGGGGTGGGGGAGGGGGCAGGGAGTGAAGGGGTTACAGGGTGGGGTGGGGGAGGGGGCAGGGAGTGAAGGGGTTACAGGGTGGGGAGGGGTTACAGGGTGGGGAGGGGGGCAGGGAGTGAAGGGGTTATAGGAGGGGGAGGGGGCAGGGAGTGAAGGAGTTACAGGGTGGGGAGGGGGGCAGGGAGTGAAGGGGTTACAGGGTGGGGTGGGGGAGGGGGCAGGGAGTGAAGAGGTTACAGGGTGGGGAGGGGGGCAGGGAGTGAAGGGGTTACAGGGTGGGGAGGGGGGCAGGGAGTGAAGGGGTTACAGGGTGGGGAGGGGGCAGGGAGTGAAGGGGTTACAGGGTGGGGAGGGGGGCAGGGAGTGAAGGGGTTACAGGGTGGGGAGGGGGGCAGGGAGTGAAGGGGTTACAGGGTGGGGAGGGGGGCAGGGAATGAAGGGGTTACAGGGTGGGGAGGGGGCAGGGAGTGAAGGGGTTACAGTTTTGGGGGGGGGTAGGGAGAAAATTATTTACATTAGGGGGCAGGATCTGGGGGCTGTGTCCTACCTTCCTTGATTTCCCTGGTGGTCCAGTGTCTCCCTGGTGGTCCGGTGGGGTAACTCTCCGGTCTGAGCTCCGCCGGGTGCAGAGCTGCAGACAGTGTAATAAAAGTCTTGCAAGCTCCCTGAGTGTTGCCATGGTAACGCTCTGGGAGCTCGCGAGACTTTTATCACACGGTCTGCAGCTCTGCACCTGGCGGAGCTGCAGACCGGAGCTGCTGGGCAGACTGATTGGAGGGAGCCCGGCGGCATACAGGGCAAGCCGTCATGCTCCCTCCTGGTGTCAGTCTGCTTGCTTGACTCCCCAGCGGCCCTGGATGTGTGGGTCAGCGCGACCCACTGGGAATCGCCCTGCGACCCACCAGTGGGTCGCGACCCACACTTTGGGAACCGCTGCACTAGAGAACTCACACAGGAGAGAACCCTTTCTCAAGTTCTGAATGTTAAAGAAATTTATCTGATACCTAATCTCCAGGTGAGCTGTGTCTTTAGATTTTATAATGTATATGGATTAAAATAGGAATAAAATGTCTTGTATTGTGGATTTTTTATAAATAGTAACTGTGATAGTAGCAGTCAATGTACATATGATGCATTGGTATTGTGGCACCCCATGCTATCATCCGGGGGTGCCTAATCTGCAATGCTAACTTTGCTCTACTTGGTAGCAGACTAACCGGCAACCAAGATACAACCCGGGATCTTTACAACCATACATTGTGGTTGTATGTTCTGGTTGTTACAGAGTATACTAATTAGTCTGTTCCACTGGAAATACCAGGTATCTTGAATATGGTTCCTTAGCATGACTCAAGTTTGCATGGATTCCAACCAAGACCACAAAGAAACAACACATGTTTCTGGCTGACAACTTGTAGGATCACTATTTCTTAGCTTCAGCTTTTATTGAAAGCCACAGCACACACATGAATTGTATTTACAAATTATTAATACCAATGAGAATAACATTTGGGAAAGGAGACCAGACAGAGGAATAAAATTAGGTTGAGCTAATTATTCCCCAGGGTCCTTTATTCTTATCCCAGGACACAATAACCTTGGATATTCTAAGGGAAAGGCTAGTTCCCCCACCCTCCATGTTAATACAGACTTCAATCAAAGGTTATGTTAGCGGAGTAGAAGTATTAACTGCAATATGTCCGCATGTAGATTTAAAGGGACACTACAGTCACCAGAACAACTACAGCTTATTGCATTTGTTCTGGTGAGTAGAAGAATCATTACCTTCAGGCTTTTTGCTGTAAATGCTTTTTTCTGAGAAAATGCAGTGTTTACATTACAGACTAGTGATAACTATACTGGCTACTCCTCAAATGGCTGTTAGAGATCCTTCCTGGGTCATGGCTGCCTAAAACGCATCCAAACATTGTGTCTCCTCCCTCTGCCTGCAGACACTGAACTTTCGTCATAGAGATTCATTGATTCAATTCATCTCTATGAGGAGATTCTGATTGGCCAGGGCTGTGTTTGAATCACACACATATATTATCCCATTAGTACTTTGATACATATTCGTCTTTGTTCGTATATGGATCGGGGTACTAGAGACTACACATTACTGTGTCACTATTTATCACTCATGGAAAACCACTATTACCAATATTATTCCAGATGGATTTATCATTTTAGATAATTAATATTGACTATTTAATCACAAATCCTTTTTTGGGATTCAAGTATTTCTCCTTCGCTACGTTTTAAATATTACATATCTTGTGACACATTCTTTCCTGTATGTTATGTATCGCTAACAAAAAACTATAATGTGAATGATCTAATCACACGCATATTTTTTGCACGATTCTCTATGCGCTTGATTATAAACACAAGCAGAGCTTCTAACTAATAATACACATTTCTTTTCCCTTGTTCCTTTTGGTTTATTACAAACATCATTTATTGGACATGATGAGTCTCTGAACGAGCAGAAATCAATTTTATAAGGATCAGTTCCCATCCTTTCCTACGAACTTCTCCACTAAAGACTTTCGTGACCTCACATTCATGAGAAAGAGGCTTGATCCGCATACGACGTCAGAGGTTAGAGGCTTGCACCTCATACGTTTTACCTGATTGTGGTAATTACGTAGAGGCACGAAGCACACCTAATCCTCATCCGTCAATTAAAGAAGGTATTTAAACACAGACCGGCAAACCAGGAGGATGCATTTGCTCTTCAACCCAGCTGAGGAAACTACACGCTGTAGTGAAACGCGTCCTGGGACTTTATTGTGGACATTGTTCCGTTTTTATTGTTTTACCTATTTAAAGTGTAACAAATAAAAGCAAGTTTTTTCTTTCCATCCTGGTGACCGGTGACTCTTTGCATCTTAGGGAGTGTAGTCCCTTACTACACATCACAAGACTGCAGAGCCATAGGAGCTCTAGGTTTGTAAGTATAAATTCTTACACACCTCTCCACCATACTTTGGATACATACTGTGCTACCCTATTGCGGTCTCCTTTTTGTTTCCATTTTCTTAGGACCACACACAACATTCCAATATAGGGGTGGGTCGCCTAAACGGACCCGAAGCCATCCACACCAGAGCTAGGTTTATAGCTCTATGTTTGTGAGTGTTCCTATGTTTACTTTTATATATATTTTATATTAGTACGATTTTACACTATGTGGATATTTTTTTACATTATTACAGAACCTGATCCCATTTGACCTATTACTTGCATAAGTCTGTATTTTGGGTGTAGACTACCATCTACCTTTTAGTGTTTGAATCATGCTGGCTCTGCCCCTGACCTGCCTCTTTGTCAGTCTCAGCCAATCCTATGGGGAAGCATTGTGATTGAATCAGACTACCACTTCTGATGATGTCAGCAGACCAATGTCTATTCTGAGGCAAACAGCATACAGAGCTACAGCTTCAGGCTTGAAAACAAGTAAGATTTTGCTATATTTAGGGAGGCATGATTGGCCCGGGAGGGCTAGATGGTGGTTTTAACACTATAGGGTTTGTGTTCCTGACCCTATAGTGTTCCTTTAATCAGCATTCAAGAGAAGCATATTTGCGGCAATCCCACTCCCATTCCCCAACAACTGAATGATACACAGCTTTGGGAGTCAACTGTTTTTTAGTGAGCCACAGCTGGCTTCTATACAATTCCCTGTGCAGGGGTTTCTTTAATTACATTCCTGGGGTTATCCCCTGGTTGACCTTGTGGGGACAGGGAACAGAGACACATTTCCCAGACTCCTTTTCTGTACTTGGAAGATAATTGCGTAAGGACAATTCTTCAATTAGATTATCTCCCAAGTAAAGAAACTTAAACAATATTTTAAAACATTATAACTCCCATAATATTAATCAGAACTCCATCGAATAGCAGGGATCTGAGTGCCCAATCTGTCAAAACACCACTCAGATCCATTTGGTAGAACAGGAACACCATTTGTGTGAAGTTTAGACCGGTCAACCGCAAGGCGAAGCCCCAAAACAGTTCCATGGGGTTGTATGCTTTGACCAGTCTTCTTTCGGGAGTTTTCACTATTAAAATAACAAATATAAATGTTTATAAATTGGGTAGTCGTGTACCTGGTATTCACTCGTTCAATTCAGTCGAATGCCGCTCTTTATAGACGAAGGGAAATAAACGTACAAAGAGGATGGAAGTACAGCGGTGTTCGCGCAGTCGAGTGTCCGATTATAGTTCCACGCACTCGACGACCAAACACCGCTGTGCATTCGTCAGCAAAGATGGCCGCCGCCACGTGTTCGGTCATACGAATGTCAGCCACCCATTCGACCATTTAGAACCTTGTGGTTTTCTGGTGTTACAATAGTCAATTGGAGGCACATGACTCCCATGAGTGGTCTCTCTGTTCAGTGGTTGGTTTGACTGACGAACAATATATCCATATTCTGTTCTTCAACCTCAAATAGTCGAATCAACATAGTCTCTCATACAAATAAGTGGCTAGTTTTATAGTTCTTGATCAGATAGATTGTTTTTTCCTGTATAATAACAGAGGGTCTTCAGACTGCAACAAATAATAGTAGATAATCATATACAGATATTATTATCTAATATTTCTTACTTTGTGCAGTCTGTTTTTTTTTTTTTACTTGTTCCTCTTGGGTTATTACGGTATCAAAGTAACAGACTTTATGCTGCTGCCTTTGGCGTTAACGCTCCTTCTTTATTTTTCCCGCTGTTATTATAACCTTTGACCCAGGCCAGACTCCCATGTGTGTTAAGAAGGGCCTCTTTCTGAAAGTATTCTTTAAAACATATATAATAACATCATTTGTGTAAATTATATTTTACCCCCCAAGTATTACCATTTTTATCATAGATTGGATGGAATTAAGTCACAACCATTTTTACACGCATTTGAAAGAATCAAATAACCTTATCCTCATGTGTAGGCCTCCTGATTAACTGAATTCTTAGAGATGTAAAAGCTTTTTTCAGATAGATATGCACCAAGCCAAACTGATTTGATTATTGAAACTCTGATGTGATGTCAGGTCTCCTGCCCCCATGCCACTCGCAGCGAGCTTGTTTACCTCATCACAGCGAGTCATCTGGTACTTGTCTCCAGACTGGCACTGTGTCTGACGCTGCAGGCTCCAATGCAGCTTCCTTATATGTGTGACAGACCTGATCATGTGACCTGGCACACAGTGATGACCTCAGAGACCACAAGAGAGGGAAGAAACTCCTCCCATGTGTTGTGGTTAACACTAATTGGAGATTAGCCAATCAGACACACCCTGTGTGTATATAAGCTAACCTCTCCCTTGCCTCCGTGCCCTGTTGTGATCTTTGGTTTACCATTGAGCGTTGCACTTATTATTTGGATTTCCTGGTTACTGATATTTGGCGTTGTCTCTTGTTATTCCGTCTCTCTGTTTCCCTTGACCTCGGCTTGTGTTTTGAATATCTTTTTTTGCATAACCCGACCATTCTAAGGATCGGTATTGCAATTCTCTCTACTCTGTCCTGTCTGCGTGTAAGGGTTCCCTAATGAACGTTACATTACAACAGGGCCTAATGGACCCAGCAGACACCTCGCACAATTTGGCTGCTCAGAATTCCAAGCTGGAGTAACAAGACCATCGCTTGGACCAGTTCACCCAGGCGTTGGGGACTATTCTGCAGCACACCGCTCTCCTCCAACCTGGGGCACAACAAGCCGATCCATCAGCCCCTGTTAGCTTCCTCTCACTCTGTACACATGACACCACCCCAAAGGTATAATGGTGATCCTGCCCTTTGTCGTGGGTTTCTGAACCAGGTTGATATACACATGGTTATGAACCCATGCTCCTTTCCTACTGACAGGACAAAAATAGCCTTTGCCATTAATCATCTCTCTGGCAGGGCTTTAGAATGGACAAATCCTACATGGGAATCTGGTCCCAACATCACTTATGCTAATTTCCTGTCGTCCTTTCGGAGAACGTTTGACACTATTGGTAGGATAGCTTCCGCTGGGAAAGCCTTGTTACGCATCAAACAAGGTTCAAAAACAGTGGTAGACTATTCCATAGAATTCCATACTCTAATGTCGGAAGTGACATGAAATAACGATTCTCTGGTAACAGCTTTTCAGGTAGGATTAGCCGATTACCTGCTCGATGAGATAGCATCCAGAGAGATACCCGTTTTATTAGATGATCTCATAGACTATTGCATTGTTATAGACAATAGCATTAGAGAGAGATGTTCTCAGCCTTCTATGTGTACACTGTTGCACATAGAAGGCTTATCAATGAGCGGCCATACTGTGAGGACGCATCTTCCTCGAGCTCCGAGAACCGCAAAAATAAAAAGCATCTCAACTCGGTAATTTAACTGCAGAACCCCGCAAAACGGTGCTACCGACAACGCTGAAGGCATGGGACGACGCACTAAAAAATGTAAAGCTGATCGGCCCCACACAATGGCAGATATCGGCGAACTGCTGAGAAGGCCGCAAGTCGCGGGACGACCAGAAATGGCGCCAATGTCCGACGGAATATCCTCCAGCGACGAACACTCGGCAGACGGGGTGGACTACTACACTAAGGTACCTACCAGACCTGTACCCCCCAAGCCGTCACCGGCCGCGAAACCTCCAGTAACGGAGGACACGCTGCGGAGCCTACTAGATGAGCTACGCCGCAACATAGCGACTGACATAGGGCAGTTCAGGGAGGAAATCAATGGAGTTTCAGCACGTCTGCAACACACTGAACTGAACTCCGCGGACCACGAGAACCGCATACTAACACTAGAGCGACAAGTGACGGCCCTACAACAAAGCCAGACACAAGCCAAAGAAACTCTAGCAGTCCTAGAAGACAGAAGGCGCTGGAAAAATGTCAAAATCAGAGGCCTACCTGACACACTGGAGCCGGCGGAGTTCCCGCACTTATTCCGCAGGATGCTCAACGCTCTATTCCCCGCCAAACAGGCCAAGGCGATGCCTCTGGACGGCTGGTACAGAATACCCAAACCGGCCACAGGCAACCAAAGCACCAGCAGGGACACTATTGTCCGATTCCAGCACAGCCAAGACCGACTAGCCTTCATGGCGGCCGTCCGCAACAGGTCACCTTTACAATTTGAGGAACACTCCTTAACATTTTATCCTGACTTATCCAGAGCTACCCTGGACTGGAGACGCACAATGCGCCCACTGACGACAGTTCTCGCTACCCACAAAATCTCGTACCGATGGGGAGCACCGAGAAGCCTAATTATCTCGAGAGAAAATGGCGATCTGAAAATTACCGATGCCACTGAAATACCCGGTATACTGCAGACGCTTGGACTACCTGAGCAACCAGCGGCAGCACCGTCCCAGCCGACACCTTCCTCTACCACTCACTGGGACCCGGCGAAGGTGCGCCCATTTGTACCTGCATCCTTCCGAGGAAAACCATCGTCACCGTCGGGGACATGAACAGCCAGCAGACCTCCACTATGCAGAACATTCGGCGACTTAAGAACTTTTGTTCATTTTTATATGCCTAGTTATTACCATTTACGTTAAAAGTTTATTATTGGTTAACATAATTCGTAACACCCCGAGAGGAGCTCATAGGAGCACAGTAAAAGGCTAATAATATCTATACTCAGTCTAGCTGCCTTCCACAGTAACTACACAGCCAGCTTCTACACACATAACCTAAGTCTGGGGAGTTTATATTGTATGTCTACTTCGCAACATCTAGCCCACAGACGAGCCTGTTTAGCTTGTACAATCATTACTTATTAACAAATGTATTTAGATGTACCCACTCAACAAAGCGTAATTTTAAAAAAAAAATTGTGCCATCCTAGCAACCACAACATTGTTTCTTATTATCGTTATTGTACTACTTAAGCCCGTACCAGCTGTTGTGGCGATACGAGCCTGTTTGTATTTTCTGAGCACTGCAAAAATAAAGAATACAAAAAAAAAAAAAGAAGGCTTATCAATAAACTACAATCTTTGAGTTTGGATTCGAATATTGTTGAATGGGTAAGGCAGTGGCTGAGTGACAGGCAACAGAGGGTTGTAGTCAATGGAGTATATTCGAAGCTTGGGCTTGTCACCAGTGGGGTACCTCAGGGATCTGTACTTGGACCCATTCTCTTTAATATTTTTATTAGTGATATTGCAGAAGGTCTTGATGGTAAGGTGTGTCTTTTTGCGGATGATACTAAGATATGTAACAGGGTTGATGTTCCAGGAGGGATAAGCCAAATGGAAAATGATTTAGGTAAACTAGAAAAATGGTCAGAGTTGTGGCAACTGACATTTAATGTGGATAAGTGCAAGATAATGCATCTTGGACGTAAAAACCCAAGGGTAGAGTACAAAATATTTGATAGAGTCCTAACCTCAACATCTGAGGAAAGGGATTTAGGGGTGATTATTTCTGATGACTTAAAGGTAGGCAGACAATGTAATAGAGCAGCAGGAAATGCTAGCAGAATGCTTGGTTGTATAGGGAGAGGTATTAGCAGTAGAAAGAGGGAAGTGCTCATGCCATTGTACAGAACACTGGTGAGACCTCACTTGGAGTACTGTACACAGTACTGGAGACCCTATCTTCAGAAGGATATTGATACCGTAGAGAGAGTTCAAAGAAGGGCTACTAAACTGGTTCATGGATTGCAGGATAAAACTTACCAGGAAAGGTTGAAGGATCTTAACATGTATAGCTTGGAGGAAAGACGAGACAGGGGGGATATGATAGAAACATTTAAATACATAAAGGGAATCAACACAGTAAAGGAGGAGACTATATTTAAAAGAAGAAAAACTACCACAACAAGAGGACATAGTCTTAAATTAGAGGGACAAAGGTTTAAAAATAATACCAGGAAGTATTACTTTACTGAGAGGGTAGTGGATGCATGGAATAGCCTTCCAGCTGAAGTGGTAGAGGTTAACACAGTAAAGGAGTTTAAGCATGCGTGGGATAGGCATAAGGCTATCCTAACTATAAGATAAGGCCAGGGACTAATGAAAGTATTTAGAAAACTGGGCAGACTAGATGGGCCGAATGGTTCTTATCTGCCGTCACATTCTATGTTTCTATGTTTCTATGTTTCTATGTAGCATTAGAGAGAGATGTTCTCAGCGACAGTCTTATAACTGGATGCAGGTTCAAATCGTGCCAACCTTGCCCTCTTCTTTTCTACCTGCTCTGCCTCCTTGTGGTCCACCACAAAGCAAGAATTAGAAGACATGACCAACCAGGTGAGAAAACACTGACGGGAACATAACCGCCAAGGGGATCAAGTAAAGGGGGGAGCCCCCCCCCCCCCCCGTAACTGAGACCCAGCACCGATTTCTTGAACCAAAACCCCACATCTGGCTACCCGCATGTTGGGGAAAATATTATATATATATATCTGTTTAATATGTGCTTGATTAAGTCTGTGTGTATGGAAGGTCAGGAATTGTCTTCAAAGGGAGTTTCTGTTTAGATAGTTGGAAAGCACCTGAAAGGCACCTATCACATTTACATATCAACTGGTCTTCAAAGAAATCTCTATCTAGGATATCACACCTTAGGTTCGAGGCAAAGGGATGGCTGGGAGAGTTAACACTTAAATAAAATAACAGGATAGACAACACTTTGGGCCTTGGGAAAGTAAATCACATTTACATATCAATTGACCTGAGGAATTTCCCATTTACAACATGGGAACCAATTCCTTTAAAAATAGAAGATACTGACATCACATTAGATTAGGTTTGGTAAGACACACATGCTGCACATAACATCTCACAGCACATACACAATGTAGCAGATATTATTAGATAGATGGAATGTATGAATGTATTTTAAATATAACTCTGTAACATTCTTCTTCTGTAATATTTAACTGGGCAGATTCTAAGTAAAGATTTCTCTCTGGTAAGAACTATAGTGTTGGCTGTTTATTTGTAATATCGGATAGAATACTTTAGTAGTGCAAGTCATATATTTATCTGGACGAGGGGATAAAGATATATCTTAGGTCTTGGAAGAGGTGACACAGGGATATTACATTCACTATTAAAACACAACGCAGAGTAGATTTCTCTCAAAAGGATACCAATTGGAAGTATTGGTGGTGAGAGAAGGATTATACAACATAATTGGTGCCGTGACCCGGATTTAAAATTAGAGGGAATTGTAAAAATAAAGGAGGATGACATGGCAGAGCTTAATTCACAAATTAACATGAAATCTGAGAAATTGAATAATAAGATTGTAGATCTAAGAGTGCATGCAGTTACAACTGGTGAAGCTTTGATTGAAAAGGCCAAAATGTGTGACAAACTTACAGTGGAGAATGAGAGGCTGAATGAGAAAATTTTGGAGATGAAAAAAGAATTGGATGAATGCAGACATGCTACTAATATGGCTTTTAATAAAATGGCAGAAAGCATGGCACCTTCGAGTAGGTCTCCTGTATCTGAAATTCCAGGGTCTATTGCTAACCCAAGGATTGGAGATACAGGATACAAACCTATTTATCCATTGGAGGATTTGAAAGAAAAGTCAGTGACAAATCTCCCTGCGGCTCCAACTACAATAACCACAGTGTTGAATCCTGATAATTCTGGAGAGATTCAGCTGGTTACTAAGCAGTTAAAGCCACAAGAAATGGATGCCATATCTAGAGAAATAGGGCAGGTCCCTCAGCAGGATATCAATCGCTTTTTGCAATGGTTTTGTGGAATTCAAAGAGGGATACATTTGTAAAACCATGGGTTCCTTTCCATGAAATTAAAGATGAAAGAGATCGGTTACAGGAAGAATTGAACAAGGTAACATATGAATTGGATAAGATCAAGAGGGCAGAGTCTAGGGTGGCTACTGTGGAAGACAGTGAGTTAATGCATCCAAAATAACCCCTTGAGTGTTAGGAAATCCGAGCCCCCCTCGCCTCTTCTTGTCATTTCTTAACAAATTTGACCTTAGATCCTTGAGGGCGACCCACTTTTGATGTTTCATTAGGGGGTACTCGAGTACAAGCGCTGTTAGATAGTGGGGCAGCTGTAAGTTTCAGCAAGCATTTGAAACCAGGAAATGAGAAAATTAGAATTACAGGCATTACAGGTCATTCCATTGAAGCTCCTTTTGTACGTGATGTGGAAATGAAGATTGGAGAGGAAAGTTGGAGGTGTGATGTTGTATGTCAAGATCAAGACATAATAGGAGCAGATGTTTGTTGTGAACAAGGGCTGATTGTGGATTTGGCTAACTTAAAACTGTGGAAAATGGAAGGGAATGGAAATACAGGTCATGTATGGCACCCTCCTATGGAGCTAGTAACAGCAACAGTGAAACCAGTGGAGGAAGTAATAGGCTCTTGGGACCACACCTGGGATGATTTAATGAATGCATTTCAGGACGTAATTGCTAAACACAGACAGGATTGTGGCAAATTGAATACAATGGTGTTATTGGAGGGCAGTGACCCACCAACCCAAAAACAATATCCAGTACCTAGAGAAGCTATTCAACCGATCAGAGAACTGATTAAACAATTAGAAGCACAGGGAACTTTGATAAGGGGTGCATCTGTATGTAATTCAGTGGCCTGGCCAGTGGCTAAACCTGACAGCACATATAGACTAACAATTGATTACCATATTTTGAATAGGCATTCAAAAAGTATGGCCCCTGTTGTTGCAGCTTACCCAGAAATGATTGGCAAAATAACTCCAGATATGAAGGTGTTTTCAGTGGTGGATATTTGTGACGAGAGCAATCTCGCCACTGTGCATTGGAGGAGCCTGGTTGCCCGCCTGCTGCCTTTGGATTATGGACCGGCAGTTAAACAGTTAATTGATGACTCTCGACGAGGCCCGTTCATGTCGGATCTCCCGATATGGAAACTACCGAGCAGGACACGAACGGGGACCACCTACGACCAGGCGTGTGGCCTCCATCAGTAGGTGGAATGTTGTGGTTAACGGCAGACTAAGTGCCTCTTCATGGCGGTCCCCATTCGTTTACCGAACAGTGATAACACCCAAACAGAGAGCGGGGTTTCGTATATCACCTTAGCCGGGGAGAGTTCCATAAGATCAAACTGAGGTACCGCTGCCTATTGTCACCGCTAAAAACATGGCCGCCACCTCGTGTTCGGGACAAAGAACACACAAAAGACTTTGTATCCAAGAGACTGACTATGTTATTCGTGAGGTCTGAGCACTATTCACCCGGATGATGCACTCAGACCTGAGCTATATAATGAAGGGTAGGATGTGAAGGATTCCTGGTAAAATTTTGTAATTATATATTGTGGCGAAACCAGCTTCGCCACTGTGAACTGGAGAGGCCTGGCTGCTAGCCTCCTGCCCTGCGACTACGGCCCATGGACATATTGCTCTATAAACACTATATTTGGGCATGTAATAATTTATATTGCTGCTACTGGCCCTTTAAAATCAGCGATGGACATATTGGGACTTTTGGGACTAATGTCCCTTTAAGACTTTGTAACATATCACAGTAATACTGTCTTAAATATTATGTAGGTATTTATGTGTTCAGTTAAACTGGGGATATGTAGAAATGTGTGTTTTATGTGTTAAATGTATCAGTATGTAATTTCATGTCTTTTACTGTCTTTTTGCAACCATGTGGTTAATGGAGTCTGACTCTAGTCCTAGATAATTGGATTACTTCTCCAATTATCTCCAGGGCAGAAGGGAGGAAGCCGGGATGCATTGTGGGGGATGTTTTACTTCTGTTTGAGCCAGATTGTGCCATGCTGCAAGCCAGGGCCCAAAAGATACTTTTAGTAACTTTTAAACCCCTGGTCGGATTCATGCCATTTTTTAATATGTTGTTCCCCTGAATGGATTGATTGTGGATATGTATTTTTATGTGAATGTGATGTATGGTTTTAAAGTTATGAAAGTTGTGTAAAAGTATATTTTACTCTGTATGCATAATGGGATTATGTGTCACACTAAAGGGAGGGGATGTGTGGGAGGTAACATCTATGTCATTGGTTCTTTTATGCCTCCCCCTGGGTGTGGCCTGTATGTGTGAGTTGGAAATAAAAGCCAGACTGGGTGTCCCAGTCTAGAGTCTTGCTTAACCCTCAAAGCGATGTGTCGTCTCGGTCTTTGGGGGAATGGGATTGTATGCTGACTGCCAAGAGTGTAAGCCGATGTCTGCTTTTCTTGTTCAGCTGTTCCAGTGTTCGTGTGGTTCCAGTCGGGAGAATGGTGTTTGCAGTAGCTGTCTGTGCATCTGGAAAGGGGATTATCGCCTAAACTGGGTTTGATCCTCTTGTAAGTGAAACGGTCCGTTACAATTGGTGGCAAGCGGCGGGATCGTTCCTACAACCAGAGGGACAGCTACAGACAACACTATTTCTGGATTACAAATTGAGGGCAACGCTAGTATCCGTACAGCGACCCTATCTACAAAGGAACTCAGAAAATGGAGGAGAAGCTTCAGGATAAAGTGTACAGTTACGTACGCCTGGGGTCTGCAGTAGTCCCAGAGGAACACCTGTTGATGTATAGACAGAGGGCCAGAGCCGAATTGTGGGACATAGCCATAATAGAAGTACAGTATTCACGAGGGGATCAGCGCCGCAACAGAAGGCAGCGAATCCTGGCGAGAATGGCAGAGCGGATGTTCCTCCTGAGAAAACAGACCACAGAAAAGTGGGTGACTAGACTCGAGATTCTAGTATACGCAGAACTGACGCTCGACGACGCGTACCAGGCGCTACAGTGGTACGCGGCTCAGTGTGTCCCCAGGATGGCAGAGTATGAGTTCCCAGAAGGCGGAGATTACACTGGCCCCGGTCTATTTTGGGATAATAGTGGTGACGAGGACTTTGGGGAAGATACCGACTATCGTTTTTGGGACCTGTACGGCATCCGAGAGAACATGCTGGGTCTCTTTGGCGCTATTGACCTCGAGGCAGACCTACGATATTTAGTTACCCAGGAATGGAACCTGGAGGGGGATTACCTGCGACTCATCAATTAGGCCTGGGAAGAGACAACCGGTCCTCCCGCCCAACAGCAACCAGCAGTACCCGAGGTAGCAGAGCTCCTAGACTGGTCCTGTGAGCAACCCCAGGGAGATGATGGTGTCGTCCTTCCTCCCCAGCGGCAGTGTGTACCCCAGGGAGATGAAGGTGTCGTCCTTCCTCCCCAGCGGCAGTGTGTAACCCAGGGAGCAGAAGGTGCAGTCCTTCCTCCCCAGCAGCAAAGTGATGTGCCAGGAAGGCAGTGTGAAGTGAAGGGAGAGGAGAGCAGTGTCCTCCCTCCCCAGCGGCAGTGTGTGTCTCCAGGAGCTGATGGTGTCGTCCATCCTCCCCAGCGGCAGTGTGTACCCCAGGGAGATGAAGGTGTCGTCCTTCCTCCCCAGCGGCAGGGTGTACCTCAGGGAGCAGAAGGTGCAGTCCTTCCTCCCCAGCGGCAGTGTGTACCCCAGGGAGATGAAGGTGTCGTCCTTCCTCCCCAGCGGCAGGCTGAGTTACAGGGGGCAGAGGTTGTTGTTCCTGCCCCCCAGCAGCAAAGTGATATGCCAGGAAGGCAGTGCGAAGTAAAGGGAGAGGAGAGCAGTGTCCTCCCTCCCCAGCGGCAGTGTGTGTCTCAGGGAGCAGAAGGTGCAGTCCTTCCTCCCCAGCGGCAGTGTGTACCCCAGGGAGCTGATGGTGTCGTCCTTCCTCTCCAGCGGCAGTGTGTACCCCAGGGAGCAGAAGGTGCCTTCCTTTCTCCCCAGCGGCAGTTTGCCATCCAGAGAGAGGAGCTTGTTACACCCTCTCTCCCACGGCAACCTAACCCACCAAGGGGAGATGTTAAGCCCCACAACTGTGCAGATGGGACCGTAGTCTCTGCACTTACAGCACAAGGGATAGGGACGGTCGGTCCTGTTCCCCAGCCTCAGTGTGATGGATCCAAAGGGGAGACAGTCGGTCTCCCCCTCCGGCAGTCGAGCTGTGCACCTAAAGGGGAGACAGCCAGTCTCCAGCAACCAGGCGCCCACCAGACTACTCCCGTGGTAGTGCTGGCAACAGGACAGAGTACCGCTGGTCTCTGCCCCCTCAGCAACCCACCAAGGCAGCCTACCCGTCTCCCACCCAGCAGTGGTGAAACACCAGAACTTGGACAAAATTCTTCCTCACCCAGATGTAGTAACCGGTTAGTGGGGGTGGGCTGCTCTGTTATTTCTGTTTCGTGGGTGGGTTGCTGGACTAACCAGGGCACTGACCGGCAGAAAGTCAGGTACCCTGTTAGTCTAATTGGCAAAGGGGAGAAATGTGGCGAAACCAGCTTCGCCACTGTGAACTGGAGAGGCCTGGCTGCTAGCCTCCTGCCCTGCGACTACGGCCCATGGACATATTGCTCTATAAACACTATATTTGGGCATGTAATAATTTATATTGCTGCTACTGGCCCTTTAAAATCAGCGATGGACATATTGGGACTTTTGGGACTAATGTCCCTTTAAGACTTTGTAACATATCACAGTAATACTGTCTTAAATATTATGTAGGTATTTATGTGTTCAGTTAAACTGGGGATATGTAGAAATGTGTGTTTTATGTGTTAAATGTATCAGTATGTAATTTCATGTCTTTTACTGTCTTTTTGCAACCATGTGGTTAATGGAGTCTGACTCTAGTCCTAGATAATTGGATTACTTCTCCAATTATCTCCAGGGCAGAAGGGAGGAAGCCGGGATGCATTGTGGGGGATGTTTTACTTCTGTTTGAGCCAGATTGTGCCATGCTGCAAGCCAGGGCCCAAAAGATACTTTTAGTAACTTTTAAACCCCTGGTCGGATTCATGCCATTTTTTAATATGTTGTTCCCCTGAATGGATTGATTGTGGATATGTATTTTTATGTGAATGTGATGTATGGTTTTAAAGTTATGAAAGTTGTGTAAAAGTATATTTTACTCTGTATGCATAATGGGATTATGTGTCACACTAAGGGGAGGGGATGTGTGGGAGGTAACATCTATGTCATTGGTTCTTTTATGCCTCCCCCTGGGTGTGGCCTGTATGTGTGAGTTGGAAATAAAAGCCAGACTGGGTGTCCCAGTCTAGAGTCTTGCTTAACCCTCAAAGCGATGTGTCGTCTCGGTCTTTGGGGGAATGGGATTGTATGCCGACTGCCAAGAGTGTAAGCCGATGTCTGCTTTTCTTGTTCAGCTGTTCCAGTGTTCGTGTGGTTCCAGTCGGGAGAATGGTGTTTGCAGTAGCTGTCTGTGCATCTGGAAAGGGGATTATCGCCTAAACTGGGTTTGATCCTCTTGTAAGTGAAACGGTCCGTTACATATATTTTCTACTGTTTTCCCATATGGATATTCCATGTGGGATTTTGGGCCCTTGGGGATAATCGAGGCACACTAGCCGTTGGATTCATTATCCCCAAGGAGGGAGGGGACTTATTTCAAAAGATACAGTGTATTGTAATTGGTTGATTGTATGTTTTGTCCCGACAAGCCACCAGGTCCAGAGAGGGCTGTCCCTGGACCGGGAATGTTTGCATAAATAACGCTGTCCTGTGTCAGTAAAGCCAGTTCTTATTTTGACCCTCAAATCGCAGCCTGAACTCGTTTTGTGGGGAAAGGGTATCCTAGCTGAGCTATAGCTAGTGGGAGATTCTACACTTGCAGGTCTCTACCGATTACAGCTCCGTTCGACTCTTCGTGTTCGGAACCAGGACATCCAAACGATCCAACCTCCTGCTAGACCGGAGGCAATTGTAACAGTGTTGCTCTCTGTATAATACATGGAACACTGACTATCCCGGGATATTATACACACACAGATCTGTATTATACAGATAACAGCACTATAGTATTATACAGATAGCTGAGCATATACAGGGCCAGTGCAAGGATTTTTGCCGCCCTAGGCAAAAGTAAAGTTTGCCGCCCCCCCATGTGACATCACAATGCCCCACCCATATGATCTGCCATGCTAACTAACGCCAGTGCTGCAGTGCCGCCGTGTTTACATTAAAAGGCCTGCAGGGACAGGCTATAGACACCAGAACCACTACATTAAGCTGCAGTGGTTCTGGGGACTATAGTGTTTCTTTAATGTGAGGTAAATTAGAGATTAGTGCCACGAATAATATACTAGATTGCCTACTTACAACCAGATGAGGATGATGATGGGCTCTAGCTGCAGTCTGGCACCACTGGTCAGGTGTAGAACAGGATCTCTGGAGGCGGTTTGTAACTGTGGTCACAAAAATCAATGTTCTGGGAGAACGGGAAGCAGCTCCCTTTTGTGGGGGCCCTTTACACAGCTCAGGGTCCACCTTCATGTTCCACCAATGAGTTTGTTCACAGGGGGTGGAGTGTGTAGGGGATGTCCTGTCTTTCCCCCCCTCCCTCCCTTGTCACTCTCTTTCCCCCCCTCCATCCCTTGTCACTCTCTTTCCCCCCCTCCATCCCTTGTCACTCTCTTTCCCCCCTCCTTCCCTTGTCACTCTCTTTCCCCCCCTCCTTCCCTTGTCACTCTCTTTCCCCCCCTCCTTCCCTTGTCACTCTCTTTCCCCCCCTCCCTCCCTTGTCACTCTCTTTCCCCCCCTCCCTCCCTTGTCACTCTCTTTCCCCCCCTCCCTCCCTTGTCACTCTCTTTCCCCCCCTCCCTCCCTTGTCACTCTCTTTCCCCCCCTCCCTCCCTTGTCACTCTCTTTCCCCCCCTCCCTCCCTTGTCACTCTCTTTCCCCCCCTCCCTCCCTTGTCACTCTCTTTCCCCCCCTCCCTCCCTTGTCACTCTCTTTCCCCCCCTCCCTCCCTTGTCACTCTCTTTCCCCCCCTCCCTCCCTTGTCACTCTCTTTCCCCCCCTCCCTCCCTTGTCACTCTCTTTCCCCCCTCCCTCCCTTGTCACTCTCTTTCCCCCCTCCCTCCCTTGTCACTCTCTTTCCCCCCTCCCTCCCTTGTCACTCTCTTTCCCCCCTCCCTCCCTTGTCACTCTCTTTCCCCCCTCCCTCCCTTGTCACTCTCTTTCCCCCCTCCCTCCCTTGTCACTCTCTTTCGCCCTGCGACTACGGCCCATGGACATATTGCTCTATAAACACTATATTTGGGCATGTAATAATTTATATTGCTGCTACTGGCCCTTTAAAATCAGCGATGGACATATTGGGACTTTTGGGACTAATGTCCCTTTAAGACTTTGTAACATATCCCAGTAATACTGTCTTAAATATTATGTAGGTATTTATGTGTTCAGTTAAACTGGGGATATGTAGAAATGTGTGTTTTATGTGTTAAATGTATCAGTATGTAATTTCATGTCTTTTACTGTCTTTTTGCAACCATGTGGTTAATGGAGTCTGACTCTAGTCCTAGATAATTGGATTACTTCTCCAATTATCTCCAGGGCAGAAGGGAGGAAGCCGGGATGCATTGTGGGGGATGTTTTACTTCTGTTTGAGCCAGATTGTGCCATGCTGCAAGCCAGGGCCCAAAAGATACTTTTAGTAACTTTTAAACCCCTGGTCGGATTCATGCCATTTTTTAATATGTTGTTCCCCTGAATGGATTGATTGTGGATATGTATTTTTATGTGAATGTGATGTATGGTTTTAAAGTTATGAAAGTTGTGTAAAAGTATATTTTACTCTGTATGCATAATGGGATTATGTGTCATACTAAGGGGAGGGGATGTGTGGGAGGTAACATCTATGTCATTGGTTCTTTTATGCCTCCCCCTGGGTGTGGCCTGTATGTGTGAGTTGGAAATAAAAGCCAGACTGGGTGTCCCAGTCTAGAGTCTTGCTTAACCCTCAAAGCGATGTGTCGTCTCGGTCTTTGGGGGAATGGGATTGTATGCCGACTGCCAAGAGTGTAAGCCGATGTCTGCTTTTCTTGTTCAGCTGTTCCAGTGTTCGTGTGGTTCCAGTCGGGAGAATGGTGTTTGCAGTAGCTGTCTGTGCAACTGGAAAGGGGATTATCGCCTAAACTGGGTTTGATCCTCTTGTAAGTGAAACGGTCCGTTACATATATTTTCTACTGTTTTCCCATATGGATATTCCATGTGGGATTTTGGGCCCTTGGGGATAATCGAGGCACACTAGCCGTTGGATTCATTATCCCCAAGGAGGGAGGGGACTTATTTCAAAAGATACAGTGTATTGTAATTGGTTGATTGTATGTTTTGTCCCGACAAGCCACCAGGTCCAGAGAGGGCTGTCCCTGGACCGGGAATGTTTGCATAAATAACGCTGTCCTGTGTCAGTAAAGCCAGTTCTTATTTTGACCCTCAAATCGCAGCCTGAACTCGTTTTGTGGGGAAAGGGTATCCTAGCTGAGCTATAGCTAGTGGGAGATTCTACACTTGCAGGTCTCTACCGATTACAGCTCCGTTCGACTCTTCGTGTTCGGAACCAGGACATCCAAACGATCCAACCTCCTGCTAGACCGGAGGCAATTGTAACAGTGTTGCTCTCTGTATAATACATGGAACACTGACTATCCCGGGATATTATACACACACAGATCTGTATTATACAGATAACAGCACTATAGTATTATACAGATAGCTGAGCATATACAGGGCCAGTGCAAGGATTTTTGCCGCCCTAGGCAAAAGTAAAGTTTGCCGCCCCCCCATGTGACATCACAATGCCCCACCCATATGATCTGCCATGCTAACTAACGCCAGTGCTGCAGTGCCGCCGTGTTTACATTAAAAGGCCTGCAGGGACAGGCTATAGACACCAGAACCACTACATTAAGCTGCAGTGGTTCTGGGGACTATAGTGTTTCTTTAATGTGAGGTAAATTAGAGATTAGTGCCACGAATAATATACTAGATTGCCTACTTACAACCAGATGAGGATGATGATGGGCTCTAGCTGCAGTCTGGCACCACTGGTCAGGTGTAGAACAGGATCTCTGGAGGCGGTTTGTAACTGTGGTCACAAAAATCAATGTTCTGGGAGAACGGGAAGCAGCTCCCTTTTGTGGGGGCCCTTTACACAGCTCAGGGTCCACCTTCATGTTCCACCAATGAGTTTGTTCACAGGGGGTGGAGTGTGTAGGGGATGTCCTGTCTTTCCCCCCCTCCCTCCCTTGTCACTCTCTTTCCCCCCCTCCATCCCTTGTCACTCTCTTTCCCCCCCTCCTTCCCTTGTCACTCTCTTTCCCCCCCTCCTTCCCTTGTCACTCTCTTTCCCCCCCTCCTTCCCTTGTCACTCTCTTTCCCCCCCTCCTTCCCTTGTCACTCTCTTTCCCCCCCTCCTTCCCTTGTCACTCTCTTTCCCCCCCTCCTTCCCTTGTCACTCTCTTTCCCCCCCTCCTTCCCTTGTCACTCTCTTTCCCCCCCTCCTTCCCTTGTCACTCTCTTTCCCCCCCTCCTTCCCTTGTCACTCTCTTTCCCCCCCTCCCTCCCTTGTCACTCTCTTTCCCCCCCTCCCTCCCTTGTCACTCTCTTTCCCCCCTCCCTCCCTTGTCACTCTCTTTCCCCCCTCCCTCCCTTGTCACTCTCTTTCCCCCCTCCCTCCCTTGTCACTCTCTTTCCCCCCTCCCTCCCTTGTCACTCTCTTTCCCCCCTCCCTCCCTTGTCACTCTCTTTCCCCCCTCCCTCCCTTGTCACTCTCTTTCCCCCCTCCCTCCCTTGTCACTCTCTTTCCCCCCTCCCTCCCTTGTCACTCTCTTTCCCCCCTCCCTCCCTTGTCACTCTCTTTCCCCCCTCCCTCCCTTGTCACTCTCTTTCCCCCTCCCTCCCCATTCTCTTTCCCCCCTCCCTCCCCACTCTCTTTCTCCCCCTCCCTCCCCACTCTCTTTCTCCCCCTCCCTCCCCACTCTCTTTCTCCCCCTCCCTCCCCACTCTCTTTCTCCCCCTCCCTCCCCACTCTCTTTCTCCCCCTCCCTCCCCACTCTCTTTCTCCCCCTCCCCACTCTCCACTCTCTTTCTCCCCACTCTCCACTCTCTTTCTCCCCCTCCCCACTCTCTCCCTCCCCACTCTCCACTCTCTTTCTCCCCCTCCCCACTCTCCACTCTCTTTCTCCCCCTCCCCACTCTCCACTCTCCACTCTCTTTCTCCCCCATCCCACTCTCTACTCTCTTTCTCCCCCCTCCCCACTCTCTACTCTCTTTCTCCCCCCTCCCCCCTCTCTACTCTCTTTCTCCCCCCTCCCCACTCTCTACTCTCTTTCTCCCCCCTCCCCACTCTCTTTCTCCCCCCTCCCCACTCTCTTTCTCCCCCCTCCCCACTCTCTTTCTCCCCCCTCCCCACTCTCTTTCTCCCCCCTCCCCACTCTCTTTCTCCCCCCTCCCCACTCTCTTTCCCCCCCCCTCCCCACTCTCTTTCCCCCCCCTCCCCACTCTCTTTCCCCCCCCTCCCCACTCTCTTTCTCCCCCCACCTCTATTGTAGCGTGGCCGAGCTCTGTATGGTCCGCGGATACAGGGAGATTTTGTTTCCTGTACCCGGTCGGACTAACAGGAAGTGCACACTCAGTGTGCACTTCCTGTTAGTCCGGCCGGGTACAGGAGACAGATGCTCGGCCACGCTACAGTGAGGGAGTGACAGGAGGGAGCGCTGAGCGATTCGCTCCTGTCAGTCCCTCTCCTCATGCTGCGCCCGGGTGGTGCGCCCTCATGGACGCACCAGCCTGGGCAAAGCTGCAGCTGCCTGGGGCTCTCTACAGAGCGCTCGGGCGGCTGCAGCATGAGGGGGGCCAGCGCTCCTGGCGGCGCCCCTTCCCAAGGGGTGCCCTAGGCGGCTGCCTAGTCCGCCTAACAGGTAGCGCTGGCCCTGAGCATATACCCCATGTCCCAATCTCTAGACTACTAGTACCTGTCAACAGCAGCTCCCAGACGCGTGTAATAGGGCTAAAGTGTGCGGCAGCTCACACAGATGATTCAGCGGTAAGTGCACTCGCTGGCAGAGCCAAACTGAGAATCCAAAGCAGCCCTGGAAAAAAATGTATGCCATTTCTATAAGGCAATATGTATATATTGTACAGTAAGCACACAAGCTCACTGACATGCGCAAATAGGCTTACTGACAGACAAAACTCTCTGACTCACACACAAGCTTACTACAGACAAACTCACTTGTAAAAACACAAGGCTCACTACAAAGAAGTTCAGGGACACACACAAGCTCACTAAAGACAAGCTCGCTGACACAAACATGCTCACTAAATAGAAGCTCACTGACACACACAAGCAGTACCATCTTAACAGCGTTAAGGGCCCCCGGGCAAAGCAGTGCACTGGGGCCCTTCCTACACAACAACTCACAGGAATAAAAAATTTAATTATTGATAGACTGCTGAGTACATACACACAGTACACTGAATACATAAACACACACACACACAAACACACACACAGATTTCTGAATGCACACAGACTCCTGAATGCACACAGGCGTTGCTGAAGGCACACAGGCTGATTTATACACGTAAACACAGACTGCTGAGTCCATACACACACACAGACTGCTGAGTCCATACACACACACACAGACTGCTGAGTCCATACACACACACACAGACTGCTGAGTCCATACACACACACACAGACTGCTGAGTCCATACACACACACACACAGACATACAGACTGCTGAGTCCATACACACACACAGACACAGACTGCTGAGTCCATATAAACACACAGACTGCTGAGTCCATACACAGACACACACACACATACTGCTGATTCCATACACCAACAGACTGCTGAGTCCATACACCCACAGACTGCTGAGTCCATATACAGTTGCAAGAAAAAGTATGTGAACCCTTTGGAATGATATGGATTTCTGCACAAATTGGTCAAAAAATGTGATCTGATCATCATCTAACTCACAACAATAGAAAATCCTAGTCTGCTTAAACTAATAACACACAAAGAATGAAATGTTGCCATGTTTTTATTGAACACACCATGTAAACATTCACAGTGCAGGTGGAGAAAGTATGTGAACCCCTAGACTAATGACATCTCCAAGAGCTAATTGGAGTGAGATGTCAGCCAACTGGAGTCCAATCAATGAGATGAGATTGGAGGTGTTGGTCACAGCTGCCCTTCCCTATAAAAACACACACCAGTTCTGGGTTTGCTTTTCACAAGAAGCATTGCCTGATGTGAATGATGCCTCACACAAAAGAGCTCTCAGAAGACCTACGATTAAGAATTGTTTACTTGCATAAAGCTGGAAAGGGTTATAAAAGTATCTCCAAAAGCCTTGCTGTTCATCAGTCCACTGTAAGATAAATTGTCTATAAATGGAGAAAGTTCAGCACTGCTGCTACTCTCCCTAGGAGTGGCCATCCTGTAAAGATCCTGCAAGAGCACAGCGCAGACTGCTCAATGAGGTGAAGAAGAATCCTAGAGTGTCAGCTAAAGACTTACAAAAGTCACTGGCAAATGCTAACATCCCTGTTAGCGAATCTAAAATATGTAAAACACTAAACAAGAATGGATTTCATGGGAGGATACCACAGAGGAAGACACTGCCGTCTAAACAAAACATTGCTGCACATTTACAGTTTGCACAAGAGCACCTGGATGTTCCACAGCAGTACTGGCAAAATATTCTGTGGACAGATGGAACCAAAGTTGAGTTGTTTGGAAGAAACACACAACACTATGTGTGGCGAAAAAGAGGCAGAGCACACCAACATCAAAACCTCATCCCAACTGTGAAGTATGGTGGTGGGGGCATCATGGTTTGGGGCTGCTTTGCTGCATCAGGGCCTGGACGGATTGCTATCATCGAAGGAAAAATGAATTCCCAAGTTTATCAAGACATTTTGCAGGAGAACTTAAGGCCATCTGTCTACCAGCTGAAGCTCAACAGAAGATGGGTGTTGCAACAGGACAATGACCCAAAGCATAGAAGTAAATTAACAACAGAATGGCTTAAACAGAAGAAAATAAGCCTTCTGAAGTGGCCCAGTCAGAGTCCTGACCTCAACCTGATTGAGATGCTGTGGCATGACTTCAAGAAAGCGATTCACACCAGACATCCCAAGAATATTGCTGAACTGAAACAGTTCTGTAAAGAAGAATGGTCAAGAGTTACTCCTGACCGTTGTGCACGTCTGATCTGCAACTAAAGGAAACGTTTGGTTTAAGTTATTGCTGCCAAAGGCGGTTCAACCAGTTATTAAATTCAAGGGTTCACATACTTTTTCCACCTGCACTGTGAATCTTTACATGGTGTGTTCAATAAAAACATGGCAACATTTCATTCTTTGTGTGTTATTAGTTTAAGCAGACTGTGATTGTCTATTGTTGTGACTTAGATGATGATCACATCCACTATACACACACACACACTTCATCCTTGTGGGCGGACTCGGGGCTGGCTCCGGGGGCCCAGATCTTGATCTGTGTCAGGGCCCTAAAATTTCTGATGGCAGCCCTACTCAGCAGTCTCTGTGTGTGTAAGGACTCAGCAGTCTGTGTGTGTGTGTGTGTGTGTGTATGGACTCAGCAGTCTGTGTGTGTGTATGAACTCAGCAGTCTGTATGTGTGTAAGGACTCAGCAATCTGTGTGTTTGTGTGTGTGTTTATGGATTCAGCAGTCTCTGCGTGTGTATGGACTCAGCAGTCTGTGTGTCTGTGGGTGTATGGACTCAGCAGTCTGTGCGTGTGTACAGTTGCAAGAAAAAGTATGTGAACCCTTTGGAATGATATGGATTTCTGCACAAATTGGTCATAAAATGTGATCTGATCATCATCTAAGTCACAACAATAGACAACCACAGTCTGCTTAAGGGGTTCACATACTTTCTCCACCTGCACTGTGAATGTTTACATGGTGTGTTCAATAAAAACATGGCAACATTTCATTCTTTGTGTGTTATTAGTTTAAGCAGACTAGGATTTTCTATTGTTGTGACTTAGATGATGATCAGATCACATGTAATGACCAATTTGTGCAGAAATCCATATCATTCCAAAGGGTTCACATACTTTTTCTTGCAACTGTACACACGCACAGACTGCTGAGTCCATACACCCACAGACACACAGAATGCTGAGTCCATACACACGCAGAGACTGCTGAATCCATAAACACACACACAAACACACAGATTGCTGAGTCCTTACACACATACAGACTGCTGAGTTCATACACACACAGAGACTGCTGAGTCCATACACACACACACACACACACACACACAGACTGCTGAGTCCTTACACACACACAGACTGCTGAGTAGGGCTGCCATCAGAAATTTTAGGGCCCCTGACACAGATCAAGATCTGGGCCCCCGGAGCCAGCCCCGAGTCCGCCCACAAGGATGAAGTGTGTGTGTGTATAGTGGATGTAGAATGTGTGTCATGGATGCAGTGTGTATAGTGAATGTAGAATGTGTGTAGTGGATGCGGTATGTGTGTCATGGATGCAGTGTGTATAGTGGATGCAGTAGGTGTGTCATGGATGCAGTGTGTATAGTGGGTGCAGATTGTACATTTTGTGTAATGTATGTAATGTTTGTATGCATGCATTAGATGCAGACTGTGTGTAGTGAATGTAGGTGTGTATAGTGAATGCAGAGTGTGTGTTTTTGTAGTGGATGTAGTGTGTATAGTGAATGTAGTGTGTATAGAGCATGTAGTGTGTTTGAAGTTAATGTAGTGTGTTTGCAGTGAGTGCAAAGTGTGTTTAGTGAATGTAGTGTGTTTGTAGTGAGTGCAACGTGTGTATAGTGAATGCAGTGTGTGTGTGTGTGTGTGTGTTTGTGTGTAGTGCAAAGTGTGTTTAGTAAATGTAGTGTGTGTGTGTAGTACCGAGCGTGTTTAGTAGATGTAGTGTGTAGTGAGTGAAATGTGTGTATAGTGAATGTAGTGTGTGTGTGTGTGTAGTGCAAAGTGTGTTTAGTGAATGTAGTGTGTGTGTGGTGCAAAAAATGTTTTCAGTGAATGTAGTGTGTGTGTAGTGCAAAGTGTGTTTTGTGAGTGTAGTGTGTGTGTAGTGCAAAGTGTGTTTAGTGAATGTAGTGTGAGCGTAGGGAAGAGTGTGTTTAGTGAATGTAGTGTGAGTATGTGTAGTGCAGAATGTGTTTAGTGAATGCAGTGTGTGTGTGTAGTGCAAAATGTGTATAGTGAATAGTGTGTGTGTGTAGAGCAAATTGTGTATAGTGAATGTAGTGTGTGTGTGTAGAGCAAAGTGTGTTTAGTGAATGTAGTGTGTGTGTGTGTGTGTGTGTAGTGCACAGTGTGTTTAGTAAATGTAGTGTTTGTAGTGAGTGCAGAGTGTGTTTAGTGAATGTAGTGTGTGTGTGTAGTGCAGAGTGTGTTTAGTGAACGTAGTGGGTGTGTGTAGTGCAGAGTGTGCTTGTAATAATTCAGTGTGTAAAATAGTGGGGAGGGGAGTATTCTTTTTTTTTTTTAATATTTCAATTTTATTCCCCCCTCCCTGGTTCTTACCGTGCCAGGGAGGGGGGGGGAGATCGCATTCCCTGTTGGTCCAGTGGCATGGTGGAGGGAGCCAGCCGCGGTACATGGAAGAGGGGGCCCAGCAGCACACACTGTCTTCCTTTCCAGCTCCTCTCTGACTAACTCTCGCGAGACAGGCCTGCGTGCTGTGCGGAGCGTTGCCATAGCAACCCGTGACAATGCTCTGGCGGCCGCAGGGTGCAGGAAAGTTAGACAGAGAGCAGCTGGAAAGAAGGACAGAGTGTGCTGCTGGGCCCCCCTCTGCAATGTACAGGTAGCAGGGTGCCCTCTGTGCAGGGCCGGACTGGGAAAAAAATTTGGCCCGGGCATTTAAAGGCAGAGCAGCCCCGTAGGGGCAGGGACAGAGAGGGGTTGTGAACATGTTACTTTATTGTCCCTCCAGAGCATCTCATGCTGAAGAGCTCTTGTATGAAAACAAAGCCCTGTGTTTTACACAGCACAAGCAAATCTAATCACACAATTGCAGTGTGTTTGCTGGTGACTACTGTGGGCGAAGAGGAAGTTGTTTGTGGTGTAGTGTGTGTAAAGCAGGCTGTCTGTGATATACTATGTGGTTGTAGTGTGTATGTGTTTCCAGTGGCTGTAAAGTGTGTTTGTGTGTCAGGAAAATGTAGTGTATGTATTTAACTATGGGGTGTAGTGTGTGTCTAGATGGTGTGTGTAGTGGCTGAAGCGTGCATATATTTGATAGGGGCTGTAGTATGCATATACATGTATTTAGGGGCTCTCATATGCATATATATGGACTGCAGCATGCATATATAATAATATAGGCTGTACTGTGTGTGTACACGACGTGTGACTTTAGTGTGTAATACAGGGGATGTTTTGTATGTGTATATGTGGCTTTAGTGTGTATGTTCAGGGGTGTTGTGTGTGTGTATATATGGGGCTCTAGTGTGTATGTACAGGGAGTGATTTGTGTGTGTGTATGTACGTGGCTCTAGTGTGTATAAACAGGGGTGTTTTGTGTGTGTGTATGGGGCTTTTTTGTGTGTAGAGAGATTGTATTGGGGCTGGGATTCAGGGTGCTGGGGGGGGGGGGGTATTAAATGCATTTAAATTATATTTGAAAAATTAAATAATGAGTTGAAAAAACAAACACCACATTTGTTACCCCCTCGCTTCTGTTACCTTTTGCCAAGGGAGGAGGGGTATCATGGTGGTCTATTAGGCGAAGTGCCCGCTCTGGCTGCTTCCTCCGAGGAGCTCCGACGTTACTGAGAGCGTTGCCATGGTAACCGGCAGCAACGCTCTCAGTAACCGACTCTCGCGGGAACAGAGCACAGAGACGCGCTGTTACAGGATGAATTCAGCTCCTCCCTGCGCCGCTCTGCCTCTATGTGCAATGGGCCCATCAAGGGACTTTCCTACATGTTTGGGCCGTGGGGCTTATGTGCAGGAGGTGGGGCTTCGTTTGGGGGCGGGGCCTTGCCGGGGAACCTGTCAGTGCTCTCTCCGGCCACAGACAGCCCCCAGCCTCCAGCTGAGCTGCTCTGTCCTGCATTCCCTCGGGCTGTCACAGACTGTTACAGCCCGAGGGAATAGAATTTAAACACATGGCCAGCAGGTTGCTGGCATTTGGGAGGGGGCCCAAGGGGGGGCACAACATGATGTAGGGGGGCCATGGCCCCCTCTACCCCCCCCCCCCCAGTGACGCCACTGGTCATAAGAGCCAATATCCAACTCACACAAAGATCTATGGACGTGGTACTGGAAGATCTAGGAAATTTGAATAAAATGGCTCCCTCACTTTTTAAGAAAATCCCACCACTTAATGTAGATTTGGATAGATTATTTAAAAGAAATAATCGAAGGGTGGTGCAATTGCAGGAGCTGGTGAAGGAAAATGTAGCTAGCCTTAATGATTTAACAAATGGTTTTCAAGAGCCCTGGTGGAGCATACCCTACAATACTTACACACACCCAGGATTAAGAACTGCTTCTGTAGTATTTGTTTGTCTACAATTTGTTTTAATCTGCTCTCTATTCATTTTATATTGCTGTTGGAGGAAAGAACTAAAAAAAAATCCATCCAAAGCAGGAAAAATTAGAGCTCCCATCCATTTTAGGGGTATAAAATATATGTGTGGGTTCATGTCTTGCCCTGAATTTTTTTTTAATATACAGAAATCAGAGTGGGTGGCGGGGTTGTATGTGAATAATCTCCTTATTAGATCTTATTCAAGTGGGGGAGTGTTGGGGAAAATATTATATATATCTGTTTAATATGTGCTTGATTAAGTCTGTGTGTATGGGAGGTCAGGAATATTGATGTACCGAACTGTTTGCCAACTTAGCGTGTTCGCGTTCGCCGCGGCGGGCGGACACATGCGCGGTTCGATCTGCCCCCTATTCGTCATCATTGGGCAAACTTTGACCCTGTGCCTCTCGGTCAGCAGACACATTCCAGCCAATCAGCAGCACTCCCTCCCAGCATCCATTTTCGATTCATTCTGAAGCTGCCTGCTTAGTGAGAGGAGGGAAAGTTTAGCTGCTGCTGATTAGATAGGGAAATTGATAGCTAGGCTAGGGTATTCAGTGTCCACTACAGTCCTGAAGGACTCATCTGATCTCTGCTGTAAGGACAGCACCCCAAAAAGCCCTTTTTAGGGCTAGAACATCAGGCTGCTTTTTTTTTTTTTTGTGTGTAATGTAATTGCAGTTGCCTGCCTGCCATCTTCTGTGTCAGGCTGTATGCTGGGCCCATTTGCACAGTCAGTGCCACCACTCATATCTGTTGTCACAATAGCTTAATCTTTAGATTTAATTTTTTTTTTTTTTCACTGTAATAGAAGAGCAGTTTCCTGCCTGCCTGCCATCTTCTGTGTCAGGCTGTATGCTGTGCCCATTTGCACAGTCAGTGCCACCACTCATATCTGTTGTCACAATAGGTTAAGCTTTAGATTTAAAAAAATATATATTTTTTCACTGTAATAGAAGAGCAGTTGCCTGCCTGCCAGCTTCTGTGTGAGGCTCACAGTGGATACTTTGCCCACTTGCCCAGTGCCACCACTCATATCTGTTGTGACAATAGCTTAAGCTTTAGATTTAAAAAAAATATATTTTTTTTCACTGTAATAGAAGAGCAGTTGCCCGCCTTCCAGCTTCTGTGTGAGGCTCACAGTGGATACTTTGCCCACTTGCCCAGTGCCACCACTCATATCTGTTGTGAAAATAGCTTAAGCTTTAGATTTAAAAAAAAAATATTTTTTTTTCACTGTAATAGAAGAGCAGTTGCCTGCCTGCCAGCTTCTGTGTGAGGCTCACAGTGGATACTTTGCCCACTTGCCCAGTGCCACCACTCATATCTGTTGTGACAATAGCTTAAGCTTTAGATTTAAAAAAAATATTATTTTTTACTGTAATAGAAGAGCAGTTGCCTGCCTGCCATCTTCTGTGTCAGGCTTGATGCTGTGCCCATTTGCACAGTCAGTGCCACCAATCATATCTGTTGTGACAATAGCTTAAGCTTTAGATTTAAAAAAAAATATATATTTTTTTCACTTTAATAGAAGAGTAGTTAGTTGTCTGCAAGCGTCTGGGTGTCAGGCCTCCTTCAGCGTGTGCTCTGCAGACCTGTGCCAGCGTACTTTGACAGTGGCCACTCATATCTGGTGTCTCTGTAGCGTGCTTTTACAAAGAAAAAAGGTTTCCAGTTTAAGCTAATAGCAGCCAGTCAGTGTCCTTAAAGCGGCTCTGTCAGGCCTACAGTGTGTGCTCTCCAGAACTGTTACAGTGCACATCGCCAATCATATCTGGTGTCTCTATAGCGTGCTTTTACAAAGGAAAAAGGTTTCCAGTGTAAGCTAATAGCAGCCAGTCAGTGTCCTTTAAGCGGCTCTGTCAGGCCAACAGGGTGTGCTCTCCAGAACTGTTACAGTGCACATTGCCACTCATATCTGGTGTCTCTATAGCGTGCTTTTACAAAGAAAAAAGTTTTTCAGTGTAAGCTAATAGCAGTCAGTGTCCTTAAAGCGTGTGTGTCAGGCCTTCAGCGTGTGCTCTGCAGACCCCTGCCAGTGTACTTTGACAGTTGCCACTCATATCTGGTGTCTCTATAGCGTGCTTTTACAAAGAAAAAAAGTTTTTCAGTGTAAGCTAATAGCAGTCAGTGTCCTTAAAGCAGGTGTGTCAGGCCTTCAGACCTCTGCAGACCTCTGCCACTGTACTTTGCCACTCATATCTGGTGTCACAATAGCGTGCATTTAAAACCAAAAAACTTTTTTCACTGTTATAGATTGAATTGCAGTTAGTTGTCTCCTAGCGTCTGTGTGTCAGGCCTACAACGTGTACTCTGCCAACCTTTGCCAGTTCACAGTGCCACTCATATCTGGTGTCCCAATAGCTTGCATTTAAAACCCAAAACACTTTTTTCACTGTTATAGATTGAATAGCAGTTAGTTGTCTCCAAGCGTCTGTGTGTCAGGCCTGCTCATCTGCCCACAGTCAGTTGTCTGTCAAGGACATGTTTGAGCGTGAGAAGCCAATGTCAGAAAGTCACCCCCTTGCCCGGCGTCTGACAGCTGGCTTGTCTGTACTATTAGCCCGCCATCTTTTACCATACAAGCTGGTGGAGTCTGAGGCGTTCAAAAAATTTGTAGCTATTGGGACACCGCAGTGGAAGCTACCCGGCCAAAATTTCTTTTCACAAAAGGCAATCCCCAACCTGTACTCGATTGTGCAAAAGGAAGTAATGGCATGTCTGGCACACAGTGTTGGGGCAAGGGTCCATCTGACCACTGATACCTGGTCTGCAAAGCATGGTCAGGGCAGGTATATCACCTACACTGCGCATTGGGTAAACCTGCTGACGGCTGCCAAGCATGGAATGCGTGGCTCTGCAGAGGAGTTGGTGACACCGCCACGACTTGCAGGCAGGCCTGCTGCCACCTCCTCTACTCCTCCTACTCCATCCTCTTCCATAACCTCCTCGTCTGAGTCCTCTTCTGCTGCTGCATCTTGCTCCACATCAACGGCACCCCCCCAGCTCCCCAGGTACTATTCCCCATCCCGGGTACGGCAGTGTCACGCAGTCTTGTGTTTGACTTGCTTGAAAGCAGAGAGTCACACCGGACAAGCACTCCTGTCCGCCCTGAATGCACAGGTGGAAAAGTGGCTGACTCCGCAGCAACTGGAGATCGGCAAAGTGGTTTGTGACAACGGAACAAATTTGTTGGCGGCATTGAAGTTGGGCAAGTTGACACATGTGGGGTGCATGGCACATGTGTGTAATCTGATCGTACAACGCTTTGTGCATAAGTACACAGGCTTACAGGACGTCCTTCGTGTCTCTGTACTTAACTGCCAACAGCTCCTCTTGACGCAGAGCTGAGGTCTCCCCCCTTCGTAGTCGGGTCCGTGCAAGTTGTCCTGGGAAACCTGTGCTGTTCTTTTTAATTGTGCCGCAAGCTACTGTATCAAAACAGTGGCTTGAACAAAGGGACACTTGTATAAAAATTGTCAGTATACAAGTGGTACCCTTTGTTCATCAGGGGGAATATCAGGTCCCAGACAATCTTGCCACTGGTTCCCATATATTCTGGGCAACCTGGAGGGTCAAGGTGGCTATCCTTTCCCTCATACACCCGGAAGGCCTGAGTATACCCAGTCTCGCTATCACAGAGCTTATACATCATTACACCATACCTAGAGCGCTTGGAAGGAACATACTGCTTGAATCCCAGCCTTCCCTTATACTTCATCAGGGATTCATCCACGCATATATTCCTTCCAGGTGTATAAGCCTCTGCAAACCTGGCAGCAAAGTGGGTAATCAGGGGGCGGATTTTATACAGCCTGTCAAACTGGGGATGCTCCCTAGGGGGACACAGGCTGTTGTCGCTGAAGTGCATGAAATGCAGAATCATTTCATACCTCTTCCTCGACATACATTGGGAGTAAATGGGGGTAGAGCAGATGGGGCTACTGCTCCAGTAGGAGCAGATGGAGGGCTTCTTTATAATGCCCATCAGCATAGTCAATGCCCAGAATCTTTTAAATTCTGGCACAGTGTGTATCTTTGCCAAAAAAGAGTCCGGATTTGTAGCTCGGAATTGATGGGCATATAAATTAGTTTGGGCGACAATGTTCCCCAATACAGGGATCCTTAGGACAGGTGTCAATCCATATCTGCCAAGTGACCCTATGTAGGGGTAATAGTCTCTATTCTGCTCTTTGTCAGTGTGTATCATGGTCTCTGAGGACAGGTGTCAATCCATACCTGCCAAGTGACCCTATGTAGGGGGGACAGTCCCTATTCTGCTCTGTGTCAGTGTGTATCAGGGGCTTTGAGGACAGGTGTCAATCCATACCTGCCAAGTGACCCTATGTAGGGGGGACAGTCCCTATTCTGCTCTGTGTCAGTGTGTATCAGGTGCTTTGACGACAGGTGTCAATCCATATCTGCCAAGTGACCCTATGTAAGGGGGACAGTCCCTATTCTGCTCTGTGTGAGGAGGAGGAACGGGAAATGAGTAGCTGGGCATCCAACCTTGTGCAAATGGGGTCTTTCATGCTGTCGTGCCAGTTGAGGAGGTGAAAGTCATCCTCCTCCTCCCACGACCACGCCGGCAAGGACAGGACGCTTTAAAGACGTGTTGTTGATGGAGGACATGCGGACCTTTTTAAGTCCTACGCATCGCCACAGCCCTTCGGGATCCACCCTCAGAGAGCGACTCGACCGACAGGTAGCAGACTACTTTGCCTTAACTGCAGATATCGACACTCTGAGGAGCGATGAACCCCTTGACTACTGGGTGTGCAGGCTTGACTTGTGGCCTGAGCTATCCCAATTTGCGATAGAACTTCTGCCCTGCCCCGCTTCAAGTGTCCTGTCATAAAAGACCGTCAGTGAAGCAGGAGTTATTGTCACTGAGAAGAGAAGTCGCCTAGGTCAAAAAAGTCTAGATTACCTAACCTTTATTAAGATGAATGAGGGATGGATCCCAAAGGGACTGACACTGGGCGATTAAAAAAGGTCTGATGAGATGAGCTGCCTTGGGCTAAAAATGGTCCACACGATGCTGTATTTTAGCTCTGAATGCCGGTTGACTTGCATAACTTATCCGCCACCAACTAGGGTTCAAGCCGCCATGTTTTAGGGCACTTTCTGCCTGTGAAAATACCAAATTTTTCAGGCATGTGTACATGCCTAATTTTTAGGCCCACTGGTGCAGCACTGTGGCTTCAAAAACCAAACCAAAAAAAAATCCTCCAAGATGGCACCAATATACCAGTGGTCTAAGCATCTTCCCACCTTGGCCTAAAAAGGGGAGGTGATTCAACAATTAAAAATCTCTGCCATTGGGGGGCGGGGCCGGGCCGCCGAGCCGAGCGGTCGCAAGACAGACCAGCTCCTGCTCAATACAAGCTACAAACCACCTTTTATGCCTGTAAATTGGGCTTTTAGAATGCACGACCAGCCCACAACTGCGACCCCAGTCGTCTAGGGCTACCAGAGCTGAGGAGAGGCTTGCCCTCTGGGGTTTTAGTCCCTCAGGGGAGAGGTCCCTGCGGCAACAGGCGAGACCTCACCCGGCAGCGAGAGGAGTGGACGGCCGCCACACCACTAACCTGCCCACTGGAGCCCGTCGAACAGGGAATCCATATGCGGACCCGGTCCTGATTCCCCCCCCCCCCTCTGGACCGGGGGGGTGATCCCGGTCCTCACCCCAAGGGCCCGAGAGAGATGCAAAGGACGACACTGCTGCACACAAAATGGCGACCACCACGTGCATGAGAGACCTGAGCCCTGATTACAGCAGTCCACAAGGACTAAGCAGGGAGCCGTGCAGAACGCCCCAGCATGAAGCTGAACACCACACTTCCAGCCTGCTCCCAAGCGACCACAAACAGCAAACTCTAAGCCTCCCACCACGGCTGACCCAGGCTCTCAGGGGACCGAGCAATACGCAAAGCAGCCGCAGCCCGCGAAAACCCTTACCGCATGCAAGCTCCCTGGACCTCGTATTTTCAGAAGCAGAAGCTGGCGCACACAGCAGAGAGGGACGGATGTCGGAAGCCTGCACCCCCACTGCCTAGAACGAGCGGCACTGGCATCGGTCGGCAGTGGAACTTTCCCTCAAAGAACGGCCTCGAGACCACCAAGATGGCCGCTCCCCGCGGAGACAGAATCAACCCAGCAAGAAACCAAGATGAACTGTATAAGGGACTAATGCTCGTGAGCTGCGGCAAAGAGAAGTTACTCTCACTACACAGTCAGCAAGTATACCTATAGTGGCTTCAAGCAGATTTAAATGCTTTAATGTGTATTATTTGGGGGAATAGGCGGTGAAGTAGTGTCTATCATGCTTTGTCAACAGCATTTAAGGGTGTCTATGGAGGCCTGAGGGGAGATACTATATATCGCATACCTAAGCTTGTAACTAGCTAAACTAAATACAATGCCTGCGGGTAACTTTATCTTGTAATTAACCATTAGAAAACGCGCAATGTCTAGCAACTACTATGTGATAAAAGCAAAGCTCTAGAATGTTTCTTTTGTTTTTCTATTGTAATCTCAATCTACGTTTAAGCCTGTTTGCCATGCAATATAGAAAAAAAAAGTGCTTTGTCAATCTAATACCCTCTGTAACAAATGTTTAGCAATCAACGTATGGAATGCCGTTGGGGTACCATATGTAAGCCTGTAACCATTATAAGCACTGCAAAAATAAAGAATTAAAAAAAAAAAAAAAAAAAAAAAAATCTCTGCCATTTACACGTCCACTGATAGGAGACGCGGAAGGTATTAAACTGATATGAACAATACTAAACTCACCACTCCTATCTGGTGGCACATTAGCTTGCCCGCGCAGTACCCCAAATTTCAAGTAAGAGGACCGACCAAGCATCTTCTTCCATCTCCCCGTTACATAAATCAATGCCATATCCATAGAAATTGTAGAGAATATCCAGGATAGTTTTACAGGGCCAAATCATGTCGCCTGTTGAAAGAGGTGACCTTGCTCGGGTCCCAGGTGTGCGGTTCCTAAAATGGCTGCCATATACACGTCCACTGATAGGAGACGCGGAAGGTATTAAACTGATATGAACGTTTACTAAACTCACCACTCCGAGTGCTGTTATTTATTAAATTTTTTTGTGGTGAGGCTTTACAGGACAGAGTGCTTCTCCACGGGACATGTTAACTCGCGGGCAGCTGGCTCATCAAAGAACCAGAGCAGCTTGAACGAGGTGACCTTGCTCGGGTCCCAGGTGTGCGGTTCCTAAAATGGCTGCCATATACACGTCCACTGATAGGAGACGCGGAAGGTATTAAACTGATATGAACAATACTCCACTCCTATCAGTAGGTCCCCCCCCATTGTGATTTATGCCCCCCACCCACTGCACAGGGGTGGGGGCTGGGGGGAGGAAAGTAGGTCCCCCCATTGTGATTTATGGCCCCTACCCACCGCGCAGGGGTGGGGGCCGGGGGGGGGAGGACAGTAGGTCCCCCCATTGTGATTTATGGCCCCCACCCACCGCGCAGTTGTGGGGGAGGACAGTAGCTCCCCCCAGTGTGTATCAGGGTCCCTGAGGACAGGTGTCAATCCATACCTGCCAAGTGACCCTATGTAGGGGGAACAGTCCCTATTATGCTCTGTGTCAGTGTGTATCAGGGGCTTTGAGGACGGGGAACAGTCTCTATTCTGCTCTGTGTCACTGTGTATCATGGGCTTTGAGGACGGGGAACAGTCTCTATTCTGCTCTGTGTCAGTGTGTATCAGGGGCTTTGAGGACAGGTGTCAATCCATATCTGCCAAGTGACCCTATGTAGGGGGAACAGTCTCTATTCTGCTCTGTGTGAGGAGGAGGAACGGGAAATGAGTAGCTCGGCATCCAACCTTATGCAAATGGGGAGTTTACGGTTGTGCAAATGGACTGTTTGCGGTGCGTTAAAGGGGGAGTTTGGTCTGTCACTGTGAAGCGTGCGTAACCCTTACACAACATGATCGATACAACATCATACGTGATGTTTTAAAGCACGTTATTGCAAAACAATTTAGGAATGTTAGGTGATTTTCTACCCTTTATGGATTAAAAGCAGACTCTGCATCAACTGTGTAATTTTCCATGGGAGTTTTGCCATGGATCCCCCTCCGGCATGCCACAGTCCAGGTGTTAGTCCCCTTGAAACAACTTTTCCATCACTTTTGTGGCCAGAAAGAGTCCCTGTTGGTTTTAAAATTCGCCTGCCCATTGAAGTCAATGGCGGTTCGCCGGTTCGCGAAATTTGAGGAAGTTCGCGTTCGCGAACCGAAAATTTCGGGTTCGCGACATCACTACTGAGTAAGCAAAGTCATTATGTGCAGGGATTGTGCACTTTAAAAAGTGGAATACTTATGCTATTCTAGTGAATTGGGCTGGCTGCTTAACACATCATTTAGTATCTTTTGGTCACATTTAAAGCTGTAAATGTATTTAACATTTTATTTAAGTAAGCCTTTAATAATTTCAGTTTAAAAGTTATTAGAGATCCTATTTATTTACAATTTTATTTCGCCCTGATTTATCTTACATATATATTATTTTTAATTATTTTATCAATATTTTTTTTAAAGCCATGTCTTTATCTTTATGGCTGTATGTAAAAGTTATTCATAATTTGGAATATAAAAAAACGACTTCTCAATTCTTTGGAATGGAAGCAATGTTTACATATCTCCTATCTCCGCAACCTTGGCTGGAAACTCCAGACTCCAAAAATAGTTATGCTGTTATAATTCCTGATTTTCAATCAACAGCTAGCGTAACTGACAATATGGAAGTTAGCACTGTTTTATAAAACTTTTCTTATATAGTGGATGTTAAAATCCTGTCTTTTGGAACACAAGGAAGATTAGCGGTGTTCAGCGAAGATCCTACGGAACTAAAAACGGACACTTTATCTGCCGAACACCACTGGAAACTACCGCCTACCTTCTATTTCGTCGAGGCATATGAACACCGGTCTGTTCGGGAGTTTTGTACCGTACGTATGGACTTCACCCAGATAGCCGTCCCATGGAGTCATTTGTATACCGAAAGACTAGTGAAAGACTTTGACTCCATGGCGATCGGATTGTGTACATTGGATATGAGCGCTATTCGGTAGAAATATGCACTCAGATCCAGGCTATCTGGGGATACGTTACACGAACCATCTTCATTCGGTATTTCCACAGTTATGTATTTTAATGTATTTTTCTTACTGTGTCTAAAATGGCGATTTACCTCTATCCTTGGAGATAATTAGGTTTCATCCCAATTATCTCCAGGATAGAGAGAAAGGAATTATGGGAAGAATGGGGAGGGCTTATACCTGAGCCACTGCGATTTATTAACTCCCAATAGATGTTACAGTCTTCCATTTGGTCCCCTAGGGGAGTGTCCACCAGATGGGAGACCCGCATAAATACCGGGCAGGTAGCCCTCATTAAACACATTCCTGTTTGACCCTCAAGACGGAGCTTGGTCTCGTTTGTGGGGGAACTAATGTTGGGAAAGCGCATTTCGGTATTTTTAGCCGTTAAAGGAGTTCGGCTGATTTCATGTTAGGGAGATACCGCGTTCACTTAAACTCCGTTCGGGAGGTGGCGGTCGGCTATACAGAACCCGCTTTCCTGGAGAAGGGGATTATGTACTAAATGGCGACTTCGTCTATTTGGCGGTGAGTGTCGTAACAATTGGTGGCAAGCGACGGGATGAACCCCACCGCCCAGAAGGTCAGCTACACACCCCAGTTTGAAAATGCAGTATGAGGAATTAAGGCGTGCTACCCTTAAGGATATATTGGAACGCAGAGGACAATCAGCGAGCAATCTCAAGAAAATAGAGATTATTGCCATATTATTGGAATTGGATGCAGCCCAAGGAATGGAGAGAGCTAATGTGCCTGACACACTGGATTTAACACCCGAGGAGATACAATTTAACCGGGCAGTCCAGATAAGGCTGGCACACTTTAGCCCCAACCCTGCAACAGATATTGTGGAGCGAGTGCAAGCAGCAGTAGCAGCACACCAGGCATTTCAGGGAAGAGGAGCTGCAGCAGCAGAGGTACCCAATAACAATGTTGGAAGGAAAAAGGTACCCTTGGCTGCATTTAAAAATTTTAACGAATCAGAGGGAGAAATTGACGGGTTCCTGGCTGATTTTGAAAGGCAGTGTGCCCTACACCAGGTACCCGCAGAGGAATGGGTCCCTATCCTCTCTGGGAAGTTATCCGGCCGGGCCAGCGAAGGCATTTCGGGCCATCCCAGAGGAGGAAATTACCAGTTACCGGGCAGTGAAAGATGCCCTCTTGGCCAGGTATGCAGTGACCCCAGAGGCGTGCCGGCGGCGATTCCGGGAAACCAGCAAACAAGCTGGTGACTCCTATGTGGAGTGGGCATGCAGGGTACACCGCACAGCAGCCCACTGGATGGCGGGGTGCCAAGCCGTAACTGGGGAAGAGGTGCTGCAGGTGTTCTTGTTGGAGTCCGAGAGTCCGGAGTCCGAGAGTGGGTAAGGGACCGCAAACCCTCCACCTTGCCCGAAGCTGCGCATCTGGCAGATGAGTACACGGATGCACAGAAGTTAGACCAGACAGCAAACAAAGTCCCTATCCGGATGGAATACAAAACGGCAACACCTCCAACCACTACTGTATACCACCCCCCAGCACAACGCACCCCAGCAGTTAACAACTACGTTCAACCAGCCCGATTCAACGCCTGAGATTATTCACAACCAATTAGGTGTTTCGGGTGCAAACAATTGGGGCACAAGAGACCTGAGTGCCCACTGAACAATGCTAACCAGGCACAGTCGTGGAGAAGACCAGCCGGCGGCAATCAGCATCCACCCCAGCCTGCTGCTCACTATCTTGAGCAGGAGGAATTTTGGGACATACTACATGAGGCTGACCCAGTACAAGCCGCACACCAGGACAACCGTCAGCAGCACAGGCAGACCGTCAAGCTGAATGGCAGAGTGGTCAATAGATTGCGGGACACTGGAGCTGTCGGTTTCGGTGATACTTCAATTTTGATAGTTATGGCTCGCTTCAGGTATGATGTGGACCTTTACCGACAAAAGGTCACTGCGGGTCATTCTAAGCTTAGCGTGTCTTCATGCAATCTATAGCTGTATACGGATGTAGACCCTTCCGTTCCCAAATTACTTATAAATACTGTTTTCTTTAACCATTCTAGATGATAACTTGACTATCACTAAAATAATCCAGTGTCTGAAGACCCAAAAGGCACTGTAATAATATTGTAATAAATGAAACAATGACTCAAATAAAAATAAGATAAAAGTGTATTGAATGAATGTTACAGAATGCAAAAATAGTCGGTAAATAATAAATCTTACCAAATGTATTAGTGGCTACAGCATATGTCCCTGTATACCTTTCAGATGTGTGGTGACAGCATGCAGAGTAAGAGTAGATGAATGAATGAATGCATGAATGAATGTTACAGAATGACAACGTCCCACTCTTTCTCCTTCAGTTAAATAGTCTTTTTGTCCTCTATAAAGCAGCCCCCACCTGTGTGATTTTCCCAAAAAGGTTTTCTAACTTGTTACATGATGTAATGTATTGCATATCCAAGTTTGGGATATTCCCTAGATGGCTCTGCCTGTAGTTAGCTTACGAAGTGTTTTGTATACATTTAACTGACAGCACGTGTTTGTTCTAATTTAAACCTCGTGGAAATGGCATTGAAAGTGTAACGTTTTCAAATCTAAGCTAAGTTAAGAAGCCTGTAGTATTTCATACAACCAAATGTACATTAGTATTATATATATATATATATATATATGTATGCACCACACCATATAATACACATATATATTGCAAACTGCACATTAAATAATGATCCACACTCCACACTCCCCCACTTGTTTTTCTTCTATGACAAAACCAAAAAAAAACAAGAGAAAAACTGTGAAAAAAATAAAACAAAACAACACTTGTGCCAAAGAGAAGAGAAAGAGAGAAAGAGAGAAAAAGAAATTGAATACAGCAATAATGAAAGCAAAATAAAAAAGTCACATACAAGTGGTACCAGCAGAAACACAGGAATAAGAAATATAACACAGAGTGACGTAGTAAACTGTGTTAAAGCTACATCAAAGTTCTTTAGAGATTTTGATTGAAGAAGTCAAATACCAGTATCAAATTTGGAAGTCCAATAGAAGGAATATCAGCGACATAGCAAGAAATATAGTTCATGGAGAGTTCAGAATTAGCGTCCAGGTCGCAGAATGAAATCGCAATTTGCAGCATGAGAATCACCCATAAAATAGCAACAATAGAACATTCACAGCAACCAAACAGGAAGTTTGAGAAGTAGGATAACCATGATAGCTCCTTAACTCCTTAGGTGTGTGCAAAGTTTAGGAAATCTTCGTCAGAGGTAGTATGCAAAGTCTTCATCCTAGTACCGATTGTACCCATAGACAGCATAGCAGTCAGTAGGAACTCTTCTTAGAAATAGAAATTCTTCACAAATAAGTGTAATAAAAGCAGCTGGATGTACGTTGACAGACAAAGTTACTGATAATAGAGTGTAGCTGGGAAACCTGTCATCAGAATGTACCACTTAGTATTTAAAATAAAGAGACAGAAACGCCCAAGTGCTGTGTAAAAATAAAAGTAAGGAACCAGTCATGACATAGAAGAAAAGCAAAATGGAGATCTAAAAGAAAACAAAAATAATGTAAGAACATGGACACAGAATAAAATCCAAAATTAATGAGGAGTGGGAAGCTGAGAGGGATCCAAAGATACAGAATAACCATTTAGTGTATATAATGGGAGAAGGCGTTTATGCTTAGACTCCAAGTCCTCCAACACAGCCACCTTTTTACACAGATTACGATGTAAACGTTTGAAATAGCAACCACTAATACAGATGAATAAAAATAAAATCAGTTGTAAGAGAGAAATAACTACAACTGGATGCAACATTATATTAAAAAAATGTGTAGCAGTATTACTGTATCCCAAAACAGATTCCCACCATGAGGTCTGACCATCTTGTTTAACAGCAGCAGAGACCTGTTTAAGAATCCCTTGTTTATGTGTGACAGTAATTTGAGCTTGGTGCAAAACACTCTTTAATGAATTAAGCAATGTCGTAATTGATGTTGAGTCAGTTAACCATTTTTTCATCTCAGAACTCATACCTAGGGGCAAATCTGACATGGAAAAATCAACAATACGTTCCCATGATAAATCCAAAGTAATGTTAGTAAGTTGAGGCATAGTGAAGTTCCATACTGAAGAAGCAATGTAAGACACAGGAATGGAATTACACCACGTGCCAGGCAATAAGCGAGTGCTGAGAAGGGATTCATCCATTGTTTTAAAAATAATTTGATCAGGCTGAAATAAGTGATCTAACCCCAAGTAGTAGACAGGATTTGTAACATTAAAGTGACCATGAAAACTACATTCATCCTGATTAACACAACATGTTTCAGTAGTAGTTTTATATTGGGATGGAGAACATATATAGGAATTAGCATTCGAGTGACACAAAGAAATGTCTACAAGGGTCCAGTTAGAACTACCCGTACCCTGGGCTACCCATTGATGTGAAAGTTCAGGCAACAATAATGAACCATTAGACGGTAGGCCAATTGTAGCTAAACGATAAATAATAGCATCTTTGCCTGCCCATGGTATTAATGTATGAATGACACATTTTTCAAGTGAGCAGTCAGATAGAAGAACTTCCCACCACAAAAGATGAGTCATCGCAAAGTCAGTCACAGATTTTGAAGCAGCAAGACTCAACGAAGCAGGCCATCTACCAGACCATAAACTTTGCAACTGAAGTTTAAGATCGGTAGACAGATCAGCCTGAACCTGTGAACATAGCATTGACCATGCAGTATCATGAGTAACATTGTAAACTGAGTCAACCAGAGTGTGAAACTTATCAGAAATAATCTCAGTTGTATCTACCATATCATGAGTTTGGTGCTGTTGAAGCTTAACAATATTAGTATTAATACCATATTGGGTATCCAGACCTGTAGAAGTATGAGAGGCTAAAGAAGCAAGTTTATATCTTAGAATTTCTGAATTAATTTGTGCAGCTGATCCCACGACACTACCATATGTACCTAACACAGTAGCTAAAATATCTCGTCTAGGGCGATGGTGTAATCGAAGTGATACATTATATAACATGCTTTCAAGAAACCACCACTGAAAAGCTCTTTCCTGTACGGATACGAATGGCGTACAATTGGAATATTGTGTGGAAACCAACCATTTATGTAGTTGTAAGTGCCAGGTAACCAAACGATATGAAACATCATATGCTGCTTGTGTAGCAGAGTCTAAACAAACTTGAATAGGGTCACCTTCCTTAAATGGAGGTGTGGTAGATTCTGGTATAGGAGTAGAGGGAGATACAGAAGCTATAGGAGTAGAAGGTTGAGCTATTTCATCAATTCTAACTATAAACTGTGGAATACCATTGTCTGTACATTGCCATTCACCTACAGAATCAGAGGGGTTGGAAGTATCAACCAAAATAGTCGCAGGCATTGCAACCGAAGTAGAGTCCTGGACTTCTGGACTTCCACAGGTATTAAGATTATCCATGTTAGCCATAGGGCGGCGGTTAGAATTATGAAAAATGCCAGAAGTAGTGGATTGCAAATCAATACTGCATATCAAACAAATATTCTTATCAAGATGCGGAAGTGCACCATATTCTGGAATCAGAAGATGGGTTTTATTAATAAACCATAGCTGAGCATAGTCAAATTTTGGAACACTTGCAATAAAAAGTGCAACAAATTGTGGGGATGTAGAACTATGAGAAATATGATATATGGGACGGTTAGATTTAACACTATTACGCTGAAAGTTAGACAATAAGGAAAAGATAAGGTCAATGCTGGTAGTAGGGTGTGAGACTAAATATATAGGTTTAAAAGGAGCAAGCACTACAGAAGAAGTGACAAGACGCTTCTGCAGATTATGATTATCTGGATGCCAAATGTTAGTAAAGGTATAGAGCAAACACATCACTGTAACGCATCCCATCAAGCAACATGTCCAAGATGCCATAGCCTAATTTGTAGGTTATGAAAACCAATAAAATAATTAGTTATGATCAAACTGTAAGTTACGGACACCAAACTTCAAATATAACATGAAAAATGTGGATAAGGAGATTATTACACAACGTTACTATTTATTATTAGTAAATACATAAAAAGTGTCACACTAGGCTAGGAAAACATGCAACACGTGCAGAAAGTAGTCTAGCCAAAGCTAGTTTTGTACATCCAGTAGGACTGTTTTTATTTTTCTTTGTCCGTATGAAGATTAGATGTAAAGGCGCCGATCATTCATAAGTAACGGTAGAGTCTGGAACAGCCGTTTTAGAGTCTCAGTCCCTTTGTATACTTTCTGAAAAACAAAGTAAATATAGAATAACAAACACAGGGCTTTAAGAGCCCTTAAACAATTTAAGCTGCATTGCATGCTTGTAGACATTTAAACCATCTGGTTTTTGAATAAGATAAACTGAGGGTCCCAGTTTGTCCACAATAAGATATGGACCTTCCCAGCAATATTTAGGACATTTCCTAGGGTTTTTCTGTCCTTGTTTAAGCATGCACACAGAATCTCCCACTTGGTATTCAGTGAGGTCAGATTTTTTATCAAAATCACTTTTACTTTTTAAGGAGGACACTGCATCTGTGTGCAGTGCCTGTCCTTGTACAGTGGTGAGCCATAGAGAATGTTCTTTGGCCCATTCTTCATTGCATAATGCTACCGAGGTAGATAAATCCATAGGAAGCAAAAGGCGTTCCCAGGAAGGCATACTGCGTCCAAAAAGAACTTCATAAGGAGACATCTGGATATGCCTGTTAACTCTAGATCTCATCCGAGCAAGGACAAAAGGCAGTAAAATGTCCCAATTTTTACCATTGGCATTACAGATTTTGCTAAGTTCCTTTTTTTATCTGGCCATTCATCCTTTCAACCATGCCTCCGCTTTGAGGGTGATAAGCAATATGGAAATCCCAAGGGAGATCTAACCAACTTGTGATCTCTTTCAGGATGGTATTGACAAATTCACCGCCATTATCTGAATCCATTTGTTTTGGAATCCCAAAGTGACAGAAAACATTTTGCACTAGGATTTTGGCAGTTGTGCCAGCTGTTTTGTTAGGGGTAGCAAAAGCTTCAATCCATCAACTAAACGAGTCAATGACAACCAATATGTAGCGATTTTTACGGGCTGTCAATGGCTGTGTACCTACATAGTCAACCTGCAGTCTGTCCCAAGGTCCAGTAGGAGCATGTCGCATTAGTGCTCCACGTGTGAGTTGTCTTGCTGGGTCTTGGTGTGCACAAACAATACATCTGTCAATGTAATCTTGAATATCTCTTCTCATAGTAGGCCACCATCCCAGTTTAGACATTCTATCCATACATTCTTGTAATTTGGGATGTCCCCCTGCAATGGAACCATGTACCCATGCTAGCAAACATTTTACCAAATGAGAGGGAATAACCCAGACAGGACCATGTTCAGTGTCTTTGACTAAAATGTCATGCAGAATGTACAATTTTTCTTTACCTAACTTAGGTGCAGGGTCATCAAAAAGAGGAGTGAGTACCAAATCGTACTCTTGATGTTCTCGAAGTACAGACCATTGTGTGCTATCATCGTCAGGGGCATACAACTGTACTGGTGCAAGTGGTGTATGATACAATGCATCTTTCCCTTCCCATAGTGGAATATCAGGAAGACATGCAGCCTCTTTTGCAAATTTATCAGCAAGACTATTCCAGTATGCCAATGGGCCCTTAGATCTATGTGCCTTTACCTTGATGAGTTTGATAAAGCCTATATGATCTTTAGACAAATCCTGTATGCGTTCCCATAAGCCTTTGTGCTGTACTATACTGCCATCAGTGGACTGCCATTTATTGTTGACCCAAAATGTAAGAAGAATCAAAGCTCCTCTGAAAACATACATAGAGTCAGTGACTACAAAGTGTGTACCGCCTTTCCCAATTTTGTCTCTGATCAAAGTCAGTAGTGCAGCTAATTCAGCAAACTGTGCTCCTGCCCTTTTACAAGCATACTGAAACATATCAAGAATTGTTCTACCTTCAAGAAGTACACCTGCAAAACCTGTCATGCGCTTACCATCGATGACTGATGAACTAGCATCAATGTACCAAACAGGGTTATTTCCCACATCAGCAGGGCTGCCTTCTTTAAAAACAGAATGTGCTTTAGGAGCAATCATAGGATGACATACATGATCCTGACCTTGAATAAGAACACCCAACACATGTACAGAAGGTTCCTTTAACGGTTCCACTGTAATGTGTTCAGTGAGCAGCGTAGTCATCCATCTCACCACACGTTCATTCCGAATGTCACTTAAAGCCAAATTATGTTTTTTCAGCAAAAGCAGGGGATTATGATGTGAACGAATCACAATGTGCTGACTGCTGAGAAGATATCTCAGTCTTTGTAAGGTCCAGTATGTAGCCAGGGCAATTTTTTCACAAGGACCAAATTTCAATTCAGGTGGTGTCATTTTGCGACTCAAGTATGCAATAGGGGCTAGTATATCACCATGGTATTGGGCCACTACTGCACCAAGTGTTGTATCAGACACACTAGAGTATAAATAAAAGGGTTTGTCTGATGCTGGAGTGCCCAAAACGGGTGCACTAGCTAATGCAGATTTGAGAGACAAAAATGTCTGTGTGTGAGAATCATTCCATTCAAATTTGTTTTGTTTCAGTAGGTCATATAATGGTTCAGCAAGCAAGACATAATTAGCAACAAATTCTCTGCAAAATCCTGTAAGCCCAAGAAACTGCTGTAAAGATTTTACATCTACTGGTCTTGGTAGGGAGAGAATATGTGTAACCCTATCCTCAAGAATACTTCTGCCTGTTGGACTAAGTTCCAATTCAAGGTAATTAACCTTCTGTTGGACCAGCTGACACTTGTCAGGGTTAAGTTTCAAGCCATGCTTTTTAAGGCATTCCAAAACCTTTTTTAACAGTTTAATGTTGCTTTCTCGGGAATCATTTGCGATTAACAAGTCATCAACATACTGAACAATTTTGTTATGCAAATTATGAGACTTTAGCGCTTGTGCTAACATGCTGTGAAAAATGGCTGGGCTATCACAGTAACCTTGAGGAAGAACTGTCCAGCAATACTGTTTAGACTGAAAAGAAAATGCAGTACGATACTGAGTTTCAGGAGTGACTTGTACACTATAAAACCCATTTGCACGATCTAACACGGTATAGTACTGCATTTCAGGAGTTAATTTAGCAATCAGTTCAGGGTAAGAGGCCACAACAGGTGCTGTTCTAAAAACTGTCTCATTTAGTCGTCTGTAGTCAATGGTTAAACGCCAAGTGTTGTCTTTTTTACGAATAGGCCACACAGGACTCGAGCCTGCAGTTTGGCATGGTCGAATTAACCCTCTCTGTAGCAATTGGTCAATGATAACCTCTAAATCTCTTTCTGCCTCACGTGGAATTGGTGTGAACCATCCAAAGAAACCACCAATTGTGATTTACCACAATCTAGACTATCTTTGGCCCATACATCGGCATATTCATGCCACCAAGATTCTGTATCCACAGGAGGAGCAGGGGGGTGTTTGATTTTAATACCCTTTACGGCCCCAACATCCTCATGTGGATAGACAACATGCACAGGAGGCAAATTGGAGTTTAAACCGATCAGAGTATGCTCAGAAGGGCTAGGACTCTCCACAATATTCCAAAGCATGTGATTGATCAAATCAACGATAAACCCAAACTTTACAATATCCGGAGCTCCCAAAAGAGATAACGCATCTTTTTCCAAAAACACATCAGAACGTATAGTCTTAGAGCCAATCGTCAATGTCCTAGGTTCAACATACACTGTTTTCGGCATTCCAGTAACCCCCACAATGCAAGCAGTAGTAAATTTGCCAGTTTTAGGTGTACCAGATATTAGTGTAGCAGCTGCCCCTGTATCGATTAGAGTGTTAATTTTCTCCCCATCTACCTACATAGTACACATTGGTCGTTCCCATTTATCTAGATCCAGAGGCCAGTCGAGACAAAGAGGAGAGGAGAAAACACATCCCTAGCAGGAGGAGAGGGGTGGAAGGGAAGGTGTTAGAGCTTCAACAGGCGTTAAATTAGCTTGCTCTACTTGTTTTCTAAGTAACTCAACAGAATGTTGTAACGCTTTCTGAGACGCAATAATATCCCTCAAGGGAATCCACTCGCCATCTTTTCCTATGCCACGTCTTGTGGTATTAAATCTACCTCTAAAACCACCCCGTCCACGGTACTGTGGACCTTCATTCTGCCAAGTATTAGAGGCATTATTTAATTGCTGTCCATCTCTCCAAGATCTTTGAGCCTCATATGTTATTTCAGAAATCGGAGAGGGTTTAGAATATCTATCCACTTCAACTTGCAAACGGTCAAGCCATGAATTAAAGTCCACATTCCTCATGTCACCGTAACAGATGGTCATAACATGAGAAATGTTACTTGGTACAAGAGTGAAAATTAACTCCCGCACTGCTGGATCCAATTTAAGGTCAGCTTGTATATCAGAACGTCTTTCTGAAGAAGTAGCCCCATTAGTAAGAGCAGCAAGGAAAACAATAACTCTGTTAGCAGTTTCTGTGATTGACTCATTAGGAAGTGAGATAAAAGCTTTGTTACTCTGGAACGGACTAGACAAATGAAATAGCTTATGGCAACACCGTTCTAACAGCTGAGGAAAAGTTTGTGCAAAACCTTCTATAACAGCTGAACAGGATCCCAGACCTTTCAGAAAAATCTCTATTAATTGTGAATCCGAAGAACCCCATCGGAGAAGTTTTCCGATCCAATGTGTGAATCTATTGAAATCCTCAATAGTACCCTTATTTATAGGAGCCTGTCCCCTATTTCAGATAAGACAGTCCTGGGTTCTGTCGCTTTAACAGAAGAAGGTGCGGTCATGTGTACATTAACAGGATCAGAAATAACAACTTGTCGTTTACTTTTAGCCTCGTTAAGGTCACTTTGCAGTTGTTTGTTAGCAGACTTAAGGTCCTGTGTAGTATCATGCAACATGCTAGTAGTTTTTTCCTGTTTTTTAGTAGGATCCAGCGATCCAGCGATCCTTCCATGTGAACATGCTGAAGGAGTATCAGGAGAGACCGGAGGATGTCGCTGCAGTGTGTGCCCCGGCTGCAGACGACCCAGAGAACTTATCCCTTCCCGATTTATTAGAGAAGGATTCCCAGACCGACCTTACTAGCCTTGTACAGCTAGGGGACCGGTTGAGCCCCACAGAGAAGGTACAGGCGAAGCAACTGCTGTGGGAGAAGCAGGCGACGTTCTCCCTAGAACCTGGCTACACTACCCTAGCTGTACATAAGGTAGAGACCCCTGGACAGAAGCCCCTGCGACAGCTCCCTTACCGTATCCCCGAAGCAGTCCGAGAAGGAATGCGTAAGGAGATACAGGAGATGACCCAGCTTGGGGTCATCGAACACTCCAATAGCCCTTGGGCTTCGCCTGTAGTCCTGGTGCCTAAGAAAGATGGGACCACCCGGTTCTGTGTGGACTACAGGCGACTCAATGAGCGGACCACCACTGACGCCTACCCGATGCCCCGGGTGGACGAATTGTTAGACCTCATTGCCAGGGGACGCTATCTGACCACCATAGACCTGTGTAAAGGCTATTGGCAGATCCCCCTGGCCGAGGATGCTATCCCCAAGTCGGCATTCATCACCCCATTTGGCCTGTACCAATTTAAGGTCATGCCATTTGGGATGAAGAATGCCCCGGCTACCTTCCAGCGTATGGTGGATAGACTCCTCGATGACTTCCAGGAATTTGCTTGCGCATACCTGGATGACATTGCGATCTACAGTGGGTCCTGGGAGGAACACCTGGTGCATGTAGGGGTAGTCCTGGATAAAATTTGGGCCGCTGGCCTGACTTTAAAACCAGAAAAGTGCCATCTAGGCATGGCTGAAGTACAATACCTGGGTCACCGAGTGGGGTGTGGGAACCAGAGACCAGAGCCAGCCAAGGTAGAGGCAGTGGCTAACTGGCCCACTCCTATCACTAAGACCCAGGTGTTAGCCTTCCTGGGGACGGCAAGGTATTATAGACATTTTGTCCCCGAGTACAGTACTATTGCTAAGCCTCTGACTGACCTGACCGAAAAGAACCTCCCTAAGCAGGTCCTGTGGTCTCCGGCTTGTGAAGCTGTGTTTCAAGCACTCAAACAGGCCCTTGTGAATGCTCTTGTCCTGGCTGCCCCAGTCCCTAACAAGTGTTTTCTTGTCCATACAGATGCTTCCATGTATGGACTGGGGGCTGTGCTGAGCAAGGTCGGGGAAGATGGAGGATATATCAGTAGAAAGCTGTTACCCCGAGAAGTGAGCTATGCGGCAGTGGAGAAGGAGTGTTTGGCCCTGGTCTGGGCACTGAAAAAAGTGCCTATAGGGACTGAAAAGAGTCCCTATTTGTACGGACAGGAATTTTCTCTTGTGACGGACCACAATCCCCTTGTCTGGCTTAACCGGGTCGCAGGAGACAATGATAGACTGCTGCGGTGGAGTTTAGCGCTACAACCATATAACTTCACCATCAGCTACCGACCCGGTAAGCAGAATGGGAATGCTGATGGATTGTCCCGGCAAACCGGCGTATCTACCACCTCCTAGTCCGGTCATCCCCAAGTTGACCCGCCAAAGGGTCAAGCCGGGTCTGCCGGAGTGTCCCACAAAGGGGGAGCCGTGTGACAGATCCATCTGAACAGACTAGTATTGCTGGTTCATCTGTTTGCCTTTATTTTGGTAGATTTCCTGTCCATAAGCCTCAGTTCGTGTGTTTCCCGGAGTACCGATTGAAACTACCGAACAGACAGCCACCCAGGAGAGGAGTGTGCTGCTGGTTAACCTTTGGCCCCAATTAGAATGTTGTGGTTAACCGCAGACACCTCTCCATTCCAGCCATACGGGTGGTCGTCGCTCATATGCCGAACACGAGGAAGATCAGCGGTGTTCGGCGAAGATCCTACGGAACTAAAAACGGACACTTTATCTGCCGAACACCACTGGAAACTACCGCCTACCTTCTATTTTGTCGAGGCATACGAACACCGGTCCGTTCGGGAGTTTTGTACCGTATGTATGGACTTCACCCAGATAGCCGTCCCATGGAGTCATTCGTATACCGAAAGACTAGTGAAAGACTTTGACTCCATGGTGATCGGACTGTGTACATTGGATATGAGCGCTATTCGGTAGAAATATGCACTCAGATCCAGGCTATCTGGGGATACGTTATACGAACCATATTTATTCGGTATTTCCACAGTTATGTATTTTAATGTATTTTTCTTACTGTGTCTAAAATGGCGATTTACCTCTATCCTTGGAGATAATTAGGTTTCTTCCCAATTATCTCCAGGATAGAGAGAAAGGAATTATGGTAAGAATGGGGAGGGCTTATACCTGAGCCACTGCGATTTATTACCTCCCAAAAGATGTTACAGTCTTCCATTTGGTCCCCTAGGGGAGTGTCCACCAGATGGGAGACCCGCATAAATACCGGGCAGGTAGCCCTCATTAAACACATTCCTGTTTGACCCTCAAGACGGAGCTTGGTCTCGTTTGTGGGGGAACTAATGTTGGGAAAGCGCATTTCGGTATTTTTAGCCGTTAAAGGAGTTCGGCTGATTTGATGATCGGGAGATACCGCGTTCACTTAAACTCCGTTCGGGAGTTTGGCGGTTGGCTATACAGAACCTGCTTTCCTGGAGAAGGGGATTATGTACTAAACGGCGACTTCGTCTATTTGGCGGTGAGTGTCGTAACAACTGCCTTAGGGTGGCCTCGTTCGGATAATATTTCACTGAACTGAAACTCCGAAAGACTCCCAAACAAGGACCACCTACACCCAGGCGTGTGGCCCCAATTAGAACGTTGGGTCTGCTGTTAACTGCAAGCTAAGTACCCCCCCCCCCTTCATGGTGGTCTCTGTTCGACTCACGAAGGGCTGGGACAACCATCCACTGAGCGGTATTCGTGCAACTGTTGATCCGTTACTCGCTCCAGGGGTTTTAGGCCCAGGTCCCGCTCTCTGTTCACCCACCTAAAAATATGGCCATCTCGTGTTCGGGACAAAAAGGCACGAAATGACTTTGTATTGAAAAGACTGGCTATACCATTCGTGAGATCTGAGCGCTATTTGCGTATCTGCTGCGCTCAGATCTGGGCTATCCAACGAATGGTAGAATATAAAATGTGTATATTAAAATGTTACAGTTGTGTATTTTTATACTGTTTTACCTGTTACAATAACACGTGGGATTTTGGGAGCTTGGAGAGAATTAAATTGCCATAACCGTTAGAGTCATTATCTCCAAGCTGGGTGGTGACCATTTCAAATGATATACTGTAATGCCATTGGTTGACTGTTTGTATTGTCCCTGTATCCCATCAGGTTCAGAGGGGGCTGTCCCTGGACCTGGGGTTTTGCATAAATAGCGATGTTTGTGTGCCATTAAAGCCAGTTCGTTTTGACCCTCAAATTGCAGCCTCGACTCGTTTTGTGGGAACAAGGGTATCCTAGCTGTACCATAGCTAGTAGGATTGCTTTATATTCGCAGGATTCTTATGTTATGCTGAACGGAACAGCACTACTCTCTCTCCACACTCGGGAACCAGGACATCCAAACGGTCCAGCCTTCAGCTAGCTTGGAGGTAACTAACATTGTGTTTAGCTGTAATTTTCCTCTTACTCATTTACTGTACCCACACATTTTATATACCGTTTTTATCGCCATTAAATAGTCTAAGATACCATTATTTCCAATATATCATAAACTTTTTTTAAAAATACACTTTTTTCTAACTTTGACCACCAAAATCTCTTACACATCTACAACCGCCAAAAAACACCCAAATAGTTTCTAAATTTTGTCCTGAATTTAGAAATACCCAATGTTAAAATGTTCTTAGCTTTTTTTTGCAAGTTATAAGGCTATAAGCACAAGTAGGGCATTGCTGTTTCAAAATATATATTTGTAAAATGTAACAATAGTGGCATTGTAACACTGTTAGCTGTCATAAGTCTCTGAATCACACCTCACATGTACATATTTTGTAAAGTAGACAACCCATGGTATTCAATATGGGGTATGTCCAGTCTTTTTTAGAAGCCACAAACACTGGCCAAAAGTAGCATTTATATTGGTTTGTGTGTTAAAAATAAAAAAATAAAACAATTATGAATGCTAACTTTGGCCAGTGTTTGTGACTAATTGGCTACTAAAAAGACTGAACATACCCCATTTGCAACACCTTGGGTTTCCTTCTTTTGCAAATGGTATGCCATCATGGGGGTAACTCTCAATCCTGTGCTACCATATGTTCTCAAAGGCAACGTCACCAATCTATCACAACAATGATATCATCAGTAAAAGTGCTGTTTGTGTGTGAAAAATGCAAAAAACGTCACTTTCTTCGACAATATAAACGCTGTGATATGTTTTACTGTTTTGAAACAATATTTGTGTTCAGCAAAGCCTTCCGAGTAAAACAGTACCCCCCATGAACAGGGTTTAGGGTGTCATGGATTTGCCGCCTGGGTTGTCAGGCAGGTCCCTCAAATTGCAATCAATAAAATGACTTAAATATATAAAAATATTACATAAATATGCACATAGAATTTAAATACAGGGGCGTGGCTTGACCACTCATGGAGTAAGTCGCACGCTGCACTCGCTCCCAGGCCCCAACCCGCATAAGCCCGATTTCAGAGCAGAACCCGCGACCCACATGGGGAAACCCAGACGGAACACCCCACGTCATCCTCCCACTCCCCACACGAACCTTCGACTGGGTCCCATGGACGAGTTTATGTCCACCCCGCAACAACTTGGAGGCACACGAGGCGCAGACAAGATGGCGCCTACCTCCCCTCCTTCCCCAAGCACCAGCAGCATAGCTGGCTCCGCGGAGAGAACACCGGACGTTGATGCCTTAACCCAGATGTCCAGGGATTTAGCAGTCATATCGGCGAACATGCTTACTAGGGGTGATAAAGCTGCCATGATTACTGAACTACGCACCATCATCCGAGAGGAGATTGCAGGGGTGCGTAGAGACTTAACGGTCCTGGAACAGAGGGTGACAGACCTAGAGGAACACCGCCTCCACACGACGCACCACCAACAAGCCGCAGACCTGGCGACGACGAGACAGGGGAATATCCTGCTCGAAATGCGTAGACAGGTCGAGGACCTGGACAATAGAGGCCGCCGTAACAATATACGGGTACGGGGCCTCCCTGAAGCAGACGACGAGTCTCCCCGCGATTTACTGCTTGGCCTTTTCAGGCATCTGCTTGGTGAGGACTCACCGGCTGACATTCCATTGGAGCGTGCACACAGGGCTCTACGGGGCCCCAGGAGAGACGGTCTACCCAGAGACGTAATCTGCTGCCTTTCCTCATTCCCACAGAAAGACGCCATAATGAGGGCGGCCAGGGCCCAGCGCACAATCACCTACATGGGCACCCAGGTTTGGCTGTTTCAGGACCTGTCGACTTTCACGCTGGACGCCCGTCGGGCGCTGAAACCCCTGACGAACATGCTGCTTGGAAAACGGATTCCCTACAAATGGGGCTTCCCGTTCAGCCTCCAAGCTAGGATCGAGAACCGCTGGCTCACGTTATGCTGGCCTAATGACGTGCCTCGATTTCTACAGTCCGCGGGACTGCCACATGTCCACATCCCGAACTGGATTCTTGAATTCCCACCTGCTCGCCCCACCGGACCCTACCCGGCGGCAGAGAACCTCACAGGGGGACACGCTGCACCCCCCCCGCAACGTCGTGGCGGCCCTGAAGGCCCGGAAGAATGAAGCACTAACGCTTTCTTGCTGATCCCCTACCCTCCAGACCACGGACCAAATCCTATAACATTCTCCCACTCATCAGGGGAGGACATTTGTTTGCTGCTGGCCTTTGACGACTCCGCATCGTGTCACATGGGGGGATTTGACCCACAGACCTAAATCACCGGTGAACAGGCCGGAGCTGAGAACAACACCTAGCAACACGGGTCTTGGGGACTAACAGAGGGTGGGATGCTGCCAGACTGGCAGGCCGCACGCAACGAGCCGCATTGCTTCGGCCAATATTGGGGTGGGGGACTGGGCCATTCATTCCGGGACTTCGTATACATGAACCTGTATCTGCGGCCTGTAAGTTAAACGCCCTTATGGGTGATGGTTCCTACTCCTTGTAACAGTAGTTTTTTTTTTTTTGTTTTTTTTCTCTTTATTATATTCATATTTGCATTTCTATGTTCCCTCGTTCTTCACTTTGCTGGTTTGGATACCGCGAACTTCCCAATTGGTAACGGACAGCCGCCATAAAAATATCCCCTTAGTGCAGGTAGTTCAGTTTAAGCGGAATGCATTACGCGAACCAATCCGCATTCTACGTGGTGTCCACAAGGGTAGAACCGGGACTTGTGAGGGCCTGGGTTAACCCGGGTACTGTAGTGGTTTATATGACACACATGTTAATGCTCTCTGTAAAGCTTATGGTATACATACTTGTTTTATGCTACAAATGTGGTGAAACTGTGACTTGACGTGTCATACATAATTTGGTATATCCTGTGTATGATCTCATCGAATAGCTATTGACACCCCAGGCGCCCATACCTAGCTAATGTGATGTTACTCGTGTAGGAGGCAACTCCCATGTTTCCGGCACTTCCTAAACACATGCTAAACTCTTTGTGTGGTCCGCATGGAGCGGTTTAGGCCGTACCCACAGATGCAGTACAAGAGGTAATGTGATTACTAAACTAGCCCCTAGATACCACTAGCACATCTGTGAATGTAACTTAAAACACCAATGGCAGTTTGCGGTCTTGCCTCGGTCTTAGTTGTACTGTTACTGCGATGCTACTCCACAACGTTCAGCCAGGTAGTAACTATGCCCCCAACGTTGCCCCGGATACCTCCCCTGGGTTAAGCTTTGATCTTTGTCGTATTATGTAATGTGACTGTTTGCGGTTTTAATTGCATTTTTGGTGTACGCTGTATTTCTCCTCCCTAGGGAAGTTGACGGCCACTCTCCCCCTCCCTCCCCCCCCCCCTCCAAGTCCCACGAACTGCGCCACAGTAGTGCCCCCTCCAACCGGCGACCCCCCCTGGGCCGCTCTCCATGGCATCTCAAGACTCGTCCCCTCCCCCCCCCCCGACACCCCTCCCCCCCCCTCCCCCCCCCCTCCCCCCCCCCCCGACTTGAGAAATCCCTGACACCTAACCACGGACAGCGGGTTGGGTGCCGAGGGAAGCGGACGCTGACCACCCACACTTGAACGCGACAGTCTCCGTGTGCGGACTTCTTCGCACCTCACGCAACTGACCTCCCTGTACATAGGACCGGGGTTCGGTGAGACCCTTTAGTTTTCTTTGTCTCCTGAACACCACCTACCGGTCTTGGTTCATTAGTTGCCTATACCTCCCTTGCCTCTTTGATCCTACCCTTCCCGCCCCCACTTATGGATCCCCCTCCCACCAGGGTTCTCCCCACGGGGAAGCGGACGGGATTTAAGCCAGACTTGCTCACGTTTTGGTCCAACAACACCGGGGGCCTCAACCAACCGGAGAAGCGCTCCCACCTGCTACGCCGTCTTTGGGCGGAGAGGGTGTCTGGCTTTCCTGCAGGAGACACATTTTAGGGGTCCTGACGCGCCCAAACTCGAAAATAACCGCTATAATCTGGCTTATTATGCCAACCACCAGTCGTCTAAGAGAGCAGGTGTAGCGATACTCTTTGCGAATTCTGTACCTTTTAGCCATACGGAAACTCTCCCTGACCCCGAGGGCCGCTTCCTCTTCGTTAAGGGGACCATTGCTGACCACAAATACACGTTTGCCTGCATATACTGCCCCAACCGCGGACAACACACTTTCCTCTCCCGCACTCTGACCAAACTTGGTAAATTCAGAGAAGGCCTTTTGTTGGTTGCGGGCGATCTAAATATGCCCCTTGACCCGCTCCGAGACACGTCTCGCGGGTCCAGCACAATCCCCCCCCACTGCCTTAGAACCGCTGCTAGAGCACTGAACGGCTTAGGCCTCGTGGACTGCTGGAGGACCGCACACCCCGATGAACGCGACTATACCCACTTCTCCCATGTCCACCGCCACTACAGTCGTATCGACTACATATTCATGCCTCAGGAATTCCTCTCACTACTCCACGATGCCCACATCGGGCTCACGACCCACTCTGACCATGCACCGGTTAAAATACGTACAAGCTCACCCCTCCACAAACCTAGAGACAGACAATGGAAACTCAATGCATCCCTGCTGACGGACGTAGCCGTCCGTGCATCTACACTCCAAACACTCTCACAGTACTTTGACACGAACGAGAGACCCGACACCCCCCCCTGACGGTCTGGGAGGCACATAAATGTGTTATACGGGGCCATTACATCGCCCTCTGTACACAGCGCAAAAAAGACAGACGCAGACAACTCACGGACCTCACGACTACAGTGTCAACCCTAGAAACCATACATAAACAAACGTTGGACGACGACGACTACCTACGACTGACCGCCGCGCGGAGAGAGCTTAGAGATCACCTTTCCCAGGGACTTTTACACACTATTACGAAATCCGCCAGGTATTTCTACGAACATTCCAATAAAAGCGGTAGGCTTCTAGCAAAGATGCTTCAGGCAAAAAGGAGGACACAACACATTCACAAAATAAACACGAATGACCGACATAGCACGAGACGACCGGACGGGATACTTGACGCCTTTCAGGCATACTACAGAGACCTGTACAATCGGTCGCACACCACACCGGGGACAGACACCCAGACACACCAGAAGAGGGTCGCGGACTACCTCACCAAACACATCTCCAAGACACTCACCCAAGATCAATCAGATGACCTAGAGCAACCCATAACACTTGAGGAACTCAACGGCACACTAAAACTCATGAAACCGCATAGGGCCCCCGGCCCTGACGGGTTACCAATTGCGTACCTCCGCACATTCAGTGACACCCTCCTGCCCAAACTTTTGTTGGGGCTGAATTCGATCCGGGAGGGAGGGCAATTCCCCACTGACACCCTAGCTGCCACTATCGCGGTAATCCCCAAAGAAGGGAAGGATCCGACTAACTGCTCGAGCTACCGCCCAATATCGTTGTTGAATTCAGACCTAAAACTTTTTGCCAAGACCCTAGCTCGCCGGATCTCCCCACTCCTCCCGGATCTGGTCCACCCGGACCAGGTCGGGTTTATCACAGGGAGGGAGGCCAGGGACGACACGATACGAGCGCTCAATATAATTCATTCGGTTACATCTGAGCGGCGCGAGGCTGTCCTTCTTTCGACGGACGGCGAAAAGGCGTTCGATCGGGTAGACTGGACATACCTCGCGTCCACTCTCCGCCACTTTAGATTTGGCCCCCAAATATGCAACTGGGTGTCGGCGCTGTACACGACACCGACGGCGCGGATCCGAGTCAACGGGACCCTTACCCAACCATTCCCCATCAGTAACGGCACTCGCCAGGGATGCCCCCTGTCCCCCCTCCTGTTTGCCCTCTCTCTAGAACCATTTCTGGAGGCGGTCAGACGGGACGGGGGCATTACAGGGGTGACGATGGGAGCCGAGGAACACAAACTGGCCGCCTACGCGGATGATATGCTGTTTTTTATAGAACAACCTCTAATCTCCATCCCTAACCTCCTTCAAGCGTTCCGCGAGTACCGTCAAGTTTCCAATCTAAAACTCAACATCGATAAATCTGAAGCCATGTCGCTGCTGAGTGACGCCGGCTTCGCTGACCGTCTGCAAAGTCTGTTCTCCTTTTCCTGGCAACCCACCAAACTAAAATACCTAGGCACCTGGCTACCACGCGATCTGACACACTTATACACAGCTAACTTTCCGCCCCTCCTAACGGCCATCCAAAAGGATCTCCTTCGCTGGTCACCACAATATCTCACCTGGTTTGGCCGTATTCAGGCACTTAAAATGAACGTCCTCCCTAGACTGTTGTACCTCTTCGCGGCTCTACCTGTCGCGATACCCCAAGCGTTTTTCCGCACCCTAACGAGGGAAATACGCAACTTTATCTGGAACCGCTCCGCTTCCCGCATCCGTAGATCCACTTTAGAACGGCCAAAATCGGCGGGGGGAGCCGGACTGCCCTCTATGCAGCAATACTATCGCGCCACACACCTTCAACGGGTAGTGGACTGGCATGCACGCCCTGGGGCCAAAAGATGGGTACCCATGGAGGTGCAGCAGGCCGGGGGGACGATCCCGGCCAGGCTATGGCTTGGATCCCTCACGTTCGCGGAACTCCGGACCCACAACCCACTTATCGATGCTACCCTTAGGGTATGGTGCACACTGCGTTACGCGCACCGACTCACCACATCTCCGAACCCACTTACTCCTCTAACATACAACCCAAATCTGGCAGGGGGTCTTCCCCCCTCGGCATTCCGAAATTTCACACAGACGGACTGGATCTACCTTCGTCAATGGACAGGAGACAGGACCCTTAAACCACTGACTGACGTAGTGACGGCACAGAGACCAACCACCCTGGACAGGTTCCGTTATCACCAGGTGAAGACCTACTACATGAGCCTCCAAGGTATAGACCACTTACACAGACCACTGACAGATTTCGAGCGCCTATGTACCGACAGGAAACACCTAGACCATGCCGTATCACATCTTTACATTATGCTACAAGCCCTGGGCAATGAAAGCCCACTAGGATATACGGATAAATGGGAAAGGGAGACAGGGATGCACCTGACGGCCCAGGAGTGGGACAAAATCTTCCTCTTGACCCACAAGTGCTCCATTAGCTCTAAGTACCAGGAAATGAGCTATAAACTGCTCACTCAATGGTACAGAACTCCTGACATGCTTAAACGCATGTATGGCACTTCCTCTGGCGACTGCTGGAGATGTGGCTCTGCCCCGGGCACCAACCTCCACATATGGTGGACCTGTCCCCACATTGTCCCATTCTGGCAGTTGATACACACTAAGATCACCGAAATTGTAGACCCGGACCTCCCACTGCAACCGCTACCAATGCTCCTGCACCACACAGCCATGTCGGTCCAAAGGTATAAGAAGACGCTCACGATACACCTGCTCTCTGCCGCAAAAAGTCTCATCCCTCTGCTCTGGAAAAGCCAGGCAGTGCCCACATATAGACAATGGGTGGATAAGGTAGAGGAAATTCATAACATGGAAATGTTGACCGCTTCCCTGCAGGAACGCTCGGACAAATGTGCTCTCCTGTGGTACCCATGGACGTCCTACATTGCCCGTGGACAGGCCTGACCAGCCTGCTCTGCCTCCGACAATCCATAGACGACTAAACTTACAGTTCTGCTCCGCGCCTCCTGGGGATAACCCTGGTCTCAACCCTTCCCCTTCTCTCCTCCTCCCCTCCTGTTCCCCCCTCTCCTGTGCCTGACCCAGGACACGGTCTTTAGTGACAAGAGCCCTACCCTCACTACGAGTCAGGTACTTTCCTAGGTAGGGTGACCTCCACCTGCCGACCCAGACATGGGTTCACACTCCTCTGCTACCCCGGACCTGCCTGCTCCATGTGTCAATTGCCCTCTCCACGGCTCCGCTCCCCGGCGAGACTCCGCCCTTGCAGACAAGGTGCGGACAGGCTAGATGTCAATGGTACAGGTGTTACAGAAATTGCCTTTGACTTGAGGTAGCCATTCAAACTGTTTATCAATGCACTGTATTCTGTAAAGTATATCTTGCTCCCCCTCCCCCCCCCCTTTTCTTTTTTCTGTCTCCCTCCCTATTTTGAAAACTATTACAAATAAAGAATGTCTAAAAAAAAAAGAATTTAAATACATATACATATTTATAGATGAAGTCTACCTGTATATTTATGAAATTGTTTATGTAATTGTGTATTTGAATATATATATATATATATATATAAATATATATATATAATATATTTCATATTATTTCTATACACATACACATATATATATTTATTCATTCTAAGTGTATTTATATATATATATATATATATATATATATATATATATACACACACACACACACACATATAATTATATAACTATTTTAAATTTATGCAATTATTTTTACTTTTTAAAATGAATTATTTATTTTTAAAATATTATACACACAATATATACAGACCAGGACCGCCAGGCTCATTACAAGCCCAGCAGTCCTGTTGGGGACCGGGAGCAAGCTGTTACCTTTGCAGCAGCTCCGTTCAGCTTCCCCAGTCTAAATCTCACGAGACCCACGGCCGTCAGAGCCTAATTTAACAGTAATATCAAAGGGGAGAAAAGTAAAGAGGGGCTCTGTAGAGATAACACAATCGCAACACCAATGCATCATTTATACGTTGCTACTGTCAAAGGTATTATATATTGTGTCAGGATGTGAACAATTCACAGTATTAGAGGTTTTATTCCCATGTTAATTCATAAATATATTATAAAAACTCTACTGTGTCAGTTATGTTTAACAAAATCTGGTTTACTGACAAAACTATTTCTCCTTTCTGTACATGAGAAAGGTTTCTCACCTGTGTGGATTCTCTGATGTGCTTTAAGATTTGAGTGCTTGTTAAAGCATTTCCCACATTCACCACATGAGAAAGGTTTCTCTCTTGTGTGAGTTCTCTGATGTTTAACTACAGTTGCGTTATGTCTAAACCATCTCCCACATTCAGAACATGAGAAAGGTTTCTCTCCTGTGTGGGTTCTCTGATGTGTAACAAGATTTGAGTGCCCGTTAAAACTTTTCCCACATTCAGAACATGAGAAAGGTTTCTCTCCTGTGTGGGTTCTCTGATGTTTAACAAGATTTGCTTGCCCGCGAAAACATTTTCCACATTCAGAACATGAGAAAGGTTTCTCTCCTGTGTGAGTTCTCTGATGTGAAACAAGATTTGAGTGCCAGCTAAAAGATTTCTCACATTCAGAACATGAGAAAGGTTTCTCTCCTGTGTGAGTTCTCTGATGCTTAACTAGAGCTGAGTTATAGCTAAAACATTTCCCACATTCAGAACATGAGAAAGGTTTCTCTCCTGTGTGAGTTCTCTGATGCTTATCTAGAGTTGAGTTATGGCTAAAACATTTTCCACATTCAGAACATGAGAAAGGTTTCTCTCCTGTGTGTGTTCTCTGGTGTAAAACAAGGTAAGCATGCCTGTTAAAACATTTCCCACATTCAGCACATGAGAAAGGTTTTTCTCCTGTGTGAGTTCTCTGATGATTAGCAAGACCTGAGTGCGCGCTAAAACATTTCCCACATTCAGCACATGAGAAAGGTTTCTCTCCTGTGTGAGTTCGCTGATGTTTAACAAGACCTGAGTGCACGCTAAAACATTTCCCACATTCAGCACATGAGAAAGGTTTCTCTCCTGTGTGAGTTCTCTGATGTACAACAATGTGTGACTGCCAGCGAAAACATTTTCCGCATTCAGAACATGAGAAAGGTTTTGTGTTTATGTTTACTATCTCCTTTGTAGACATATAGGGTTCTGAGAGATTGCTTGAGTTTGGAGAGCTGGAATCCTTGGTTGTCTTATTAAAAGATTTCTTCATAATCTTGCTTAGTATATTTCTGTTGTTGTCCTGTCCTTTAGAAAGACTTCTGCTGCTGGAAATATCTGAAAAAAAAATGTACTGGGAGTTATGAAAAAAAATAATCTATAACTGATGTATGGTTTACCATACTTAAAAAATGACTTTATTTTCATGAAACATCAGAAATATGACTATGTAACATTATGGTGATTAAGTAATACCTTAAAAAAATATTTGTGTGCTCTAATTCCCATTATAATATAACAATTGCGAATACAAACTTACTTTTATTCACTTGGCAAAATGTAAAATGACACTATGCCTAACGAACAACGTAAAAATCATAATGTTGCCTACTCGGTTACCAGACAAGCCAAGAGAGCACTTTTCAGAGAAAAGATTTTCCCAAACAAGGGGAACATTCACTACATATGCCAGAGGGAGACTTAGTTTATGTTGATACAGGAACTCCACACAGTTGACCAGTCACTATCTCCTTTCCTCGCTGGCAATTCACCTATACTACACGGATTCGAGCGATATTTGCACAACTTGGACACTCAAATCCGGGCTATCCGGGGATATAATTCTTGTGGGGGTTCTTATCAAACTTGTATACTGTAACAACCTCCTACCATGTTGCCTGGGAACCTCTACCTTTTGTTTCCCTGCCATCATCCACATTGCCCTGTACCTAAGAACAAAGACTTTCTGGCCCTTTAACTGTTTTGTGCAAAGGATTGGTACATTTGATATGACACTTCAGATACAGCCGAAGTGCCGAAGTAGTCTAAGTGGCCGCCATTAGACAATCGAACACGTGGCGGCGGCCATTTTAATTCAGTCGAACGAGGTCAGCGGTGTGTGCCATCAAATCCCTGGAACGGAAATCGGCCACACAATTGAACGAACACTGCTGACCTGTACCTTTCCCTATCCTTCAACACTGCGGCTGGAGACTAAGTCCCGTTCGAAGATTCAAATGCACGTTCGAATGGGACTTTGTCATCTTTTTAATGAAAAATAGACCTCTACTTAACTAACGAACACCGCTGAAGCTTAACCCCATTTTCACTTCGACACTTCGACTATTCAAACGCCGCCTTCGCGTGGGACTTTGTTATTTTTCAGGGCAGAAATAGACCGACCGCACAGCCTGAATCTGTGGAACTGTTTTGGGCATACAAAGACACTTTTTAATATCCCTGAACGGATTTGCACGAATTTTGAATATGTTTGTCCCCAAGTTTTATTCCTGCATGATGAAAAATCAGAAAATTATAAAAATGCATAAAAAGTATAAGATTTAGCTTTGAGATAATTGAGTAGATACAGTAAGAAACTCAATTATCTCCCTAGCAGAGGGAAGGGAATATGTGGGTTGTAACCATTGTCTGATTGGTTAATGTCTAATTGTCTGTGGGTGTCTCCCTTGCATGAGAGCACCTGTCATTAAAACCTCAGTTCTATTTTACCCTTCAAAACGTAGCTTTGTCTCGTTATTGAAAGGGAACCTGCTCAGCTAATCACTAGCTCTTTTAAGAGCTCTACCTCTCCCTCTCTACTTGGATCCAGCTGATAGAAAGAAGGCTACTCCATTACTACACAGCATCTTGCCGGGAAGAAGGATGTCTCCAACGGCTGATACCCCCTCTCCACTGGGGTAGCCATTACATATTCATTTTATGGTGTTTTGTGGTTTTGTATTGTACCTCGAATGCCTGGGAGAAAAATCAAGCACACTTATCTCACAGACATAGAGGCGTCTGGGCATGCTTACTGTAAAACTGAATGGAAACCCCATTTCGGGGGTCTTTGTATATAACCAGGCAACTTGCCCTAATAAAACAAACATTCTGATTTACCCTTCATCAAGTCTTGGCTGATGTTTGGGAACACAAAAACTATATCACACTATCACATTGCGGGACTAGGGAGACTCTTCCACAGATATATTCAGTCAGAGTATAGGGGTTACGGAGTTACAATTAAATCACATGTATCTAAAACAAAGTGTACTTGCCATATGTGTGCAGACTTTCTTTCTACATTTTGAATCCCTTTACACTTTTTAACCCTTAATAGTACACGTTTGGTGGCAGCATTGTAACATGACAAAAAAAAAACTCAACCCCAATATGTAGAATAAAAACAAGGCGGTGGAGCCAACCTCAAAGCTAGATGGACACGTCTAAATCTGCTCTGAGCGTGCCTACAGCTAATCCCTATTCATCGGGCTCCTGACTAGCCATGGGACATCCAAAACATTCTCTATTGACCTAACAACCGCCTGGCAAACAATGTACCGGGAAATCTGGGGCCTTAAAACATTTTCAAGATAATGCAGACCTGGTAATGCAACATGGTGCCGCAGGCCCCAATATGATGCCAGAATCCTCCCAAGGCGGATCAGCCTCCTCAAGCTCTGAGAGCTTGGACCACCTGATATCCACATCCAACCTGGAAATAAGAAAACCCTTGAGAAACCTGCTGTAACAGAACCCCGGTTATTGTCTGGCCCACAGACTTGAAACATTGTAACCCCCTGGATTTGTTACCATTGCTATATTTAACATATGAATGGGAAAACGAATGATACTGTTAACCCATTCGTATGAACAAACTGCCGAACCAGAGATTACCCAGCCTAGGCGTGTGTCACCATTTAATTCCTTGACTCTGTGCCAGACCGCAAACCGCAAACGTTCAAAGTGGTTCACTGGGTGGCCGTCGTTTCGTATTTACGAACACGTGGCAGCGGCCATCTTGTTTTGTCGAACGCGTCCAGCGGTGTTTGGTCGTCGAGTGTCTGGAACTATTTTCAGACACTCAAACTCCCCAACACCGCTGAGACTTCCAGGACCACTTAGCTTCGCACACATTCATACGAATGAGGCGGCGTTCGGTAAAAGTATTGCACGAACGAGGCGGCACATGACCAGCAAAGGCACGAACAATAATAAGCATGACTGTTCAGTATTTTAATTGTACGAAAAGGGACCGGCCGCACCAGCTGAATGCAATGAACTATTTTGGGCAAGAGCCTCGTGTGTGGCTGGGCAGGGATGGGACTTCCAGTTATCGCCCAAACCCCTGAACCGATTCATATGATTGAGTATGTTTGTCCCCTAATTATGCTTGTTCAGAAAATTTAAGTTTTATTGAATGTATAGTTTAGGTGTTATAAAAATTGGGTAAAAAGTATTTTTTTCGCTTGGAGATAATTGAGCTGATACAGCAATTAACTCAATTATCTCCCGGACAGAGGGAAAGAATGTACAGTAATGACTGGGAGTGTTTAACTGTGTAACTGTAAATGATTGGTCATTAAGTTTGTGTCTTCGGTGCCCAACAAGGTCCACATGGGTGGTAACCTTGTGGGAAAAGTTGTATAAAAGAAATGCTTGTGTGCCCATTAAATCAGTTCTGCTTAACCCAAAATATGAAGCCTTGTCTCGTTATTGACAGGAACCTGCATCCAGCTAAATTACTAGCTCTTGTGAGAGCTCTGCCTCTCTCTCTCTACACTGATCCAGCTGATGGGATATTGGGAATACTCTGCAGCACAGCCTCTTGCAGGTAAAAGGACGTCTCCAATGGCATACACCCCTCTAACAACTTGGGTGGCCGTTACACCTACCTTCTAAGAGAGATATTGCCAACATGCTAGAGAAACTCGAGGTCTAATTTCAAACCTATTTGGAGCCCTTAGGTACCGACATCCACCACATCAGTGAAAGAGTGCGCTGAAAGACGCAATGATTTACTTCACACCTACGTACAGCAACTACAAGCCACTGTATACTCCCATTCCTCTTACATGTCAGCCATGCATAGATCCTTTGATGATATCAACAACCGCGGAAGACACAACAACCTCCATATGAAAGGCTTACCGGAACAAGACAGGGAAGACCTTGTAAGTGTGAAAAAAGGAAATATAAGGGATATCGGGCGCTCCAAATGAATGAGCGTACAGGTGCAGCCTAAAAACACTCCAAGTGTATTGTCACCAAGTACACTTATGTAAAGACAGAAGTACCAAAGAGAAAAAAGTGTCAAAGTGCACACAGTGAGAATTATTCTTTACCTTTAAAATAAAAGCGAAATGTGTGGGTATTTCTATTGATATAACCCTAAATCATATAAATACAAAGCAGAGGAACCATAGTATAACCTGTATACATAAATATAACAGTGATACAATAAAAATGGAACACTCACACTGTACAGAGCCTTTAGAGAAAAGCTCTGAACTGTAAAGGCAGGTCATCCACAATAGGGATAGTTGCAGTGGTGTATCACTGGAACCTTGGAGTTTCAGAGTAAAAACTGGAACCAGGAACCAAATCAACGATGTAAAAAGGTTTTTATTCCAAGTTGTAGTTGAAACATAAAATAAAATAGCACAACGCATTTCGACCTTAAGAGAGATCTTCCTCAGGTGCAGTCTACCTAGCAACTGACATAACAGGCTTTATATACCCGAATACTAACTAAACATAACAAACAACAGTTGTAATAATGAACACACATGTGAAAAAACTTTCATATATGGTTCGGACCGGTTGTAATCCGCCTTACCCAACATGGTGGCTCATCCGGTTTCGGCCACATACGGAAAAGAAAATGCTGCTAACTAAGATGTCTGTGTGTCATATTGTCAGGGTACCTGAGGTCTCTACCTCTGAGAGAGGTAGAGACTTAGAAGTTTATCCGTCCGGACGGCATGTCTCCTCGGCCCCTCGCGGTTCACTCGGTCTTGCTAACGCCGGCCGCGAGGGAGTCACTTCCTTTTATAACAGGAGGACCGGAGGTAGACGTCATGACGCCAACCCGGAACGCCCTGTCACTCAAATCTCGGGAGACGAATCAGGACTCGCCGGAGGCGTGTCTTCTCTCCCTAGCCAGGATACTTAACAGTGGCTCTCTCATTCACTCATTGCCCTGTCGTGGTTCTAGTCCGCCTAGTCACCCAGTGCTTTGTTATTCTCTTGTCTTTTGGTTCTGACCCGGCTTTGGTATTTACTCTCCTGTCTTTCTGTTATCCTTGACCCGGCTTGTCTCTCGCTTACCTGTCTTCTCGTTCCCTCGACCTCGGCTTGTCTCTGACCATTCTATCGTAGTTATACGTTAAGTCCGGCCATTCTAAGGACCGGTATACGTATCTGCTACTCTTTGTACTCTGCGTGTTGGATCCCTGACCCGATCCTGACATTACGACAGGGCCATGGATCCTGCAGGTACAAATTGTCAGCTTGGTTCTCCTGATCCTAGGTTTGACGCCATGGATCATAGGATGGATCAGATGGCTCTAGCACTACAGGCGCTGCTGTCTCGTCCTATTAATCCACCTGAGGAGATGCGTAATATCTCTGCTCCTTCTGTGGGTTCAGGGCTAGAGGTAGCTACTGTAGGTGCTTCTTCCCGAGTTACCCCACCTGTACGTTATGCTGGTTCTCCTGAGAGGTGTCGTGGCTTTTTGAACCAGATCAGTATTCATTTCGAGCTACAGCCTCGTTCATACCCTACCGATAGGGCAAAAGTGGGATTTATTATTACCTTACTCATTGAGAAAGCTCTGAGATGGGCTAATCCGTTGTGGGAGAATGATAATCCATTAGTCTATAACTATAATTCCTTTGTAGCTGCTTTTAAAAGAACTTTTGATCCTCCTGGCAGGAGGGTCAATGCAGCCAGATTACTGTTGCGCCTTAGACAGGACAGCCAAACACTTGTGGATTACGCACTAGAGTTCAGGTCTTTGGCGGCAGAGGTAAAATGGAATGAACAGGCCTATATAGACGTATTCTTAAATGGATTATCTGATGTAATACTTGATGAGGTAGCGACAAGAGAGCTTCCCGAGAACCTGGAGGACTTAATTTCCTTTATCTCTCGTATTGACGAACGTCTAAGGGAGAGACAAAATACTCGAGATAGAACCGGTAAATCTTCCTTTAGACCAGCACCATCATTTCAAATTTCTGAAACCAAAAATCCACAGGCTTCAGAACCTATGCAGTTAGGCCTTACTCGTCTCTCAGAGGAGGAGAGACAATACAGGAGAAGGGAGGGACTGTGTATGTATTGTGGGGCCAGAGGTCATGTACGTTTGAGCTGTTCCAGTCGTCCGGGAAACGCTCGCACCTAAGTTTCTCTAGAGGACAGACCTTGGGTGTTTCGATTTTGTCCTCTACTCATAATTACAAAGAACATAGACTCCTATTACCGGTCTCTTTAACTTGGGAAAAGGGAACTTTAGAGACTATGGCATTGATAGACTCCGGCGCTGCTGAGAATTTTATCGACCAAAAGTTTCTCACCAAACACACTATCCCATCCCAGTTAAGGAAGACACCCTTGGCTGTTGAAGCCATTGATGGTAGACCTTTAGTTGAGCCTGTGATTTTCCGAGAGACCACACCTCTTTACTTAACTACTGGTATTCTACACAAGGAGGAAATATCCCTACTACTCATTTCATCTCCTTCTGTTCCCATAGTCCTGGGATACTCCTGGCTTAAGAGACATAACCCCGTTATAGATTGGAGATCAGGGGAAATAGTTTCGTGGGGTCAGGATTGTCAAGAGAATTGTTTAAAGAAAGTGTCACCTCTTTGTAGTGTCAACTCACTTAATAACGCTACTGACTCTACCAAAGTACAGATACCGTCCTTGTATCAAGATTTAAAGGCAGTATTTGACAAAGGAAAGGCTGATACCTTACCACCACATAGGCCTTTTGATTGCAAAATTAATTTACTTTCTGGTACCATGCCCCCCAGGGGTCATGTATACCCTTTGTCTACGAATGAAAACTTAGTTCTAGAGGAGTATATTCGTGAAAACCTAGACAAGGGGTTCATTAGAAGATCCTCCTCCCCTGCTGGGGCTGGATTTTTTTTTGTTAAAAAGAAGGATGGTTCTTTAAGACCCTGCATTGACTACCGAGGTCTTAACAAGATAACCATCAGAAATGTATATCCGATCCCCTTGATCACCGAGCTTTTTGATCGATTAAAAAGTTCTAAAATTTTCACTAAGTTAGACCTTAGAGGTGCTTATAATTTGGTGAGAATTCACGACGGTGACGAGTGGAAAACTGCATTCAATACTCGATATGGGCACTATGAGTATACTGTAATGCCTTTTGGTCTCTGCAATGCCCCGGCGGTATTTCAGGACCTTATTAATGAGGTTCTTAGGGAGTTTCAAGATGACTGTGTGATTGTATACCTTGATGATATACTTATACATTCCAGGGATATTGAGACTCACCACGGACAAGTCAGAAGGGTTTTACACAAACTCCTTCAGCATGGCTTGTACTGCAAACTAGAGAAATGCAGCTTTGACCAATCCCAAACTACCTTTCTTGGGTATGTGATTTCTGGGGAAGGGTTTGAAATGGACCCGGAGAAACTCCAATCCATATTAGATTGGCCTTTACCTAAGGGTCTCAAGGCTATCCAGAGATTTATTGGTTTCTCCAATTACTACAGACGTTTCATTAAGGGATACTCCTCTATCATTGCTCCCATCACCAATATGACCAAACAAGGGGCTGAGACTAAGAATTGGTCTACTGAAGCACTTCTGGCTTTTAAGACACTCAAGGAGCTGTTTGCTTCCGCACCAATTTTAGTTCACCCTGATACTACACTACCTTTCCTACTCGAAGTTGACGCTTCTGAGACAGGTATAGGTGCTGTTCTGTCCCAAAGGTTGGGTGTAGACAAACCATTACATCCTTGTGGATACTTTTCCAAAAAATTGTCAGGTACTGAAAGCAGATATGACATTGGTGACAGGGAACTACTAGCGGTTATAATGGCCTTGAAGGAGTGGAGACATTTATTGGAGGGTACTTTGCATCCTGTTACTATTTTGACAGATCATAAAAACTTATCCTATATTGGAGAGGCTAAACGACTATCATCTAGACAGGCTCGTTGGTCCATATTTCTCACTCACTTCAACTACGTACTCACATATAGGCCAGGTTCCAAGAATTCTAAAGCCGACGCCTTATCTCGCCAATATGAACCTGCTGCCGTATCTGAGCCGGTTTTGTCCTCTATAGTACCCAAGTGTAACATTATCGCTAACACTACTCTCAAAGTTCATTCTCCGCTTCTTGATCAGATAAGGAGCTTGCAGCATCTGGCACCTAGACTGACTCCGGCTTCCAGACTTTTCGTTCCTCCTGAACTCCAATTGGAGCTCTTACAGTGTCTTCACGAGAGTAAGGTGGCTGGTCATCCGGGTGTTCGCAAGACGTATTCTTTGATCTCCAAGGATTTCTGGTGGCCTTCGTTACGGAGGGATATTAAGGATTTTATCGGAGTTTGTGTGGTCTGTACTAAAACTAAACTACCGCATTCACTTCCGTGTGGCCTTCTACAACCTCTGGAAATTCCTGACAAACCTTGGTCCTGTGTGGCAATGGACTTTATTGTGGATTTGCCTATTTCTAAAAAGCACACGGTTATCCTCACCGTACTCGATAGATTTACCAAGATGGCACATTTCGTACCTTTGCCTAAACTCCCGACTTCCCCTGAATTGGCGGAAATCTTTGCTAAAGAGATTTTTCGCTTGCATGGGATTCCCTCGGAGATCACTTCTGATAGAGGCTCCCAATTTGTTTCACGTTTTTGGAGGTCGTTCTGTTCTCAATTAGGCATCAAATTGAATTTTTCGTCCGCCTATCATCCTCAGTCTAACGGAGCTGCCGAACGAACCAACCAGAAGATTGAGCAATACTTACGCTGTTTTGTTTCCGAACACCAGGACGATTGGGTCGGTTTGATTCCTTGGGCGGAGTTTGCGCACAACAATCTCGTTTGTGACTCTACGCATTCAAGCCCCTTCTTCATGAACTATGGCTTTCATCCATCTATTCTTCCCTCGGTTTCTCCTTCCCAAGGAGTGCCGTCGGTTGATGTCCATGTGGCCAATTTGAGGAAGTTGTGGGATCAGACTCGACAGATTCTTCTACACAATTCTGTACTGGTTAAGAAACATGCTGACAAACGTAGAAGGGCGGCTCCGAATTTTGTTCCAGGCGATAGAGTTTGGTTGAGTACTAGGAATATTCGTCTTAAAGTTCCTTCCATGAAATTCGCTCCTCGTTATATTGGTCCCTACAGGATCTTGACTCGAATTAACCCAGTGGCGTATCGTCTAGCCCTCCCTGCTACTTTACGCATTCCGAACTCTTTTCACGTGTCATTGCTGAAACCTCTAATCTGTAACAGATTCTCCTCCACAATCGCCCCTCCGCGCCCTGTTCAGGTGGAGGGTCAGGAGGAGTATGAGGTTAACTCCATTATTGATTCTCGTGTCTCCCGGGGGAGAGTACAATATTTAGTTGACTGGAAGGGATATGGTCCTGAGGAGAGGAGTTGGGTACCACAAGAGGATGTTCATGCTCCTCGCCTTCGCAGGGCGTTTCACTCCCGCTTTCCATCTCGCCCCGGCTCCTTCCGCCTGGTGGGCGTATCTGAGAGGGGGGGTACTGTCAGGGTACCTGAGGTCTCTACCTCTGAGAGAGGTAGAGACTTAGAAGTTTATCCGTCCGGACGGCATGTCTCCTCGGCCCCTCGCGGTTCACTCGGTCTTGCTAACGCCGGCCGCGAGGGAGTCACTTCCTTTTATAACAGGAGGACCGGAGGTAGACGTCATGACGCCAACCCGGAACGCCCTGTCACTCAAATCTCGGGAGACGAATCAGGACTCGCCGGAGGCGTGTCTTCTCTCCCTAGCCAGGATACTTAACAGTGGCTCTCTCATTCACTCATTGCCCTGTCGTGGTTCTAGTCCGCCTAGTCACCCAGTGCTTTGTTATTCTCTTGTCTTTTGGTTCTGACCCGGCTTTGGTATTTACTCTCCTGTCTTTCTGTTATCCTTGACCCGGCTTGTCTCTCGCTTACCTGTCTTCTCGTTCCCTCGACCTCGGCTTGTCTCTGACCATTCTATCGTAGTTATACGTTAAGTCCGGCCATTCTAAGGACCGGTATACGTATCTGCTACTCTTTGTACTCTGCGTGTTGGATCCCTGACCCGATCCTGACACATATCATATGAGGCGGCAGACTTCAATTGGAGGTTTCCAGCATCTGTATTGTCCATGGGCGGTCTTTGTGTCGGCTCTGGTGGAACTTACTTGAATCAGATTATCCATATGTTTATAAAGCATGCGTGTTGCAAATGGGAGGTCTTGTCCAATAGTGAAGGGTTAAACCCAACACATTGTCTGTATCCAAGCTGACTATTTTTGTCATGGACATATACTAATAAACTCTTAAATGACCTCATTTCCTTTAAACATTGTTATTTCAGCATTTGTCTCCTAGAACTGTTTTGTGTTTTTCCATTAAGCAAACAATAACTCAGTGCTAAAATGTTATGTTAAAGGGGACACATCTGTTTGTTTGTTTCCTTCTCAGGCTTTTTGATTTGAATGGACATTGTCTCTTCACACGTAATTTGTACTATATAAGCAATGTAAAGGCTGTCATTAACCCCTTAATGACCAAACTTCTGGAATAAAAGGGAATCATGACGTGTCACACACGTCATGTGTCCTTAAGGGGTTAAACAAGTAACTTTGAATAAGCTGACTTGATGTGTGTGTCTCCGTGCTTTCAAAGTTCTCCCTTAATATTGAAGACAGAGCAGTGAATATTCCAAGTGGCGGACAGCGGATGCTGAGATATAGGAGAAAAACACTTCCAGCTTCCCTTTCAGCTGGTGTCAGAAGTGGGATGGAACCGGGAGCACTAAGGGGTAAGTGTCTTGTGTCTATTTGATGCTGGTCCCTATGCCCCTGGTCTCCACATTGTTGCATCCTTAGGTAGAAAGGGTTGTGAAGTGTTTTTCTCTAGGGGTCTGCGGTAGACTCATGAATAGAAATATATATATATATATATATATATATATATATATATTTCCTGATCAATCATGGCAGCATTTACTCATGGTTAGCTCCTCCCCCACAGCAGAAAGGACAGGAAATAGAACTTTGAAACTGGTATAAATAGATCCTCCCCCTTCCCATCAGGCAGTCTTTTTTCCTGTCTATCACAGCAGTTTGGAAGGAGCCTGCTTTTGCAGGCCTAGATTTTCTTTTATGCTCACCAGGCAATATTTTTGTAGCCCTGCCGGGGTTCAGCCTCTAAGCCCTGAAGACCCAGCAACGCACTATTGTAAAAGTGGCTAGCCTGGGTACCCCCTTTAGTGACCGGGGGTCGGACCCAACCTCGCCCTGAAGGGATGAAAATGGTCCACTGCATGCCAGGGTTCAGCCTCTTATCCTTGAAGACCCAGCAACAGGCCAGCTTGGGTACCCCCTCAGGGGATGAATGTGATATACTGCCTACATAAAACCAGGCCAAGGTTCAGCCTCTTATCCCTGAAGACCCAGCAAACAGCATACTGGTAAGAGTTGCCAGCCTGGGCTCCTACTTCAGCAACCAGGGGTCTGACCTATCTCTCTCTCTGAAGAGATGACAGCGGTCCACTGCATACATGAGGCCCAGCTGAGTCTAAGCTTTTACCCCTGAAGACCCCGCAAACAGCACATCTATAAGAGTTGCCGGCCTGTGTACCTCCTTGAGCTATCAGGAGTCTAACCTCTCTCTCTCTCCCTGAGGGGATGACAGCGGTCCACTGCATACATGAGGCCCAGCCAAGTCTAAGCTTTTATCCCTGAAGACCCAGTATACAGCACGTCAAGTGTAATTATGTAAGTGTAATAAGGTGACTAACTGGGTATACCTATTCTATGTATTGCACCTTGTCTGGGGTTTGGTTAAACCTTCTTCCACTGGTGATGATGAATGGCATATGGGGTACAGATGGAAGCCTATAGTTTAAAAAGTTTAGGCTGTCAGTTGTTCAAATCCCCATATTGCCGCTGAAACACAGGCCTACAGCTGTTCAGGTAAGTGTATTAGCAATGTAGATTAAAGCTAGTATAGGCACCTGGGTCTCTGTTCTTTCAGTCCCTCCCAGCTGCTTACATTAGGCTTCCTTCTAACAAATAGGTCACATTTAGGAGGTTTGTGTGGTGAGCATTTAGGTCAGTTTATACATGAAAAGATGCTTGGTGCAAAAGAGTGCTGATAATGCCAGGAGGCATTGTGCAAAAGAGTGCTGATAATGCCAGGAGGCATTGTGCAAAAGAGTGCTGATAATGCAATGAGGCATTGTGCAAAAGAGTGCTGATAATGCAATGAGGCATTGTGAAAAAAGAGTGCTGATAATGGATATCTTGGCTGTATAAAGTCTGCTGGAATTACCCAGTCCTGAAGACAGAGTAATATCTAAGGTAAGAGAAATTTCTTGGGTTCTATCAAGGCATGTGGCATTGATTGCTGTTATCTGTGCATTATCTCAAATAAGCAGGCTTTTGCAGACAGTGGAAGAATATACTGCATTGGAGACCACTGGGTCTCAGTATCTGTACATGAACTGCTTTCTGTTACAGCATCAGTATGTTTCCAATATATGCTCTAATGCATGAATCGGTCTGAAGACTCCGTCTCAGTGTGTGTCCACTATATGCTCTATGTATGAGTTACTATGAGGGCGCTGCCTCAGTATATGTATGCACTATATGCTCTATGTATGAATTCTATGAGGACACAGTCTCAGTATGTGTATCCACTTTATTGTCTATGTATGAGTTGATCTGAAGACTCTGCCTCAGTGTGTGTTCTCTATATGCTCTGTGTTGCTGTGAATACACAGCCTCAGTATGTGTCCTCTACATGCTCTATATGTAAGGTGGTGTGAAGACATTGCTTCAGTGTATCTGTTCACTATATGCTTGATGTATTAGTGGATACACAATATAGGTGAATGATATAATACACATCCTCTATATGAGTCCAATCTAACAAAAGTTCTATGTGTGGTTATTGGTCACAACCTCAGTAAATGTGAGTGGTACAATATGTGCATGAAGTTCTGTTAAAACACAGCTTCAATTTATTTCACTCATATAATCAGTGGCGTTGCTGGGGGGGGGGGGGGGGGCATCATGTTGTGCGCCCCCTTGCCCCCCCCCCCCCCCCCAAATGCCAGCAACCTGCTGGCCATGTGTTTAAATTCTATTCCCTCAGGCTGTAACAGTCTGTGACAGCCCGAGGGAATGCAGGACAGAGCAGCTCAGCTGGAGGCTGGTGGCTGTCTGTGACTGAAGAGAGCACTGACAGGTTCCCCGGCAAGGCCCTGCCCCCAAACGAAGCCCCGCCGTTAAGCAGCAGCACATGCTGCTGCTACTGCAAAGGCCAGTAGATGGCTGTCTGACCCCGAGCAACAGGTAGGCTTGGTGTGTGTGTGTGTGTGTGTCTCTGCTAGTGAGGAAGCTTGTGTGTGTGTGTGTGTGTGTCTCTGCTAGTGAGGAAGCTTGTGTGTGTGTGTGTGTGTGTGTGTCTCTGCTAGTGAGGAAGCTTGTGTGTGTGTGTGTGTGTGTGTGTGCTAGTGAGGAAGCGTGTGTGTGGACTCAGCAGTCTGTGTGTGTGTGTGTGTGTGTGTGTGTGTGGACTCAGCAGTCTGTGTGTGTGTGTGTGTGTGTGTGTATGGACTCAGCAGTCTGTGTGTGTGTGTGTGTGTGTGTGTATGGACTCAGCAGTCTGTGTGTGTATGGACTCAGCAGTCTGTGTGTGTATGGACTCAGCAGTCTGTGTGTGTATGGACTCAGCAGTCTGTGTGTGTATGGACTCAGCAGTCTGTGTGTGTATGGACTCAGCAGTCTGTGTGTGTATGGACTCAGCAGTCTGTGTGTGTATGGACTCAGCAGTCTGTGTGTGTATGGACTCAGCAGTCTGTGTGTGTGTGTGTGTGTGTGTATGGACTCAGCAGTCAGTGTGTGTGTGTGTGTGTGTATGGACTCAGCAGTCAGTGTGTGTGTGTGTGTGTGTATGGACTCAGCAGTCAGTGTGTGTGTGTGTGTATGGACTCAGCAGTCAGTGTGTGTGTGTGTGTGTGTATGGACTCAGCAGTCAGTGTGTGTGTGTGTGTGTATGGACTCAGCAGTCAGTGTGTGTGTGTGTGTGTATGGACTCAGCAGTCAGTGTGTGTGTGTGTATGGACTCAGCAGTCAGTCTGTGTGTGTGTGTGTATGGACTCAGCAGTCTGTGTGTGTATGGACTCAGCAGTCAGTGTGTGTGTGTGTGTATGGACTCAGCAGTCAGTGTGTGTGTGTGTGTATGGACTCAGCAGTCAGTGTGTGTGTGTATGGACTCAGCAGTCAGTGTGTGTGTGTATGGACTCAGCAGTCTGTGTGTGTATGGACTCAGCAGTCTGTGTGTGTATGGACTCAGCAGTCTGTGTGTGTATGGACTCAGCAGTCTGTGTGTGTATGGACTCAGCAGTCTGTGTGTGTATGGACTCAGCAGTCAGTGTGTGTGTGTGTGTGTATGGACTCAGCAGTCAGTGTGTGTGTGTGTATGGACTCAGCAGTCAGTGTGTGTGTGTGTGTATGGACTCAGCAGTCAGTGTGTGTGTGTGTGTGTGTATGGACTCAGCAGTCAGTGTGTGTGTGTGTGTGTGTGTATGGACTCAGCAGTCAGTGTGTGTGTGTGTGTGTGTGTGTGTGTGTGTGTGTGTATGGACTCAGCAGCAGGGCCGCCATCAGGGCATGACAACCATAACGGTTGTCATGGGCCCGGCGGTCCTGACATTCATTATGTGCACATATATATATATGTCTAGCGATTTTCGCTATATATGTGCACAGAGGCAGGCCCGGACTGGCCATAGGGCAAACCGGGCAAATGCCCGGTGGGCCGCGATGGCCAAGGGCCGAGACTGCCCTGGGAGATCAAAGGATTTCCCCGGCCGTAAACACAAGGCCGACGCTCAGTGAGCGCGGCCCAAACATGTAGGAAAGTCCCTTGACGGGCCCATTGCACATAGAGGCAGAGCGGCGCAGGGAGGAGCTGAATTCATCCTGTAACAGCGCGTCTCTGTGCTCTGTTCTCGCGAGAGTCGGTTACTGAGAGCGTTGCTGCCGGTTACCATGGCAACGCTCTCAGTAACGTCGGAGCTCCTCGGAGGAAGCAGCCAGAGCGGGCACTTCGCCTAATAGACCACCATGATACCCCTCCTCCCTTGGCAAAAGGTAACAGAAGGGAGGGGGTAACAAATGTAGTGTTTGTTTTTTCAACTCATTATTTAATTTTGCAAATATAATTTAAATGCATTTAATACCCACCCCCCCCCCCCAGCACCCTGAATCCCAGCCCCAATACAATCTCTCTACACACAAAAAAGCCCCATACACACACACAAAACACCCCTGTATATACACACTAGAGCCACATACATACACACACACAAATCACTCCCTGTACATACACACTAGAGCCCCAAATATACACACACACACACACACAACACCCCTGAACATACACACTAAAGCCACATATACACACACAAAACATCCCCTGTATTACACACTAAAGTCACACGTCTACACACACAGTACAGCCTATATTATTATATATGCATGCTACAGTCCATATATATGCATATGAGAGCCCCTACATACATGTATATGCATACTACAGCCGCTATCAAATATATGCACGCTTCAGCCACTACACACACCATCTAGACACACACTACACCCCATAGTTAAATACATACACTACATTTTCCTGACACACAAACACACTTTACAGCCACTGAAACACATACACACTACAACCACATAGTATATCACAGACAGCCTGCTTTACACACACTACACCACAAACAACTTCCTCTTCGCCCACAGTAGTCACCAGCAAACGCACTGCAATTGTGTGATTAGATTTGCTTGTGCTGTGTAAAACACAGGGCTTTGTTTTCATACAAGAGCTCTTCAGCATGAGATGCTCTGGAGGGACAATAAAGTAACATGTTCACAACCCCTCTCTGTCCCTGCCCCTACGGGGCTGCTCTGCCTTTAAATGCCCGGGCCAATTTTTTTTCCCAGTCCGGCCCTGCACAGAGGGCACCCTGCTACCTGTACATTGCAGAGGGGGGCCCAGCAGCACACTCTGTCCTCCTTTCCAGCTGCTCTCTGTCTAGCTTTCCTGTGCCCTGCGGCCGCCAGAGCGTTGCCACGGGTTACTATGGCAACGCTCCGCACAGCACGCAGGCCTGTCTCGCGAGAGTTAGTCAGAGAGGAGCTGGAAAGGAAGACAGTGTGTGCTGCTGGGCCCCCTCTTCAATGTACCGTGGCTGGCTCCCTCCACCATGCCACTGGACCAACAGGGAATGCGATCTCCCCCCTCCCTGGTAAGAACCAGGGAGGGGGGAATAAAATTGAAATATACACAAAAAAATAAAAATACTCCCCTCCCCCCCTATTTTACACACTGAATCCTTACAAGCACACTCTGCACTACACACACACACACACACACACTACATTCACTAAACACACTCTGCACTACACACACACACTACATTCACTAAACACACTCTGCACTACACATACACTACATTCACTAAACACACTCTGCACTACACATACACTACATTCACTAAACACACTCTGCACTCACTACAAACACTACATTTACTAAACACACTGTGCACTACACACACACTACATTCACTAAACACACTTTGCTCTACACACACACACTACATTCACTATACACATTTTGCTCTACACACACACACTACATTCACTAAACACATTCTGCACTACACATACTCACACTACATTCACTAAACACACTCTGCACTACACACAGACTACATTCACTAAACACACTTTGCACTACACACACACACTACATTCACTAAACACACATTTCACTCACTACACACTACATTTACTAAACACACTTTGCACTACACACAAACACACACTGCATCCACTATACACACGTTGCACTCACTACAACACACTGCATTTACTAAACACACTTTGCACTCACTACAAACACTACATTCACTACAAACACTACATTCACTACAAACACAATACATGCTCTATACACACTACATTCACTATACACACTACATCCACTACAAAAACACACACTCTGCATTCACTATACACACACCTACATTCACTACACACACACTCTGCATCTAATGCATGCATACAAACATTACATACATTACACAAAATTTACAATCTGCACCCACTTTACACACTGCATCCATGACACACCTACTGCATCCACTATACACACTGCATCCATGACACACATACCGCATCCACTACACACATTCTACATCCACTATACACACTGCATCCATGACACACATTCTACATCCACTATACATACACACACACACACTTCATCCTTGTGGGCGGACTCGGGGCTGACCCCGGGGGCCCAGATCTTGATCTGTGTCAGGGGCCCTAAAATTTCTGATGGCAGCCCTACTCAGCAGTCTGTGTGTGTGTAAGGACTCAGCAGTCTGTGTGTGTGTGTGTGTGTGTGTGTGTTTATGGACTCAGCAGTCTCTGCGTGTGTATGGACTCAGCAGTCTGTGTGTCTGTGGGTGTATGGACTCAGCAGTCTGTGTGTCTGTGGGTGTATGGACTCAGCAGTCTGTGTGTCTGTGGGTGTATGGACTCAGCAGTTTGTGTGTCTGTGGGTGTATGGACTCAGCAGTCTGTGTGTCTGTGGGTGTATGGACTCAGCAGTCTGTGTGTCTGTGGGTGTATGGACTCAGCAGTCTGTGTGTCTGTGGGTGTATGGACTCAGCAGTCTGTGTGTGCTTATGGACTCAGCAGTCTGTGTGTGTGTGTGTGTGTGTGTGTATGGACTCAGCAGTGTGTATGGACTCAGCAGTCTGTGTGTGTGTGTGTGTGTGTGTGTGTGTGGACTCAGCAGTCTGTGTGTGTGTGTGTGTGTGTGTGTGTGTGTGGACTCAGCAGTCTGTGTGTGTGTGTGTGTGTGTGTGTGTGTGGACTCAGCAGTCTGTGTCTGTGTGTATGTGTGTGTGGACTCAGCAGTCTGTGTCTGTGTGTATGGACTCAGCAGTCTGTGTGTCTGTGGGTGTATGGACTCAGCAGTCTGTGTCTGTGGGTGTATGGACTCAGCAGTCTGTGTGTGCTTATGGACTCAGCAGTCTGTGTGTGTGTGTGTGTGTGTGTGTGTTTATGGACTCAGCAGTGTGTATGGACTCAGCAGTGTGTGTGTGTGTGTGTGTGTCTGTGTATGGACTCAGCAGTCTGTGTGTGTGTGTCTGTGTATGGACTCAGCAGTCTGTGTCTGTGTGTGTGTGTGTATGGACTCAGCAGTCTGTGTCTGTGTGTGTGTATGGACTCAGCAGTCTGTGTCTGTGTGTGTGTATGGACCCAGCAGTCTGTGTCTGTGTGTGTGTATGGACTCAGCAGTCTGTGTCTGTGTGTGTGTGTATGGACTCAGCAGTCTGTGTCTGTGTGTGTGTATGGACTCAGCAGTCTGTGTGTGTGTGTGTATGGACTCAGCAGTCTGTGTGTGTGTGTGTATGGACACAGCAGTCTGTGTGTGTGTGTGTATGGACTCAGCAGTCTGTGTGTGTGTGTGTATGGACTCAGCAGTCTGTGTGTGCTTATGGACTCAGCAGTGTGTGTGTGTGTGTGTGTGTGTATGGACTCAGCAGTGTGTATGTGTGTATGGACTCAGCAGTCTGTGTCTCTGTGTATGGACTCAGCAGTCTGTGTCTCTGTGTATGGACTCAGCAGTCTGTGTCTCTGTGTATGGACTCAGCAGTCTGTGTGTGTGTGTGTCTGTGTATGGACTCAGCAGTCTGTGTGTGTGTGTGTGTGTATGGACTCAGCAGTCTGTGTGTATGTGTGTGTGTGTATGGACTCAGCAGTCTGTGTGTGTGTGTGTGTATGGACTCAGCAGTCTGTGTGTGTGTGTGTGTGTGTGTGTATGGACTCAGCAGTCTGTGTGTGTGTGTATGGACTCAGCAGTCTGTGTGTGTGTGTGTGTGTGGACTCAGCAGTCTGTGTGTGTGTGTGTGTGTATGGACTCAGCAGTCTGTGTGTGTGTGTGTGTGTGTATGGACTCAGCAGTCTGTGTGTGTGTGTGTGTGTGTGTGTGTGTATGGACTCAGCAGTCTGTGTGTATAAATCAGCCTGCGTGCATTCAGCAACGCCTGCGTGCATTCAGGAGTCTGTGTGCATTCAGAAATCTGTGTGTGTGTGTGTGTGTATGTATTCAGTGTACTGTGTGTACGTACTCAGCAGTCTATCAATAATTACAATTTTTATTCCTGTGAGTTGTTGTGTAGGAAGGGCCCCAGTGCACTGCTTTGCCCGGGGGCCCTTAACACTGTTAAGATGGTACTGCTTGTGTGTGTCAGTGAGCATGTGTGTGTCAGTGAGCTTGTTTTTAGTGAGCTTGTGTGTGTCCCTGAACTTCTTTGTAGTGAGCCTTGTGTTTTTACAAGTGAGTTTGTCTGTAGTAAGCTTGTGTGTGAGTCAGAGAGTTTTGTCTGTCAGTAAGCCTATTTGCGCATGTCAGTGAGCTTGTGTGCTTACTGTACAATATATACATATTGACTTCTAGAAATGTCATACATTTTTTTTCCAGGGCTGCTTTGGATTCTCAGTTTGGCTCTGCCAGTGAGTGCGCTTACCGCTGAATCATCTGTGTGAGCTGCCGCACACTTTAGCCCTATTACATGCGTCTGGGAGCTGCTGTTGGCAGGTACTAGTAGTCTAGAGATTGGGACATGGGGTATATGCTCAGCTATCTGTATAATAGTATAGTGCTGTTATCTGTAATACAGATCTGTGTGTGTATAATATCCCGGGATAGTCTATTCTATGCGTCCATCTTGCTCCGCAGGTAGCCACGCCCCCCAGTCAGTGTGGTTTAATGTAAGAACAGTGACTAAGTCACACCACACAAAAACAAAAGTTTTAGACTTTAGAAAAACAGACTTTTCTAAAATTACAATATGCGTAAAGGAGTCCTTGTCAGACTGGAGCAGTTTGAATAGAGTCCAGGAGAAATGGGATTATTTAAAAGTTGCACTGCTGAAGGCAACAGAAAATTGCATTAGGCTTGTCAGTAAAAGCAAAAAATGTAAGAAACCACTGTGCTACTCCACAGATGTGGCCAAAATAGTAAAAAACAAAAAGTTAGCATTTAGTAATTATAAAAAAACCCAGAGTGAGGAAGACAGACAGATCTATAAGATTAGACAGAAAGAGGCTAAGCAAGTTTTAAGAGCTTCGAAATCCCAGACAGAAGAGAAAATAGAAGTCAGTAAAAAAAGGGTGATAAAATGTTTTTTAGATACATAAATGAGAAAAGGAAAGTAAAACAAGGATTAGTTAGATTAAAAACAAAAGAAGGAATGCATGTGGAAGAGGATAAAGGTCTAGCTGACTGCCTCAATGAATATTTTTGTTCAGTATTTACAGATGAAAATGAAGTAAAGGGGCCTCAGTTAGGAAAAAGGACAAATGAGCCATTTGTTACATGTGAGTTTACAGAGGAAGAGGTTCTATTTCAACTGTCAAAGGTAAAGACAAATAAGTCGATGGGGCCTGATGCGATACACCCAAAGTTATTAAAAGAACTTAGTGTGTACTAGCAAAACCACTAACAGATTTATTTAACCAATCATTGTTAACAGGAGTAGTCCCAGAAGATTTGAAGTTAGCAAATGTTGTGCCCATTTACAAGAAAGGTATTAGGGAGGAGTCGGGCAACTACAGGCCAGTTAGCCTTACTTCAGTAGTGGGGAAAGTAATGCAAACCATGTTAAAGGATACGATTGTTGAACATCTAAAATCACATGGATTTCAAGATCAGAGACAACATGGGTTTACTTCAGGGAGATTATGCCAAACTAATCTTATTGATTTTTTTTGATTGGGTAACTAAAATAATAGATCAGGGTGGTGCAGTAGATATTGCTTACCTAGATTTCAGTAAGGCTTTTGAAACTGTTCCACATAGAAGGCTCATCAATAAACTGCAATCTTTAAGTTTGGATTCCAATATTGTCTAATGGGTTAGGCAGTGGCTAAATGACAGGCAACAGAGGGTTGTAGTCAACGGAGTATATTGAAAGCAAGGTCTAGTTACCAGTGGGGTACCTCAGGGATCTGTACTTGAACCCATTCTCTTTAATATATTTATTAGTGATATTGCAGAAGGTCTTGATGGTAAGGCATGTTGTAACGGACCGTTTCACTTACAAGAGGATAAAACCCAGTTTAGGCGATATCCCCCTTTCCAGATACACAGGCAGCTACTGCAAGCACCAATCTCCCGAGCTGGAAACACACGAACACTGGAATAGCTGAACAAGAAAAGCATCCGAACAGCTTACACTCCTGGCAGTCAGCATACACTCCAATTCCCCCCAAGTTAGAGACGACACATCGGTTTGAGGGTCAAGCAGAATCTGTTTTACTGAGGGCTACCTGCCCAGTATTTATGCAGGTCTCCCACCTGGTGGACACTCCCCTAAGGGACCAAATGGAAGACTGAAACAGCAGACAGACCTGTATCACTTTCGTACACACAGCCACAATACTTTCCCACAATGCATCCTGGTTTCCTCCTCTCTGTCCTGGAGATAATTAATGAAGTAATTCAATTATCTCCCAGGACAAAGGCAAGACTCCATTATACACGTGGTGACACAGAAACAGTATATCACTTTAAAATACATAAAGACACATTTTATACATAAAACACAGACATGTAACATATCCCCAGATAGCTCAGGTCTGGGTGCACATTATTAGGTGAATGGCACTCAGACCACCCGAATACAGTTTAAGTGCCATGGAGCTAAAGTCTTTAATTGTACGAACAGGCTCCATGGCTGTGCTATCTGGGTTAAAACATTCACATAAAACATAAAATACCGAATTTCCCTGCATTCACCAAATCCATACAAATTAGAACCAGGGGCTGGAGGTTCAGCGGTGTCTGCACGTAAAAGTGTCCGATTTTGGTGCATGAAAGCCGGGCAGAAAAGCGCTGGCTGCCTGGGGAGCTCCAGAACACCGCCACCTAGCGGCCGCTAAGTGTAACAGCGGCCACCCAGTAACAAGAAATTAAGCTGCGGTTAACCGCAGCTTCAGGGAGGTAAATTGGCAGCACACTCCAGCTCCTGGGTGGCCAATTAACGGCGCCGGCCGGCTTCCCACGGCTCTGGGGAGGTTGGTAAACGGCTGTTTGTTCGGTAGATGGAATCTAGCTAACTGCTGTGCAGAAAGGGAGAAATAAATCCTTCTGCACAGCAAAATTAACCCTTTAGCTGCCGGTCCATAATCTAAAGGCAGCAGGCGAGCAACCAGGCTCCTCCAGTCCACAGTGGCGAGGTTGGCTTCGCCACACATGTCTTTTGGCTGACGATACTAAAATTTGCAACATGGTTGATGTTCCAGGAGGGATAAGCCAAATGGAAAATGATTTAGAAAAATTAGAAAAATGGTCAGAGCTGTGGCAACTGACATTTAATGTGGATAAGTGCAAGATAATGCATCTTGGACGTAAAAACCCAAGGGCAGAGTATAGGATATTTGATACCCTACTAACCTCAACATCTGAGGAAAGGGATTTAGGAGTAATTATTTCAGATGACTTAAGGTGGGAAGACAATCTAATAGAGCAGCTGGAAATGCTAGCAGAATGCTTGGTTGTATAGGGAGAGGTATCAGCAGTGCCATTGTACAGAACACTGGTGAGACCTCACTTGGAGTATTGTACGCAGTACTGGAGACCGTATCTCCAGAAGGATATTGATACCTTAGAGAGAGTTCGGAGAAGGGCTACTAAACTGGTTCATGGATTGCAGGATAAAACTTACCAGGAAAGGTTAAAGGATCTTAACATGTATAGCTTGGAGGAAAGACGAGACACGGGGGATATGATAGAAACATTTAAATACATAAAGGGAATCAACACAGTAAAGGAGGAGACTATATTTAAAAGAAGAAAAACTACCACAACAAGAGGACATATAGTCTTAAATTAGAGGGACAAAGGTTTAAAAATAATATCAGGAAGTATTACTTTACTGAGAGGGTAGTGGATGCCTGTATTAGCCTTCCAGCTGAAGTGGTAGAGGTTAACACAGTAAAGGAGTTTAAGCATGCGCGGGATAGGCATAAGGCTATCCTAACTATAAGATAAGGCCAGAGACTAATGAAATTATTTAGAAAATTGGACAGACTAGATGGGCCGAATGGTTCTTATCTGCCGTCACATTCTATGTTTCTATGTTCAAATAAGAAATTTTAATAATAACCTTACCGTATATACGAGTATAAGTCAACCCGAATATAAGTTGAGACCCCTAATTTTACCCAAAAGAACTGGGAAAACTTATTGACTCGAGTATAAGACTAGGGTGGGAAATGCAGAAGCTACTGGTAAATTTCTAAATAAAATTATATCCCCCCAAAAATTATATTAATTGAATATTTATTTACAGAGTGTGTATATAATGAGTGCAGTGTGTGTGTGTGTGTATGTGTATGTATGTGTATGAGTGCAGTGTGTGTGTGTGTGTGTGTATGAGTGCAGTGTGTGTGTGTGTGTGTGTGTGTGTATGAGTGCAGTGTGTGTGTGTGTGTATGAGTGCAGAGTGTGTGTGTGTGTGTATGAGTGCAGAGTGTGTGTGTGTATGTATGTATGAGTGCAGAGTGTGTGTGTGTGTATGAGTGCAGAGTGTGTGTGTGTGTGTGTGTATGAGTGCAGAGTGTGTGTGTTTGTGTGTATGAGTGCAGAGTGTGTTTGTGTGTATGAGTGCAGAGTGTGTTTGTGTGTATGAGTGCAGAGTGTGTTTGTGTATGAATGCAGAGTGTGTGTGTATGAATGCAGAGTGTGTTTGTGTATGAATGCAGAGTGTGTTTGTGTATGAATGCAGAGTGTGTTTGTGTATGAATGCAGAGTGTGTTTGTGTATGAATGCAGAGTGTGTTTGTGTATGTGATGCAGAGCCTTGGTGGAGGGTGGACATTTATTATTTTTTAGAATTATTATTATTTTAATATTAATTTTTTTTGTTCTATTATTTTATTATTATTTTTTTATATATATTAATATTTATTTTATTTTATTATTTAAATTTTTGTTTATATTTATTTTCGTCCCCCCTCCCTGCTTGTTAGCTGGCCAGGGAGGGGGGCTCTCATTCCCTGGTGGTCCAGGGGATGGGCTGTGTAGGAGGGGGCTGGCATTACCTTCTCAGTAGCTCCTGTCAGCTCCCTTCTCTCTCCTCCAGTCCGGTCCGGTCCGCTCCCCTGTCAGCTCCCACTGTAAGTCTCGCGGCTGCGCGGAGCGTTGCCATGGTAACCCGTGGCAACGCTCTGACCCCGCAGCTCTCGCAAGATTTACAGTGGGAGCTGACCGGAGGAGATAGAAGGGAGCTGGCAGGAACTGCAGGAAAGGTAAGTAACAGATCTCTGTCAGCCCCCAACAGGACCGCTGGGCTTGTAATGAGCCCGGCGGTCCTTGTCTGTATTATGACAATGTAAATTGCCATAATACAGACAGTGACTCAAGTATAAGTCGAGTGGGGGTTTTTCAGCACAAAAAGTGTGCTGAAAAACTCTGCTTATACTCGAGTATATACGGTAACTGGTCTAATTCCCTGCATTATCTGGGAATAAACATCAACTTCAATTTTGAAGAGTGGATTTCTGATAATTATAACCCTCTCCTTAAAAGGACCACTATAGTGCCAGGAAAACATACTCTGTTTCCTGGCTCTATAAGGTCTCTGGGTCCCCCCCACCCTTAGGGTCCCCCTCCCGCCGGGGTCTAGGGAGTGGAAGGGGTTAATCCCTTGCCTTTTCTCTCCGTCTCCTTTTCCCGTCATCGCATGAGCCGCGCGCGCATTCAGCCAGTCTCATAGGAAAGCATTCTCAATGCTTTCCTATGGACGATGGCGTCTTCTCACAATGAGAGACATGAGACAGCCACTAGAGGCTGGATTAACCCATAGGTAAACATAGCAGTTTCTCTGAAACTATGTTTACAGCAGAAAGGGTGAATCCTAGATGGACCTGGCACCCAGACCACTTCATTAAACTGAAGTGGTCTGGGTGCCTATAGTGGGCCTTTAAAGAATTTAGAAACACTATTCTAAAATGGTCCAAACTACAAATATCATGGCTTGGAAGAATAAACATCATTAGAGCATATATACTCCCAAAATTGGAATATATTGGTTTTCCTACATGTTTCTTTAAGTAATAACCTCTTACTTAACGTCAGTGCATAATATGTTTACGCCATTTTGTCCCAGACGAAATACAATAACAATAATGCAAAAAAGCTTCAAGGCTATGCTACGACTCTTTCAGTACATAATATACTGTGGTAACCCTAAGTAGATAAAGATGTTCAGACTTTAAGATGCCATCTCGACCTAAGTCAGGAAAACTTCCATGACGTGTACACCCTTTAGTTATGGCCTTGTATTTCTGCCAAATTAAGGGAGGTCCTGAAATGAATAAAAGTAAAAGAAGTTACTTTTTCATATATGAACTACTCCGACCGTAAAATGAAGACACGTAAGGTATAAATAGGTGTTAAGGGACAGAGGAGAGACTTGGAGACGCTGCTCCATCTTAAAATGACAGAGAGGATGACATGATGACATGTTCAGTAGGGTATGTTAATCTGTCCCCTCTCCCTCCCATCCCCCATTCCAGGTTGCTGAAGGGGTGAAAACCTCTTCAGTGACTTACCGAAGTCAAGCACCGATGTCTTTTGGTGCTGGTCCAGGGTCTGGCCACGGCGGCCGCCGCCGGCGGAGACCTTATGTGCACACGCATTAGACCTCCCCATAGAAAATCCTATGGGGATTTTAGCGACGCTGGAGGTACTCACATAGTGTGAGGACTTCCAGCGACGCAATAGCACAGAAAACCTGTGCTATAAACCAGCAATCACTAGTCCCTTGTCCCCTACCTGGGGAATGCTCGCTGAGTGTGAGTATCCACCAGAGAGAGGGACACGCGCCAGCGTCCGTCTGTTTGGGCGGCGAATCCCCTCTTGTCCCTGGGCACTGGTTGGCGCGAATAGGTTTTGCACCTTTCAGCGGATTGGTGCAATCTGGTTTCGCGCTCTTTCCTCTGATTGGGCGGCAAAACTCCTTCCTCCCCTTAATGTTGATTTGGGCAATTTGGTTTGCGCTCGTTTAATCAATTGGTTGTTGCTTGGTTTAGGCGCAAAGTTTGAATCCGCCAGATATGCAGAGCCTTGAGTCCCAGACTTTCGAAAATTATATCTCTGGCTCTGTACATCCGATCGCCCCGCTTTTTGCAGGGTTACCAATGTAAGTTTTAACCTTGTAACCCTTTAACTTCCAGGGGCGCCGAGCCCCAAAGTGTAACCCCACTGAATGTAATGTTATTTAAAGTGTATCTCTGTGTACTGTTCGGTATCTCCCAGGGTGGGAGATGGCCATCTGTAACCCAGTCACCTCCTGCCTGGGACTAAGGGAAGTGTATTATGTAGTCTGTGCATAAAAGAACCAAACAGATCTCCTTTTGGGAGAGTGTGTGCTACAACAGATGTGTTAGTGGAAAAGATATGTGGATAGCCGCTCTGTACACTAATGTGGATTAGCCTTTATGCCACATGCAATAGATATAACAAATTCCTGTGCATAAAAGAAGCCTGTGTTGAATCAGCCTGGTGAGAAGGCAGTGCTTAAACCTCCAAACTGTGTGTCGCCCCGTTATTGGAGGGAAACTGGTCAGGAGCAGTGGTTACATCCAATTCTTTATCTTACAACCAACATAGTTCCATGTTTTAAACATTCCTCACTGGGTGATGGTATAGTTGTGCCCAATTTACAAATCAATTACATAATTAATCCTTCATAGCAATCTGGTAAGATTTCTGCGCTTTGTAACAGTTGGTGAATCAATTAAGGCCTAATAATAAGATTGCTCTGAGATTCGGCAGTATTACTCATTTTTGCCCTCATTTTTCAGGCCTACCTGCACATCTGTTTCGACACACCACTACCGACTTGCTATTACTGGTATTGACTTATTGAATAGCTTTGGTCTTTTGTCGCTGACCACAAATATGTATATACACACACACACACACACACGTATGTATGAGTGCATTACAAAGACACAAATATAAGTTTATAGAGTTTGACAGCCGCTTCTCAGAGTCTGTTTTAGGTAAAAGATTTTCTAATAAACAATTCTACAAAAATAAAAAATAAAATCGTAATGTAATTTTTTTTTTTTTTTTACAGTATAATTTTATTAACATTTTAGCAGATCGTGTAGAGGGGTACAAAAAGGAAAAATTACATATTGTACACATAAAGTGGGTATAATCCAGTCAAAGCTGCATTGGAAATATGCTTGGGTATTTGCAATATGTTCCGTAAACCTGTCCACGGGAGCCTATTTTCCCCCCACTTCATCTCCTTAGTTCAGAGTAAACCTAGTGTTGACTTATTTATCAGGGTAGTTGAAAGCATTGAAAGTCATGTTTCAGTGTTTGCTGATGACACAAAACTCTGTAAAGTAATACAATGTGAGCAAGATATTACTTTCCTGCAGAGGGATTTCGATAGACTGGGGGAATAGGCACTCAAATGGCAGATGAAATTTAATGTAGAAAAAGTTATGCACTTTGGCGTAAAGCATGCACAAGCAACGTATACCCTTAATGGAAGTGAATTAGGGAAAACAACACACAAGACAGACTTGGGAATTGTTGTAGACAACAAACTATGCAACAATGTGCAATGTCAATCAGCAGTGGCTAAGGCCAGTAAGGTATTGTCATGCATGAAAAAGGGCATTCATTCTCTGGATGAGAATATCATTTTGCCTCTTTATAAATAACTAGTAAGACCACACATCTTGAATATGCTGTGCAATTTTGGGCACCTGTTCTGAAAAAGGATATTATGGCACTAGGAAAAGTGCAGAGTTGGTCTACAAAATTAATAAAAGGAAAGGAACATATCAGCTATGAAAAAAATATAAAAAAAAAATATATGGGGGCGTGTCCTAGCCACGCATGTGATCGGACGTGCTTACTGGAGCTCTCCCGGACCGCGGCACGAAAACGGCTTCAAACAGCGTGTAAACCTTCCGAACACCCCCTAAAACGCCACAACCTGCAAGGCAAATACCCCAGCACCTCATGGCTAACAAAAAACTAAAGCAAAAAACGCTCAATTCCCTCCTGGAGAGGCCGCAAACATCGGAGCTGCAAAAACAAAATGGCGCCGACGGGCAGCAAACACCAGACCCAGGCCCAAGCCCAGACACAGGAGACAGCCAGCAAGCACCTGGCAATCCTGCTACAGATGCCTCTATCAGGCTGATTATGAAAGAACTACAAACCTCCTTCAAAGCAGACCTCCTGCAGATGACTGCTGATATCAAAGCAGATATACATAACATGGGGGATCGCACTACCCGCCTGGAGGATAGAACAGAAGAACTAGTGGAGGCGCACAACTCAATGGCAGATGCATACTCCTCCCTGAAAAATAAGGTCTGAGAGCTAGAAGAAAAAGTGACAGACCAAGAAGACAGGAGCAGGCGGAACAACATCCGAATAAGGGGCATACCGAAAATATCACACCTCCAGACCTCCCCAGGTATGTCAAAGACCTATTCAAGGCCTTAATCCCCTCCCTGACGGAGTTTGACCTCATCCTGGACAGGACACACCTGCTCCCCAAGCCCAAACACCTCCCCCCGGACACCGCCAGAGACACCATAACCAGGGTTCACCACTTTACGGTCAAAGACAGAATTATGCAAAAAGCTAGAACCACCAACCCATGGCCAGAACCATACACTAACATCAAGCTCTTCACAGACCTCTCCTCGGCTACCATGACCAAACGCCGTACCTTTGCGCCTGTGACAGAGGCGCTACGAAACGCGAACATCCCCTATAAGTGGGGCTTTCCCGCAAAGCTGCTGGTCAAGAAGAATGGCTCTATCCAAGTCATCACACATCCCGAAGAAGGCAAAAGACTGCTCCAGGAGTGGGAAGTACCGATCCCATCCAAAAGCCCGCAGAAAACACAAATGAAGGCCCAAGCTTCAAAGATATCTACCAGGGAATGGTCCCGAGTGCCCAGATCCTCTCACATACCGGCAGAAGTGGAGTCTTCACCGACTTGAAAAGTTTATAGACTGTTCTCACACCACCAAAACCAAGTGGACTTATCATACAGGTTTATTCTTATTTTGCGTTTCAATTTAATGCACAACTAATGTTTGACTTTATATATATTGCAATGTTACAAGAAGGTTGAAAACGTATGCCGCGGAGGGTGGATCACACCCGGTCGCTGCGTGCTCGGACTCAGACTATCGTAGATCCCATTCCCATCAGGATCTCGATACTCTAACCCCGAGAGGTATACCCCCAAGGCTCCAGTAGCCATATTTCTCCGTTGCCTAGAGCATCCCTCGTCACCGAGAGGTGACACACGGAGTATTGTACATAGTTTCCCCCCGTTACCCCTCCCCCCTTCCCTTGTGAGTACACCCAAAACACCCACCCCACATCAAGCCCCCTGGGACCCTGCTGCCTAAGGGGACAACACATCCTACGAATACAATATGGTGATTAAGATTATGTCTTTAAACGCAAAAGGGCTTAATTCCCCAAACAAACGTAGACTGGCCATACAAGAAGCGAAGAAATGTGGTGCGCTAGTAGCATTCTTCCAGGAGACACACTTCAGGTGGAAAGATAGACCCAAATTCACATCCAGATGGTTCCCCTACGATTTCCATACATGTTACACAGCCAAAAAGAGGGGTGTTTCCATTTTAATAAGTAAAGAAGCGATCTTCTCCTTGGTCCGCAAGATCACGGATAGGAAAGGGCGATACCTAATACTACAATGCCTACTTAATAATACACTGTACACTCTAGTTAATATCTACGGCCCAAACGATAATCAACATGACTTTCTAACTTCAACCCTGGCAGTAATTGATATGTACAGATATGGGGAGGTAATCGTTGGAGGCGACACTAATTTCCTATTGGATGCCAAGTCTGACTCATCCACTGCCACAGGTCTCTCACGAGGCACTATACGACAACGAACTGCCCTAGCAACTAAGGCATGCACTACGCTAACCTCCCACCACTTAGTGGACCCTTGGCGTATCCTCCACCCCACAGAAGTGGATTATACATGTCATTCCACAGTGCACAACAGCTACTCACGCATCGACCGCTTTCTCATTCCTGCCACATTAATGCCGAAAGTGGTAGAGGCTTCTATCGGTACGATGTCATGGTCCGATCATGCGCCTATCACCCTTAGCATCAATGAAACATTCACTAATAAAGGGAGAGGCTCATGGAGACTAAATGAGACACTTCTGGCAGACCCCTCCATAGTTACACAAATCACCACAGACCTCCAGCATTACTTTGCGGAAAACATGACACCTCTGTAGAACAGCTTTGGTTAGCACACAAAGCAGTCATCCGAGGCAGTTTCATAAAACACGCCAGTAGAGCCAAAAAGTTAAGACTAGCAGAATACAATGCACTGGTTTCGCAGATTGCCACACTGACACACTCTAACAAGGGAGACCCATGCAAGAACACCCAAAACACCCTACTGGCTCTCCAAAACCAATTGAGAAATATAGAACTAAATAAGACAAATTATCTCTTGCGCAAAGCTAATCACAACTTCTTTGCCAATGGGAACAGGGCAGGTGCCAAATTGGCCTCTCAATTAAAGGAGAAAAAAGTTGCCTCCAAGATTGCCTTCCTAATCAATAACAAAGGGGGGGGGGTTTGAATCCACAGGATGTTGTAGACCTGTTCGCACAATACTACGGGGAATTCTATAATTTAAAAAATGACCCCAACATGTTCATACCATCAAACGAAGACATTGACAAATTCCTGACAGGCCTCGACCTACCGAAACTACAAAACGGAGACTGGGACTTGCTCCAAAGACCCTTCTCCCCTAGTGAGCTCACGGAAGTTATCTCCCAACTTCCAGCACACAAATCCCCAGGCCCTGACGGTCTCACGAATGCCTACTACCAACAATTCTCCACCATCCTTTCACCACACCTACTAAACTTTATGAACCACTGCGCTACCAAAGGTGCACTATCAGATGAAACACTGCTAGCCCACATTTCCACTCTCCCCAAACCTGGCAAACCCCCCACCATATGTAAAAACTTCAGGCCTATCTCCCTACTTAATGGAGACGCCAAAGTATATGCCAAACTTATCAGCAACCGCATAGCCCCTCTCCTCCATAAACTAGTACACAATGACCAGTCAGGGTTTATAAAAGGTCGGCAAGGGTCAGACAACACCAGGAAAATCCTAAACATGTTAGCAACACTTGATGCGGGCGGCACAGAGGGCCTCTTTCTAGCACTAGATGCAGAGAAGGCTTTCGACCGCTTGAATTGGACTTATATGGCCAAAACCCTCAGCGAATATAACTTCCCTGAACCCACCATTAAGAGTATAATGGCACTATACCACAATCCAGCAGCCAGGGTCTCACATGGTGGCTTCCTATCCAGCCCCTTCTCCATCACAAATGGCACCCGACAAGGATGCCCCCTTTCCCCCCTGCTATACATATTGGCCCTCGAACCACTGGCATGTAAAATTAGATTACACCCTGAAATACAAGGAATTCCTATACGCAACACACGGTACAACTTAGCCCTATTCGCAGACGAAATCTTTGTGGCATTAACAGACCCCTCCCAGTCATTGCCCCATATGCTGACTCTCATACAACAATTTGGAAAGGTATCCTACTATAAACTAAATCAAGATAAAACCCAAGCCCTACCCGTTAACCTGCCAAAAACCCAAACAGGCGTCCTCCGCACCACCTACAACTTTGACTGGAGATCTTCATCCATCACATATCTAGGGATAAAAATCGCACCCTCTATCCCAGCCACAGTAACACTTAACTACACACCACTGTTGACACTCTGCAAAACAGAAATGAACAAGTGGAAACACACCATGATATCCTGGCTAGGGAAAATTAACGCATACAAGATGATGATCCTACCCCGCATCCTCTATGTCTTCAGGATGCTTCCCCTCAAAATCCCCAACCACTACTGCAAAACACTCCAAAAACTATGCAGCGCATTCATCTGGGGGGGCAAAAAACCTAGAGTGTCCATGGCACTACTGCAAACGGCCACCCGCTCCGGAGGTGTAGGCCTCCCTAACATTAGACAATACTATAGGGCAGCAATCCTGACCTCTAGTGTACTACTGCACACACCGCCTGACACGATCCAATGGGTAGACATGGAGAGAGCACAATTTGGCAACTATTCACTCACTGACTACTTATGGACACCCAAACAGTTAAGGACCCCACGCACTGATCTCTTCCCTACCACCCAACTCACAGTTGCAATGTGGGACGAATTCATGGGAGCCATGGGTCACAGCGCCTCCTTCCACCCCAGGGCACCCATATCGACCCTCAAGGCAATAGTGCCAGACATACCACTACAAGACTGGCACGGGGCGGGGATCAAAACTATATCTCAACTGATGACTGACAAGAAAGTAACACCCTTCCCGGCCCTGCAATTAAAGTGGCAACTCCCTAGCAGAGCCACCTTTTCATACCTACAGGTGAAAAGTGTCCTACAAGCACATGCTGTAACCCCGCACAGCTCAACACCTTCAGTACGAGTCGCCCCCTGCTTACTCATTGAAAGATGTTGGTCCGCACCTACCAAACCCAAAGCACTTTCACTATGCTACAACGCGTGGCAAGAACTTATGCCATCCAAACCACACCCACATAAAACACATTGGGAAAGGGATTGCAACTTGACCTTATCAGACAAAGAATGGTTCTCTGCACTAAACGGGCTGTCCAAATGGACAAAGTGCTTCACACACATAGAGGCCCACAGAAAGCTGTTGTACAGGTGGTACATGACACCAAACAGACTCCACCAGATATACCCCAAGTCAGACCCGAAGTGCTGGAGATGGAACTCAGCTACAGGCACATTACATCATATGTGGTGGTCCTGTGAAAATATACGACCCTTATGGGCCACAACGAGGTCACTCCTAGACGCACTAGACATCCCACAATTTGAACTGACGGCATCAATCTGCTTATTACTACTACTTCCAAAAGACCTAAATCCAGGTCAAAAACAAATAGTGGCGCTAGTGCAACTAGCTTCAAGAAATCGCATCACACTTAACTGGAAATCAAACAACTGCCCACTTCTGTCACAGTTGACAGACAAAGTACAGCAATTCTACTTATACGAGAGGATGTCAATTTCATCCCCGACTAAAACGCAACAGTTTGTGGCTTCTTAGGATAAATGGGTAGAAAAATTTGGGAGGTATAAATGAACGAGTACAGATGCAGACAGGAAAAGACAGAAAGGACGATGAGAATTAGTCCCGATCTCCCCCCCTGACCCCCTTTAGAAAACGTCATCGGTCACCAACCAATGGTGATACTCACACACCCCCCATATCCCTCTGAATACCTTCCCAACACACCAGTTTCTACTCTCCCACCACAACCCCCTTACTTAGTTATTGACCTCAACTACAGGCTCATGACATCCAGACCTCTAAAGAGGCAGGCGAGACGACACTTACAAGGTTACCCAAATGTTAGTATTGCAAAGTCAAAAGCAAGGATGTTCTATACGGTTCTCACATACTAGCAATATACCTTAAAATAACAAATGTACAAAGACTAAATTGAACCACACATATGTCTGTATCTTTATTGGTTGTATAATGCTACATCACCATTGTTGTCAAGCTGAGTGTATCTCATGTTTGAATAACCCTCCCACTTTCTTTTTTCTGTACCCCTAATACCCTTAACCAACAAAAACCAATAAAATACAAATTTGAAAAAAAAAATATATACCTCTTTAGTTTAGAAAAATGTCACCACAGAGGGGACATGATAATATTATACAAATATATCCGGGGCCAATACAAACCATTGTCTGGAAATCTATTCACAAACAGGACTATACAGAGGACATTAGGCCATGCGTTTAGAACGGAAGAAAGAAGATTTAGTCTAAGGCAAAAGAAAGGTTGTTTTTTTTTTACCGTAAGAACAATAAGGATGTGGAATTCTCTGCCTGAAGAAGTACTTTTATCAGAATCTATACAGAAGTTTAAACATCAACAAGATGCTTAATTGAAAAACATAATATTCAAGGATATCAATTTTCAACTGTAGGGTAATAGCTTCTTGATCCATGGATAAATCTGACTGCCATTCTGCGGTAACCCAAAAGCCAGCCTCTTAAAGGGACATTACACCGGAAATAGTTTAAAGGGACTAATCACTTTCCAACCAATAGTATGTGAGAGGTGGATACCTCTCCCCTATATAAACCCAGTCTACCCTTTTCAGTTATACTGTGCTTTTCGGTGTGTACACTTAGTTGAATTTGGTCTCCATCTGAACCTTGACCCATCTGCCTGTTATACCATTCCTGAACATGCGCTGCCTGCCCCCGACTTTGGCTTACCCTGACTACGAGATTGTCTCATCCCTATTTTTATTAATTCGCTTTTGGCTCACTACTGCATCCTTGGAACTATTTGACAGAACCTCTACAGTATGTGTCTCAGAGTCCACAATATGTCTATTAATGATCCCTTGGGGGCTCTGTTTTCATAACCACCCATTGTAGAGTACACTTGGCAGACTAAGGCCTCTTCTCTAGTTCTAGATTGTAAGAGAGAAGCAGAATTCCTGGATCTCTTGTTATTCCACACATGGGAAGATATAATGGATTTTATTTGTTTGCAAAGAGAGGGAGAAATTGATATAGGTAGCATCCGAACAATAAATATTTTTTGGGATAATCACCACCTTTATCGGGTTAATTGTCCAACTTAGTTTACCATTTTTCCAATCAAAGAGAATTTGTTTGATCATAGAGATCAGAGTGTCGTTATTGAATTTCGCTATACTGTATTCCAATATATATTAGCTAGTTTGACTCCCAGATATGTCGTGTGCATGTCTCCACTCGAAGTGAAAGCATGTTGTTGTACAGAGACTTGCACCTCGGATATACGGAGTGGCAGAGTCTTAGTTTGGTTCAGATTATAGTAGAATATGGTGCCACAGTTTTCAAATATGTCTGATATAATGGGAAAAACGTGGTAGGGTTACTCGGTGATAACAGAATGCCATCTGCAAACAAAGAGAAACTGTCTAAGCCTTGCACATTAATCCCCTAAATATCTAGGTTGGTCCTAATTTTGAAAGCTAGGGGTTCGAGCCTTAATATTAAAAGAAGGGGGGGGGGGGGGGGAGTTGGTAGCCTTGACAGGTACCATTGGTGATTTGAAGTGTCTTGGACAGGAACCCTACATTGGCCACTTTAGCTTATGTGTCTTTGTACAAGGCCATTACCCCTTTCAAGAAGGCTGACAAAAACCCATATTTAAGGAGTACCAACTCCATGTATTGCAAGTTTAGTCGGTCAAAGGTCTTCTCAGTATCCAGCATCAGAAGAAGGCCCTCCAAGTTGCCCTCATCCATATGTGCCAGAATATTAAGATTGTTTTCTGGTATTATTAACACCCTATAAATGTACAGATTAATCTGGCCCTTGTGAGTGGAAACTATGGAGTAAACAAATACTAATAGGGTTCTACCCTATTCAGTAATGAGTGGTAGGTAGATGTTCTCAACTAGTAAAGAAGAAGTCCCCATATAGGCTTAAAACAATAAGTAAATATTTATAGGTATGGAATCCTACACGTACTAGGAGATCTTCCACCAAATCCCTCAAAACACTCTATAATTGACTTGAAGGAGGATGAATAATGTGCATTCAAACTATAAATATAAGAGATGGAGGAAGGTAAACAGTCATACCACAACATCTAGAACATTTTGACTGTGGGTCTGCGCAATGGTTTATACAGTTGAGTATTGTGATATTACCAGTCGAATGGACAGGTATATTAGTGTGTGTCGTGTTAGACAGTGAGAGGACAGGCCGTTGTACCCAGACTAGTGTAAGGCATTATAAGTAGCTATCTCAGCAGTCCGTCTAAATGACCTGCATTAGTAGTCGCTGGGTGGCCTGCAGTTATGTGACTGTCTACCTGACGGGTGTGGAAGTAAGGTGGGCAGGAGAGACAACGGGGTTCACGTTATGGTCGGCTGAGGTCTTGCTGAGGGCACGTTTTTAATGGTATAGAAGTCAGCAAACAAATATCAAGCAGTAAGTAAATTGCAAATGTTAAACATAAAATAAAGTGTGGGTGTCATTTCTGGAGTTGTCCCTGGATGCTTGGAGGACTTCATGTGCTGTGGATACCGCAAGTGTCCTTTGCACGTGCATGTGCCTCCGAGGGCTGTTTAGACGATGCCCCGTGGTATGAGGCTGCAGGGGCGGAGTGGCCAGGGCATTGTGCGAGGGACCCTCCGATCCGGGGTTCTCAAAGTTGCGCCCGCAGTTCCAGAGCAGCGAGGGTCAGTGAGTGAGGCTCGGGGTAGTGCCCTTCTGGGGGATGCTTGGTAAAGTGTCCATGGAAGGGTTTGGGCCCCGCTCATAGGGGGGCGTTGTGCCTTTTGCGGCTGCTTGGGTCGGACCCGTTGGTTGCTGGGCATGTGAAGAGCTTGTAGTTGGGGTCGTGGAGTAGGTCGTTTTCTGCTCTGTTAGTGGAGGTCTCCTGCACCCTTTCTGCATGTTCTTCCGGTTCGGTTGGTCGCTTGGGTGCCCTTGTCGGTTGCTGTGTCCAGCTGTGCGCAGGCTTATGCCATCTGTGTGCCGCTTGTCCTCGACCTGAGGCCTTGAAGGGGACCAGCGCCTTCTTGCCCATAGACCCCCAAGGATCTCTTGGTGCCCGGCTGTCTCCCTGGGAGTGTGGCTGGTGGAGGAGAAGTATCTCCAGGTGAGTGCCCGTCTCAGAAGAGGCCAGTGCGGTTGAGGCGGTAGCGTTGTCCACTTGCGTGGCTGGGTCTGTTGGTTTGACATAGCTGTTTATCGGGCAGGCTTCAGTTTGGAGCTTTGAGGCCTGGGTTTTGGAGTATCTATACGCTGATAATAAACATGTCGCTCTGTATAATAATACTGAGAATCTATACGCTGATAATAAACATGTCGCTCTGTATAATAATACAGAGTATCTATACGTTGATAATAAACATGTCACTCTGTATAATAATACTGAGAATTTATACACTGATAATAAACAAGGCGCTCTGTAGAATACTGAGAATCTATACGCTGATTATAAACATGTCGCTCTGTATAATAATCCTGAGTATCTATACGCTGATAATAAACATGTCGCTCTGTATAATAATAAGGAGTATCTATACGCTGATAATAAACATGTTGCTCTGAATAATAATACTGAGTATCTTTACGCTGATAATAAATATGTCGCTCTGTATAATAATCCTGAGTTTCTATACGCTGATAATAAACATGTCGCTCTGTATATATACACGCTGATAATAAACATGTCGCTCTGTATAATAATACGGAGTATCTATACGCTGATAATAAACATGTCGCTCTGAATAATAATACTGAGTATCTATACGCTGATAATAAACAAGGCGCTCTGTATAATAATCCTGAGTATCTATACACTGATAATAAACATGTCGCTCTGTATAATAATCCTGAGTATCTATACGCTGATACATGGGCGTAGGAACCCAAAAAAATCTGGGGGGGATAGCATTTTTACTCGCCGGGTATATTCTTATTCCGTAAACTAGGAGTTGTTTATCCCATTGTACAGCGCTACGGAATTTGCAGTCGCTATATAAATGATTAAATAATAACAACATTAAAGGGTCACCACAGGGAAGGGGTTTTACTTACCCGGATACAGCGCCGGGATCCTCCTGATTAGAACCACCCCTACCCTTCCCATGAATATTAGAACCACCCCTACCCCTTCCATGCACAAAAGAACTCCACCTACCCCTTCCACGCACATTAACTCCCTACCCCTTCCATGCATATTAGTACCCCCCTAACCCGTTCCATGCATATTAGAACCCACTCTACCTCTTCCATTCATATTAGTACTCCCCTAACCCCTTCCAATAATTTTTCTACCTACCCCCTCCTCCCATCCATATTAGTAGCCCCCCTAAACCCTTCCAATTATTTTTCTACCTACCCCTCTCCCCTATCCTTATTAGTAGCCCCTCTAACCCTTTCCAATTATTTTTCTGCCATGTTAACTAACGCCAGTGCTGGAGTGCCTACATTAAAAGGCCTGCAGGGACAGGCTATAGACACCAGAACCACTACACTAAGCTGCAGTGCTTCTGGGGACTATAGTGTTTCTTTAATGTGAGGTAAATTAGAGATTAGTGCAACGAATAATATGCTAGATTGCCTACTTACAACCAGATGAGGATGATGATGGGCTCTAGCTGCAGTCTGGCTCCACTGGTCTGGTGTAGAACAGGCTCTCTGGAGGCTGTTTGTAACTGTGGTCACAAAAATCAATGTTCTGTGAGAACGGGAAGCAGCTCCATTTTTTGGGGGTCCTTTACACAGCTCAAGGTCTGGATCCCAGGGTCCACCTTCATGTTCCACCAATGAGTTTGTTCACAGGGGGTGGAGTGTGTAGGGGATGTCCTGATATGTGTGTAAGGAATGCATTGTGTGAATCTGTGTTTGTATGTGTAAGGGCTGCAAGGTGTGATTCTGTGTATGTACGGGATGCAGTGTGTGCGTCTGTAAGGGGTGCATTGAGTGTATGTACGGGGTGCATTGAGTGTGTAAGGTTGCATGATTGTGTGAGTGTGTGTGTGTGTGTGCACGGGGTGCATTGAGTGTGTGTAAGGATGAATTGTGTGTTTCTGTGTGTGTAAGGGTGGTATGATTGTGTGATTGCTTCTTTCTCCCCCCTCCCTGCTTCTTTCCCCCCCCCTCCCTGTTTCTTTATTTCCCCACCCTCCCTCCCTGTTTCTTTATTTCCCCTCCCTCCCTGTTTCTTTATTCCCCCCCTTCCCCCCCCTGTTTCTTTATTCCCCCCTCCCCCCCCCTCCCTGTTTCTTTATTCCCCCCCTCCCTGTTTCTTTATCCCCCCCCCCTCCCTGTTTCTTTATTCCCCCCCCCCTCCCCTCCCTGTTTCTTTATTTCCCCTTCCTCCCTCCCTCCCTGTTTCTTTATTCCCCCCCCCTCCCTCTTCCCCCCTTCCTGTTTCTTTCTCTCCCTCCCTCCCCTACCTATGATGTAGCGTGGCCGAGCGCTGTATAGTCCGCCGGTACAGGTAGCTTTTGTTTCCTGTACCCGGCGGACTAACAGGAAGTGCACACTCAGTGTGCACTTCCTGTTAGTCCGGCCGGGTACAGGAGACAGATGCTCCCTGTACCGGCGGACTATACAGCGCTCGGCTACGCTACAGTGAAGGAGTGACAGGAGGGAGCGCTGAGCGCTTCCCTCCTGTCAGCTCCTCTCTTCATGCTGCGCCCGGGCGGTGCGCTCTCATGGACGCACCAGCCCGGGCAAAGCTGCAGCCGCCTGAGGCTCTCTGCAGAGCGCTCGGGCGGCTGCAGCATCAGGGGGGGGGGCGGCGGAGCTGGGGGGGATTTCCCCATACCTGTCCCCCCCGCATGATTTGCTGGGGGGGATGCGTCCCCCCCATCCCCCCCGGTTCCTACGCCCATGCGCTGATAATAAACATGTTGCTCTGTATAATAATACGGAGTACCTATACGCTGATAATAAACATGTCGCTCAGTATAATATTGCCGAATATCTATACGCTGATAATAAACATGTCGCTCTGTATAATAATACTGAGTATCTATACGCTAATAATAAACATGTCGCTCTGAATAATAATACTGAGTATCTATACGCTGATAATAAACAAGGCGCTCTGTATAATAATACTGAGTTTCTATACGCTGATAATAAACATGTTGCTCTGTATAATAATACGGAGTACCTATACGCTGATAAAAAACATGTCGCTCAGTATAATATTGCCGAATATCTATACGCTAATAATAAACATGTCGCTCTGAATAATAATACTGAGTATCTATACGCTGATAATAAATATGTTGCTCTGTATAATAATCCTGAGTATTGATACGTTTAAGGCCGTAGGCCTGTATTTGTGGGAGGAGTTAAGCGTTCCTATATAAACGCTACTCCCCCCATCCTACCTTGCCGTACGCACGCTGTTCACTGTCAGTGACAGCCGAACTTCCGGTCCTCGCTCACGCTCTTCCGGTCCTCGCCTCTTCCGGTCCGGCGTTCTCTCAGTTCACCCGCTCCACCTTTCAGTCAACGAACATACGAACGCCAAGGTAATCGGCAAATAGCCGCGCCTCGGGCTATTTGCTGGTCGACAATTAAACTGTTTACCATTCTTCTTACTATTTGATTACGGATGTATACACGTTCAGAATTTGTGTATCAAGCATTATGTTTGAATAATGCTACAGATATGGTAAATGGTTGCCTTGTGTGGTTGAGCCAATAATGCCTTAAAAGTGTTTAATGTCAGTGGAAGGATACTTAGCAGGGTGTGTTTATGTTTGCTGTGTGATAGTACTGTAAAATTTGGAGCGTATTGACAGTTACAGCAGATGCTGTTGTGACTGACAGGACCAGGTGTAGCCTATGGGATATAGCCATGTTGTTTGCTTATAATGGCTACCAGCTGTAAGAGGTAAATAAGTGTGAATCTTAGGTAAATTATGCATATATTGTGGTTTTCAGTGTTTAGAGTATATCTACTTATAAACCATAAGTTAACAAAATTAAAGAAACTAAACAACCAAGTATAAATTCCTAGGGACAGTTCCTGTTCATAAGCCTCAGACCTAATTACATATTTTACAAGGGCATTTACTACAACCCGATCATTATTCCCATAGACTGTGTTTTTAGGTACTAATCTACCCTAATTCATGTCTCTAATTACTGCCTGCAAGGCCATGCAGCACAAAAAGGGGGTTCTTAACAGGGAGCTTGACTTCTCGCCTAGACTCCCTTAAACTCCTTCAGTTTGTCACCATTTTCATCCTTTAAATCCTATCACACTTCGGCACCTTATAGGGGAATTTTAGTTACTGTCCTTAGTCTCATTTTGTACGCTCAGGACCTTTGGTTATAATTCTATATGTAATATCACGGAATTCACAATAGATATTCCCTACTATCTTCTACTCGTATAACCAGCTGCGTTGCTTTGCTACATATTCAGCATAGTTTGATTCCGTTTAGAGGCACTTAGATTGTAGGGTTGTCCTTTTTTTTTTTAACTGCACGCCTTAACACGATGGGGTATAGGGATACGGGGTTTGATTTCCCGCCTTGCCTCGTCAGGCCACGGCTCTACTCGATAACTCGTCATACGTTTCATCCAACTCGCTGTCTATGGACTATCACCCTGTTCCATACAGCCTCGCTCTTTTCACCACCCTCTCCCAGTCTGTTACTATCACGTTTTTCTTGGCACAATGCCTTTCTGGTTATATAGTTGCCATACTGAGTTTCTTCCGTACCTTCTGGGGTTATGGTTACTACGCTATCATCCACATTTCTGACATCTACACTGAATTGTTCATACTTTTCTCTGTCTTCTATCCCACGTCGACAGTTCCTCCTCGTCTTGTTCTCTTTTCTTTTCTCTCCCTGTAAGTCGTACCTTCACGGTTCATGTCAACCTCGGCTCGGTTGCTACATCCTTTACGTTCCACCCTCATCAAGCCCCTGTCTAGGGCTAGAGAACTGGCTGTTTAGGGTTAGATTGCTGGCCTTAGTTGCACTATGGATCTGGTCCCGCGAGGCCAACTCCCCAATCTCAACGCTGAGATTTTGCCCTCGGCCCAAATCATAGTTAGAGCCTCGCATCAGCCCACCTATCGGGTTCATAGCTAGGGCCTCACCTGACACGGCCACACGTTTTTGGATCTTTTACTGTCACCGAGAGGCCAACACCCCGCCACCACGCTAGTGGCACGAGCCCCACGCCCAAATCATAGGTAGAGCCTCTCGCCAGCCGCTTGGCAACTAGCAGGGCCTCACCTGTCATGGGGTAGAGAGCTTTTCGCTTTGGCACTAGTTAGCCAGCTCTATGCTTATTCTACTGTTTAAGTTATTAATCAATGCTTTGTTTGTTGTGATGTTCTTTTTCAGTACGTCCAAAGAAGGAAATATGGGAGACGAACCATTCCTTCCTAGTACAACCACTGAACCGAACCTGGAAGATTCCGGGTCAGGGACCAGCTCGCAAGGAGAACTCTCTGCCATAATAGGAAGTCTGAACGCCATTCTGGCCACTCTTCAGTCCTTCAATGATAGACTATCCGCCTTAGAGACCACCAGCCCGGCTCATACTGGCACTCCACACACGCTCACTCCATCCACCCCGCAGAGGTGGCCCCCCGCATCACCTTTCACCCCTCCTCACGGTCTGGGTACTCACCCACTTATTTGCAACGATTTTAACTCTGGCATATGTAGTTCTGCCAACTGTGGGTTACTTCACGTATGTGCCTTATGTCTCGGGGCTCATGGTAAGACCGTCTGCCCGTACATGTTGTATCAAAGATCATGAGGTCAGAGCTTTAAAGTTCTTTGGCTGTCAAGTCTGTCCTGCACTTGGTGGTATTCGTTACACTTGCGCTACACTAGGTGGGTGTCACTCTCAGAGTGCGCTCTAGATGTTCCCATCTCCTCAACTAATCTCGTATTATCTAATGTGGACCACCGGCATACTAATAAACACTGTCTCAGCATTGTTCTGTCTGCTCCACTTTCAGTCGCATCCTCTGCCTTAAAATATCATTACCCAATTTCTCTCGATACTATATCACTATGGACTGTAGCTATATTGCGGGCAGGTGTAACCACTTGGCCTACCAGGACGGACATCTCCAACTCCTGCACGTTACCACTCATCCCTATAACTATTGGTTGAGGTTGCCGATTAAGTGACGCTCAGTCTTCCCACCTATTGCAAACACCGACCTAGTCAAACTTACCGATAGGGGCAGCAACATTTACGGACAGAACCCTGGTCAAGCAGGCCAGTTGAAGGTTAGGCCGACTGCATAGCGGTCTGCAACATATTCTATACAATAGTTCATCCTCATTGTCCTTTTGGGTAGATGGTTCACAGACCATTTGACGGAGACAGTGTTAGAAGGTCCTTCGGCATGACATTCCTGTTCAGGTAGGGGGAGTAATTTGAGCTCTGTATTGGGTTACGAGTTCATCCCGTCTGGTTCCGACCTACTCCCAAAATTGTACAGTAGAACCGCTATCCTGGGTGGCGCATCCACATAACTATTAGGGATTACCGACCAAGAGTCATTTGGCCTTGTACCTCTCCCATCTGACAACACCTGATTCACCGGTTACTTTACACACTTCATAGTCCGCATTTCAACATCCTCATTCAGTCGCCCAGCTATTGGGACTCGACAACAATTATCACCAATAGCGTTATTCGAGTGCACTTAAAATACGTACAACAGGAACATGACGTTCTTCCATGACTCAGTGGCGACACAACATTCACAGGCACACCGTTCAATTGTAGTCTATTCTACCATTTTTGCCACCTTTCATTCAGACCTTCATACAACACTATCGCACTATACCAATCTGACCTACAATAACACCTTATGTCAGGCCTTTCAAACCACACCCCGTCTTCTTAAATACTCCATATAAATATCAAGGAACAAATAGTTGGTACATCACCCTACAATAACATACATCCGCAGATGAGAATTCCGGGCAGTGTCAGACTCCCTAACAGCATCCGTAACACACAAACCTAGTTTCAAACCTCTGGGCCTTCAACCTTCCAAAGGTTCCGGTCACCACACAACCAGGTCTTAAATCTATGTGCCTGCAACCGTACAAGGGTTCCGGAACCCTACAATTCCACGATCACAACTAATCAGACTGGCAAATCAGGTCTCCTCAAGGAAGATTTAAGAAAGTACAAACACTACGTCATGTCACGCCAACATTCAAACCAGGCAATCAAGACACTTGACATACTAATCATTCCCTCACCACTTCTAAATACGGTTCTACATTCATAGTCCCGGCATTAGAGTAGGTTGGGGCCACCAGCTCCTATTTAGCACATCCTTTCAATAAGCACGGCATCCAGTAGCAGTATGCCGATACACATATTAGAGTCACTAGAAGTTAGCTACATTATACAGGAACATTCCTAACGGTTAAGAAGTAAGGCAAACCGATTTTATGTGATAATTATAGTGCTATAAGTGTGTTTTCTTGCTTTTCCTTTTGCCCTCTTTTACAGGCCTACCCCCTACGTCGGTTCCGGCACACCACGCCGACTTAATTCCAATCACAAGGTATTTCACTATACGATATTAGCCGACCACAAGTTTAAGGCCGTAGGCCTGTATTTGTGGGAGGAGTTAAGCGTTCCTATATAAACGCTACTTCCCCCTTCCTACCTTGCCGTACGCACGCTGTTCACCCCACCCACCTCTCCCTCTTATACAATTCATTTGGGGAGGCCCTCTTTTACAGTCCTACCCCCTACGTCGGTTCCGGCACACCACACCGACTTAATTCCAGTCACAAGGTATTTCACTATACGATATTAGCCGACCACAAGCTGATAATAAACATGTCGCTCTGTATAATAATACTGAGAATCTATACACTGATAATAAACATGTCGCTCTGTATAATAATACTGAGTATCTATACACTGATAAACATGTCGCTCTGTATAATAATACTGAGTATCTATAAGCTGATAATAAACATGTTGCTCTGTATAACAATACAGAGTATCTATACGCTGATAATAAACCTGTCGCTCTGTATAATAATACTGAGTATCTATTCGCTGATAATAAACATGTCGCTCTGTGTAATAATACTGAGTATCTATACGCTGATAATAAGCCTGTCGCTCTATATAATAATACTGAGTATCTATACGCTGATAATAAGCCTGTCGCTCTGTATAATAATACTGAGTATCTATACGCTGATAATAAGCCTGTCACTCTATATAATAATACTGAGTATCTATACGCTGATAATAAACCTGTCGCTCTGTATAATAATACTGAGTATCTATACGCTGATAAACATGTCGCTCTGTATAATAATACTGAGTATCTATACGCTGATAATAAACATGTGTTTAATATTACCGAGTATCTATACGCTGGTAATAAACGTGTCGCTCTGTATAATAATACTGAGTATCTATACGCTGATAATAAACATGTCGCTCTGTATAATAGCCATACGAATGACTGGTTGCAACAAACAAAGCTACCGAACGGATGGCCACCCAGAAGAGAAGTGTGCTGCTGGTTAACCTTGTGATCCCAATTAGAACATTGTGGTTAACCGCAGACACTTCTCAATTAAACCGACTTCAGGATGGCCGTCGTTCGTATGTCGACCACGAGGCAGCAGCCATTTTAATCCGTACGAAAGCCCTGCGGTGTTCGGCTCTGATTCCATGGAACTAAAAGCGGACACTCTTTCTGCCGAACACCGCTGAAACCATGGGTTGCCTGGCTGTCTCGACAAACCCGTACGAACACCGGCTGTTCGGGAGTTTTACCGTCGACAAAAAGTACTTAACCCAGATAGCCTTCCCATGGAGTCAATCGCCTGCCGAAAGACTGTAAGAACTTTGACTCCATGGCGATTGAACTATACGTATGGGATCTGAGTGCTATTCGTCAATAATGTGCCCTCAGATCCCGGCTATCTGGGGATATGTGATGTGAATGTGAAATGTACAGTTATTATAAAGTTATGTATTTTTATGTATTTCCTGGTTTTATATTTAAAATGGCGATGGGTCTTTGTCCTGGAGATAATTGTATTTCTTCCCAATTATCTCCAGGGCAGGAAGGAGGGAAACCATATTGCATTGTGGGAAAAGTCTGTGACTGTATGTCTGGAATGTCCTCCTGTACTTCTGTAATTTCAGTCTTCCATTTGGTCCCCAAGGGGAGTGTCCACCAAGTGGGAGACCCGCATAAATACGGGCGGGTAGCCCACAGTAAAGCCAGATCCTGTTTGACCCTCAATACGGAGCTTCTGTCTCGTTATTGGGGGGGATTTATTATTCACGCTTAGAGACTGCTTATTGGAAACGTATGCCGCTTGGTGGATGTCGTGGTTCGGCTAGTAGCGGCAGTTCGTGAGGTTCTGTTCGGGAACCGGAGTCCCTTCACGGATCCCGTTCGGGAGATTACCGCTTCCCCTGGTTATGGTTCGTGGATTACAATTTATACGAACTGAGAATTGATACGGTGAGAGGGGAAGGTGAAATAAACAGCGCTTTTGCTTACAGACACTGAGGGTGTTTTAAAAGCTCTGTATAATAATACGAAGTATCTTTACGCTGATAATAAACATGTCGCTCTGTATAATAATACTGAGTATCTATACGCTGATAATAAACATGTAGCTCTGTATAATAATACTGAGTATCTATACACTGATAATAAACATGTCACTCTGTATAATAATACTGAGTATCTATACGCTGATAATAAACATGTCGCTCTGTATAATAATACGGAGTATATTTACGCTGATAATAAACGTATGGCTCTGTATAATAATACTGAGTATCTATACACTAATAATAAACATGTCGCTCTGTATAATAATACTGAGTATCTATACGCTGATAATAAACATGTCGCTCTGTATAATAATACTGAGTATCTATACACTGATAATAAACATGTCGCTCTGTATAATAATACAGAGTATCTATACAATGATAATAAACATGTCGCTCTGTATAATGATACCGAGTACCTGTTATGTTTGATGATAGCTGACTTACAATAACATACCGTCTATTAATCAGCCAGGATTTATTGATCACAAGTCACATATTATGTTCGATCCCTTTGTTGATATACACATTCCTGCTGTAACATACACCCAACATGGCCGAACTCCATGCACACACTGGGAAGAGAGCAAATCTAGGGGGTGTATCCATCCCAGCATGCCTTGCACACTTACTACAGGAGCTGGTTAGGGACAAACTGTGCATTGTGCAAAGCTCTCCTAGAGGGGACTGCTGGTATACACCACAGTATCCACATAATGTAGTCACTAGTGTGTATAATAATAGTGAATATCTATACGCTGATAATAAACATGTCGCTCTGTATAATAATACTGAGTATCTATACGCTGATAATAAACATGTCGCTCTGTATAATAATATTGAGTATCTATACGCTGATAATAAACATGTCGCTCTGTATAATAATGCTGAGTATCTATACGCTGATAATAAACATGTCGCTCTGTATAATAATACTGATTATCATATCCGCTGATAATAAACATGTCGCTCTGTATAATAATACTGAGTATCTATACACTGATAATAAACATGTCGCTCTGTATAATAATACTGAGTATCTATACGCTGATAATAAACATGTCGCTCTGTATAATAATATTGAGTATCTATACGCTGATAATAAACATGTCGCTCTGTATAATGATACCGAGTATGTATACACTGATAATAAACATGTCGCTCTGTATAATAATACTGAGTATCTATACACTGATAATAAACATGTCGCTCTGTATAATAATACTGAGTATCTATACGCTGATAATAAACATGTCGCTCTGTATAAGGATACTGAGTATCTATACACTGATAATAAACATGTCGCTCTGTATAATAATACTGAGTATCTATACGCTGATAATAAACATGTCGCTCTGTATAATGATACTGAGTATCAATACACTGATAATAAACATGTCGCTCTGTATAATAATACTGAGTATCTATACGCTGATAATAAACATGTCGCTCTGTATAATAATACTGAGTATCTATACGCTGATAATAAACATGTTGCTCTGTATAATAATACTGAGTATCTATACACTGATAATAAACATGTCGCTCTGTATAATAATACTGAGTATCTATACGCTGATAATAAACATGTCGCTCTGTATAATAATACTGAGTATCTATACACTGATAATAAACATGCCGCTCTGTATAATAATACTGAGTATCTATACGCTGATAATAAACATGTTGCTCTGTATAATAATACTGAGTATCTATACGCTGATAATAAACATGTTGCTCTGTATAATAATACTGAGTATCTATACACTGATAATAAACATGTCGCTCTGTATAATAATACTGAGTATCTATACGCTGATAATAAACATGTCGCTCTGTATAATAATACTGAGTATCTATACACTGATAATAAACATGCCGCTCTGTATAATAATACTGAGTATCTATACGCTGATAATAAACATGTTGCTCTGTATAATAATACTGAGTATCTATACGCTGATAATAAACATGTTGCTCTGTATAATAATACTGAGTATCTATACACTGATAATAAACATGTCGCTCTGTATAATAATACTGAGTATCTATACGCTGATAATAAACATGTCGCTCTGTATAATCATCTGAGTATCTATACACTGATAATAAACATGTCGCTCTGTATAATAATACTGAGTATCTATACGCTGATAATAAACATGTTGCTCTGTATAATGATACCGAGTATCTATACACTGATAATAAACATGTCGCTCTGTATAATAATACTGAGTATCTATACGCTGATAATAAACATGTCGCTCTGTATAATGATACCGAGTATCTATACACTGATAATAAACATGTCGCTCTGTATAATAATACCGAGTATCTATACGCTGATAATAAACATGTCGCTCTGTATAATAATACTGAGTATCTATACACTGATAATAAACATGCCGCTCTGTATAATAATACTGAGTATCTATGCGCTGATAATAAACATGTCTCTCTGTATAATAATACTGAGTATCTATACGCTGATAATAAACATGTCGCTCTGTATAATAATACTGAGTATCTATACACTGATAATAACCATATCGCTCTGTATAATAATACTGAGTATCTATACGCTGATAATAAACATGTCGCTCTGTATAATAATTGCGAGTATCTATACGCTGATAATAAACATGTCGCTCTGTATAATAATACTGAGTATCTATATGCTGATAATAAACATGTCGCTCTGTATAATAATACTGAGTATCTATACACTGATAATAACATGTCGCTCTGTATAATAATACTGAGTATCTATACACTGATAATAAACATGTCGCTCTGTATAATAATACAGAGTATCTATACACTGATAATAAGCCTGTCGCTCTGTATAATAATACTGAGTATCTATATACTGATAATAAACATGTCGCTCTGTATAATAATACTGAGTATCTATACGCTGATAATAAACATGTCACTCTGTATAATAATACTGAGTATCTATACGCTGATAATAAACATGTCGCTCTGTATAATAATGGCGAGTATCTATACGCTGATAATAAACATGTCGCTCTGTATAATAATACTGAGTATCTATACACTGATAATAAACATGTCGCTCTGTATAATAATACTGAGTATCTATACACTGATAATAAACATGTCGCTCTGTATAATAATACGGAGTATCTATACGCTGATAATAAACATGTCGCTCTGTATAATTATACTGAGTATCTATACACTGATAATAAACATGTTGCTCTGTATAATAATACTGAGTATCTATACTCTGATAATCATGTCGCTCTGTATAATAATACTGAGTATCTATACGCTGATAATAAACATGTCGCTCTGTATAATAATACTGAGTATCAATACACTGATAATAAACATGTCGCTCTGTATAATAATACTGAGTATCTATTTGCTGATAATAAACATGTCGCTCTGTATAATAATACTGAGTATCTATACGCTGATAATAAACATGTCGCTCTGTATAATAATACTGAGTATCTATACGCTGATAATAAACATGTCGCTCTGTATAATAATACTGAGTATCTATACGCTGATAATAAACATGTCGCTCTGTATAATAATACTGAGTATCTATACGCTGATAATAAACATGTTGCTCTGTATAATAATACTGAGTATCTATACTCTGATAATCATGTCGCTCTGTATAATAATACTGAGTATCTATACGCTGATAATAAACATGTCGCTCTGTATAATAATACTGAGTATCTATACAATGATAATAAACATGTCGCTCTGTATAATGATACCGAGTATCTATACGCTAATAATAATCATGTCGCTCTGTATAATGATACTGAGTATCTATACGCTGATAATAAACATGTCACTCTGTATAATAATACTGAGTATCTATACGCTGATAATAATCATGTCGCTCTGTATAATAATACTGAGTATCTATACGCTGATAATAAACATGTCGCTCTGTATAATAATACTGAGTATCTATACGCTGATAATAAACATGTTGCTCTGTATAATAATACCGAGTATCTATACGCTGATAATAAACATGTCGCTCTGTATAATAATACTGAGTATCTATACACTGATAATAAACATGTAGCTATGTATAATAATACTGCGTATCTATACACTGATAATAGACATGTCGCTCTGTATAATAATACTGAGTATCTATACACTGATAATAAACATATCGCTCTGTATAATAATACTGAGTATCTATACGCTGATAATAAACATGTCGCTCTGTATAATAATACGGAGTATCTATTCTCTGATAATAAACATGTCGCTCTGTATAATAATACTGAGTATCTATACGCTGATAATAAACATGTCGCTCTGTATAATAATACTGAGTATCTATACGCTGATAATCATGTCGCTCTGTATAATAATACTGAGTATCTATACGCTGATAATAAACGTGTTGCTCTGTATAATAATACTGAGTATCTATACGCTGATAATAAACATGTTGCTCTGTATAATAATACCGAGTATCTATACGCTGATAATAAACATGTCGCTCTGTATAATAATACTGAGTATCTATACACTGATAATAAACATGTAGCTATGTATAATAATACTGCGTATCTATACACTGATAATAGACATGTCGCTCTGTATAATAATACTGAGTATCTATACACTGATAATAAACATATCGCTCTGTATAATAATACTGAGTATCTATACGCTGATAATAAACATGTCGCTCTGTATAATAATACGGAGTATCTATTCTCTGATAATAAACATGTCGCTCTGTATAATAATACTGAGTATCTATACGCTGATAATAAACATGTCGCTCTGTATAATAATACTGAGTATCTATACGCTGATAATCATGTCGCTCTGTATAATAATACTGAGTATCTATACGCTGATAATAAACATGTTGCTCTGTATAATAATACGGAGTATCTATTCTCTGATAATAAACATGTCGCTCTGTATAATAATACTGAGTATCTATACACTGATAATAAACATGTCGCTCTGTATAATAATACTGAGTATCTATACTCTGATAATCATGTCGCTCTGTATAATAATACTGAGTATCTATACGCTGATAATAAACATGTCGCTCTGTATAATAATACTGAGTATCTATACGCTGATAATAAACATGTTGCTCTGTATAATAATACTGAGTATCTATACACTGATAATAAACATGTCACTCTGTATAATAATTCTGGGTATCTATACGCTGATAATAAACATGTCGCTCTGTATAATAATACTGAGTATCTATACGCTGATAATAAACATGTCGCTCTGTATAATAATACTGAGTATCTATACGCTGATAATAAACATGTCGCTCTGTATAATAATACCGAGTATCTATACACTGATAATAAACATGTTGCTCTGTATAATAATACTGAGTATCTATATGCTGATAATAAACATGTCGCTCTGTATAATAATACTGAGTATCTATACGCTAATAATAAACATGTCGCTCTGTATAATAATACTGAGTATCTATACGCTGATAATAAACATGCCGCTCTGTATAATAATACTGAGTATCTATACGATGATAATAAACATGTCGCTCTGTATAATAATACTGAGTCTCTATACACTGATAATAAACATGTCGCTCTGTATAATAATACTGAGTATCTATACGCTAATAATAATCATGTCGCTCTGTATAATGATACCGAGTATCTATACGCTGATAATAAACATGTCGCTCTGTATAATAATACTGAGTATCTATACGCTGATAATAAACATGTCGCTCTGTATAATAATACTGAGTATCTATACGCTGATAATAAACATGTCGCTCTGTATAATAATACTGAGTAGCTATACGCTGATAATAAACATGTCGCTCTGTATAATAATACTGAGTATCTATACGCTGATAATAAACATGTCGCTCTGTATAATAATACTGAGTATCTATACGCTGATAATAAACATGTCGCTCTGTATAATAATACTGAGTATCTATACGCTGATAATAAACATGTCGCTCTGTATAATGATACCGAGTACCTGTTATGTTTGATGATAGCTGACTTACAGGCTGTCAGAGCGAGCACATGTGCTGTGTATACTCACCTTCCGCCTCCCTGCACTACGTTCCGGGTTCAGTGTGAAGTGCAGGGAGCCGAATCAGCACTGATCTGCTTCCCTGTTTAAAAAAAAATAAAGTTTAATTCAAATCCCACCCCCCTTTACCAATTTTAATTAAAAAAAATTAATTTTTTTAAATATATTTAGCTAGCTGGGGTGGGGAATTGGGGGATTTGGTGTTAGACTAACTAGGGGTTTACGGTAACAAAAAAAGTTGTACAATTAGGTTTAAAAAGTTAAAAATTAAGTTAATAAAATTTTTTTTTAATACCGTTTAAGTAAAAAATAAAAAAGACACCCCCTTACCCAGTCCAAATAAAAATTAACACCTTCCCTGCCAGTCGATAACTGCCTACAGTGATCAAAATACAGATCACAGTATTATAACCCCTGACGATTAACTTTTATTTATTTTTTAATCCTCAGGGGTTCAATTTATTTAATGAATGAGTTTAAATATTTTATAATTATATATTTTGCTAGCTGGGGTGAGTGGGAGTTATGGGAAAATTGGGAATTTACTGTTAGTGCTGCTTACTGCTAGTGTGATGTAATTCCAGTAAAATACAAGTTTAGCAGGCTAAGATTGCCACAAGGCATATGTATGTATATGTGTTTGTAGTATCAGTTAGTTAATTACACGTAGCTAAGATACTGTTATCACTGTACTGACCAGGTGCAGGAATGTAAGAACTGGAATTACGCGTCCCTCTCCTTTGTATCAGATGAGCCACGTGGTTAGACCGGATGGATGAGTTTAGACTCTATTTATTAAATAGGTTAAGGGTATGTGTGGGTGTAGTTAATTGTGGGAGGAGCTACAGTGCTATATAAGGAATGTACTCTATGTATTCAGTACTCAGACTTTGCTGTATTTTGGTGACGCTAGTCCCTCTGAGTCCCGATCGGTGATCCAATAAAGAATCTCTTCCTTCCTGAAGAAACCTGTGTCCATCTCTCTGTGCTTGGCTTCCGTCAGTTTCTCCGGTATCATTTGGTGCATTGGCCGGGAAGCTCATCGTTCAACGGTAGCTGAGAGGCAGAGGCGTGAGACGGTCTATCTTTGCCCACGTTCTCTACGGCTGCACCCCTGAACTTCTGCGTGGACCTCCCTTCGTCTCGGCGCCACTGGTCTGTTGTCCAGGAGATCATCGGCCTCTACGTGAGAAGTGCTGGGGTGTCCCCGTCGATGAGTGTGAACTCAGGTTCAGGAACGAGGAGGTAAGACAACTGCTGTTTTAGACGGCAGGACCCGCTAGGGGTATACCGATTGTGCGGTAGGCCCAAAGGGGTTTTTGAATCTGTATCTGCCCCCTCTGTCGGAGGGAAGGAGCGAAGGCGCACCGCTCGATCGAACGCTCTTTAGTCAGACCGTTTGATTTGGTTAGTCAGGCGGGGTCCTGGTGTAAGATAGCCCTAGCCGGACACCGGTGTCTTGTCTAGACTAGCGTTCTAGGGTGTATATTACGTTCGCTAGGTCGGAGGGACCGGGAGACTAAGCGGCGCCTGTGTAAATTCGGTTCGCTAGTTCTCATCCTATCTGGGCTAAGTGGGAAGGCGTGTAAATTTGGAACCCACTAGACTTTTGATAGTACGACTAAGAGGCGCCTGTGTAAATTCGGATCTCTAGCTCGTTGTATAGTGCGACTAAGAGGCGCCTGTGTAAATTCGGTTCTCTAGCTCGCTATGTATATGTGGTGATTGGGCAGTGTGGCTAACCAAAACGGGTGTATATAGTTTTAGGTAGTCCATTCAAGGTACTGGCCAATAGTTTAGTTGGGAATTGTAAATGTGTTAACGATTGTTTTAGTAAAGTGTATATCTTGTTAGATAGCGCGAGCTCAGCCGTCTAGCGAGAGTGTTAATAGTGTGTTGCTGTATTATAGTGCACGGTACCATAACCCTGTATATTTACTGACATTATATAATAAGTACTAATCATTGTCGTCCATTGCATGTTTAACACCATAACCACTAATAATTGTATTGTGACCTTAACTTGTGCTTTGACCTATGCTAACCGTACTGTAACCGCTATTTGTAAAAGACGATGTTACTGGGGTGTGTTATAGACGGGTAATTCGTATATAGAGAATTATAGCGTGGGTGACTGTGTAGTTACGCCAAAGGGCATAATATTGATTATATAGTGACTGGTGTAGCAGCTGTGTGTGTACGGGAATTCCCTGAGTGTTTATTGTTATTGTGTACGTTTCACTTGGTAACCGTACCACGTGGTGCTGTTGCCAGAGGAAACGGGTGTGACTGTTGAATAGTACGCGTGTATAGTATTCGTTGTCGACGACGTTCCATTGTTAAGTATGGGTGCGTCGCAGTCAACGATTCCGGATCCCTTAGGATGTATGGTTAAGAATTTTAAAAAGGGATTCAAAGTTTGTGATTTTGGGGTAAAGATGTCTCCTGTACGTTTGGTCACTTTGTGTACTAGGTAGTGGCCTACTTTGTTTGCGGCATGGCCGCCACGTGGCAGTTTGGATCCAACTCTGGTACAGCGCTTACACGTGGCTGTATCGGGTAGGCCTGAACTTTACGGCCAGTTTCCTTATATTGACTGTTGGAGACAGGCCGTAAATGACTCGCCAAAATGGCTCCAGACATGCCACGAGGAGCAGTGTCGCCTCATGGTAGCTAGGACTTGCTCGTCCACTAGGACTGGTGTTAGGCCCATTTTGGACACGCCCCCTGAGTCCGAGATCCCTTTGCCGCCCCCTTACTTTCCGTTAAGAAGAAGTGACGCAAACGCAGGAAGTCCTGCACCCCTCCCCTCATTACCCTCATCCACTTCCGCTTCCTCCTCCAGTACAGGATCCACCCCCCCTCGTACTAAATCTCCCCTTCCGGAACCAGAACCCACCCCCATTAGAAACGAATATCCTGATTTGGCGCCACTTCAGACTTCCGGTCAAGCTTCATCTAGCTCGGCTCGAAGTGTTTTATTTACGACCTTTTCCCAAAACCGACCTCCCACATCCCCATACCCTATCTCTCCCCGACCGGAACCCATGACTGACGCCTCTCTACGTAGCCCCATACAGACCCGACAGTTGACCGGTGCCCAACAATTGAGACACTATCAGATGCCTCTTCGTCTGAATCCCGGGTCAGCCTATATTAATGCCGCAGGTCAAATGGCACAAGCTGACCCTGTCTTCGTATATGTTCCCTTCACTACAACCGATCTTTTAAACTGGAAGACCCACAATTCCTCGTATACTGAGAAACCACAAGCCATGACTGATCTGTTCACCTCAATAGTACAGACACATAATCCGACATGGGCTGATTGCCAGCAGTTATTAATGACTTTATTTAACAATGAGGAAAGGACAAGAATAAATCAAGCAGCCATTAAAGCATTAGAGGATAGAGCCCGTGCTTTGAACCAAGCCAATCCAGCAGCATGGGCCGCGACACACTATCCCAACACCGATCCCGATTGGAACGTAAATGGTGCTGATATGGTTCAACTCAGAGCCTATAGAGACGCTATAATTGCTGGCATGAAAGCCGGAGGAAAGAAAGCCATTAACATGTCGAAGACAGTTGAGGTGATCCAGAAAAGCGATGAAGCGCCCAGTGTCTTTTATGACCGATTATTGGAGGCATACCGCTTGTATACCCCCTTTAATCCGGAAGACGCAGACAATTCCCGAATGGTTAACTCCGCCTTTGTCAGCCAAGCTTACGGAGATATTAAGCGCAAGCTACAAAAGTTAGAAGGGTTTGCAGGTATGTCCATCACCCAACTAATGGAGGTAGCAAATAAGGTCTATATGAACAGGGATACAGAAAGTAAGAAAGAGGAAGAGCGCAAGATGCGTAAAAAGGCTGATATGCTAGCGGTAGCGATCGCAGGCGTAGATAAACGGGGCCCAGATAGAGGCAATAATAGATGGAGTAGGGAGCCTTTGAGTAGGGATCAATGCGCGTATTGCAAGGAAGAAGGGCATTGGAGGAACGAATGTCCGCAAAGAGAGCAGTACGAGAGAGACCAACCCAGGGCAGGCTACGGAAACTTTAGAGGTAGAGCGAGAGGTAGAGGAGGCCCCGGAGGGAGTAATGGTTATAGAGGGAGTAATGGGAACAGAGGAAGTGTTAGGGAAGACAGGTATATTCCAGCAGCGCAAAGGTCCCGCGATAGAGAAGGTAGGGACTTTGTAGGATTGGCTGACACTGTCATGGAGGACTATTGATACCGACCGGGCTCCATCCCCCTTGGTCGAGCGGAGCCTATGGTCGATGTATCAATAGGGGGGAAAAGGAGTGCGTTCATGATCGACACTGGTGCTGAACATTCAGTGGTGACTAATCTAGTTGCTCCTCCATCTGGAAGGACTATTACTGTGATAGGAGCAACTGGAAGAAGTGCTGAAAGACCGGTTCTTAAAAGTCGACTCTGTACATTGGGAGGCCACGTAGTAAAACACCAATTCCTTTATATGCCTGAATGTCCAGTCCAATTGCTGGGACGTGATATGCTATCCAAATTACAAGCGCAGATTACGTTCCTACCAGATGGAACAACATCTTTAAAGTTTAATGGACCTTCAGGTATTATGACTTTATCCGTACCAAAGGAAGAAGAGTGGCGACTTTATACAGTGTTGACTAGCCAAAACCCTAGGAGTGATGAGACATTGTTTAACATACCAGGAGTTTGGGCAGAGAACAACCCACCAGGACTGGCCCGCAATATTCCACCAATAAAAATTGAACTGAAACATGGGGTTTATCCAGTGAGCCTAAGACAATATCACATTCCGCAGAAGGCTAAGAAGAACATCCAATCCTATCTGGATAAGTTCATACGGTATGGTATCCTAAAATTCTGTACTTCCCCCTGGAACACCCCATTGCTGCCTGTTCAAAAGCCCGGTACAGATGAGTATCGACCTGTACAGGACTTAAGAGCAGTCAATGATGCGGTTGTTAGCATACATCCAGTTGTACCCAATCCATATAACCTGCTTGCTTTAATTCCGGGCGGGGCTACTTACTTCACAGTCTTAGATCTCAAAGATGCCTTCTTTTGCCTCCGAATTGCCGCAGAAAGTCAATGTATTTTCGCTTTCCAATGGGAGAACGCTGTAACGGGCTCAAAACGCCAAATGACTTGGACAAGACTGCCCCAAGGGTTTAAAAATTCACCTACCCTATTTGGTTCAGCTCTAAGTCAAGATCTACTGGATTTCGAGTCTATCCCAGGAGAATGTGTATTGTTACAATATGTAGATGACTTGTTGATAGCAGCAGTTACAAAAGAAAAATGTCAGCAAGCAACGCACGATCTACTACATATTCTCTGGAAGGCAGGATACAAGGTGTCTAGAAAGAAGGCTCAGTTGTGTTTGCCAACTGTCAAGTATCTAGGATTCCATATCTCTGAAGGTCAAAGAATTATGGGGCCAGAGAGAAAAGAAGCTGTCTGCCAAATACCAATACCCAAGAATAGAAGACAAGTGCGAGAATTCTTGGGGGCAGCAGGCTTCTGTAGGATATGGATTCCCAGCTATGCGATACTGGCAAAACCTCTGTACGCAGCCATCAAAGGTACAGAGCACGACCCCTTCTTATGGACCCAAGAACAGCAAACGGCATTTGAAGATGTGAAGAAGGCTTTGATGAGTGCCCCAGCATTAGGTCTACCTGATCACACACGACCATTCTACTTATATGTACACGAGCAAAGAAGAATGGCTGTGGGAGTATTGACACAGTACTTGGGATCATGGCAAAGACCTGTTGCCTACATGTCTAAGCAACTGGATGCAGTGGCCAGCGGACTTCCACCTTGTCTAAGAGCCGTAGCTGCAGCCGCCCTGCTAGTAGCTGAAGCCGATAAACTCACTCTGGGTCAAGAACTTTATGTACGAGTCCCACATGCAGTACAGACGTTGTTGGATTACAAAGGAAATCATTGGTTTAGTAACAGCCGTATGACCAAGTATCAAGCAATGTTGTGTGAAAACCCAAGAGTGCATTTAGAGACTGTAAACACCTTAAATCCAGCTACCCTTTTGCCGCAACCTACTGAAAGTCAACATGATTGTTTGGAAGTAATGGATGAAGTATTTTCAAGTAGACCAGATCTTCGTGATTTTCCCATCCAGAACCCCGATGTTCAATATTACACCGACGGCAGTAGTTATGTGAAAGAAGGGATCCGCTATGCAGGATATGCAGTGACAACAATAGACAAGGTGATAGAAGCTCGGCCACTGGCGAAAGGAACATCAGCACAAAAGGCAGAATTAATAGCACTAACACGAGCGTTACAATTGGCTGAAGGTTTAAGAGTAAATATCTATACGGACTCTAAGTATGCGTTTTTAACCACTCATGCCCACGGAGCTTTGTATAAAGAAAGAGGACTACTGAATTCAGAAGGCAAAGAAATCAAGTACGCAGCTGAAATCCTACAACTATTGGAAGCAGTGTGGGAGCCGAAAGAAGTCGGTATCATACATTGTCGAGCGCATCTGAGAGGAGATGGTGATGTAACCAAGGGAAATCGGATGGCAGATAGTGCAGCTAAGCGTGCTGCTGAATCAGGAAGACAGGAGTATGTGGGGCATATAGCTGCTCTTATACCAACTCCACTGTCCCAATGGACTCCAGTTTATACAGCTCAAGAAGAGGAGTGGTTAAAGACTGAACCGGGAAAGTATCTGGAGAACAAGTGGTATCAGCTAGAAGATGGAAGAATAGTTATACCAGCATCGCTAGCGGTAGAAATTGTCCAAAATTATCACAACGGGACACATTCTGGGAGAGACAGTACTGAAGAATCTCTTAGAAAACATTTCTACATACCAAGATTGTCCAACTTGACTCAGGCCATTGTACGCAGATGTGTAACGTGTGCTAAGAATAATGCAAGACAAGGACCAGTAAAGCCACCAGGAGTCCAGTTTATGGGGGGACTCCCCATGTCCGATCTACAAATAGACTTTACAGTAATGCCTAAATCGGGTGGACATCGTTACCTGTTGGTAATTGTGTGCACCTATTCAGGCTGGGTAGAAGCATGTCCTACTCGTACAGAGAAAGCAGGAGAAGTTGTAAGATTCCTGCTACGTGAAATAATACCCCGATATGGACTACCCTGTTCTATAGGATCGGACAATGGTCCAGCTTTTGTTCACCAGTGCCTACAACAACTGACTCATATGCTTGGTATAAAGTGGAGGCTTCATACTGCATATAGACCCCAGAGTTCTGGTAAGGTAGAGAGAATGAATAGAACTATAAAGAACCAGTTGGCTAAAATGTGTCAGGAAACCCAACTTAAGTGGAACGTTCTCTTACCCATAGCTTTATTGCGAATCCGCAGTACCCCTACCAGAAGGATGGGCCTCTCTCCTTTTGAAATCATGTATGGGCGACCACCTCCCGTACTTGGTAACTTAAGGGGGGACTTGAGTCAGTTGGGAGAAGGAATTACCCGGCAGCAGGTTGTAGAGTTGGGTAAGACTATGGAGGAGGTACAGAAATGGGTACAAGATAGATTACCTGTGAATATTTATCCCCCTGTTCATAGTTATCATCCAGGAGACCAAGTGTGGATTAAAGAGTGGAATAATGTACCGTTAGGGCCCAAGTGGAGAGGTCCTTATGTTGTTCTTTTGTCTACCCCTACAGCGATAAAAGTAGCCGAAGTAACTCCGTGGATACATCACTCCAGGGTTAAACCAGCAGCAGTCGATTCTTGGCAAATTACAGCAGATCCAGAGAATCCCTGCAAGATCCGGTTGAAACGCACTACTCAGTCGGAGTAACGAGGAATTATTGTGGATTACAAATTTTATTGTTACAGGTGTGAGTGAGAAGGCCATAATAAAGCCTGTCCGCTTACCAACACATAGTGTATAAGCCAGGAAAGTCTCGAAGGGACACCTGTGAAGACGAGCAGAACTCCATTCCCTGCAGCCCTCACATCCTGGAAGCTGAGGTTCCATCGCACGGACGAAGACTGAGGATGACGGCGAAAGATGTGCTTTTGATTGTGTTTATTTATATGTGTTTTTATATTCAGGAAGGTAGAGGTACCGACTCTCCTAGCTGTGAGGTATGCATTAAGACTACGAGAACAGGTAACCATATTTCCCAAACCCTAATTTGGCATTCACAATACGAATGTAAAGGAGAGGTATCAAGATGTAGATACCTAAATATAGACTATAGTGTGTGCCATTTAGGAGTAGGAGAACCTAAGTGCTTCAGTCCAGAGTATCAACCTCGTACAATTTGGTTGACTCTCAGGAATGGAGATCCTCAGGGGACCCTAATTAATAAGACGGTGTTAGAATCCGTACATTCTTCGGGTGTTCTGCTATTTGATGCATGTAAGGCGATATCAAGTGGTAGAAAACCGTGGAATGTATGTGGGGATCTTAGATGGGAGAGGACGTATGGGTCTAATGATAAATATATTTGTCCCAGTAGTAAAAATAAATATGTGAGTCCTAGATGCCCAAATAAAGACTATAACTTTTGTCCATATTGGTCTTGTGTGGGGTGGGCGACTTGGGGACAGACAGTAGATAAAGACATGATAGTGACTAAGTTGCCGACTAGCCCTTATTGTAAGTCTATGGAATGCAACCCAGTCCATATACTCATTAATAACCCCGACAAGTTCTTAGATAAGTATGGAAATTTATTTGGGTTTCAGATATACGGGACGGGTTTAGATCCTGGGACATTATTGTTTATAGGAATAGAGACTGATACGGTATCCTCCCAGACTCATCAAGTATACCATTCCTTTTATGAAGAGATGAGTATAGATAATAAGATCCCCCATAACGCTAAAAACCTGTTCATTGACCTAGCTGAAAGTATTGCCGGTAGTCTTAATGTTACCAACTGCTATGTGTGTGGAGGTACTAACATGGGAGACCAATGGCCTTGGGAAGCAAAGGAGGTAATGTCCGGTTCTGAGGCAGTTGACCAATTAATATCTACACAAGCCGATTATCATATGAGTGTTAGAGGTAAATCTGAGTGGAGATTAAAGACCTCCATCATAGGTTATGTTTGCATAGCAAGGAAAGGAATAATGTATAATACTTCTGTAGGAGAATTAACTTGTCTAGGGCAAAAAGCTTATGATGATGATACAAAGAATACAACTTGGTGGTCGGCTTCAAATGTCTCAGAACCATCTAACCCGTTTGCTAGATATGCCAGTTTAAAGGATGTGTGGTTTGATTTATCCATCACATCTACCTGGAGAGCCCCAGCAAATTTGTACTGGATCTGTGGTAAGAAAGCCTATTCGGAGCTGCCACAGGACTGGGAAGGGGCATGTGTGTTGGGTATGCTCAAACCATCCTTCTTCTTGTTACCGATTGAAACAGGTGAGACTTTAGGTGTTAAAGTGTATGATGTGAATCATAGGAAGAAAAGGGGACCCATAGAGATAGGCGCCTGGGAAGATGATGAATGGCCTCCCCAGCGTATTATAGATTACTATGGGCCAGCCACGTGGGCTGAGGATGGTACCTTTGGTTATAGAACCCCTATTTATATGCTCAACCGTATTATAAGATTACAGGCGGTGGTTGAGATTATCACAAATGAGACATCACAAGCGCTCAATCTTCTAGCGAAGCATAACACCAGGATGAGGACAGCAGTGTACCAAAATAGATTAGCCTTGGATTACCTTTTGGCAGTAGAGGGAGGTGTATGTGGGAAGTTTAACCTGAGCAATTGCTGTCTTCAAATAGATGACGAAGGGCAAGCAATAGCTGAGCTTACTAGCCATATGGTTAAACTAGTGCATGTGCCTACTCAGGTATGGAAAGGGTACAATCCAAGTAGTTGGTTTGGTAGCTGGTATGAGTGGTTTGGAGGGCTTAAGGCAGTGGTAGGTGGAGTCCTACTGATTTTACTGTTGTGTCTACTCCTACCGTGTCTTATACCCTTAGTAGTTAGGTCTGTGCAAAGCCTGATAGGAAGTATAGCAGAGAGGAAGGCTGCTGCACAGATAATGGCGATATATAAGTATAAGGCTCTAGATCAAGGAGAACCAATGCAGGAAGATGAGTGTTAAAAGATTCACATCATAAGATAAGTCTGGTCTGGTTCATGGTAACCTGAGGTATATGCAAACCAAGGTAAAGTGATGCCTCAAGTAATTGTGAAATATCAGAGGCATCAAAGGGGGGAATGTGATGTAATTCCAGTAAAATACAAGTTTAGCAGGCTAAGATTGCCACAAGGCATATGTATGTATATGTGTTTGTAGTATCAGTTAGTTAATTACACGTAGCTAAGATACTGTTATCACTGTACTGACCAGGTGCAGGAATGTAAGAACTGGAATTACGCGTCCCTCTCCTTTGTATCAGATGAGCCACGTGGTTAGACCGGATGGATGAGTTTAGACTCTATTTATTAAATAGGTTAAGGGTATGTGTGGGTGTAGTTAATTGTGGGAGGAGCTACAGTGCTATATAAGGAATGTACTCTATGTATTCAGTACTCAGACTTTGCTGTATTTTGGTGACGCTAGTCCCTCTGAGTCCCGATCGGTGATCCAATAAAGAATCTCTTCCTTCCTGAAGAAACCTGTGTCCATCTCTCTGTGCTTGGCTTCCGTCAGTTTCTCCGGTATCACTAGTTAGGGGTTAACGGTAAAAACAAAAGCTTAAAAAAATGTTAAATCTGTAAAAAAAAGTTTTACAAAGGTTTGGGAAAGTTTAAAAAAATTAATAAGCAATACAAAAGTTTAAAAACTAGTTTAAAAAAGTAAAAAAATAATTTTAAAAATGCTCATTACCACTACACCTGGAACAAACTGGAGATAAAAATGATCCTTCGCTAAGGTTCAAAATATACCTTTTGAAATACTCTGGGATGTCTACTTAAAGAAATGTTAGGCCTTTGTGGGGTAGTTTGAATTTAAAACCTGCTAAGATGCTTGGAATTCGCACATAGGCCCAGTGTCAAAATTCAAAGTTCGGTAAAAACTGATATGGCTTGGTCTCCTATATGGCACTGTAGCTAAACAAAATAGTGCCAAAGACATTCATTGGGGGTGTCTTTTTACTCAGAAGATTTATCTGAGCATAATTTGGGGGTGTTTGAACTCAGTGGCACATATGAAATATACAAAATGCCCAGCAAAAATGCAATCCATATGTAAAAAACGCACACAATTATTTTTTACCACATACTTTGGCATCTATTGGTGGAAAAAATGGGGGCATGTTAAGGCACAATATGCACCTTATGAGATACCCTGGGGTGTCTACTTTTACAAATGGTAGGCCTTTGTGGTTTTTTTTTGAACAGTCAAACTGTTATAATCAGGGCCGGCCTTAGGCATTTAGACGCCCTGTGCGAAAAATCTTCACAGCGCCCCCCCCCCCCGTCATCCATGTATGCTGTAATGTTTGTGTTGTCTGTGTATGTGATAGTAGGTATGATGACTGTATGTGATATGTATGCTATGTGTGATATTTGTAATGGGTGTATTAACAGTGTGTGATATGCGTGTATTGGTTGTATGTGACACACACACACACACACACATAGTCAGACGGCCATACACACACACAGGAAGACATACACACACACACACAGAGTCAGACGGCCATACACACACACAGGAAGACATCCACACACACACACACAGGCAGACAGTCATACACACACACACAGAGTCAGACGGCCATACACACACACAGGAAGACATCCACACACACACACACACAGGCAGACAGTCATACACACACACACACACACACACAGACACACAAAGGCAGACAGTCTCACACACACACACACAGACACACACACACACACAGGCAGACAGTCAGTCATACACACAGACACAGACAGTAATACACACAGACACACACAGAGGCAGACAGTAATACACACAGACACACACAGAGGCAGACAGTCATACACACAGACACAGACACACAAAGGCAGACAGTCTCACACACACACACAGGCAGACAGTCAGTCATACACACAGACACAGACAGTAATACACACAGACACACACAGAGGCAGACAGTAATACACACAGACACACACAGTCATACACACAGACACACACAGAGGCAGACAGTCATACACACAGACACACACAGTCATACACACAGACACACACAGAGGCAGACAGTCATACACACAGACACACACAGTCATACACACAGACACACACAGAGGCAGACAGTCATACACACAGAGGCAGTCATACACACAGAAGCTGTCATACACACAGACACACACACAGAGGCAGACAGTAATACACACAGACACACACAGAGGCAGACAGTAATACACACAGACACACACAGAGGCAGACAGTCATACACACAGACACAGACACACAAAGGCAGACAGTCTCACACACACACACACAGGCAGACAGTCAGTCATACACACAGACACAGACAGTAATACACACAGACACACACAGTCATACACACAGACACACACAGAGGCAGACAGTCATACACACAGACACACACAGTCATACACACAGACACACACAGAGGCAGACAGTCATACACACAGACACACACAGTCATACACACAGACACACACAGAGGCAGACAGTCATACACACAGAGGCAGTCATACACACAGAAGCAGTCATACACACAGACACACACACAGAGGCAGACAGTAATACACACAGACACACAGTGGCAGACAGTCATATACACACACACACACACACACACACACACAGGCAGACAGTCTCACACACACAGACTGTCAGGGTTTCTTTGCTGTTTTAAACAGCAACCCTTTCTGTTTCAGTGATTGAGTTTTCAGCTGCAATTACTATGAGCTGCTTCTGCTTGTTGCCACGATGACTCACCTGTGAGTAGTAATCAACCCTGCTGCTAATCAGTTCTGCCTATTTAAGCAGCTAAGCCCAGAACCTCCTTGCCCTTGCGTGGTTTCCTGTTCCCCAGAAGTCTCCTTGTTCCTGTGTTTCCTGTTTGCTCCTGGTTCCTGACTCCGGCCTTGTTCCTGACTCCGCTGCTCTCCGTGCTCCTGATCCTGGCTTATCTGACTACCCGCTCTGGTGACTGACCCCTGCTTGATTCCTGGACTTTGCTTTTGTTATTTATTTGTTATTTATTAATAAAGGTGTGTTTGCATCTACTTCTGTCTCTGTCTGGTTCCTGGTCCCTGACATTACGCAAGGGCCATGAATACAGATGGTACAGGCAAGACACCTATACCTAACCTATTTACCCGGTGGGACCAGCAGAACCACTATTTGGACCAGTATGCCCATCTGGATCCAGTACCCGGCCAGCCTGCGATTGCGGCTGCCTCTGCCTCACTTCCTGTTCTAGCACCGGTTGTAGCCTCCAAACCTGTAGCGGCTAGAGAAATGACTGGGTCTGTCCCGCTCCCTCAGTATTTTGGGGGCAACCCAGCACAGTGCAGAGAATTTATAAATCAGGTTAAAGGATACCTTGAAAACCTGCCCCAGGCATTTCCTACAGACAGTGACAAAGTTCACTTCATGATTTCTTTGCTGTCTGAAAAGGCCCTAGCTTGGGCAAAACCTCTCTGGGAGGCAGAGAAGCCTATTATTTACAATTACCCTGAATTTGTTGCATCCTTCAAAAGGGTTTTTGATATTCCAGCTCGCTCCACCCCTACTGCCGAACTACTCATGTCTAATGCTCAGGGCACAAAAACTATTGTCGAGTATGCCAGTGAATTCCGTACCATGGCAGCAGAAGGTGGCTGGAACAACGAGACTCTCGTGGCTGCCTTTGCACAGGGTCTCTCCGATGTGTTTAAAAATGAGATTGCAGCCAGAGAATTACCTAAAGATCTCGAGGAACTGATATCATTTGTCACCCTCATTGACATCAGACTCCGAGAGAGATCCTCATCCAAGGAGCGCCTGCGGAGGCCTCTTGTAAATTTGGCACCGAGCTTTTCTTGCCCACCCGAACCTCCCTCACCTCCCATGCCTCCTGGTCCTGAGTCCTCTGTCTGTGCGGAGCCAAGGCGGTTAGGCTTCTCACGCCTCTCGGTCGAGGAGAGAGCCTTTAGGAGGAGGGAGGGTCTGTGCCTATACTGCGGACACCACGGTCACGTGTTAAAGTTTTGCCCGATTCGTCCGGCAAAGGGCCCGCACCCAAGATACTGTCAGGGGCAGATCTTGGGTGGTCTTTCTGCAGACCCAGAGATATGTGTGCGCAAACCCTTGGTGCCTATTATCCTCTCCTGGCCTGATTCATCCATTGAAACCCGGGCATTTCTTGATTCTGGGGCCGCAGGCTTGTTTATAGATTGTGCATTTGCAGCAAAGCACTCTATACCCTTACAGTCTCGCAACTTCCCACTAGCCTTCGAAGCCATCGATGGCAGACCAATACAGCCAACCCACGTGACCCAAGAAACCGTGCCCATATCTCTGGCTGTAGGGGCTCTACATCATGAGACGATCCAATTCCAGGTCATTTCCTCTCCATATTACCAGGTTGTTTTGGGATACCCTTGGTTACAGAAGCATAACCCCACAATTGATTGGCGCAAAGCCAAGATATTATCATGGTCCCAGCAATGCACATTGTCCTGTCTCCAGAAACCGGTCAAAGTTTTGGGCGCATGTTCTGCCTCTTCCTTACCCGCTGAGTACCAAGAATTCCAAGATGTATTTGACAAAGGTCAAGCCAGCGTTCTGCCACCACACCGTCCGTATGACTGTGGTATCGAACTCCAACCGGGTACCAATCCTCCCCGGGGCCGGATTTACCCACTGTCTGTAGCAGAGAATCGAGCCATGGAGGAGTATGTTACCGATGCACTGTCTAAGGGTTTTATTCGGAAGTCATCTTCTCCTGCCGGGGCCGGCTTTTTCTTTGTAAAGAAAAAAGATGGCGAGTTGAGACCCTGTATCGACTATAGGGGTCTCAATCGCATTACTATTAAGAATGCCTACCCCATTCCATTAATCACGGAGTTATTTGACCGCCTCAAGGGAGCAACGGTCTTCACCAAACTTGATCTGAGAGGGGCATATAATCTCGTCCGGATAAAAGAGGACCACGAATGGAAAACCGCATTTAACACCAGGAGCGGCCATTACGAATACCTAGTAATGCCCTTTGGTCTTTGCAATGCTCCGGCGGTTTTCCAAGAATTTATAAATGACGTCCTGCGAGATATGCTGCAGCAATGTGTGGTGGTTTATCTTGATGATATTCTGATCCATTCCACATCTCTCGAGAACCATCACGCAGACGTTTCTCGTGTTCTACAGAGACTTAGAGAAAATAATCTGTTCTGCAAATTGGAGAAATGTGAGTTTCACTGCAAACAGGTCACATTCTTGGGATATGTTATCTCAGATGCTGGATTCTCTATGGATCCGGAGAAACTTTCGGCTGTACTAAAATGGCCTCGACCTACGGGTCTTCGCTCTATACAACGTGTTCTGGGCTTCGCCAATTATTATCGGAAGTTCATATGCAACTTTTCTTCCTTGGTTAAACCTCTCACGGACATGACCAGGAGAGATGCTGATCCACAGCATTGGTCACAAGAAGCCATTACTGCCTTTGAGTCTCTCAAAGTCGCCTTTGCTGCTGCTCCTATACTGGCACACCCTAACCCTGCCTTACCATTCATTCTTGAAGTCGATGCGTCTGAGACAGGAGTAGGCGCCCTCCTGTCTCAACGTCCTAACCCTGAGAGCTCCAGGCATCCGTGCGGGTATTTCTCGAGGAAATTGAACCCGGCGGAATGCAATTACCAGATTGGTGATAGAGAACTTCTAGCCATAATTTTGGCTCTCAAAGAATGGAGGCACCTTCTTGAGGGTACTTCAGTGCCAATCCTCATCCTCACAGACCACAAGAACCTTACATATCTTTCCGAAGCTAAGCAGCTTTCCCCCCGGCAAGCTAGATGGGCTCTCTTCCTATCAAGGTTCAATTATGTGGTTTCTTACTTGCCCGGTACTAAAAACATTCGGGCTGATGCCTTGTCTCGACAGTTCTCCCCTCCATCTAGAGAGGAGATAACCCCTACTCCTGTGATTCCTCCGGACCATATACTGGCAACCATCCGTACTAACCTCACCTCACCCCTAGGCGAGGAGATTCTGGCTGCACAAAGTAATGCTCCTCCAGAGAAACCTAATGGCCGTTGTTTTGTACCTATTAACCTCCGTACGAAACTATTGAGTACATACCACGACCCCAAAGCAGCTGGACATCCAGGCAAAAACCAGTTAATATGGTCCGTCTCCCGGCAATTTTGGTGGCCTAGTCTCCGTTCGGATGTCACCGCTTTTGTAGCTGCCTGTCCTGTGTGCGCTCAAAATAAAACCCCACGACGCCCTCCAGTGGGTCTCCTGCAAACCATACCTAATGGTGAACGACCCTGGACCCACTTATCCATGGATTTTATCGTAGATCTTCCGGTCTCCCGTGGCAATACAGTCATTCTCATGGTTGTTGACCGATTCTCGAAGATGTCGCATTGCATTCCCTTGAAAAAACTACCAACTTCCCAGGAACTTGCAACAATTTTTGCTCGGGAGGTCTTTCGTTTGCATGGGTTACCCAAAGTGATAGTCTCAGATAGGGGTAGCCAGTTTGTGTCCAGATTTTGGAGAGCTTTTTGTACGCAAATGGGAATTCAGCTTTCCTTCTCCTCGGCCTACCACCCGCAATCCAAAGGTGCAGCGGAACGAGCTAACCAAACACTGGAACAGTTTCTGCGTTGCTACATTTCTGACCACCAGAACAACTGGTTTGATCTGCTACCCTGGGCGGAGTTTGCCCACAATAGTGCGATTAATGCCTCCTCCCGGCTATCCCCATTCTTGGCAAACTATGGGTTTCAACCGTCCATGTTGCCTGATACGTTCTTGCCACAGGGGATACCGGCATTGGAGGAACATCTCAGGGAACTCCGTTCCACTTGGGTGCAGGTTCAGAATTCTTTGCAACGCGCAATGCAGAACTACAAACTCCAGGCCGACCGCAGACGCCTTCCTGCACCTACCTATCAGGTCGGAGAGAGGGTCTGGCTGTCTTCCCGCAACCTACGCCTCCGTGTTCCCTCACAAAAACTGGCACCCTGATACGTTGGGCCATTTCGTATACTTCGAAGGGTTAACCCTGTAGCTTACGAACTTGACCTTCCTGCTAACATGCGCATCTCAAATGTTTTCCATGTTTCCCTCTTGAAACCGTTGGTTTGTAATCGCTACACCACCTCAGTGCCACGTCCACGTCCTGTTCTGATTGACAATCATGAGGAATATGATCAGCAGCATCATTGACTCACGGGTCTTCAGAGGACAGATCCAATACTTGGTGCACTGGAAAGGATACGGTCCAGAGGAACGCTCCTGGGTTCCAGCCTCTGATGTCCATGCACCATCCCTCCTTCGTTCCTATCATGCCCGCTTCCCCATGAAACCCGGACCCACCAGAAGAGATGGGGGGAGTCGTTGAGGGGGAGGTACTGTCAGGGTTTCTTTGCTGTTTTAAACAGCAACCCTTTCTGTTTCAGTGATTGAGTTTTCAGCTGCAATTACTATGAGCTGCTTCTGCTTGTTGCCACGATTACTCACCTGTGAGTAGTAATCAACCCTGCTGCTAATCAGTTCTGCCTATTTAAGCAGCTAAGCCCAGAACCTCCTTGCCCTTGCGTGGTTTCCTGTTCCCCAGAAGTCTCCTTGTTCCTGTGTTTCCTGTTTGCTCCTGGTTCCTGACTCCGGCCTTGTTCCTGACTCCGCTGCTCTCCGTGCTCCTGATCCTGGCTTGTCTGACTACCCGCTCTGGTGACTGACCCCTGCTTGATTCCTGGACTTTGCTTTTGTTATTTATTAATAAAGGTGTGTTTGCATCTACTTCTGTCTCTGTCTGGTTCCTGGTCCCTGACATTGACACACACAGGCAGACAGTCAGTCATACACACAGACACACACAGAGGCAGACAGTAATACACACAGACACACACAGTCATACACACAGACACACACACAGAGGCAGACAGTCATACACACACACACAGACACACACAGGCAGACAGTCATACACACACACACACACAAACAGGCAGACAGTCATACACACAGAGGCAGACAGTCATACACACACAGACACACACAGGCAGACAGTCATACACACATACACACACACACAGGCAGACAGTCATACCCACAGACACACACACAGAGGCAGACAGTCATACACACACACACAGACACACACAGGCAGACAGTCATACACACACACACACCGGCAGACAGTCATACACACAGACACACAGAGGCAGACAGTCATACACACACACACAGGCAGACAGTCATACACACACACACACACAGGCAGACAGTCATACACACAGACACACAGAGGCAGACAGTCATACACACACACACAGACACACACAGGCAGACAGTCATACACACAGACACACACAGGCAGACAGTCAGTCATACACACATACACAGACAGTAGTACACACAGGCAGAGAGTCACACTCACCTGACAATCCCACAGTTACCTGTGGAGTTCATTGTGGAGGCAGTGCAGCTCCTGGTGACTGTTTGGTGGGGAAGCAGGGACTCCGGCGCTTTTAGCTCCGCCCCCGCCGCACGGTAAGCTCCGCCCCCGCTGCAAATTTAAAAAAAAAAAAACATTTTATTTTTTTATTTTTTTTAAATCCCAGCCGGCTGTGCGGCCGCACGGCGCCCCCTGCTCCATGGTGCCCTGTGCGGCCGCACAGCTCGCACACCCCTAAGGCCGGCCCTGGTTATAATACCCCAAATGGAAGCATAGGCTCATTAAATCCGACTCTCAAAATTTTACGGTGAATACTGAAAAGGACAGGTCTCATATATGGCACTGTAGCTTCACGAAAGTGCCAAAGACATACAATGGGGGTGTCATTTTACTCAGCAGATGTAACTGAACACAAAATAAAACTTTGTACAGGAATAGCACACACCAACTTTACAAAATACACATGAGAATTCCTTTTTTTAAGTTTGTGTGCCAAAAACCAAAAAACACAATTTTACTCCAATATTTAGCAGAGGTTGGCGGTGAAATGGCTACGTAGAAAGTGTCAAAACAACCTTAGTTAAATAGCCTGTGATGTCTACTTTATATAAATATATACTTTGTGTGGCAATTTTGTTTTCTTTTATGGCTATTAGGCTTACAAGACAAACATACCAAATTCTAAAATCGCTCCACGTTAAAAGTTTATTTTACTCCTTGTGCTTTGTGACCTGTAACTACCAAAAACAAACTTAAAATCCCAGACACATTATATATTCTGTAAATCAGAACAACTAAATTAATTTATTTTTAATTACTCTCTTTAACCTGCACCAATTATGCACACATTATTATTGCAAAAACTGTATTTTTCTGTATTGTTTTTTTATAATAAGTAAGCATTTTATATATATATATATATATATATATATATGTATATATATATATATATATATATATATATATATATATATATATAGTGATCCTTGTCAGTAGATAGCACAGTCCTCTAGGGCAAAAACATGCACAGTCCTTTCATTTTCATATAATTCAGGCACTTTATTTGTAAGTCCCCACAGGAGACAGCAGTAAATGAAAGCATAAATATAACAGGTTTCCCCTTTAAACAAAAACCTAGCTCGTCTGAGCACTGACTCACTTCAGGTTCCCTATCTCTAAGGGTTAAATTAGAACAAAACACTATTGGTTTCACCAACCTAGTTCTTTGTCTGCTCTCAGCACTCCCAGTGCTCCAAGCCAGCCTTGACTGCTTCACTTTCTGCACTCCCAGTGCTCCAAGCCAGCCTTGACTGCTTCCCTTTCTGCACTCCCAGTGCACCAAGCCAGCACTCCCAGTGCTCCAAGCCAGCACTCCCAGTGCCTAGTCTCCTTGACTCTCTCTGGAGAGAACAGCCTCTCTCCTACCTGCTTCCTGGGAGGAAGCCAGCAATCCCCCTCTACCTGCCTAGCAGGGAGTGGTTTATTCCCACTGCTACAGCTGATTATCTGCAGCTGAGCAGTGGGTTGGAGACAGTCCAAAAAATCCTGGCCTGGATCTATGTCTCGCAAGAGAACCACTAAACTGTGGAGTGGAGCATTGGCCCACCCTTCTCTCCAAATGCTCCACCCCAGGGGCCCATGACTAAACAAAACTTTGTGTTGTGCAATACACAAACTACATATACTCCCCCTGGGGTTAAATAGCTTCTCTGCCTTCAATTTATCACAATATATATATATATATATATATATATATATATATATATATATATATATATATATATATATATATATATATATATTTGTAGTCGGGGCAATATAGTTTGTATACAGAAATCTAGCATATAATAACCATAACATCAATGAGTTGGAACCAGTCGGTTGTGGTGTGCCGGAACCGACAAAGCAGTAGGCCTGTAATAAAGTGGGCCTACCTTAGAGGGTGTTTATGAATAGTGGTGGGTGGGGTGACTCGCCAGACCAGCAACGGTAAGATGGGAGTGGATTGGCAGCACTTTTAAAGGGAATTCAAGCCCCTCCCACAACTACAGGCTAAGCCTTCAAAATTGTAGTCGGGGCAATATAGCCGTATACACAAATATAGCATATAATAACCATAACATCAATGAGTTGGAACCAGTCGGTTGTGGTGTGCCGGAACCGACAAAGCAGTAGGCCTGTAATAAAAGTGGTCAAAAATAAAATACCACAAGACGTAATACGGTAACCAACTTCTTTCTTTATTTAGATAAGTCACAGAAAGCTTGTCTTAATTCTTAAACGGGATTAGGTATGTAGAGTGTGTAAGCTGAGGATTTCCAGCGTCCCATTGTCTTGATAAGGTGCGTGGGTATGTGATTAGCAGATGCTGTAGATGCTGCCCCAATTCGGAAAGAATGACCTGAAAAATGATTGGGGTTTAGGCCGAGCATAGTCAATAGTAGACGTACATAAAGCATAAACGCTGTTGTAGTCAGAATGTTACCGTGCAGTTCGAGCAAAGGTTGTAAAGGTTGTTTGTGGAGTGAAAGAAGATAAGCGTCAAAAACTTGTACAGGGAACCATTTATTATGAGTAGGATACAAGGGGATTTTAATAGTATGACCTATGGAGCTGGTTTTTGATTGTTTTAAATTTAGTAGTTTTTGCAAGTCCATAGTTCTTAGGTAGTCGGGGGTTGTAATGGTCTTAGTTGTGAATTTGTTGGGTCGGAGGAACCCATTAAAGGCTAAATATATAGCTGTCTTTATTACGGTATTAGTTATGGGCTCGAAAGGAGCAGAATCTAATAAATTGATTAGTGAATGGAATATGTTGTTGTCTATGGGTAGTCTTTGTGAGGGAACATGTGCGTCTAATTTTTTAATGCCTTTAACTACTGTCTTAATTTGATATGAGGACAGGAAACCTGTAGCGTTGGGTTGTTGGATAAGCATGTGGTGTTGAATGCCAGTAAGGTACAGTTTTATAGTGTTAAATGATAGTTTAGGGTTGATGTGGCAAAAGGAAGTGAAACCCAATATAGATTCTAACATGAACATGTCGTGGATGTGGAATTCAGTGATGAATTTCTTGAAAATGTGAAAAACCCTATTGTATGTGTTTCTAGTGTTTACTGAAAGTGCAAGGTGAGAAATGTGACGTGCGTGATCTAACAAAGCTTTTAATCCATTATAATGTCTTAGAAAAGTGGGGCAGGAGTTGCCAGTCTGGAGGCGGTGGGTAGTGTCCTGAAAACGAAATCGAGACAAGTGATCAGCACCGGTGTTTGTGGACCCCGGAACCTGAATACATGTGATAAAGAATTGACAGGTGGCCGCTACCCATGTGAGTCGTCTTAGGAGTCTCATAATTACCAAGGATGCTGACCGGCCTTTATTGACAATATGGCATGTAGCCATATTATCCGAGTAGCACCTAACCGTGTGACCGGACCAATGTGGTCCCCAGGTAATGGCTGCCACAATGATTGGGTACAGTTCAAATAAAGCTGAGGTCTCTGTAAATTTGGGTTATGATTTGACCTCGGTCGGCCATGGTCCCCAAAGCTATAGAACGCCCCAGATGGCTGCAAAACCTGTATTTGCTGCAGCATCTGTCCACAGTGTAGGTGAAGTGTCAGAGTGGGGTGGTATAAACATGGCTCGCCCATTCCAAGAGGTGAGAAAAACTCCCCACATACGTAAATGAGAGGTTGCGTTGTCGTCTAATGTGATACTTGAAGTGTCTGAGGTGAATTTTGGAAATAGGGATAGTAGATGAGAAATAAAAGAGCTGCCCTGGGGAATGATCCTCATTGCAAAGTTGAGCGAACCCAGCAGTGATTGCAGTTCTTTCCTGGCATATAATAACCATAACATCAATGAGTTGGAACACCCTTGCCGTAGGTAGTGTTCGATGCTTGCCAGGGTACGCTCAATTTTGTCCTGAGGGAGGCTAGCCTGCATGTGTACAGTGTCTAGTTGTATCCCCAAAAATTGCATGTTGGTGTCGGGCCCCAATGTCTTGTGTGGGGAGACTGGGATAGTGAGGGATTCAAACAAAGCCAACATGTGTTTCAAACTACTTGGGGGGAGTGTGTTGTTCTCAATCGTGAGGAAATCATCTAGATAGTGAATAACCAAAGGACATTTACATACATTAAGTAATAACGAACACAAAGCCTCTGTAAATGTGTCAAATACGTTGGCTGCTTTTGGAGCCAAAAGTGAGACGGGTGAAGAAATAATATAACCCTTGCAATTTAATGCCGTGAAGGTGCCAAAGTGAAGGGTGCATGGTAAGTAACTTGAAGGCATTTACTACATCTGTTTTACTTAACCATGCCCCTGTGCCTGCTTTAATGATAGCACATGTGGCATGGACCATAGTGGCGTAATGTAGTGACAATTCTTCAGAAGGTATGGGTGAACAAAATGGGGTAATTTGGCGAAAAATGAATCCAAAAATCTAAAACAGTTAAAAGATAGGAAAGACATAATAATCAAAAATGCCGATAAAGGCGGAGGTGTTGTTGTTGTCAGGATCGGGACAGGGATCCAACACGCAGAGTACAAACAGGTACAGGATACGTATACCGGACCTTAGAATGGCCGGACTAACGTACGGAGAATATAGAGAATGGTCAGAGACAAGCCGAGGTCGAGGGAACGAGAGGACAGGTAAGCGAGGAACAAGCCGGGTCAAGGATAACAGAGGTAAACAGAGTAAGTCAAACAAGCCGGGTCGGAACCAAAGGGATAACTGAAAATACCAGAGCACTGTGTGACTAGGCAGGCTAGAACCACGACAGGGCAATGAGCAAATGAGAGAAGCACTGTTAAATACCCTGGCTCAGAAGGGTAGACACGCCTCCGACGAGTCCTGATTAGTCTCCAAACAATTGAGTGACAGGTCGTTCCGGGTTGGCGTCATGACGTCGACTTCCGGACGTCATGCTACAAAAGGAAGTGACTCCCTCGCGGCCGGCGTTTATGTGACCGGGTGGACCGCGAGGAACAGGGGAAACAGACCGTCCGGATGGATAGACGTCTAAGTCTCTACCTCTCCCAGAGGTAGAGACTTCAGGTACCCTGACAGTACCCCCCCTCTCAGATACGCCCACCGGGCGGAATGAACCGGGACGAGATGGGAAGCGGAAGTGAAACGCCCTGCGGAGACGAGGAGCATGAACATCCTCTTGAGGCACCCAACTCCTCTCCTCAGGACCATATCCCTTCCAATCGACCAGATATTGTACTCTCCCCCGGGAGATTCGAGAATCGATGATAGCGTTAACCTCATACTCCTCCTGACCCTCCACCTGAACAGGGTGAGGGGAGGAGACCGTGGAGGAAAATCTGTTACAGACTAGTGGTTTCAGCAATGAAACATGAAATGAATTAGGGATGCGTAAGGCAGATGGAAGAGCTAGACGATACGCAACTGGGTTAATTCGAGTCAGCACCCTGTAAGGTCCAATATAACGAGGAGCGAACTTCATGGAAGGCACTTTTAAACAAATGTTTCTTGTACTCAACCATACTCTATCACCTGGAACAAACACCGGAGCCGCCCTTCTACGTTTATCAGCGTGTTTCTTAACCAGCATAGAATTGTGCAGAAGAATTTGTCGAGTCTGATCCCACAACTTCCTCAAATTGGCAACATGAACATCAACCGACGGTAACCCTTGGGAAGGAGAAGCCGAGGGAAGAATAGATGGATGAAAGCCATAATTCATGAAGAAGGGGCTTGAATGAGTAGAATCACAAACGAGATTGTTGTGTGCAAACTCCGCCCAAGGAATCAAACCAACCCAATCGTCCTGGTGTTCAGAAACAAAACAACGTAAATATTGTTCAATCTTTTGGTTGGTGCGTTCAGCAGCTCCGTTAGACTGAGGAAGATAGGCAGAAGAGAAATTCAATTTGATACCCAGTTGAGAGCAGAAGGACCTCCAAAAACGGGAAACAAATTGGGAACCTCTGTCAGACACAATTTGGGAGGGTATCCCATGTAAACGAAAAATCTCCCTTGCGAATATCTCTGCCAATTCGGGGGAAGACGGGAGTTTAGGCAGAGGAACGAAGTGAGCCATCTTGGTGAATCTGTCAACCACGGTGAGGATAACAGTCTGTTTTTTAGAGATAGGTAAATCGACAATGAAGTCCATAGCTAAACAGGACCATGGCTTCTCTGGAACCTCTAAGGGATGCAGAAATCCACATGGGAGCGTATGAGGTTGCTTAGTCTTAGTACAGACCTCACACGTACCGATGAAATCCTTAACATCCTTACGTAAAGCAGGCCACCAGAAATCTTTGGAGATTAAAGCATACGTCTTGCGAATGCCAGGATGCCCAGCTACCTTGCTGTTGTGGAAACACCGTAACACTTCCAGTTGGAGAGCAGGAGGAACGAAGTGTCTATCCCCAGGAGTCTGTTTAGGAGCTCGATGTTGTAACTTCATGATCTCAGCAAACAACGGAGAATGAATCCTGAGATTCGTGTTAGCGATGATATTACATTTAGGAACTATCGAGGAAAGAACTGGCTCAGCTATAGTGGACGGTTCATATTGGCGAGATAAAGCATCGGCTTTAGAGTTCTTAGAACCAGGTCTATAAGTAAGCACATAATTGAAGTGAGTCAGGAATAAGGACCAACGAGCTTGCCTGGCGGGTAGGCGCTTAGCCTCCCCAATATAGGACAAGTTCTTGTGGTCCGTTAGAATCGTAACAGGATGTAAGGTCCCTTCTAATAAATGTCTCCACTCCTTTAGAGCCATAATGACCGCTAACAGTTCCCTGTCACCGATGTCATATCTGCTCTCAGGGCCAGATAGTTTCTTAGAGAAAAAACCACAAGGGTGTAACGGTTTGTCCACCCCTAACCTTTGTGACAGAACAGCACCTACTCCCGTCTCAGAGGCATCGACCTCGAGTAGGAACGGCAGAGTCGTATCAGGATGGACTAAAATTGGGGCAGAAGCAAAAAGTTCCTTGAGAGTTTTGAAAGCAACAAGGGCCTCAGTAGACCAGGTCTTAGTATCAGCCCCTTGTTTGGTCATATTGGTAATAGGCGCAATAATAGAAGAGTATCCCTTAATAAAGCGCCTATAATAATTAGAGAAACCAATAAACCTCTGAATCGCCTTGAGTCCCTTAGGCAATGGCCAATCTAAAATAGATTGGAGTTTGTCAGGATCCATCTTAAAGCCTTCCCCAGAAATCACGTAACCAAGAAAGTCTATCTGAGACTGGTCAAAACTGCATTTCTCCAATTTACAGTATAAGCCATGTTGCAGAAGTTTGTGCAATACCTTTCTGACTTGTCTGTGGTGGGTCTCAATCTCCCTAGAGTGTATAAGTATGTCATCCAGGTATACAATAACACAATCATGTTGAAACTCCCTAAGAACTTCATTAATCAAATCCTGAAATACTGCCGGAGCATTACAAAGACCAAATGGCATAACCGTGTATTCATAGTGACCATAACGGGTATTGAACGCTGTCATCCACTCGTGTCCATGCTGGATTCTCACCAAGTTATACGCCCCTCTGAGATCTAACTTGGTGAAAATTTTAGAGCCCTTTAAACGATCAAACAGCTCGGTAATCAAAGGAATCGGATAGGCATTTCTGATGGTTATCTTATTCAAACCTCGGTAATCAATACAAGGTCTCAGAGTACCATCCTTCTTTTTAACGAAAAAAAAACCAGCCCCGGCGGGAGAAGAGGATCTCCTAATGAATCCTTTTTCTAGATTCTCATGAATATATTCCTCTAGAACTGAGTTCTCTTGAGTGGATAGAGGATATACATTGCCCCTCGGAGGCATAGTACCAGGTAGAAGCTTAATTTTACAATCAAATGACCTGTGTGGCGGCAAAGAATCGGCATTCTTCTTGTCGAATACTGCTTTTAAGTCCTGGTAGAGAGACGGTATCTGTCTCTCTGTAGACTGAGTGGAAGTATCTGGTGTGTTTATGTCAGGGTACCTGTGGTCTCTACCTCCGAAAGAAGTAGAGACTTAGCTGTTCCTCCATCCAGACGGCCTGATGGCTCCCTTCCCCACGGTCTATCCGGTCATGCAAGGCCGGCCGCGAGGGAGTGACTGCCTTTTACAGCATCTAGGCAGGAAGTTGTCATCAGGACACTCCTCCGGAACGACCTGTCACTCAATTGCTGCAGGACCAATCAGGACGCCTCGGAGGCGTGGTTACTGCTCTGTACAGGGTATTTAACAGAGCTTCTTTCATTAGCTCATTGCCCTGTCGTGGTTCTAGCTTGTTCTAGTCACTCAGTGCTTGTGTTTTCTATTATCCCTTTTGGTTTTGACCCGGCTTGTTTACCTTACTCTGCTTATCTCTGTTACCCTTGATTCGGCTTGTCTCTCACTTACCTGTCTTCTGTTACCCTCGACCTCGGCTTGTCTTTGACCATTCTATACTGTACTACTTACGTTAGTCCGGCCATTCTAAGGTCCGGTATACGTATCTGGCTACTGTTTGTACTCTGCGTGTTGGATCCCTGTCCCGATCCTGACATTACGACAGGGCCAATGGATCCTGCAAGTACAAACAGTCAGCTGGCTTCTCCTGATCCTAGGTTTGAAGCCATGGATCACAGAATGGATCAGATGGCGCTTGCGCTACAGGCTCTATTATCTCGTGCCAATAACCCACCAGAGGAGATACGTAATACCCCTGTTTCTCCTGTCGGTTCAGGTCTAGAGGTAGCCACAGTGGGTGCTTCTTCTCACATTACCCCCCCAGTACGCTATGGTGGGGCTCCTGAGAAGTGTCGTGGTTTCTTAAACCAAATTAGTATCCACTTTGAATTGCAACCTCGCTCTTATCCTACAGATAGGGCAAAGGTAGGATTTATTATCACCCTACTTATTGAGAAAGCTCTGAGATGGGCCAACCCATTATGGGAGAACGATAACCCATTAGTTTATAACTATAACGCCTTTGTAGCTGCTTTTAGAAGAACATTTGACCCTCCAGGTAGAAAGGTTAATGCAGCCAGATTACTGTTGCGTCTGAAACAGGAGAACCGAACACTGGTGGATTATGCACTAGAGTTCAGGTCTCTGGCGTCAGAAGTCAAGTGGAATGAGCAGGCGTATATGGATGTATTTTTGAATGGCTTATCTGAAGTAATCCTTGATGAGGTTGCTACCAGAGAACTCCCGGAGAATTTAGAGGATTTAATTTCATTCATCTCTCGTATAGATGAACGTTTAAGAGAGAGACAGAACACTCGAGAGAGGAACCGGAGACCTTCTTTTGGGTTAGCCCCCGCTTTTCCAAGTCCTGACTCCACGGTATCTTTGCTTCCTGAACCTATGCAGATAGGGTATACCCGCCTCTCTGAGGAGGAAAGACAGTACAGGAGAAGAGAGGGTTTGTGTATGTATTGTGGAGCTAAGGGTCATTTACTCTCGAACTGTTCTAACCGCCCGGGAAACGCTCGCACCTAAGTCTCTCTAGAGGACAGGCCTTGGGTGTTTCTATTTTGTCCTCTACTCCTAATTATAAAGATCACAGGCTTCTGCTACCAGTTTCCTTAACTTGCGGGAGGGAAGTAGTAAGGGCTATGGCTTTGATAGATTCCGGTGCTGCTGAGAATTTTATCGACCAAGCCTTTGCTAGTAAAAACAATTTCCCATCCCAGCTAAGGGAGACACCCTTGGCCGTTGAGGCCATAGATGGTAGACCACTACTAGACCCTGTTATCTTTCGTGAGACCATACCCATTGATTTAAATGTTGGTATCCTACACGTGGAGAATTTATCTCTTCTGCTCATTTCATCTCCTTCCGTTCCCATAGTTCTGGGGTACCCATGGTTGAAAGAACATAACCCTATTATCGATTGGGAGTTAGGGGAGATACTCTCGTGGGGCCAGGGCTGCCAGGATCGGTGTTTGTGCAAGGTTTCTCCATTAGCTAATATTAACATACAGGAGAATCCTACTCAGTCCACAGAAAGACAAATACCAGACCTTTACCTAGACTTAAGGGCAGTGTTTGACAAGAAGAATGCCGATTCTTTGCCGCCACACAGGTCATTTGACTGTAAAATTAAGCTTCTACCCGGGACTATGCCTCCGAGGGGCCATGTATATCCTTTGTCTGTTCAGGAAAACTCGGTTCTAGAGGAGTATATTCAGGAGAATTTAGAAAAGGGATTCATCAGGAGGTCTTCTTCTCCGGCCGGGGCAGGGTTCTTTTTCATTAAGAAGAAGGATGGCACGCTGAGACCTTGTATCGATTACCGAGGCTTGAATAAAATAATTGTCAGAAATGCTTATCCTATCCCACTGATTACCGAGTTATTTGATCGTCTTAAGGGCTCCAAAATTTTCACCAAGTTAGATCTCAGAGGGGCTTACAATTTGGTGAGAATCCAGCAAGGTCACGAGTGGATGACGGCATTCAATACCCGGTATGGCCATTACGAATACACTGTTATGCCATTTGGACTATGCAATGCTCCTGCAGTATTTCAAGATTTGATTAATGAAGTTCTTAGGGAGTTTCAGCATGATTGTGTTATTGTTTACCTGGACGACATACTAATACACTCTAAGGAGATTGAGACTCACCATAAACAGGTCAGAAAGGTGTTACACAAACTTCTGCAACATGGTCTATACTGCAAGTTGGAGAAGTGCAGTTTTGATCAGTCTCAGGTAGACTTTCTTGGGTACGTGATTTCTGGGGAAGGTTTTAAAATGGATCCTGGTAAACTCCAATCTATTTTAGACTGGCCTTTGCCCAAAGGACTCAAGGCTATCCAAAGGTTTATTGGTTTTTCCAACTACTATAGGCGCTTCATTAAGGGTTACTCCTCTATCATTGCGCCTATTACCAATATGACCAAACAAGGGGCTGACACTAAGTTCTGGTCTGAGGAAGCTCTTGGTGCTTTTAAGACTCTCAAGGAACTTTTTGCCTCAGCTCCCATTCTAGTTCATCCTGATACGACTCTGCCTTTCTTGCTCGAGGTCGATGCTTCTGAGACAGGAGTTGGGGCTGTTCTGTCTCAAAGGTTAGGGGTGGATAAACCGTTACACCCTTGTGGTTTCTTCTCTAAAAAAATTTCTGGGCCTGAGAGCAGATATGACATCGGGGAGAGGGAACTATTAGCGGTCATTAAGGCTTTAAAGGAGTGGAGACATTTACTGGAAGGGACACTACACCCTGTTACTATTCTAACGGATCATAAGAACTTGTCTTATATTGGGGAGGCTAAGCGCTTGTCCGCCAGGCAGGCTCGCTGGGCCTTGTTCCTCACTCACTTTAATTATGTACTTACGTATAGACCTGGTTCTAAGAACTCTAAAGCCGATGCTTTGTCTCGTCAATATGAACCATCCACTATAACTGAACCACTTCTGTCCTCCATAGTTCCTAAGGGGAATATCATCGCGAACACGAATCTCAGGATTCACTCTCCATTGCTTTCTGAGATCATGAAGTTTCAGCATTTGGCACCCAAACAGACTCCTGGGGATCGACACTTCGTTCCTGCCGCTCTCCAACTGGAGGTGCTACGCTGTCTCCATAACAGCAAGGTGGCTGGGCATCCTGGCATCCGCAAGACTTATGCGCTGGTCTCTAAAGATTTTTGGTGGCCTGACTTACGCAAGGATATTAAAGAATTCATCGGGGCATGTGAAGTTTGTACCAAGACGAAGATACCCCATTCGCTTCCATGCGTATTTCTGCACCCTTTAGAGGTTCCTGAAAAGCCTTGGTCCTGCCTGGCAATGGACTTCATTGTTGATTTGCCTATCTCTAAAAAGCAGACTGTCATCCTCACTGTGGTAGACAGATTTACTAAAATGGCTCACTTCATTCCCTTACCTAAACTCCCATCTTCGCCCGAATTAGCGGAGATATTCGCCAGGGAGATTTTCCGTTTGCATGGGATACCTTCCCAAATTGTCTCTGACAGAGGCTCCCAATTTGTTTCCCGTTTTTGGAGATCATTCTGCTCCCAACTAGGCATCAAATTGAATTTCTCCTCTGCCTATCATCCTCAGTCCAATGGAGCTGCTGAACGCACTAACCAAAAAGTTGAACAATATTTACGTTGTTTCGTTTCAGAACACCAGGACGATTGGGTCGGTTTGATTCCTTGGGCGGAGTTTGCTCATAACAATCTCATTTGTGATTCTACGCATTCTAGCCCTTTTTTCTTGAATTATGGCTTTCATCCTTCCATCCTTCCTTCGGAGTCTTCTTCTCAAGGGATACCGTCGGTGGATGTTCATGTTGCCAATTTAAGAAAGTTGTGGGATCAAACTTGACAAATCCTTCTGCACAATTCTACGCTGGTTAAAAAACACGCTGACAAACGTAGAAGGGCAGCACCGGTGTTTGTTCCAGGCGATAGAGTATGGTTAAGTACTAGAAACATTTGGTTAAAAGTGCCGTCCATGAAGTTTGCTCCTCGATATATTGGACCTTACAGGGTACTGTCTCAAATTAACCCAGTTGCGTATCGCTTAGCGTTGCCTAATGCCTTACGCATTCCTAATTCATTTCATGTTTCCTTGCTAAAACCATTAATATGTAACAGGTTCTCCTCCACGATCGCCCCTCCCCGCTCAGTTCAGGTGGAGGGTCAGGAGGAGTATGAGGTCAATTCCATTGTTGATTCTCGAATCTCCCGGGGGAAACTGCAATATCTGGTCGATTGGAAGGGTTATGGTCCTGAGGAGAGAAGTTGGGTACCTCAGGAGGAGGTGCATGCTCCCCGTCTCCGCAGGGCGTTTCACTCTCGATTCCCTTCTCGCCCTGGTGTATTCCGCCCGGTGGGCGTATCTGAGAGGGGGGTACTGTCAGGGTACCTGTGGTCTCTACCTCCGAAAGAAGTAGAGACTTAGCTGTTCCTCCATCCAGACGGCCTGATGGCTCCCTTACCCACGGTCTATCCGGTCATGCAAGGCCGGCCGCGAAGGAGTGACTGCCTTTTACAGCATCTAGGCAGGAAGTTGTCATCAGGACACTCCTCCGGAACGACCTGTCACTCAATTGCTGCAGGACCAATCAGGACGCCTCGGAGGCGTGGTTACTGCTCTGAACAGGGTATTTAACAGAGCTTCTTTCATTAGCTCATTGCCCTGTCGTGGTTCTAGCTTGTTCTAGTCACTCAGTGCTTGTGTTTTCTATTATCCCTTTTGGTTTTGACCCGGCTTGTTTACCTTACTCTGCTTATCTCTGTTACCCTTGATTCGGCTTGTCTCTCGCTTACCTGTCTTCTGTTACCCTCGACCTCGGCTTGTCTTTGACCATTCTATACTGTACTACTTACGTTAGTCCGGCCATTCTAAGGTCCGGTATACGTATCTGGCTACTGTTTGTACTCTGCGTGTTGGATCCCTGTCCCGATCCTGACAGTTTATTACAGCCAATGGAGAAACCCTGCGTAAACACCTCTCCTGGCAGCCCTGACCCAATGAGAGTATCTCCCCTAACTCCCAATCGATAATAGGGTTATGTCTTTTTAACCAAGGGTACCCCAGGACTATGGGGACAGAAGGGGACGAAATGAGCATAAGTGATAACTTTTCCTCGTGTAAGATACCAACAGTTAAGTTAACGGGTATGGTCTCACGGAAGATAACAGGCTCAAGTAAAGGTCTACCATCTATGGCCTCAACGGCCAAGGGTGTATCCCTTAACTGGGATGGGATAGTGTGTTTAGTAGCAAAGGCTTGGTCGATAAAATTCTCAGCAGCTCCGGAATCTATCAAAACCATAGTCTTTAGTACTCCCTTCTCCCAAGTTAAAGAAACTGGTAGCAGAAGCCTGTGATCTTTATAATTATGAGTAGAGGACAAAATAGAAACACCCAAGGCCTGTCCTCTAGAGAAACTTAGGTGCGAGCGTTTCCCGAGCGATTAGGACAATTCAGGCGTAAGTGACCTCTGACTCCACAATACATGCATAATCCCTCTCTTCTCCTGTACTGTCTCTCTTCTTCTGAGAGGCGAGTATTGCCTATCTGCATAGGTTCAGGAAACAGTGAGGTAGTGGAATCAGGACTTTGAAATGCGGGAGCTAATCTCTCTCTCTCGAGTGTTTTGTCTCTCTCTTAAACGCTCATCGATACGAGAAATGAACGAAATTAAATCCTCCAAATTTTCAGGGAGTTCTCTAGTAGCAACCTCATCAAGGATTACGTCTGATAGCCCGTTCAAAAATACATCTATATAAGCCTGCTCATTCCACTTAACTTCTGACGCCAGAGACCTGAACTCTAGTGCATAATCCACAAGTGTTCGGTTCTCCTGTCTCAGGCGCAACAGTAATCTGGCTGCATTGACCTTTCTACCAGGGGGGTCAAAAGTTCTTCTAAAGGCAGCTACAAAGGCATTATAATTATATACTAACGGGTTATCGTTATCCCATAGTGGGTTGGCCCATCTCAGAGCTTTCTCAATGAGTAAGGTGATAATAAATCCAACCTTTGCCCTATCTGTAGGATAGGAACGAGGTTGCAATTCAAAGTGGATACTAATCTGGTTTAAAAAACCACGACACTTCTCAGGTGAACCACCATAACGTACTGGTGGGGTAATGCGGGAGGAGGCACCTACAGTGGCTACCTCTAGGCCAGAACTTACAGGGGAGATAGAAGTAGTACGTGTCTCCTCTGGTGGATTATTGGCACGAGATAATAACGCCTGTAGCGCTAGGGCCATTTGATCCATTCTGTGTTCCATGGCTTCGAACCTAGGATCAGAGGGACCAAGCTGACTGTTTGTACTTGCAGGATCCATTGGCCCTGTCGTAATGTCAGGATCGGGACAGGGATCCAACACGCAGAGTACAAACAGGTACAGGATACGTATACCGGACCTTAGAATGGCCGGACTAACGTACGGAGAATATAGAGAATGGTCAGAGACAAGCCGAGGTCGAGGGAACGAGAGGACAGGTAAGCGAGGAACAAGCCGGGTCAAGGATAACAGAGGTAAACAGAGTAAGTCAAACAAGCCGGGTCGGAACCAAAGGGATAACTGAAAACACCAGAGCACTGTGTGACTAGGCAGGCTAGAACCACGACAGGGCAATGAGCAAATGAGAGAAGCACTGTTAAATACCCTGGCTCAGAAGGGTAGACACGCCTCCGACGAGTCCTGATTAGTCTCCAAACAATTAAGTGACAGGTCGTTCCGGGTTGGCGTCATGACGTCGACTTCCGGACGTCATGCTACAAAAGGAAGTGACTCCCTCGCGGCCGGCGTTTATGTGACCGGGTGGACCGCGAGGAACAGGGGAAACAGACCGTCCGGATGGATAGACGTCTAAGTCTCTACCTCTCCCAGAGGTAGAGACTTCAGGTACCCTGACAGTTGTTATGTCTATGGAATACTATTTGGAAGAGTCTGATAGACTTTTGAAGGACCAATCAACTGATGCTAAATTAACAATGAATCCTAATATGAAATTTAATAAGATTTTGAGAGGGATTTTAGAAATAGCGATGGAAAGCAATTTAATTGATGAGAACATTTTTAAATTTTTATTTTTGGAATCACCTAGGGTACCCACATTTTATTTTTTGCCAAAGATCCATAAATGTAAAAAGGCCCCACCAGGAAGACCGATAATTAGTGGAATTGACTCACTTACCTCAAAACTTTCGGAATTGATTGATTTCTTTTTACAGAAATATGCACAAAATGCACAATCTTATTTAAAGGACACTAAGCACCTTATACAAGAATTAAGATCTATTAGTTGGCAGGATAATTTTATGTGGGTTACTTTAGACGTAACTTCGCTCTATACGATTATTGAGCATTCTAAAGGAGGAATTGAAGAAGTCAGACTAAACCTCATTCAGGATGAGGAGATTGACCCAAATTTTGGAGAATTCCTATTACAATCAATCAAATTTATTTTAACTCAGTTTTAATGAAAAGTTTTATCTCCAAATCAATGGAACCGCCATGGGCACCAAGTTCGCGCCAATATTTTTATGGATAACTGGGAGAAAACTTGTGCATGTATGCATCCAACTCTGCTCTTTTCCCGGGGTAAACTGAGCAGTATACATCTCTATAAATCCAAAACCCCAGTATGAATTCAGGGATGGTCAATTTTTTATTCAGCCGGGGGTCTCTAGTCCTTAGTACTACAGAAATATCCCCATATGCAAAGGTCCTGTTCTCTAGGACATCCTGGGAGGCAATGAGCAATAAGACCAGGTTAACGTCCTTGCCTTCCAGAATGTCCTTTTTAAGGTGAGATGGGACCATATGCAAGGGATCAATTGATTCTATAACTGCAGTAGATTCAAAGGTATTACCGGGCATAGTTATAGTGAGGGGATGACTGGTGACCGTAGTATTGGTAATGGACTGACTAGCACCAACGGCCTCCAATTTATCCAGCCTGTCACTTATTGTGCCAATGGATGCCATTAGAGAAGTCATCATGGCATGGAAAGCTGGTAATTGAGTCCCACTAGGACCTTCCCCTGCCTCGGAGTTGTCGGTGGTAGTATTCAGTAATCTAAACAACTCCGCCTTCCTAGCCGTAGCTGGGAAAGGGATGCAGCGTCTTCTGAGTTCTGCTGTGAGACGTGGGATGATCCATGATCTAAGGGATGCAAGGCTATTCACATCTGTACCAGGAACAGGGGTAGCACGCCTAGCGGGTGTGCTAGGTAGTGAAAGTTCCTCAGGGATATCAGGAGTTAGTGACATAACTGAAATTATAAAAGTGGTATAATCAGTCGTATGTAATGAGTTTTTTGGGTGGGTACTGGTGGGCTAGCTAAATACCAAGCGGTGAAACAATTATGCTTTTTGAGCGTGGCAGATGAGTTCCTGCTAGTTTCCAAGCGGCCTGAGAGGCACTATCTATGCGTGGGCCCGAGGGGAAGTTTGAGGCCACCAACGTTGTGGCGGGGTGTTGGCTTCTCGGTGTCAATTAAAGCATAAGAAAGAATGGGAGTGACAGGTGAGGCCCTCTCTTTGCAATGGTGCGAGGCGGCTAGCTATGATTTGGCCCGAGGGGCGTAGTACCTCCGAGTATGAGGATGGGGATGTTGGCCTCGCGGGACCACAAGCCTATGGATTAAGACCAGAAGAATTTCCTAATTAGGCCACATAAACTAGCACCAGTACCCCTTAAAACATAGAAAGTAATGGGTTCTGGCGTAATACCTGATATGTGAGTCAGGCCAAGCTGTCAATGAAGAGGTAAACAGTGACTGTAATAGTATCGAGTTGTTGACCTGTGGGCATAAGATGATATATCAATTTCTGAATGTAAGGTAGTAGTTTGGCCAGATTGTGGGCCCTAAAACCAGAACCTACCCGACACTCTGCAGAGGGGATTTAACCGAGAGAAGGTGACGGCTTCCGTGCTTGTAAAAGCTACCGTCCAATGAATAATAACCTAGAAGAGTAAATTACACACTTAACTAATTTCATATGTATTGTTGGCCTTCACATGAATCATAATTAAATTCCAACCAACCTAGAAAGTAAATATAATTGATACTTGGTGTCAGAAATCACATTCCTAGTACGAATCACTGGTAAGAAACCTGTGGGAAAAGGTCAGGAAAATCAGGACACCAATCCAGGTTTAAACATTTATATATGTTTTAGTAGAATTTATAAGTGACTGTAATAACGTATGTGACCAGTAGGGGCAAAATTCCCCTGGAGTACTGGTTGAAATTCGTGCTTATTTCGTGTGTAGTTGTAATGAAACAAATGAACTAGATAGCGTATTGATACATACGAATGGATACATCTTAATTATAACTTGAACAGAAAGGAAATGTTATGTATATAACCGAATGATAGCGTTCGTTAGTTTAACCCCTTAAGGACACATGACATGTGTGACATGTCATGATTCCCTTTTATTCCAGAAGTTTGGTCCTTAAGGGGTTAAGTAATATGAAACATCTGCGAGGGGCTAAGGGAATGTAGCCGAATGGCGTACTGTGTGAAAACAAAAAGTACTGAACGCTGGTTGAAACGAACGGGGCTCCGCCGTGTAAAGCTGGGAAGTTTGCAGCGTTTGCTTTACGGCGGGTCTAACTTACGTTTTGTCACGGCAAGGGTGTATAATTTATTATTATACTATGGAATATTATCCTTTAATGTAATTTGTGTAGTAAAAGGCACAAATTACAGAGATGTTATTGCTGAAGTCAACAGGGGTTACATCTTTTGAAGCTGGGACCCCCACAGAGGTCAGTTGACAGTTGGTTCCCAGACTTGGTGTCGTCTAGTCCTTGGGGAAGAGGGATTATTGTTACGCTGCCTGTGTTTTTACCTGCTTTATCCTGACTACCAGCGGAGATACCGTGATTATACTGCTACTCCGCTACAGTGAGTAATTAGGACTTCTGTATTTTATCCTTTTTGTTTTTATCTGTTGTTGGTGTTAATAACTTGTTTATCATATATTATTATATGCACTGTGACTATTGTTTGTTCATAATAAACATTCATTTATTAAGTTCTGCCTTTGTCTGGTTAAGAATCACGTTACCTGAAGAGACTAGTTAGTATTTTTGTAATTCCTTAAATATTGTACTAAGTAATATTTGGTGTTTTTTGTTGTTGATTTACCTGGGGTATTTATAAATTGTATTGGTGGTGGCAGCGTTAAAATAGTAATAGTTATATTATTATGTTTAAGTGTGGGTGGTGTTAAAACGGGGGATTTTGTCATTATTTACGGTCTAGTGAAGACAAATAGTGTACTTTAACCCTTTCAAAACCACAACTACGTCACGCACACTCTTGGAGTAGGGTGCGTTCATGACAGGCTCCGCCGTGTAAAGCTGGGAAGTTTGCAGCGGTTGCTTTACGGCGGGCCTAACTTACGTTTTTTCCGCGGCGGCAAGTAACGAATGGGCTGTGCGGACGCCTGCGACGGGGAGGAGAGCCAGGGGAGCACCAGACCAGGAGACCACGAGGAAACAGGTAAGAAAACAATCCAAAATGGCGGTCTGAACCGGAAGTAAACGTTTCAGACTCGCCAAACCAGCAACGGTAAGGTGGGAGTGGATTGGCAGCCCTTTTAAAGGGAATTCAAGCCCCTCCCACAACTACAGACCAAGCCTTCAAATATATATATATATATATATATATATATATATATATAGGGAGTGCAGAATTATTAGGCAAGTTGTATTTTTGAGGATTCATTTTATTATTGAACAACAACCATGTTCTCAATGAACCCAAAAAACTCATTAATATCAAAGCTGAATATTTTTGGAAGTAGTTTTTAGTTTGTTTTTAGTTATAGCTATTTTAGGGGGATATCTGTGTGTGCAGGTGACTATTACTGTGCATAATTATTAGGCAACTTAACAAAAAACAAATATATACCCATTTCAATTTTTTCTTTTTACCAGTGAAACCAATATAACATCTCAACATTCACAAATATACATTTCTGACATTCAAAAACATAACAAAAACAAATCAGTGACCAATATAGCCACCTTTCTTTGCAAGGACACTCAAAAGCCTGCCATCCATGGATTCTGTCAGTGTTTTGATCTGTTCACCATCAACATTGCGTGCAGCAGCAACCACAGCCTCCCAGACACTGTTCAGAGAGGTGTACTGTTTTCCCTCCTTGTAAATCTCACATTTGATGATGGACCACAGGTTCTCAATGGGGTTCAGATCAGGTGAACAAGGAGACCATGTCATTAGATTTTCTTCTTTTATACCCTTTCTTGCCAGCCACGCTGTGGAGTACTTGGACGCGTGTGATGGAGCATTGTCCTGCATGAAAATCATGTTTTTCTTGAAGGATGCAGACTTCTTCCTGTACCACTGCTTGAAGAAGGTGTCTTCCAGAAACTGGCAGTAGGACTGGGAGTTGAGCTTGACTCCATCCTCAACCCGAAAAGGCCCCACAAGCTCATCTTTGATGAAACCAGCCCAAACCAGTACTCCACCTCCACCTTGCTGGCGTCTGAGTCGGACTGGAGCTCTCTGCCCTTTACCAATCCAGCCACGGGCCCATCCATCTGGCCCATCAAGACTCACTCTCATTTCATCAGTCCATAAAACCTTAGAAAAATCAGTCTTGAGATATTTCTTGGCCCAGTCTTGACGTTTCAGCTTGTGTGTCTTGTTCAGTGGTGGTCGTTTTTCAGCCTTTCTTACCTTGGCCATGTCTCTGAGTATTGCACACCTTGTACTTTTGGGCACTCCAGTGATGTTGCAGCTCTGAAATATGGCCAAACTGGTGGCAAGTGGCATGCTTGACTTTTCTCAGTTCATGGGCAGTTATTTTGCGCCTTGGTTTTTCCGCACGCTTCTTGTGACCCTGTTGACTATTTTGAATGAAACGCTTGATTGTTCGATGATCACGCTTCAGAAGCTTTGCAATTTTAAGAGTGCTGCATCCCTCTGCAAGATATCTCACTATTTTTGACTTTTCTGAGCCTGTCAAGTCCTTCTTTTGACCCATTTTGCCAAAGGAAAGGAAGTTGCCTAATAATTATGCACACCTGATATAGGGTGTTGATGTCATTAGACCACACCCCTTCTCATTACAGAGATGCACATCCCCTAATATGCTTAATTGGTAGTAGGCTTTCGAGCCTATACAGCTTGGAGTAAGACAACATGCATAAAGAGGATGATGTGGTCAAAATACTCATTTGCCTAATAATTCGGCACTCCCTGTAATCACAGTGCCATATATCCTCCCTCACCTTTCGTGGGTCTATATACTGCCTACTTCAATTTTTTCTCCATTGCCAGTAATTGCATCCCTTTACTTTCAAATTGACCTGCACCCACATAAGCACTGTCCCCCACTTTCCACACTGCTACAGCTTTACGAAGTTGGGAGCAACTCAGTCTCCCTACCGGCCCGCAGCATCCAGTTATCATGAGCCGCAAGGGCTGTAGCAGGTCTTTGCGTGTAACAAACTCAGATCTCAGTACGTGCTGTCTTGTGCTCCACATAAGTTAAAATCATTCCCTCTAGCTGAGAGGTTTGCAATCAATAAAGGTTCATTAGCAGTATAAAAACTAGGAATTCTTATCCTTGTAAAGGATCACTATTAGCTTAAGGTTTACAGTCCCTTAGCAGTATAAAAACTATGTAAGGGACCTGTGTGAGCTGGAGCAATAAAGGTCCTTTTGCTGGATAGAAACTAGATTTCTCACTGTGAGCTGTCTAGTTCCTATCCCTATACAGGACCTGACTACTAGGGGCAAAAAGGTCCCTTAGAAGGATAGGAACTAGCTAACTCACACTGAGCAAGCTATTTCCTATCCTCAGAAAGGACAGGGTCCTTCTACTGGATAGGAACTAGTCGCAACCGTTTCCTCTAGGGGAGCTTTGCACAATGCACAGTTTTTCCCTAACCAGCTCCTGTAGTAAGTGTGCAAGGCATGCTGGGATGGATACACCCCCTAGATTTGCTCTCTTCCCAGTGTGTGTATGGAGTTCGGCCATGTTGGGTGTATGTTACAGCAGGAATGTGTATATCAACAAAGGGATTGAACATAATATGTGACTTGTGATCAATAAATCCTGGCTGATTAATAGACGGTATGTTATTGTAAGTCAGCTATTATCAAACATAACAGGTACTCGGCATCATTATACAGAGCGACATGTTTATTATCAGCGTATAGATACTCAGTATTATTATACAGAGTGACATGTTTATTATCAGCGTATAGATACTCAGTATTATTATACAGAGCAACAAGTTTATTATCAGCGTATAGGTACTCACAATTATTATACAGAGCGACAAGGTTATTATCAGCGTATAGATACTCAGTATTATTATACAGAGCGACATGTTTATTATCAGTGTATAGATACTCAGTATTATTATCCAGAGCAACAGGTTTATTATCAGCGTATAGATACTCAGTATTATTATACAGAGCGACATGTTATCAGCGTATAGATACTCCTAATTATTATACAGAGCGACATGTTTATTATCAGCGTATAGATACTCAGTATTATTATACAGAGCGACAGGCTTATTATCAGCGTATAGATACTCAGTATTATTATACAGAGCGACATGTTATCAGCGTATAGATACTCAGTATTATTATACAGAGCCACATGTTTATTATCAGCGTATAGATACTCAGCATTATTATACAGAGCGACAGGCTTATTATCAGCGTATAGATACTCAGTATTATTATACAGAACCACATGTTTATTATCAGCGTATAGATACTCAGTATTATTATACAGAGCCACATGTTTATTATCAGTGTATAGATACTCAAGATTATTATACAGAGCCACATGTTTATTATCAGTGTATAGATACTCAAGATTATTATACAGAGCGACATGTTTATTATCAGTGTATAGATACTCAGTATTATTATACAGAGAAACATGTTTATTATCAGCGTATAGATACTCAGTATTATTATACAGAGCGACATGTTTATTATCAGTGTATAGATACTCGGGATTATTATACAGAGCCACATGTTTATTATCAGTGTATAGATAATCAAGATTATTATACAGAGCGACATGTTTATTATCAATATTTAGATACTCAGTATTATTATACAGAGCCACATGTTTATTATCAGTGTATAGATAATCAGGATTATTATACAGAGCGACATGTTTATTATCAGTGTATAGATACTCAGTATTATTATACAGAGCGACATGTATATTATCAGTGTAAAGATACTCAGTATTATTATACAGAGCGGCATGTTTATTACCAGCGTATAGATACTCAGTATTATTATACAGAGCAACATGTTTATTATCAGCGTATAGATACTCAGTATTATTATACAGAGCGACGTGTTTATTATCAGCGTATAGATACTCAGTATTATTATACAGAGCGACCGGTTTATTATCAGCGTATAGATACTCAGTATTATTATACAGAGCGACATGTTTATTATCAGCGTATAGATACTCAGTATTATTATACAGAGCCACATGTTTATTATCAGCGTACAGATACTCAGTATTATTATACAGAGCCACATGTTTATTATCAGCGTATAGATACTCAATATTATTATACAGAGCGACATGTTTATTATCAGCGTATAGATACTCAGTATTATTATACAGAGCGACATGTTTATTATCAGCGTATAGATACTCAGTATTATTATACAGAGCGACATGTTTATTATCAGCGTATAGATACTCATTATTATTATACAGAGCGGCATGTTTATTATCAGCGTATAGATACTCAATATTATTATACAGAGCAACATGTTTATTATCAGTGTATAGATACTCAGTATTATTATACAGAGCCACATGTCTATTATCAGTGTATAGATACTCAGTATTATTATACAGAGCGACATGTTTATTATCAGCGTATAGATACTCAGTATTATTATACAGAGCGACCGGTTTATTATCAGCGTATAGATACTCAGTATTATTATACAGAGCCACATGTTTATTATCAGCGTATAGATACTCAGTATTATTATACAGAGCCACATGTTTATTATCAGCGTATAGATACTCATTATTATTATACAGAGCCACATGTTTATTATCAGCGTATAGATACTCATTATTATTATACAGAGCAACATGTTTATTATCAGCGTATAGATACTCGGTATTATTATACAGAGCGACACGTTTATTATCAGTGTATAGATTCTCAGTATTATTATATAGAGCGACATGTTTATTATCAGCGTATAGATACTCAGTATTATTATACAGAGCGACATGTTTATTATTAGTGTATAGATACTCAGTATTATTATACAGAGCGACATGTTTATTATTAGTGTATAGATACTCAGTATTATTATACAGAGCGACAGGTTTATTATCAGCGTATAGATACTCGGTATCGTTATACAGAGTGACATGTTTATTATCAGTGTATAGATACTCAGTATTCTTATACAGAGCGACAGGTTTATTAGCGTATAGATACTCAGTATTATTATACAGAGCGACATGTTTATTATCAGTGTATAGATACTCAGTATTATTATACAGAGCGACATGTTTATTATCAGCGTATAGATACTCATTATTATTATACAGAGCGACATGTTTATTATCAGCGTATAGATACTCAATATTATTATACAGAGCGACATGTTTATTATCAGTGTATAGATACTCAGTATTATTATACAGAGCCACATGTCTATTATCAGTGTATAGATACTCAGTATTATTATACAGAGCGACATGTTTATTATCAGCGTATAGATACTCAGTATTATTATACAGAGCGACCGGTTTATTATCAGCGTATAGATACTCAGTATTATTATACAGAGCGACATGTTTATTATCAGCGTATAGATACTCAGTATTATTATACAGAGCCACATGTTTATTATCAGCGTATAGATACTCAGTATTATTATACAGAGCCACATGTTTATTATCAGCGTATAGATACTGAATATTATTATACAGAGCGACATGTTTATTATCAGCGTATAGATACTCAGTATTATTATACAGAGCCGCATGTTTATTATCAGTGTATAGATACTTAGGATTATTATACAGAGCCACATGTTTATTATCAGTGTATAGATACTCAAGATTATTATACAGAGCGACATGTTTATTATCAGTGTATAGATACTCAGTATTATTATACAGAGCGACATGTATATTATCAGTGTAAAGATACTCAGTATTATTATACAGAGCGACATGTATATTATCAGCGTATAGATACTCAGTATTATTATACAGACTAGTGATTACATTATTATGTGGATACTGTGGTGTATACCAGCAGTCCCCTCTAGGGGAGCTTTGCACAATGCACAGTTTTTCCCTAACCAGCTCCTGTAGTCAGTGTGCAAGGCATGCTGGGATGGATACACCCCCTAGATTTGCTCTCTTCCCAGTGTGTGTATGGAGTTCGGCCATGTTGGGTGTATGTTACAGCAGGAATGTGTATATCAACAAAGGGATCGAACATAATATGTGACTTGTGATCAATAAATCCTGGCTGATTAATAGACGGTATGTTATTGTAAGTCAGCTATCATCAAACATAACAGGTACTCGGTATTATTATACAGAGCGACATGGTTATTATCAGCGTATAGATACTCAGTTTAACGGATCACCTGGCACCCCGACTGGGTACCTCCGTTGATGGATGCTCCTAGCGCTTCTTGAGGATTCCAAGCACTCTAGCCGACAACACAACCACCGCAGGACGAACCTCTCTTCCTTCCAGAGCGAAGCAGGAACGAGCTCTTAAAAGAGCTTAGGAGTGATTATAGCAAGGGAATATGCAGAGCATAGCAATCCCTTGTAGCAGATTCCCCCAATAAGAGACAAGACTCCAAATTGAGGGTGAAGTAGAACTGACAAAATCTTTATTTTACTTGGGACTAGCCCATTTGGTCATTACATTAACATTGCTGTGAAAACTCAATAAAATTACAAACAGTCAAATCATAGCAGGTAACATACAGTGACTTATTATAACATAATTACATATTTATAAATAGGTGGGGAAGACCATAATTAACACAAATGTCTCTCCTGCATGCAGAATTAGCAATATGCAAATCTACCCGAATATGCAAATTACCAGTCTTGCTATTCAGGTAGTGCATATTACTGTTGCTACCAACAGAGGGCACTACACAAGCTCCATAGCCAAATCCACCTAAGGGGTAGCAATCCTCAGCAGTACAGGAGAGCAGGCAATACATCTCAGGGGCCATAGTCACATGGCAGGAGGCTGGCAATCAGTCTTCTCCAATGCCCAGTGGCAAGGCTGGTACCGCCACATTTCTCCCCTTTTCCAAACAGACTAACAGGGTATCTGACCTCCTGCCGGTCAGTGCCCTGGTTAGTCCAGCAACCCACCCACGAAGCACAAACAGTAATACAGCCTACCCACAATACATGGTTACTACACCTGGGTAAAAGATTAGCTCGTCCATGTCCAGGTGCCTCAACAAGGCTGTGTGGGGTACTGATAGGCTGCCTTGGTGGGTTGCTGAGGGCCAGCGCTACCACGGGAGTAGCCTGGTTGGAGCCATGCTGAAAAGAAGAGTTGGTAGGCTCAGTATTATTATACAGACTAGTGATTACATTATTATGTGGATACTGTGGTGTATACCAGCAGTCCCCTCTAGGGGAGCTTTGCACAATGCACAGTTTGTCCCTAACCAGCTCCTGTAGTAAGTGTGCAAGGCATGCTGGGATGGATACACCCCCTAGATTTGCTCTCTTCCCAGTGTGTGTATGGAGTTCGGCCATGTTGGGTGTATGTTACAGCAGGAATGTGTATATCAACAAAGGGATCGAACATAATATGTGACTTGTGATCAATAAATCCTGGCTGATTAATAGACGGTATGTTATTGTAAGTCAGCTATCATCAAACATAACAGGTACTCGGTATTATTATACAGAGCGACATGTTTATTATCAGTGTATAGATACTCAGTATTATTATACAGAGCGATATGTTTATTATCAGTGTATAGATACTCAATATTATTATACAGAGCGACATGTTTATTATCCGCGTATAGATACTCAGTATTATTATACAGAGCGACATGTTTATTATCAGTGTATAGATACTCAGTATTATTATACAGAGCGACATGTTTATTATCAGCGTATAGATACTCAGTATTATTATACAGAGCGACAGGTTTATTATTAGTGTATAGATACTCAGTATTATTATACAGAGCGACAGGTTTATTATCAGCGTATAGATACTCGGTATCGTTATACAGAGCGACATGTTTATTATCAGTGTATAGATACTCAGTATTCTTATACAGAGCGACAGGTTTATTAGCGTATAGATACTCAGTATTATTATACAGAGCGACATGTTCATTATCAGTGTATAGATACTCAGTATTATTATACAGAGCGACATGTTTATTATCAGCGTATAGATACTCAGGATTATTATACAGAGCGACATGTTTATTATCAGTGTATAGATACTCAGTATTATTATACAGAGCGACATGTTTATTATCAGCGTATAGATACTCAATATTATTATACAGAGCGACATGTTTATTATCAGTGTATAGATACTCAGTATTATTATACAGAGCGACATGTTTATTATCAGCGTATAGATACTCAGTATTATTATACAGAGCGACCGGTTTATTATCAGCGTATAGATACTCAGTATTATTATACAGAGCCACATTTTTATTATCAGCGTATAGATACTCAGTATTATTATACAGAGCCACATGTTTATTATCAGCGTATAGATACTCAATATTATTATACAGAGCGACATGTTTATTATCAGCGTATAGATACTCAGTATTATTATACAGAGCGACATGTTTATTATCAGTGTATAGATACTCAGTATTATTATACAGAGCGACATGTTTATTATCAGCGTATAGATACTCAGTATTATTATACAGAGCCACATGTTTATTATCAGCGTATAGATACTCAGTATTATTATACAGAGCCACATGTTTATTATCAGCGTATAGATACTCAGTATTATTATACAGAGCCACATGTTTATTATCAGCGTATAGATACTCAGTATTATTATACAGAGCCACATGTTTATTATCAGCGTATAGATACTCAGTATTATTATACAGAGCCACATGTTTATTATCAGCGTATACATACTCAGAATTATTATACAGAGCAACATGTTTATTATCAGCGTATAGATACTCAGTATTATTATACAGAGCCGCATGTTTATTATCAGTGTATAGATACTCAGGATTATTATACAGAGCCACATGTTTATTATCAGTGTATAGATACTCAGTATTATTATACAGAGCGACATGTTTATTATCAGTGTATAGATAATCAGTATTATTATACAGAGCAACATGTTTATTATCAGTGTATAGATACTCGGTATCATTATACAGAGCAACATGTTTATTATCAGTGTATAGATACTTAGTATTATTATACAGAGCGACATGTTTATTATCAGCGTATACATACTCGGTATCATTATACATAGCAACATGTTTATTATCAGTGTATAGATACTCAGTATTATTATACAGAGCCACATGTTTATTATCAGCGTATAGATACTCAGTATTATTATACAGAGCCACATGTTTATTATCAGCGTATAGATACTCAGTATTATTATACAGAGCCACATGTTTATTATCAGCGTATACATACTCAGAATTATTATACAGAGCAACATGTTTATTATCAGCGTATAGATACTCAGTATTATTATACAGAGCCGCATGTTTATTATCAGTGTATAGATACTCAGGATTATTATACAGAGCCACATGTTTATTATCAGTGTATAGATACTCAGTATTATTATACAGAGCGACATGTTTATTATCAGTGTATAGATAATCAGTATTATTATACAGAGCAACATGTTTATTATCAGTGTATAGATACTCGGTATCATTATACAGAGCAACATGTTTATTATCAGTGTATAGATACTTAGTATTATTATACAGAGCGACATGTTTATTATCAGCGTATACATACTCGGTATCATTATACATAGCAACATGTTTATTATCAGTGTATAGATACTCAGTATTATTATACAGAGCGACGTTTATTATCAGCGTATAGATACTCAGTATTATTATACAGAGCGACATGTTTATTATCAGCGTATAGATACTCAGTATCATTATACAGAGCGACATGTTTATTATCAGTGTATAGATACTCCGTATTATTATACAGAGCGACAGGTTTATTATCAGCGTATAGATACTCAGTATTAATATACAGAGCGACATGTTTATTATCAGCGTATAGATACTCGGTATTATTATACAGAGCGACATGTTTATTATCAGCGTATAGATACTCGGTATCATTATACAGAGCGACATGTTTATTATCAGTGTATAGATACTCAGTATTATTATACAGAGCGACAGGTTTATTATCAGCGTAAAGACACTCAGTATCATTATACAGAGCGACATGTTTATTATCAGTGTATAGATACTCGGTATTATTATACAGAGCAACATTTAACACCCAGTACTCCCAAGCAACCAAGTCCTGCTGTATCTTCAGAGCAGAGACTGGGCCCCTTAAAATAGCATTATTCCCAAACAACCAAGTCCTGCTGTATCTTCAGAGCAGAGACTTGGGCCCCTTAAAACAGCATTAACACCCAGTACTCCCAAGCAATCAAGTCCTGCTGTATCTTCAGAGCAGAGACTGGGCCCCTTAAAACAGCATTAACACCCAGTACTCCCAAGCAACCAAGTCCTGCTGTATCTTCAGAGCAGAGACTGGGCCCCTTAAAACAGCATTAACACACAGCAGGCCCGAACTGGGCATCGGGCACACCGGGCAAATGCCCGGTGGGCCGCGGTGGCCATGGGCCGAGGCCGGCAGGGGAGGTCACAGGATCTCCCCTGCCGGTGTATGCAGGGCCGGCACTATGCGAGCGCCGGCCCCGCTGTTTGCCACGACGGGCCGGTGGGGAGATCAAAGATCTCCCTCACCGGCCCACTTGGAGAGACCTGCGGCTGGGGAGGGAGGGAGAGGACCCGGCGGAGCTCTATCTTGCAGCTCCGCCGGATTCCTCTCGCGAGATCCGGAGCGTTGCCATGGCAACGACCGGATCTTGCGAGAGTGAACTCTAGCCCCACAGGCTAGAGTTCACTCACCGCTGGACCACCAGGGATGGTGTGCGACTGCGAGTGCCGGATACCCCCCCACCGCCCCGCCCCCCTCTCTACCCCGCCCCGCCCCTCCTCTTTCTACTTGGTACCACCATGCCGGTCCCCCCCACTCCCAGGCTAAAGGTAAGAAGGGAGGGGGGGGACATAATGCCTGTTAATTCGTTGTTGTTTTTTTACCCCCCCAAAACACAATCCATTTTAACATTGACCCACAGCACACACAACACCCTCACCCACAGCACCCTCACCCACAGCACCCTCACCCACAGCACCCTCACCCACAGCACCCTCACCCACAGCACCCTCACCCACAGCACTCACAACTCTCACCCACAGCACTCACAACTCTCACCCACAGCACTCACAACTCTCACCCACAGCACTCACAACTCTCACCCACAGCACTCACAACTCTCACCCACAGCACTCACAACTCTCACCCACAGCACTCACAACTCTCACCCACAGCACTCACAACTCTCACCCACAGCACTCACAACTCTCACCCACAGCACTCACAACTCTCACCCACAGCACTCACAACTCTCACCCACAGCACTCACAACTCTCACCCACAGCACTCACAACTCTCACCCACAGCACTCACAACTCTCACCCACAGCACTCACAACTCTCACCCACAGCACTCACAACTCTCACCCACAGCACTCACAACTCTCACCCACAGCACTCACAACTCTCACCCACAGCACTCACAACTCTCACCCACAGCACTCTCACCTCTCACCCACAGCACTCTCACCCACAGCACTCTCACCCACAGCACTCTCACCCACAGCACTCTCACCCACAGCACTCTCACCCACAGCACTCTCACCCACAGCACTCTCACCCACAGCACTCTCACCCACAGCACTCTCACCCACAGCACTCTCACCCACAGCACTCTCACCCACAGCACTCTCACCCACAGCACTCTCACCCACAGCGCTCTCACCCACAGCGCTCTCACCCACAGCGCTCTCACCCACAGCGCACTCACCCACAGCACTCACCCACAGCGCACTCACCCACAGCACTCACCCACAGCACTCACCCACAGCACTCACCCACAGCACTCACCCACAGCACTCACCCACAGCACTCACCCACAGCACTCACCCACAGCACTCACCCACAGCACTCACCCACAGCACTCTCACCCACAGCACTCTCACCCACATACACAGCATCCTCACACATACACACTGCACCAAACACACACACACACAATACTTCCAAACATATTTATAATATATATATATATATATATATATATATATATATATATATATATATATATATATATATATATATATATATATATACACACTACAGCTCTCCTCACACACATACTGCACCCCTAAACACATTACATTCCAGACACACACTAGATCCCTTACCCAACTCTGGATCATATACACACACTAGATCCCTATATACACTCTGATTCCATTATATACACATACTCACTAAATCTCCTACACATTCTGGGTCCTTCAAACACACACTACATTCCTAACATACACACTCTGGATCCCTTATACATACACTAGATTAATTGTAAACAAACACATGCTACACCCTAAACACACACTCTCTACAACCCCTACAAACACTACATCACCTATATATACACACACACACACACACACTATAGCCTGTATGCACACACTTACTACATCCCCTATACACACATTCTCTACAGCCCCTAGCCACATATGCATTACATTACACCACAAACACAACACAACTAAAACCGACCTTATAACACAATACCACAAGCAGGCTCCAAACACACGCACAATACTCTTTCCTGGCCCTTTTGTTTCATGGTATCCATGTATAGAGACACCAGAGACAAGTTGCAAGGAAACACAGTGCAAGCATGTTATTAAACTTGCTTGCACTGTGCAGAACAAATACAGGGCATTTTTTCTCATGCTAGAGCTCTTTAGCAGAGCTCTGCCCTGGAAGAGCATTGACCCAACGCTCACTTTGAGACGGGGAGTGTTTGTCATTGGTGATGACGAAACACACCCTCTCTGCCCCGCCCCCTTCTTAGTGGGCCGTTGTGCTCAAAAAATGCCCGGGCTGAATTTTTCTCCCAGTCCGGCCCTGACACCCAGTACTCCCAAGCAACCAAGCCCTGCTGTATCTTCAGAGCAGAGACTGGGCCCCTTAAAACAGCATTAACACCCAGTACTCCCAAGCAACCAAGTCCTGCTGTATCTTCAGAGCAGAGACTGGGCCCCTTAAAACAGCATTAACACCCAGTACTCCCAAGCCACCAAGTCCTGCTGTATCTTCAGAGCAGAGACTGGACCCCTTAAAACAGCATTACCACCCAGTACTCCCAAGCCACCAAGTCCTGCTGTATCTTCAGAGCAGAGACTGGACCCCTTAAAACAGCATTACCACCCAGTACTCCCAAGCCACCAAGTCCTGCTGTATCTTCAGAGCAGAGACTGGGCCCCTTAAAACAGCATTACCACCCAGTACTCCCAAGCCACCAAGTCCTGCTGTATCTTCAGAGTAGAGACTGGGGCCCTTAAAACAGCATTGACACCCAGTACTCCCAAGCAACCAAGTCCTGCTGTATCTTCAGAGCAGAGACCTTATATTTCAGACTGGGCCCCTTAAAACAGCATTAACACCCAGCACTCCCAAGCAACCAAGTCCTGCTGTATCTTCAGAGCAGAGACTGGGCCCCTTAAAACAGCATTAACACCCAGTACTCCCAAGCAACCAAGTCCTGCTGTATCTTCAGAGCAGAGACTGGGCCCCTTAAAACAGCATTAACACCCAGTACTCCCAAGCAACCAAGTCCTGCTGTATCTTCAGAGCAGAGGTATCATATCTGGAAGATTGCCCATCCCACCCCATGGTCATCAACTTACTTATAGATAGTGCACATCAGCTGGTTTCCTTAACACACCAATCAAGTCACTAAACCTCTCCTCACCTGAATTCATTTAACACACTACATCCTTACATTGGTTTAAACACTCATTGATATTTGTGTGTTTGTATATATGATCTACATATCTATATAATACACATTTTCTCTAATGTTCTCCCTTCTATTTTTCACTTTAACACTAACTTCTCTCATCACTAAAATATCCCTATCCTTTCACTCACCTGTCCCTGGCAACACCATCATCATTACTTCCACCTTACTTCCTCCCCTCTCTATTCATCCCATGCACTCTACACATACCTTTCCAGCCTATCTCCACCAACTCCTCCCAAATCCTCTACATACATACCCTCCTACAAAACTTTCAAATCCTACTCCCACCTTCACTTCCTTTCTATCCTTCTGCTCTCAACAAACTCAGCACATACTAACCCAAGGATCCACACTAATCTCATACCCATCTCATGTTCCTCTAAATCCTCTTTCAATACTGACCTCTGGAATGCACGCTCTGTTTGCAATGTAACTAAATCCACTGCTGTCCATGACTTCTTCATCTCTCATTCAATAGATTTACTAGCCTTAACAGAAACCTGGCTCTCCCCCTCTGACACTGCCACCCCTGCATCTTTGTCCTTCGGTGGTTTCCAACTTACCCACAACCCAAGAAACTCTGAATGTAAAGGTGGTGGTGTTGGGTTTCTCCTCTCCCCTCACTGCTCTTTTAAACCTCTTCCCACCCACCCCTTCCCTCTCTTTCCCGTCATTTGAAATACACTCAATTCGCCTTTTCAAACCCTTCTCTGCTAACATTGCTGTTATTTACCGTCCCCCTGGTTCCCCTCTTCTCTTCCTTGACCACTTTGCTGCCTGGCTACCCTATTTCCTCTCTTCTAACATTCCATCCCTAATTCTCGGGGACTTCAATATTCCTATAAACCCACCTTTGACCTCTGCAGCCACTAAACTACTTTCAATTACTTCCTCCCTCGGGCTATCGCAGTGGGCAAATTCTCCCACCCATGTAGCTGGCAATACCCTTGACCTAATCTTCACTTATGCATGTACAGTATCTAATATCTGCAACACTCCATATCCACTCTCTGATCACCACCTCTTATCATTTGCTCTCGCGTACCCCCTCACCCAACAACCTCAGCCTAACCCCCCTCAACTCAGAAGGGACCTTAATTCTCTTGATCTCCAACAGTTGACATTGATTCACAACTGCTGTCCATCCCTTCCCTCTCCTGTCCTTCACTGGCCATCTCCATATATAACTCTACTCTTACATCTGCCTTGAACACTGCAGCGCCACTCCAAACAAGCACCTCAAGGAGGACCCGCCCCCAACCATGGCATACTAAATCAACGCGCTACCTGTAAAAGATGCTCCTGTTGTGCTGAACGCTCCTGGAGGAAGTCTCGTACCCAATCAGACTTTCTCCATTATAGATTCATATTGTGTTCATACAGTGCAGCCCTTGCCCTTGCCAAACAGTTCTATTTTTCCTCTCTCATTAGTTCATGTTCCCGCAACCCCAGGCGTCTCTTTGACACCTTTAATTCTCTTCTTCGCCCTGCTGTGGCCACCCCCAAAACTAACCTTACTGCTGATAACTTTGCATGTTACTTCACTGACAAGATTGAACAGCTAAGGAAAGAATTCTCCCCTCCTTGCATTTCTGTTTCTCAATCACACATAGATCATGCCTCTCCTACCCTTCAGACATTCTCCCCAGCTACTGACCAAGAGGTGGCTGCTCTTCATTGCTCCTCTCGCCCCACCACTTGCCCACTCGATCCTGTCCCTTCTCACCTCATCAGATCTCTCTCCACTTGTTTCGTGTCTTCTCTAACACACATCTTCAACTGCTCGCTCTCTTCTGGCATCGTCCCTGCTGACCCTAAACATGCCACTGTAGTACCTATACTAAAAAAACCATCCCTCGACCCGTCCACTCCCTCGAACTATCGTCCCATATTCCTGCTCCCTTTTTCCTCAAAGCTTCTGGAAAGACTTGTCTTTACCCGTGTGTCTCATTTCCTCAATTCCAACTCTCTCCTTAAACCCCTTCAATCTGGCTCCCGCCCTCTCCACTCTACTGAGACTGCCCTTATCAAAGTAACTAACGACCTAATCGCAGCTAAATCCAAAGGCCACTACTCCATACTAATTCTTCTCGACCTCTCAGCGGCCTTTGACACCGTTGATCATGCTCTCCTTCTTCAAACTCTTCAATCGCTTGGTCTCTGTGACTCTGTCCTCTCGTGGTTTTCCTCTTATCTCTCCCAACGCTCATTCCGTGTCTCCTTTTCTAATGATACCTCCTCCCCTTGCCCTGTCTCAGTTGGAGTCCCCCAAGGCTCCGTCCTGGGTCCCCTTCTATTTTCTCTTTATACTGCCTCTCTTGGCAAACTTATTGCCTCTTTTGGATACCACTACCACCTGTATGCTGATGACACCCAGCTATATCTCTCCTCCCCAGACCTCTCCCCTGCCGTCCTGCAACGTGTCACTGCTTGCCTTTCTTCCATCTCTGACTGGATGTCCTCCCGCTTTCTGAAACTCAATCTCTCAAAAACTGAGCTCCTTGTCTTTCCTCCTCCTAATACTGATCCTCCTCTCTCACTCTCCCTTCAAGTTTGTGGTACCAACATCAGTCCATCCTTGCAAGCGCGCTGTCTTGGCGTCATACTTGACTCTGGTCTCACATTTGAGCCTCACATCCAGCATGTTGCCAAATCCTGTAGATTCCATCTTAAAAAACATAGCCCGCATCCGCCCCTTTCTTGCACCAGATACTACCAAGGAGCTTGTCCATGCTCTAATAATTTCCTGCATGGTTTATTGTAACCCTCTCCTGATTGGTCTTCCCAATAGCCGTACTGCACCCCTACAGTCCGTAATGAACGCAGCTGCTAGATTGATTTTCCTCTCTAGTCGTTTCTCTCACACCTCACCCCTCTGCCAGTCCTTACATTGGCTTCCTATATGCTATAGGAGTCAATTCAAAGTACTAACTCACACCTATAAAGCACTGAACAACTCTAGCCCCTCTTATATCTCCTCACAGATCCATAGGTATGTCCCTTCTCGGTCTCTCCGCTCTGCCCGTCACCACCTCCTGTCCATTGTCCGCACTCGTACGTCCAACTCGCGCTTGCAGGACTTCTCACGGGCGGCTCCCTTCCTATGGAATAGCCTGCCTACCGCCATCAGACTCTCCCCTAGTCTTGCATCTTTTAAGAAGTGCCTTAAAACCCATCTCTTTAGGAAAGCTTATGGCCTCCAAGACTAACCCCTACCTCACATACCTGTCTCTTGCCCTCTCCTAAAGGGCAGCCCACCAACTTTGATTGCAAATTCCTGTCCTAATGTGTTTTACACCCCACCTCCTATAGAATGTAAGCTCGATTGAGCAGGGTGCTCTTCAACCTATTGTTCCTGTAAGTTTATTTGTAATTGTCCTATTTATAGTTAAATCCCCTCTCATAATATTGTAAAGCGCTACGGAATCTGTTGGCGCTATATAAATGGCAATAATAATAATAATAAAAATCAGCGTATAGATACTCAGTATTATTATACAGAGCGACATGTTTATTATCAGCGTATAGATACTCAGTATTATTATACAGAGCGACAGGTTTATTATCAGTGTATAGATACTCAGTATTATTATACAGAGCGACATGTTTATTATCAGCGTATAGATACTCAGTATTATTATACAGAGTGACATGTTATTATCAGTGTATAGATACTCCGTATTATTATACAGAGCGACATGTTTATTATCAGCGTATAGACACTCAGTATTATTATACAGAGCAACATGTTTATTATCAGAGTATAGATACTCGGAATTATTATACAGCGACATGTTTATTATCAGTGTATAGTTATACCCAGTATTATTATACAGAGCGACATGTTTATTATCAGTGTATAGATATACCCAGTATTATTATACAGAGCGACATGTTTATTATCAGTGTATAGATGCTCAGTATTATTCTACAGAGCGACATGTTTATTATCAGCGTATAGATACTCAATATTATTATACAGAGCGACATGTTTATTATCAGTGTATAGATATACCCAGTATTATTATACAGAGCGGCATGTTTATTAGCGTATAGATACTCAGTATTATACAGAGCGACATGTTTATTATCAGTGTATAGATACTCCGTATTATTATACAGAGCGACATGTTTATTATCAGTGTATAGATACTCAGTATTATTATACAGAGCTACATGTTTATTATCAGCGTATAGATACTCCATATTATTGTGACGTTTGTAAACTGCATCACTGTCTAGTATTCCCTTCTTCCCATAAAATAGCACAGCCAAATAATCCCCAGAGTAATACATCACTGGTATCGCCAAATAATCCACACATGAGCCAAAGCTTAATTCTGGAACAATACTGATTTACTGGAAGCAACAGGCATTCAATTTATACAATAGCAGACTCCTCCTCTGGGCCAGGCTAGATAATTGAGTTTCAGCAAAATACTAAACTCAATTATCTGCTGGCCAGAAATATTACAATTTTTAAAATTTTTAGAAAAGTACTTTCTGCATAACACACAAATACCTGGGTAGCTGAGGATACTGGGAGTCACATATCCAGATTTCACGAAAATCCGGTAGTTTCCGTGTCGCATCGTGTGGATCCGATTTAGAGTTCTATGAAATCAGCAGCAATCAGCAGCCGGTCTCCGTTCGTGCCTAATTTCACGAAAACTACCATAGGTATGTTGCAGCTTGTTACATGTGAATGCTCCCCTTGTTCAGTAGATAAAAACTCCTCAATGCCGGTTTGATACGTTGAATGGAAAGTAGTCAGTCGGGACTTCCATAATGACCGGACGTTCGTGAGATTGCCATGCTGAAAACGGTTCCAGGCAATTCACGCGTAAGTCCCGCTGACCGCATTCGGGAGATTTAAGATGGCCGCGATCCTTTGTTCTCGCTACGTGTTCGTATGCCGAATGGCAGCCACCTAGAAGCACTCAATTAAGTTGCGGTTTTCGTGGTTACTTGGTGTTCTAAGTTCTGATTGCTACCCAGGGTGGTCTCTGTTCGGTAGAACGAATAAATGTCCGAACACAAAAATATAACAAATACTATAAATGCACTGAACTAGCAGGGAGAGGAAATAACCAAATAGGTAAAAACAGTATAGGTAAAAAAAGTGAAATCCTTCCCACAGGCAATACATTTAATGAACCAAAATAGCAGGGAGGGAAAGAACCGAATGAATGGAACGTGATTCTTCACAATTATTATTATACCGAGCGACATGTTTATTATCAGTATATAGATACTCTGTATTATTATACAGAGCGACATGTTTGTTATCAGCGTATAGATACTCTGTATTATTATACAGAGCGACATGTTTATTATCAGCGTATAGATACTCAGTATTATTATACAGAGCGACATGTTTATTATCAGAGTGTAGATACTCAGTATTATTATACAGAGTGACAGGTTTATTATCACTATATAGATACTCAGTATTATTATACAGAGACAGGAACGGAACGAGACAGGGGGGTAGTCTCTGTTTGGTAGTTTGGTAGTTTGTAAAGTACAGAATTGGGGAAAGTTTAAACGTTCTGTGACTAGGGGAAATAAAATATAAAGTTTCTTTACCGTTGCTGACCTGGCCCATAGTCGATGGGCAGGAGGCCAGCTTCCACACTCCTCCAGGAATTTGTGGCAAACATCCTCAAAAAGTTACGTTTGTCACAGATACTAAAAAACCCTGGACATATGTAACGCTTTGAGTTGTCTGCTTTTGCAAATGATATGCCATCATGGGGGTAATTCTCATTCCTTGGCTACCATACAGTCTCTAAGGCAACGTAACCAATCTTAAAGTTTTTAATGTGAACAAACTGAAATGCAAGCCTTATTTTTGATTCTGTAACTTTCTAAAAAAAAAACATAAAACCTGTACATGGAGGGTACTGTTAAACTCTGGAGAGTTTACTGAACACTAATCTACTTATTACACACCTGGGTTTCTTCCTGTACATAGTTAGTTTTCTTATTTTATTTGGTTCCTTTTTTTTTTGTTTCTATGTTATTGATGCGTGCTACTTTTGAGGCTCTTGGCCTATGTGGATGCAGGCTGGTAATTTACTCTCACGACTTGACCTAAAGAGATGGGGTCCTGTTTTACGGTTCTAAATGGACTTAACCCCTCCCCCGCATAACCTTTCTCTAGTAATACTCGTACTTGTGTATGCTGAGGGTCAGCAATGTCAATCCCATGCGCCCTGTAGATAAAATGCAAACTAGCAACATTAATGTGGTAAGTCTTGCTATTGTAAACACATTCGGCAGAGAAGTTGTGCCCTTGGCTGATCAGTCGGCCTACATTCCACCTAGACCTATTGGCGACCCAATTACCGTACAACCTTGGCTATAACATTTTTTTCCCTTAACGCCAAAGGTTTAATACCCCGTGTAACAGATCCTTACAAACCTCTGGTGGCTGTGAAGCAAACAAGGGAATTACAACTTAATCATCTATTCGTTTCATTCCTCTGTTCGTATGATTCCGTACGAATTCCGTATGTAAAATATAGGTGGCCGCCATTTCGGGACTTTACACGTGTCCGCGGCCATCTTGTGTACGAACAGCGGTGTTTTCCTGTAACCGCATGGAACTAAAAACGGATACGCAAACAGGCGAACACCGCTGAGTCCTCCAAACCTCCATAAGTTCGTACGGAAACTACCGAACGTCCCACCATTCGGTAGTTATACTCAATCATCTATGGGGATTTCAGCGAACCCCGCGATTCGAATGGATGGCAAGATTTTCGTACCTTTTTACCGTGCGAACAGAGACCGACCGCAAGGCCAAAACTCATGGAACTATTTTCGGCTAGTTGGTCTGTGCGGTCGGTCAAAACTTTGGAACTCTGTATCTCCCGAACCATTCATCCAAACGGGCTGATTTTTGGACAGATTGTTCCCCTAACCAAGACCTCTCAAGCGGTGCTGGACTTAAAGGTGTACCCCCTGTTGTTGGGGTACATCCAGAACTGGGGTAAAATATTGTACGTTATAATTGTGTTATGTGGTTATCTGAGGGGAGGAGACGTGGGGGTGTTACCCTGTGTATAATTGGTTGTTTTTATCCTCCCCCTGGGAGTGTCCTGTGTGTGCCCTTTTCTAATAAAAAGCAGGCTGGGTGTTCCAGTCCTCAGTTCATCTTGACCCTTCAAAACGTAGCCTCGTCTCGTTCTTGGAAGGGGATTATTTGGGGATGTTATTCTGCTCCTGTTACAGCTGAACCTGGTTCTCGCTCTGGATATCGTGGATGGGATTACATCAGCTTACTTCTCCACAGCAGCTTGCAGGGAAAAAGGACATCTTCAACGGCAGATACCCTCTCTCTATCTGGGTAGCCGTTACACCCCGCACAAACGAAGGGTAGTCCTACCGAATCTCATCCCCAGGATCGGATGGGTTCACCAATCTCTATTCCCAAACATTTAATGCAATTCTCACACCTCACCTTTTGTAAATGCTTCAAGCACATATTACCACCTGTGGCGAAACCAACTTCGCCACTGTGAACTGGAGAAGCCTGGTTGCTCGCCTGCTGCCTTTAGATTATGGACCTAAAGGGTTAATTTTGCTGTGCAGAAGGATTTATTTCTCCCTTTCTGCACAGCAGTTCGGTAGATTCCATCTACCGAACAAACAGCCGTTTATCAACCTCCCCAGAGCCGTGGGAAGCCGGCCGGCATTGTTAATGGGCTACCCAGAAGCTGGAATGTGCCTCCTATTGACCTCCCTGAAGCCGCGGTTAACCGCGGCTTAACATGCGTGTGCCGGCAATTGACCACCCAGTAGCTGCGGTTAACCGCAGCCTAATTGATTGTGGCTGGGTGGTCGCGGTTACATTCAGCCGCCACATGATGGCAGTGTTCTGGAGCTCCCCGGGCAGCCAGCGCTTGCCTGCCCGGCTTTCATGCACCAAACCCGGACACTTTTGCGTGCAGGCACTGCTGAACTTCCAACCCCTGGTTCTATTCGTATGGATTGGGCGAATGCATGGAAATTCGATAGTTTGTTTTATGTGAATGCTTTAACCCAGATAGCAATGCCATGGAGCCTGTTCGTGTAATTAAAGACTTTGGCTCCATGGCAATTAAACTGTATTTGTGTGGTCTGAGTGCCATTCACCTAATAATGTGCACTCAGACCTGAGCTATCTGGGGATATGTTAAATGTGTGTATTTTCTGTGCCATTCATCCTACTGTATATTTTAAAGTAAAATACTGTATTTGTATCACCATGTGCATAATGGAGTCTTGCCTTTGTCCTGGGAGATAATTGAATTACTTCTCTAATTATCTCCAGGACAGAGAGGAGGAAGCCAGGATGCATTGTGGGAAAGTATTGTGGCTGTGTGTGTTGGGGATAAAATCAGCCCGGGCCCTTTGTGGATGATGGATATTTGCTAACTCATTCAGAGCTCTGGAAATTGGAAATGAATAGCAGAGACTTGTTCAATAACCAATTCAAATTCCTTTATTACTTAAGTTGCATTTATACCCCATTTTCATAGCAGGATGGGAGGGGGGAAAAATGAGCATATGGGCGTGACAATGACATTGTTTTTCACAAGTTATAAACAGCTGTTTCTAATTATAATCTTTCGTCATATAACGCATTACATATTTGATTAAAACCAGATATTTACAAATATCGATATCTTGGACAACTAACAAGAACATTTCGAAATCAGTACTTTTCCCGTAACTAGGATTTTATATAAATCCTATTTCCGAGAATATGAGATAAAATGCCAAACTTAATCTTGGTTCAAATTAACCCTTATATGAACAGCTAGGATAGATAGCAAAATTGATATCCGTATCTACAATTCCCCTCTTAGATCATATCATGATCTATCTTACGGTAAATATCCATGGGAGGCCTGCGGCAGAGAAACGAAAGGAGGTATATTCAGCTGTGCTAATCACGTCTGCGGGACTTTCATTATTTCTTCACCTCGATTTCCCCCATTTGCTCTGTGCCATAGGTTTTCCCTTTAAGAGGAGTTTGAGCTGTTGATTGCAGCTTTTTCAATTATCTGTTGAACACATCTTTTAAGTGTACAAGTTAAATATTTCAAACAGCTGACATGCTAACCATTTTAAACAGACTGAACATCATGTTATCTGTATCTTGAGCCTTGGGTCAATATAGGCAAAGTGTATTATTCCCAACAACGGGAATATTATTATTATTATAATTCAAAATGTAAGCTCATATAGTCAAAACGGGAATAATATTTATCCCCCTCTTTGGACCAGGGTCTTGGATTACCAGTCCACCCGGTGATCTGGGGCCAGGTCAAAAAACCCAAAAACTCATATTTGAGGAAAAAAGCACATCTGGGGAAACTCTGAGTGAGGGCCATGACTGTGTAGACATGTCATCCCCTCACGTTGACAGCATTAGTGACTTCTAAAACCCGCATTTGTAAGTAAATAGCTTGGGTATCGGGATTGGGAAACACTTCTTGATTAGTTTCAAAAGGCTCATTTACATATTAAATCATGAGATAACTTATAATCAGTTTGTAATTCTAACAATAATCCCAATCAAGACCTTGCATCCTATGTCTCCTAATTACATCCCTATTTCGATGGTCCAGTCATATCCACACTTAATAAATGGGAATCCATCCTTGGTACACTCAACATACATCAATGACACACATAGTACATCCATGCCTGAGTAAGCTAACACTTCCTCTCTCTCCGGCTAACTCTACAAAAATAAAAATAACAAAATAGTTCAATAGTCCAGCATAGTCCAGAAAAATAGAATAAGTCTTTCAAGCAGAATAAAGAATGTTAGACACCATAAACTTTGTTCCATAATCTTAGACACCATAACATAGCTAAGGGTAGCAATATGGCTGACAACAAGACAATGTCAGCTTCCACATAGTTCTTAATTCTTCTGTTTGCTGGATGTTCACCACAATGCTCTGTGCAACACCCCAATTGTCGAAAGGGTAATACAGACATAGCGGCATTAGGCAGCACTGCACCTTCAGGACTTTCCAAGTTAGTTTATGTCCTCATAAATAAGCATCTTAGTTTCTTCGGCCAGCATGGATTTTGACCAAACAGATTTAATTGCAAAAAGGTAGGCAGGTAGGTCAGCCAGAGAGATTGGTGTGTAGTCCCAAATATCAGGCGGCACAAATACTCCAGTACGGTCTCTATAATCATACAAACACAAAGATCAGTACGACATCGATAAATTAATTATCGAGGCTAAACTCAAATTAGAGACTAAAGTTACATCCTTAGTGTTGCTTATAATTCATTGAATTTGTCCTTTATAAAATTGTAATACATAATTTCCCTTTAGAATGCCTTTGCATGGATGAGAGAAGCACTCATTCTATATAAAAGCTTGGTACCCGTAGCTGAACGGAACCCTGTGTCGTTGTGCGCATGCGCAACAGCGTTTTTGGCGCGAAGATAGAAGATTTCAGAAGATTTAAAAGAGAAGCCGGTTGAGGAATAGCAGCATCCACAGCTCCTGAGGAAGTCCCGAAAGGCGCGGGACGAAACGCGTTGAGCCTGAATTTTCTTTTTACAGCAGTCCAGAGACCGTCCACTCCCCCCTCACGATCACGCTTAAAAGCCGCAAGTATATCTAGCCTATAGAGTCGCGACCTAGGGCTTTTTGGTAACATCTTTATACTTGTGAGCTAGTGGTTGGTGTTTGTGGTTTTTACTATTGGTCTTGAAATTGTACTGCTTTATAATCATGATTTTTATATGAATTGTTATTAATAAATAAATTTGTAATTTTTTATATTACATTCTTTCTGTCACAGTGATTAGCGCCCTCAATAGGGGAGACTAATACTCTCCCCCCCCCCTCTACTTTCTAGATATTTTGTGGACCCTGATAACATCTTTTGAAACCGAAACCTTAAACATTCTTAAACAATTTTTTTTCAGAACAACTAGGAATGAAATATGAGAAACAAAATGAATTACTGTTGTTGCAAAGTGCTTTGTTTAAGACAGAGTTGTCTCTCTTTGCTAAGGTTGCAAGTGGCCTCTGATAAGGAAGGGGCAGCAAACTGAAGACATATGTTGTATTAAATAGCCCTCACTTGTCAGGTCTTGGAAACCCACTTATTTTATTGCAGATGCCTCTATGATACCACGTTACAAATTGACTAAGCATACTTATTTTTATCCTATTTTATTTTAGTTATTTCACATTGCACAGCCTATGCAAACAATGTCTACATCTCAACTTCAGCTTGTACATCCTCTAAGAGCCAGCATTAATACTGTTTTATCTACATATAAAATATTAAGAACATGAACCATCTGTGTATTAGGCTGAAGTTGTTGGGTGTGGGTATAGGTTGGAAGCTGTGGTTGGTATTGAGGAACCTGCTGTGGTTGGTATTGAGGTCCTTGAACGCCAGCTGGGACAGGTTCTCCCTTAGCACCAGGTTCTCCTTTGTTTCCTTGAGCACCAGGTTCACCATTGTTACCCTTAGATCCAGGGGAACCTCCGGGGCCTTGAGGTCCAGGAGCACCACAGGAACCAGGGAAGCCAGGGGCACCAGCAATACCAGAGTACCAGTGGGGCCAGCTTGATCGGGAGAACCGGGTTCACCACGAGCACCTTGGGGTGAACCCCTGCTATCCACAATTAAAACAATTAAAACAGTGCTGAAGTTGCCACCTCTACAAAAGTTAGACCCTTTGATAAAATTATCTACCTCTGCCTCCAAAACTTGTCTGATTCAATCTCCTATCACCTCCCAAATGTCCTTGTCTCGCCTGCTTAAGATCACAATCCTTTGTGACCGATACAACATACTTTTCCCTCTTTCTTTATATCAAAACAACCTGCTGTATCTTTCTCATGAAGCATATTCCATTTGCAGGTCGAGATTACCTAACTCACACCCCCTCTTTGTATACACTTCTTAGTGTACCACACAGATATACTATTAATAAGCTTTTGAAGAATTATTGTGTATGTATAGCACGGTTGTCTAGGGGTGTATACATAACCAGTTAAAGCAGAGTCTTCCTACAGGGTTTGCAATACTTACAGTTAGTGTCATAGGTGTAATGCAGTTAGTTACTTTTCCATTGTCAGAATACATTGAAAACACTAATATATTGCAAATATTAAAATCATATTGCAGCTGTGTCCTATACCTGCAAGGATATGGTTGTAATACTTCAATTGAGTTCAAATTGAGTATCAAAAGTCCAACCACAAAAACTAAACGTTATATGCTTATAAAAATGAGTTTAACCCCTTAGAGAGTTAATAGGGTGACCTCTTCCCATAGTATGGTTCCTATTAGAATTATTATATTATTTATTCTCTTCTGGGTCTGCAAAATGCTTTCAATATACCAATACAAATATAATACAGTAGTTTAGAATTGCCTCACTTATAATCATCAGAAATTGTCTGATCTCTATTAAAAATACCATTTCATCATTTTGCTATAATCAATGAGGAATCTTAATCTTAGAGAAAACGTATCCTATACATCCATTCATTTTTTTTTATGTTAAAGATAACACAAATACTCCCCTAATAATATGAACGTGGATCCACGATTTTGAAAAGCAGATTTTTCCCAGGGGCCCCTTTTTCGTGAGCTGATCAGCATTTAATCTGTTGTAAAAAGACACTAAAGGCGTGCGTTAATGACATGCAAATATTCTTTAAATATTCGTAATATCACACATGTCCTCTTATAACACAGAACACAACGAATGTAGCAGATATCCAGCAGACATGCCAATACAAAAAAAACCTATTCATGGACAGGCAATTAACTCAATCCAAAATAAATTATCAAATGTCACACCCAAAAGAAACACATAATGTAGGTTTCCCTTGTTTGTGCATTATTCATTTCTGCAAACTATGCAAGCAGTACGGCTTTAAGATTAGACCAGAAAACCTAGCAGCTGGACAGGAAAGTCGAATTTTGGCAAGAAGTCCATTATTACAACAGAATTTTGGAAAACGGCTAAAACTTAGCGTGTTTTTTTCTCTTTCTTTTGCTTCAAGGATTACAACTCCTATTGCTCTTGGACTAGTATTCAATAATAAATCAGTTATTTAATAGATTATTACGCTGCCATTTCCATCTGTGTCAATACTGAGACAAACGTATTTAAATATAATTTAAAATAGCACAGCAAAATACCCATTAACAAACATGACAATCAAACTGCATACTTTAAAATGAGTAACCAAAACACATTTATCACAATCACCATTTACACAGAATACACTTTTAACAGCTGTATTCAGAACATATTATTGTATATATTTTTTATTTTTATTTTATTATTTAAGAGTTCTGGTACCAAAGGTTTTCTTATTAAAGAAGGGATCCCGTACGGCCATATAACGCGTTTGACTTAAACATTTGTATAACAATTGCATTAACTGCATTAACCAGTTGCAACATATGTACCTTATCAATAGAATTTCTCTCCTATACGCTTATAGAACATTTGGACCAGATTACACAGACATGGTATCACCTGCATTTGTCAGAACTCTCAAACACTCAAAATATTTAAACTAGTGCATGTTAAAGGCATGGCAAAATTTTGACCGGTCAATTTGAGTTCCCAAAAGTCATAAAAACACAGGTGGTAACCTTTGTCCATGGTTTCTGATCCTACATCCCATGACCAAAATTTCAAACCCACTTCTGCACAGGAGGTCCACCATTTGGGTCACAATCAATAAAATCTCTGCATCCCCAGACAACAATTTACAGATTCTCACAATGCTACAGAATACATACAATTTAAAGCATTTACAACATGTCAGGTACCTGTAGCAAGCAAGTTAGTTTACAGCACGAAATGAAGCATGTGCTGAAAATATAAATTTCGTAATAATTTATAATCATCTACATTTACAACATGAATTTGTAGCCCCCCTTAATTAACCTCTATTTTTTCTTTTATTTATCATCACCTTCTCATGTACCTTTGACATTCCTTCAATTATTTTATTCCCTTAATTCTCATACCTGGTTTGGACACCCTCAGGGCTTTAGAGGAGCTGCCCAATCCTTTCTTCCTGGGGAGGGGGTAAAAGGGAGCTTTATGGAGCAGTGGGTACCCCTTGTCCCTGCTTGGGGAGGTCTAACTTATCCCAGCAAGGATAGCACCCAAATCATTATTATCTTTAGGGGACAGGCTGGGTATAATCAGGAGGGAGTAATGATTTGGAGTTGTTAAAAACAGCCTCATTCTCATTTTATTTATCTTAACCCCCTTATCACAGACTTTATGCTTAAAATCAGAGTTGCACAGTCAAATAAAACAGTACATAAAGTAGCAAGCTTGAGTAATGCCAAACATCCATCATACAGGGTTAAAACCACTTTTTTATTTTTTATTTTTTTATTATAAACTTTCTTTGCAAAAGTGACATGTACATATACAACTCAGTCTGCCAAGACTGAAAACCTGTTTTACAACCTACAAAAGGCAACCTCTGCGAAAGAGGGAACATGGGACGTCTCCCAAACACACTTTTACCACCTGCAAAAGGTGAACCCCACCAAAGAGGAAAAGTCCAGATAATTGTGCACAAAACCGCCTGCCAAAGCCACTCCTCCTACCAAAGGAGTTTAACAAGTCTACCTGAGACTCAAAAAAAACAGGTCTACCAAAGACATTATGCAGGGAAAAGCCCCTTTAAAAATTAAAATAGTAAGAAACCCCATATAAATAACAAAGCAATGTGTGGGGGGATAGGAGATGCAGGTAAAGAAGGTCTTCAAAGAACCCCTTACCTGACATCTCCACTCCGACCAATTGTACCCAAAACTTCTGACACCAGTTTGTTTGGGATAAAATCAGCCCGGGCCCTTTGTAGATGATGGATATTTGCCAACTCATTCAAAGCTCTGGAAATTGGAAATGAATAGCAGAGACTTGTTCAATAACCAATTCAAATTCCTTTATTACTTAAGTTGCATTTATACCCCATTCTCATGTCGGTGGGGGCCTTGAGCATTAGTGACATAATTTGTTTTTCACAAGTTATAAACAGCTGTTTCTAGTTATAATCTTTCGTCATATAACGTATCACATATTTGATTAAAACCAGATATTTACAAATACCGATATCTTGGACAACTAACAAGAACATTTCGAAATCAGTACTTTTCCCGTAACTAGGATTTTATATAAATCCTATTTCCGAGAATGAGATAAAATGCCAAACTTAATCTTGGTTCAAATTAACCCTTATATGAACAGCTAGGATAGATGGCAAAATGGATATTCGTATCTACAGTGTGTACTAAAGTGATGCATGTCTGTCTGCTGTTTCAGTCTCCCATTTGGTCCCTTAGGGGAGTGTCCACCAGGTGGGAGACCTGCATAAATACTGGGCAGGTAGCCCTCAGTAAATGAGTTCCTGCTTAACCCTCAAAGCGATGTGTTGTCTCGTTCTTTGGGGGAATTGGATTGTATGCTTTTCCTGTTCGGCTGATTCCAGGGTTCGTGTGTTTCTAGTTCGGGAGTTGGTGAATTCGTACAGTTTGCAGTTCGGGAGATTGGTGATTGCAGTAGCTGCTGGTCTATGGGAAAGGGGATTATCGCCTAAATGGTTTTTATCCCCTTCTGAGTGAAACGGTCCGTTACACCACCTTACAAAAACCAGAAAAATCCCCCACAACATGCCTAGATTTCCTGCCTATATTCTTTCAAAATTGTGACACTAAACTCTATGCAAAATCCTGGCCAATAGACTCTCCACAGTTCTAAATAATCATTCATAAAGGGACACTATTGTCACCAGTGCAACTACATATATTCCTGACCCTATAGTGTTAACACCACCATCTAGCCCCCCTGGACCCCTCATGCCTCCATAAATATAGTAAAAATCTTACTGTATTCAAGCCTGAAGCTGTAAATCTGCATTCTGTTAGACTGGAAAAAAAACAATCAGTATGCTGACATGTGGTAGCCTGATCCAATCACAGTGCTTTCCCATAGGATTGGCTGAGACTGACAAAGAAGCAGATCAGGGGTAGAGCCAGCATGATTCAAACACAGCCCAGGCCAATCAGCATCTCCTCATAGAGATGAATTGAATCAATGAATCTCTATGAGGAAAGTTCAGTATCTGCATGCAGAGGGAGGAGACACTGAATCACAGGATGCTGTGCATTTTATGCCTCAATCAACTCGGAAGTCCCTCTGGTGGCAGTCTGAGTGACTGCAACTGGAGGTGTTCCTAGCTTTCAATGTAAACACTGTATTTTCTCTAAGTGCTGCTTCTAAGTGTGTGGTTGGAGATATTCTGGAGAGTTTTACAGAAGCTTCAACTGTCTAAGATTTTGCTAAGAGTTTTCTTTTTTACTGTTACAGGTAAGATTCATCTGTAGGAAAAGGTTACTAATTGCACAAGGTTTGATTTCCTGTTGGTAATTGTAGATTATGCTAACGTAGTGTACCTATAATCTTAATTTTAATAATGACAGGAGGCGAGTATTTTGCATAACTTTCTTTACTTTATGCCTCCAGCAGCACAAGTCAATCAGAAAACTTTAAACCAATCAGTAACAGACATCACATCCATATATAAAGCCCTGACAGTCACATGATTTCCTCTTTCTTTGATGCGAAAACAGTCCATTATAACGTCAGGGAATTCAAATAACAGTCTTGAGTAACGTGTAGAACATAATTTGGAACATGACTTGAAAAAACCTTCCAGCTTTATCTTGATCTTTATCTTTATGATGGTTACTCTGAAAAGAACAGAAATACGTGAAAGGTGGTGGAACCCAACTGATGTCCACATTAAAAAACCAGTACTATATGTATCTATATCTATATTACGTTAAAAAATTGCAACATTAAACAACCATGGTTTACTTTAATAATCGCCACGGCTGTAACACCCGTCAACCAAATAAGCATCCCATAAATATACTGAAATATCCAAAATCTTACAATTAGACTGAAATGATAACCAGAAAATTAGAATTTCCCAGAGTATAGGGAGGGAAACAGGGCGGGAAAATACTCGCCTCCTGTCATTATTAAAATTAAGATTATAGGTACACTACGTTAGCATAATCTACAATTTTGTCACATGACAGGAGGCTTCGTATTTTGCATTTTTAAAGCTGTGGTATGATCGAAAGGATGCGTGTGTGGTTGACGAAATAAATATACGGAAGTTGTCTCGCCGTGTCCAATTCGCCGCCTGAAAAAAAATATAGAGGCCCCTCGTGAAGGCCTGAGAAGCAGCCGTGTCCCGTACCGAATGAGTACCTAAAGCACGTCTCCTCCCCCGTTAACGATGACAACCAGTGAACCCATCTAGACGGAGTGTTCATGGTAACTGGCTTGTATGGTTGTTATAAACCCCACCGATGTCTGAATGTGTCAATCTAAGTGTTGTCGGATCTCCATATAACCAAAAACCGCTATAACTGCACAAAGACTGGAAAAAAAAAAAAAAAACGCCGGGAACAGGGTAAAACATGGACGCGAAAAAGATTTAGTTCTACGAGACACCGTAGAGGTCCTTCCTTCAGGTGATACCGAAAACCATATACGTCGAACTCCAGAATATCTGATATCCGACGAAAATCCAACATACTGTGATTATTACTGACGGTTGACGGAGGGATAGGTTCGTGTTATCTGACTAGTTCCGAAAAAAAAAAAAAAACCCAATCAAAGTCTCACAACAGTGATACTTTAACTCATGGTTTTGTACCGTATGCTACCCCGCGGAAAAAAAACGGTCTATCAAAGGTTCTTGATCGACCGGAGTGTCGTGAATCGTACTATGCGCTGTCGAAGTAACGGAACGTATCCCGTTAATGGAGCGGTCGGATCGTTCCGATCGGCCCGTTGTGAAAATTATGAGCAAGATTCAATATCGAGGTAGATAGGGGTAATAAAAGGATCGTAGTCCCTTTCCATACCCCAGTGACTTCCAAGTGTTCCATGTGGATAAATCATTTCGGGGAATACCTGTTGTCCATGAGTCCCATGACTCTAGTTGGTTGCGATAGTCCCTTGACATACCAGTCTCCCTTGGAAGACACCAATCCACCAACTCTAGCCGCTCCTGCGTTAACAATCGATGATGTTCTCCCTTTGATCTGCCCGAAGGCACGTTAAAACTGAAGAAGCAGAGGATGATCCCAATTAAAGACAATCATTCTAGAAGTCCCGCTTAGCTCCTTTACCTCTGTAACGAGTACTATCGAAGTCCTTGCCGTTCTGATCCCAATTTCGTAGGTGTGCCCGGATCTCATGCAGCGAGCTTTCAGCCGATGTCTGGCCCGTCAGTGAAGTGGTCCTGGGAAGTAGTCCAGGTACTATGGAGCCTTTCTGTCATATCCGTCGAATTTCCTTACGAAAGTCGTTATCGCTGATGTGGGGGAAAGTGCAATCCGTCCAATGTGAAATCTATTCCGAAGTAGAGATACGTAGTTACTCGGAACTGGAATCGAATCGACTCAGCTCCGTTCACTATGAATCCCAACAATTCCAGGCGCTGTGACAATAAATCTAGTTTGTCTACGCAGTTAGGACTTGGGTTTGCAAAGGGTCAGCCAGTGTTACAGCGGATACCCTTTGCTCTTCATTGCGTCCTGACCAGCTTCCAAAACTTCTTGAGGTACTATGTGAACCAGTAGGTAAGTGTCCTTTCAAATCTAACCTTGCAAAAAAACCTTTTCGAGGAGTAGGTCTCCTAATAGAAGTATACCTTCCTTCTTGAGATGTCGGTACGTCCCCAAAACCATTGGGTTGGCCTATGTTGATGACGATGAGAGTCTCCTGTCTTCTTCTTTACTACTTAACGTGGACCTCGATCTGATCGGGGCATAGATATCCCTGTAGTGACACCGAGCTCCCTGTTGAGGACTATCTTGTTCGTTCCTAGATGAAATGGGCATTCCATCCTGAGCTTGTTTCGTACTTCTTTCCCCGAAGCCGGAGGTTTGCAAGGTGTGCCCAGTGCTTCGGAAGAAACCCTTTTCGGATGATCCTGGGTGTCTGGTGGTACGCGAGTCAACGGAGGTTTCCCAGTGTGCCAAAAGAAAAACTTTTTTCTTGCCAGGCGGGTTCCGTCACTTTTCTTCTTCCGATGGAGACTCTCCGTTCTCTTATGATCTCCAGGGAAAGGGAAGAATGGAGTCCTCGTACCCTGATGAAGGGGTCTGAGATGTTCAATGTGTAGGACGTTCTGAGAGACGGTTCCGCTAAATCGGGGTGTTCTCTTTCCCCTTAGGGGAAGTCGCGTTGGGCCCTTCCCATGGTGCTTAGGTGGTAAGGTGCCCGACTTGTTAGCCAGCCTCTTGGAGAGGGCTTCTTCCCCCGGAGCTGCCCTGGCGGCTTAATCCTCACCTGGAACTTTGTCTGGTGAATTGAGGGAAATCCGACCTGTTGGTTCACACCCTTTCGGTCTGTGGAGGATTGTACAACAGTACGCTTATTGCCCCTCAGTGTGTCTCTGTGTATAACCGGGGTCACCCAGCATTTCGATTAATTGGTACCACTTTCGCAGGATCTGGGTAGTGGTCTGAGAATGAGGACACCCTCCGTAGGATCGGGATGTACCCTGGTATGGGAGACGTGAAAGTCTCCCTATGTATAATCTAATGGTTCATCCTTATATGTCCTAGAGTTGTGGAGTTTGGCGGTATAGTGAGTTCTCCTTCTCGGTTAAGGGAAAAGCGTATGGGTCCTCCAATTGGAACATAGAGGTGTCGGAACACAAGCATGTTGCGTGCCCTGGTCTGTGCATGTAATGCCAGAGCATACTTTGAAGGTAGAAGCCCTAGACAAGGGCGCGGTGATCACCCCTTCGTACCTATGCCACTAGCGCCGGGGTAAGACTATCCTGGGGTCACCCGGCGTAGGGGGTCACCCCTGTATGTATGTCTCTTATGGCCTGTTGGGACCCTCTTCCGGTCTGTGGGGTACCGAGACAGGTGTCAGGTACGGTAATACACTTATTGCCACTAGTGGGTCTCCACATACCGCTGGGGTTCGCCCAGAACTGTTTCCATCAGTACCACTTTAGAGGTTTCCTGGAGTTGTCTGAGGAGGGGGTTGCCCTCAATAAGACCGGGCTGAACGGTCAGGAATGTCGGGACGTAAGCCCGTATGGGGAGGTACGGTAGACTCCAAATTATCCAAGGGGTCACCCTTATTGGGTACAGTACTGTGGAGCTTGGCAGCACCGTGAGCTCTCCTTTCTTGGTGCTGTCGACATACATGTGTCCATTGTGTTCCGATCTGGCATACAGTAACAGATCGTACTCCGTGGTTATCAGCCCGTCCTAGGGCGTGGGGGTTAGACCCCAATATCTATATGTCCTTAACCCTTCCTTTTTAGTTGGGTTCTCTGACTTCCTGAGGTATGTCTTGCCAGACCTCCTCCTCTGAGGGAGAGTCCTCTGCCCTCCATTCGTCTATGATTTCTAAGGACGATGGAGATAATGGTTCCTCATCCCCTGATGAGGGTCTTGTGGAGTGTCTGACACAATGGTAGTATGATTTTTCTCCGGCTGTGGGGAGACAGAGTATACGTCAGTGTGTATGTGTCTACACAGTGGCTTCCACGTACAACTGGGGGGCACCCAGGTACCATGTAATCAGTCCCACTAGGAGTTTGACTAGTGGTCTGAAGAGGGGTCACCCTCTTATCGACCGGGGTGAACGGTCTTTAATGTCGGGACGGAGCCCGGTAATGGTCGGGACGGAGCCCGGTAATGGTCGGGACGGAGCCCGGTAATGGTCGGGACGGAGCCCGGTAATGGTCGGGACGGAGCCCGGTAATGGTCGGGACGTAAGCCCGGTAATGGGAGGTATCGAAGACCTCAGTACGCTTTTGTAAGGAGTCACCCTTGTGTATGGAATTTTGTGGAAATTTCGCCATTGCGGATTGTGCGTACTTCGTTATAAGCCCCTGATTGGGCGTGGTGGTCACCCTTGTAAAACAAAATTGTCACTTCGGATAATGCCAGATTTTTAGTTGTTGTTTGTTGTTTGAAATGATTTCTGGGTAGTTCTTCAGTGCTTTGTACCAACCATCATAGCCTTCTGTGAGTGTTCATCTAATTGGGCAGTGCAGCCTGAGCCTGATGGGAATAGTTCCTGGATTGGTGTAATACAATCCCAATGGTAAGTTACCTGCAGTGGCCCTTTAGCACAGAGTTGTAGGGGTTAACTGCAGTGAGAAGTGTGCTTAGCCTGATGGGAGTTGTTCCTGGTTTGGTGCAATCCAGTCCTAATGGTAAGTTACCTGCAGTGGCCCTTTAACACAGAGTTGCAGGGATTAACTGCAGTGAGAAGTGTGTTTAGTTTTACACCTTTATATTATGTGGCAAAACTTTTATTTCCGACAATATCAGGAGTTTTTACACTTTACCTTTAAAACTAGGTTAGGTGTCCTGTGGGTAGGACCAATTTATTAATGTAATTCTTTAATGGCACATATCCAATTTGTTGTAATGTAGCCTGAGCCTGATGGGAGTTATCCTGCTGACACTGTGTTTGGTAGTATACAGACCCACAGTGCAGTGTCTCCAGCCCAGGACTGTGATTAGATATATGACATGTAGCATATGAATCCCACATAATGAAATCTTCCATTTATTGGTGTAAAAACATTTAGATATTGATAATTCTGTGCCAGTTCGTGGGAATCCCGAACTGGCGAAATTAAGATGGCCGCCGAGGATCTCGCGGTATCGCGAGATCCAAGATGGCCTCCGTTCGCGCGCAAATTAGCCGCGCAGTCCGCGCTCGCGATCGCTGACCGACGGTATCGGACGGCACCCCCTCTAACCCCCCCACCTACCCTTCAGTACCCTGGGACTATTGTTGAAACCTGGCGGTCCAGCGCGATCGCGGCAAAAAACCGCGGACCGCGAGAGACCAACAGGCAAGCAGTCAAAAAGTAACAGACCCCAGCAGGGGAGAAAACAGGCAGTATGACAAAATACACCTAACAGTCCAGGGAGGAGTATGGATAAGGTAAAGGGAGAAAAGGGGAGGCAGATGAAAGGGGTGACAGTGGAAAAGTAATGTACAATGCCCCAAAATGATTTAAAGGGGCCAGAAGACAAATTGTATTAGATATAGGTAAAGACAGTAGAGAGCTAATACTCTGACCTGTGCCTTGGCTGGAAGCGGCAAAGAAAAAGGAAATCATGTGACTGTCAGGGCTTTATATATGGATGTGATGTCTGTTACTGATTGGTTTAAAGTTTTCTGATTGACTTGTGCTGCTGGAGGCATAAAGTAAAGAAAGTTATGCAAAATACGAAGCCTCCTGTCATGTGATAAAATTATAAGGCTTTTGATTTAATTAAATAATTGCTATTGATTGCTGGTTAATTAGCTATTGTTTGCAAATAAGCAGAGGCCTACCTAGGTGTTAAACATTCCTAGTGGGTGGTGATTTTAGGAGTTAAATAAGGGTTGTTGTCATTAGCTTGGCTAATATAGCTTGGTTGCTTCATCTAAGTGTTACTTCTAAGTGTGTGGTTGGAGATATTCTGGAGAGTGTTGCTTCTAAGTGTGTGGTTGGAGATATTCTGGAGAGTGCTGCTTCTAAGTGTGTGGTTGGAGATATTCTGGAGAGAAACTGGAGGTAATCTGAGGTATTCAGGAGGACAAAAATGTAAGATTTGTTTGATTTAAATTATTCATCTCATTGAAATGGCTGACTTTGTTCAGTGTAATAGTTGCTATGCATTTGTTTCACGCTCCACTTTTTGGAGGTTTGGTTGTTGTCTAATCTGTAGACAGTTCTCTATATTGTGGCAGGAGATTGTATTTTTGAAGTCTGAGATTTGTAAATTATCTGGTAAACAAACTCAGACTGGAACTGCTGCAAAGTCACTGCCGCAGAGACATACTAGGAATGGCAGATGGATTACTGTAGGATCTGGTAGACTTGGAGTTGTGGATAAAATGCATATTGCACAGTCAGTTGCTCTACATAATTTGTTTTTTGCACTTTCAGAGTGTAATGGTGTTATGGAGACAGACTCAGGCACTGAGGGCAGTGGTGTTGTGGAGACAGGCTCAGGCACTGAGGGCAGTGGTGTTGTGGAGACAGGCTCAGGCACTGAAGGTAGTAGTGTTGTGGAGACAGGCTCAGGCACTGAAGGTAGTGGTGTTGTGGAGACAGGCACAGAAGGTAATGGTGTTGTGGAGACAGGCTCAGGCACTGAGGGTAATGGTGTTGTGGAGACAGGCTCAGGCACTGAGGGTAATGGTGTTGTGGAGACAGGCTCAGGCACTGAGGGTAGTGGTGTTGTGGAGACAGGCTCAGGCACTGAGGGTAGTGGTGTTGTGGAGACAGGCTCAGGCACTGAGGGTAGTGGTGTTGTGGAGACAGGCTCAGGCACTGAGGGTAGTGGTGTTGTGGAGACAGGCTCAGGCACTGAGGGTAGTGGTGTTGTGGAGACAGGCTCAGGCACTGAGGGTAGTGGTGTTGTGGAGACAGGCTCAGGCACTGAGGGTAGTGGTGTTGTGGAGACAGGCTCAGGCACTGAGGGTAGTGGTGTTGTGGAGACAGGCTCAGGCACTGAGGGTAGTGGTGTTTTGGAGACAGGCCCAGGCACTGAGGGTAGTGGTGTTGTGGAGACAGGCCCAGGCACTGAGGGTAGTGGTGTTGTGGAGACAGGCCCAGGCACTGAGGGTAGTGGTGTTGTGGAGATAAGTGTCTACGTAAATCGTAGAGGCGCTCGAGGTAGAGTAGATTAGAGGGCTTTATCTCGCTTAATTTGTTCGATTTTTGGATTTTGCCTCGGAGCCCATGTTGCATGCGACTGCTCGGCATGGCTGCCAGGCTCCGCCCCCGTCAAACGCTTTTTCAGCGTCTATTGCCAGTAACGTACTATGATTTTTGTGTTTTCTCGCCCAATGTACGAGGTTTAATAGTTTTCATTGTGTTGTGTTTAGCTTCTCTGCCTGGGACGAAGCCTGCTTGGTCTTGATGGATGAGATGGGGTAGGGAGGGTTTTAATCTAGTGGCTAAAATTTTTGTCAGGATTTTTAGGTCAATGTTGATCAGCAAAATTGGTCTATAACTGCCACGCATTGAAGGGTCTTTGCCTGTTTTCGGAATGAGAGTTATATTGGCTTCTAATGACAACATGGTAATGGATGTCGAGAGTTTTCTCACATTGAATGCTGCAGTGAAGTGTTGGGCAAGTGGTTGGGAAAATATCTTGTAATATTTGCCCATGTAACCATCTGCCCCCGGACTCTTTCCTAGTGGGAGTGTTTTAACTGTGTTTTTGAACTCTTCTATGGTGATCGTCGGAGCATCAAGGAAGTCTGTTTCATTTGGGGGAAGAGTGTTTTTAACCCTAGGTCTGAGAAAATCTAGTATTTCGTTCGATGAGGGGTGAGTTTGTTTAAGATTGTATAGTTTTGTGTAGAAGTTGTGGAATGTTTGTGTGATGTCGGGCATCTGTCGTGTGAGGTGTCCATTATCCTGTTTGATTTCTGCAATGAAAGTAGATTGTTTAGCTTGTCGGAGAGTTTGCGCTAAAAGTTTGCTTGCCTTCCCCCCTTTCATGTAGTATGTGTGTTTTGTTAAAGACAATTTACGCTTAGCGTGTAGTGGAAGTATATTAGTGAGTTCCGATCTTTTTGTCAGTAGCGTTTTGTATTCTTCTAAACCTAATTTAGCTTGTTTGTGATTACTTTCAAGGTTTTTCAATTCTCGGGTTAGTTGTGTAATTTTTTTGTTCCCTTTGTCGCTTGAGGGATGCGGCGGTTCGAATCAGGTCTCCCCTTATTACTGCTTTATGGGCTTCCCAGAGTAGGGTGGGGGATGTGTCTGGGTGTGTGTTCTCGACGAAATAGATATTGATCGAATCTTGTATTTGGGCGATTGTATTTTTGTCATTAAGAATTAGATCATTGAGCTTCCATTGAGATGTTGGGTTGGGCCAGGTTGGGATTAATAAGACCAATTTCATGGGGGCATGGTCTGACCAGGTAATTGGGCCATATGAAGCTGACTCAATCATGGGTAAAAACCTGTGTTGAAGAAGGATGATGTCTATACGGGAATAGGTTCCTGTGGGTGGTGAGAAAAAGGAGTAGTCCTTACGTGTGGGATGAAAGGCTCTCGAGCTATCGTATAATTTACCTGTTGCCTTATATGAGCTAGATGAGCTTTTGAGTTCGTGGTGGTGTCTAGATCGCCGTCTAGGGATATGTTAATATCCCCCCCAACAATCAGTCTGCCTTCTTGAAATGTGCTGAGTTTCTGCAGTATCTTTTTTAATACCATATTTTGCTTTTTATTAGGCAGGTATATATTTGCCATTGTTATCAAGTTGTTACCGATTTTCCCTTTAACCCCTTAAGGACACATGACATGTGTGACATGTCATGATTCCCTTTTATTCCAGAAGTTTGGTCCTTAAGGGGTTAACAAATACATATCTGCCTGAGTCGTCTGACTGGTGGTCTTGGTATGTAAACGGGACTCGTCTTCCTATTAATATTGCTACACCTCTGGATTTAGAACCTATATAATGGCCGTAATAGGTGGTGGGATAGTCCTTGTTACGAAGAGATGGAGCTGAGTCTTTACGGAAGTGGGTTTCTTGGACAAATACTATGTCTGCCTTACTTCTATTGAAGTCTGTTAAGGCTAGGGTTCTTTTTTCCGGGGTGTTCAAGCCTCTGGCATTTTGTGTAAGTAAGGTAATGGATGTCATGTTAGTTTCTTCTTGGCGTGAGCGACGAAGAAAGGTAGATACTGTATAGAACACCAAATGATGGGCTCGTGTAAAAATCCCTTTCCTCTGATCTATTCGACCTGTACGTTTGAAGTGATATCGATCGTTTAGGGGTATGTGAATAATAAATTGTCTGTGTGTAATGAAGAAATGGATGGGTTAACCTTTGTTAGTAGCGTTGTCTCATAATAACAAACAATAGATCAATATAGGAGTTGGTACGTTACAATCTATGAATCCTCGAGGGGCTTTGAGTTACAGTTATGTACTACGTCTATAGCTTTTTCCACTATACCGTGGTTGACACACTTATACTTATTCTCTCTCTATACAAAGCAAATACAGTATATATAGAATAGTCAAGAATGAAAACAGAAATAACAACAACAAGTTAATAAATCTGAAAGTAATAATAATAATGTTCTATAGTATGTAATAGTGTACTGTGATGAATAGGTGGATCGCAACTTAGTGAGTATACTAATGTGAAGAAGGGTGTATACCAGGGATGAGAAGATTTAACGATCTTCCAGGGGTGTACTACAGAGAACTCTGTGCATCTTGTAAGGTGATTATACAACTGGTTCAGGTTTGTAGTGACGGGGGTTAAGTTAACTGTATGGGGTAACTCTTCTCCGTTGCGGAGAGGTTAGGCGTTCTATCTCAACGCTAAGATAGGACCCTAGATATTTCGGGGTAGTGTGGCTGTTCGTAGCACCTAGGAGATGCTAATCACTCCGATGTATTAGTACCATAAGGAGAGTATAGGACATTAAAATATTTATCAATCGCTGGGATTCGTGGGCTTACGCTCAGGGAAGGGACAGGATGAGGTAAGATAGGGAAGGGGGGGAGGGGTATGGGGAAGGTATAACCGCTTTGGGTGGTCGTGCCGATACCGATGAATTGTACAGTATAATCAGGGTACCAGTTAAGTGCAATTTACCAATTAGGGTGGTGTATATTGTTGTGTGGTGGAAAGTAAAATATACATTCAGACGAGTTGTACATAGGACAATGACATTATACGACCTGGTTGATGAATGTTGATCGCATTGGGTAGTTGTTATGAACAAGGGTAATAGTCCAAAAACTGCAGTACCCGCGAAAACAAATGAATCCGAGTAGCATATACTCTAGTGTCTCTGATCTGACTTAGTACTGGTATGCAATAATAGATTGAAAATGTCATTGCCTCTGCGTTATTTTGACTGAACTCTCTGTATGGTCTTATAGTCCTTCAGGGCTGTGCAAGAGGAGGGGAGTTAGTTTGACCCTCCGGGTGTTGAGTAGGCTTGTCCTTCATGGCCCTAGTGGTGGTTCGGGAAAGTCATTATCTTGCTTGGACAAGCGTTGGTCGTGGGTGGCTGTAATTCGGTGAAGGCCCTGTTATCAGAACGGCGTGCACGCTGTTTGTCGTGAAGATGCCAGGTTGGTTAGTTCTCGAGGTAGAGGTGGTGAGCGTTATGCGGAGGTTTCGGGCCGTTGTCCAGATGGATCTTCGTGTATGCGCCTGTGTCTCTGCTGAGGTGAGAGAAACCTTTGGTCATTGCGCCTTTTCTTAGCTGGTGTGGTCCGGCGCTGCTGCTGACCCATAACCTCCTGGCTAGGGTTAGGTGAATACCAGTCCATAACTGTAGTTTCAGGTAGATTCAGAGCCTTAAGAAAAGGAGGAATGTCCAGTGGGGAGGTGATCGTCACGATATTCCCCTTGCTAGTCACGATCAAAGCAAAGGGGAATCCCCATCGATATTTAATGCTTCTATTCTTGAGATGCTCAGTAATTGGTTTTAAAGCCCGCCTTGCCTGAAGTGTTTACCAGGACAGGTCAGGAAATATTTGTATGGGGTGGCCATGAAAGAGTAGAGGTTCTATGGGCTCTGTCAAGGACTACCTGGTTATCGCTAGGTTCTCCTAAGATGAGGTTAAAGAGTTCAGTGAGTATCATGGATAAATCCTCACCTGGAGATTCAGGCAAACCCCTTACGCGCAAGTTGTTCCTGCGCCCGCGGTTATCCAGGTCGTCAATATGCCATTGTGTGTTGGCAAAGTGAATCATATGTGAATCAATGGTTGACGTGATATTAATTAATTGTGCCTGCACTAACTCTTTCTCTTCTTCCAGGTGGGTGACTCTTATTGTGAGCTGGTGAACATCCGATCCCATAGCCTCCATCTTGGAGAGGAAGGTGACCTCGAGTTTCCCCATAATTTTTTGCAGGTCTAGTTTCAACGGTAAGTTTTTCAAGAGGTCCCTTATGTCCGGGTCATTACCAGAACCCGTAGTTTTCTGTGAGCAATCTCAAAGTGCCGGGCTGTTAGGTTGGGGATCGAGGTGCCTCGGCCTCCGACTCGCGGTCAGCGCTGTCCTTAAAATAACGGGTGAGGGAGCCCGATTTGGATGCTGGGGTTCTCCCTGAGTGCCCCTGGGTTGGTTGGTGTTTTTTTGGGTTGCCCATGGTGAATGAAACTCTCCGATTGCTTTGGATTAGCCACTAGGTCTCCGGGAGTGATTTCAGTGTGCGTCCATCAGGCCCTGCGGTTAGCCATGCCCCCATCAAAAGCTATTTCAATCAAACTTATAACAACATTTTAACTTTTTAAACATTTCAACAGGTCACATTACATTTTAACATAGGACCCCTTATTTGATAGCAGCTTCACAAGTCTTGCATCCATTGAACGTGTGAATTTTTGGACAGTTTCTGCTTGAATTTGTTTGCAAGAAGTCAGAATAGCTGCCTCCAACCCTCATAGATCTTTTGCTTGAGGATGCTCCAAAGGTTCTCAATAGGATGGAGGCCACACCATGACTTTCTCTCCTTTTATCCCCATAGCAGCCATTGATGCAGAGGTATACTTTGTAGCATGAGATGGTGCATTGTCATGCATGAAGATGATTTTATTACGGAAAGTATATTCCTTTCAGTCTTGCAAGTCGTGAGGTAGGGCCTCCATGGGGCAGGCATGTTGCTCAATCACATTAATATCTGGGGGTTTTGAAGGTCAAGGCAACACCTTGAACTCTGTCATTTCTCAAACCATTACTGTACAATTTTTACAGTGTTGCAGGGTACATCATTCTGCTGAAATTAGCTGCTGCCATCAGAGGATGCCATTGCCATAAAGGGGTGTGCATGATCTGCAATGTTAAGGCAGGTTGTATGTATCGAAGTAATATCCAAATGAATGCCAGGACCCAAAGTTTCCCAGCATAACATTGGCTCTGCCGGCCTGCTTCTTTCAATAGTTCATCCTGCTGCCCTTTCTTCTCATTGTAAAGGAGCACATGCACTCAGCCATACATCTAATCTTAAAAAAAAAAAAAATGTGATTCATCAGACCAGGCAATCTTCTTCCATTGCTCCATTGTCCCCATTGAAGGCGATATTGACTTTGGCCACTTGGCATACGCAGTGCAGTCACATCTACAATGCTGAGAAACATATTTGCTTCTCCCCTCCTTTCATGACTGTAGGTATAGTAAGATATTTGACCTTTTATTTACTGTGTGTGTCTCTGTGTGGGAGAGGGGTGCATTGTTCTCAACCATAGTTGCAGACATTAAAATGATGGAATATGTTCCTCTATAAGCTGTGAACCCTTCCTGAAGTACAAAATATAGGTAAGTTATGCTTAATGGACAAAGTAATTTTGCAAGGCAAACAAAAAGTGTGCGTATATACAATTTTTATAATGAGGGGAATTAAAGCACAATATATATTTTTTTTTATTTATTGTGCTTTCAAGGTCTTGCTCAATCATTATCCTGTTTCATAGTTCTATTACTTATCTTTGATGAAAATATTGTTAGTTTTTCTATGGTGTAAAGTGGTAAGTATGGTAAACAAATATTTTTATAGACAGATTTTCTTTAACTCCCAGTACAATTCCACATTTCAGGTCAATCCAGGTATCTAGTAAAATGTCAATATCACAACATTCGCGTATAAGTGGTAGAAGCAAAGAGTGATGTACAAAGATTAGTAGATACATGGAACATCCTTCCAGTGAAAGTGGTAAAAACTAATAGTGGTATAGAAAAGGTAGTAGATACTTGACACAGCCTTCCACTGGTAGGGGGATAACAGTGAAATTATGTGCTGCATGTGATATACACAATGTGTTATTTGTTGCTCTAGCATAAATGTAGATATGTGAGGCTTTATGTCAATCAAATAAATCAAGTTTTGCAAAGCAATTTAAAATAAAAGGGGGTATACTCAATTTTGCTAGACAATGGGTTAAAGCACACAAAATACGTTCTTTGCAATCACTATGACACCCGATGGTCATTTTTCTTATATATTACAAAATAAGAGTCTGTTTTCTAAGTATTTCCTTTAACTCCCAGTATATTTCTTTCAGGTTTATGTGTCAGGAGAGATTTTACTGAAATAAGTGACAAGAACAGAAATACATGAAGTATGGCGATGAAGAAATCTTTTAATAACATAATCAAAAAGTCTAACTCTGAAAAATCAAGCATTTTATCAGATTCATATATGTTCTCAAAACAGATGGTAAACACAAACCTCACACCTTTCTCATGTTCTGAATGTGGAACATGTTATAGGTTGTACTCACAATTTGTTGCACATCAGAGAACTCACACGGGGGAGAAACCTTTCTCATGTTCTGAATGTAGAAAATGTTTTAATAGTAAACAAAATCTTGTTATACATCAGAGAACTCACACAGGAGAGAAACCGTTTGTATGTTCTGAATGTGGAAAATGTTTTAGGTGTAAAAAAACTTGTGTTAGACATCAGAGAACTCACACGGGAGAGAAACCGTTCTCATGTTCTGAATGTGGAAAATGTTTTAGCAGTTCAAAATCTTGTGTTAGACATCAGAGAACTCACACGGGAGAGAAACCGTTCTCATGTTCTGAATGTGGAAAATGTTTTATTAGTAAACAAACTCTTGTTATACATCAGAGAACTCACACAGGAGAGACACCGTTTGCATGTTCTGAATGTGAAAAATGTTTTAGTAGTAAACAAACTCTTGTTATACATCATAGAACTCACACAGGAGAGAAACCATTTTCATGTTCTGAATGTGAAAAATGTTTTAGTCGTAAAGACACTCTTGTTAAACATCAGAAAATGCACACAGGAGAGAAACCATTCTCATGTTCTGAATGTGGAAAATGTTTTGTCAATAAAACAAAGCTTGTGCTTCATCAGAGAACTCACACGGGAGAGAAACCGTTCTCATGTTCTGAATGTGGAAAATGTTTTATTAGTAAACAAACTCTTGTTATACATCATAGAACTCACACAGGAGAGACACCGTTTGCATGTTCTGAATGTGAAAAATGTTTTAGTAGTAAACAAACTCTTGTTATACATCATAGAACTCACACAGGAGAGAAACCATTCTCATGTTCTGATTGTGGAAAATGTCTTAGTTGTAAAGACACTCTTGTTAAACATCAGAAAATGCACACAGGAGAGAAACCATTCTCATGTTCTGAATGTGGAAAATGTTTTAGTAGTAGAGGCACACTTGTTAGACATCAGAGAACTCACACAGGAGAGAAACCATTCTCATGTTCTGATTGTGGAAAATGTCTTAGTTGTAAAGACACTCTTGTTAAACATCAGAAAATGCACACAGGAGAGAAACCATTCTCATGTTCTGAATGTGGAAAATGTTTTAGTAGTAGAGGCACACTTGTTAGACATCAGAGAACTCACACAGGAGAGAAACCGTTCTCGTGTTCTGAATGTGGAAAATGTTTGGTCAATGAAACAAAGCTTGTGCTTCATCAGAGAACGCACACATGAGAGAAACCATTCTCATGTTCTGAATGTGGAAAATGTTTTAGTAGTAGAGGCACACTTGTTGCACATCAGAGAACTCACATAGGAGAGAAACCATTTGCTTGTTCTGAATGTAGAAAATGTTTTAGTAGTAAGGAATATGTTGTTATACATCAGAGAACTCACACCGGAGAGAAACCGTTTGCATGTTCTGAATGTGGAAAATGTTTTGTCAATAAAACAAAGCTTGTGCTTCATCAGAGAACTCACACAGGAGAGAAACCATTCTCATGTTCTTAAGTGGAAAATGTTTTAGTAGTAGAGACAAACTTGTTGGACATCAGAGAACGCATACAGGAGAGAAACCATTCTCATGTTCTGAATGTGGAAAATGTTTTGTCAATAAAACAAAGTTTGTGCTTCATCAGAGAACTCACACAGGAGAGAAACCATTTGCTTGTTCTGAATGTAGAAAATGTTTTAGTAGTAAGGAAAATGTTGTTATACATCAGAGAACTCACACAGGAGAGAAACCGTTTGCATGTTCTGAATGTGAAAAATGTTTTAGTAGTAGAGGCACACTTGTTACACATCAGAGAATTCACACAGGAGAGAAACTGTTCTCATGTACTGAATGTTAGAGATTTATCTGTTAATCGTAATCTCCAGGTGAGGTGTCGCTTAAGATTTTATAATGTATATGGATTAAAATAGGAATAAAATGTTGTGGCAAACACCGCCACTGTACATTGTCCATTCTGTACATATCCTGTTTCATGTCAAATGTGTATGCCTTTAAGAACCAAGTGTCCGTAATTTGGTTCAAGCAAGTAAAAGTATTCATATGCTAATATTCGTATGCTGGCGGCATGAAAACCGCCAGCCTCCCTGCAAATCGTTTCACGAACGGTGAATTTCATCACTGTTCGTGAAACAACTAAACTACCGAATGGAGACCACACACAGGGAGTCGTGTGGCACCCATTAAGGGTTGCAACAATGTTGCAATCGGTAATTAAGAGGATTCAGGGTGGCCGTCGTTCGGCTACCGACCATGCAGCGGTCGGCCATCTTGGATCCTTTGTTAGCCCAGCGGTATTTGGTCATCGAGCGCCTGGAACTAAAATCGGCTACTCGATGGCACGAATACCGCTGGACTTCCAAGCCGTTCGGGAGCCCCGGTCTTTCGGTAATGTGGTTCCCTAAGTTCATTCGGTAGTTTGAAGGGAACTTAACTGTAATGTCTATTTCATGCGGCGTTCGGTTATTTGAGCTGGGATCTGAGCGGTACTTTCACGAACTGTGCGCTCAGACCCCAGCTATCTACCGAGCGTCCATCCATTTAAATATACCGAATATTGTACAAGTTATGTATTTTAATGTAAAATGTCAGTTCTGCTGCATGGAGGGGTAATCCACTTAACTGTATATTCTAGTGGGAGTATCCCTCTTGTGCAGCAATGCCTGATGGGAGAAATTTCCAGATTATTCAGTTCCCCATGTAGTCCCCTACTGTACAACCCCTGAAATGTCAGTAGGGAAACCCCTTGCACGGGGAATCCCATAAATACTGGAAGTCTGTGAATAAAGCCTCAGTTGACCTCCAAGCTATGTGTTGTCTAGTTCTTGGAGGGAAGGGATTGTAACTACGCTACCTGCCTTTTGCCTGTTTTTGGATATGCTTATTCTGTCTACCAGCGGAGATACCGTGGATAATACCACTACCCCGCTACAAATGTCTTGTATTATGAATTTTTAATAAATAGTAACTGTGATAGTAGCAGTCCATGTACATATGATGCATTGGTATTGTGGCACCCCCATGCTATCATCCGGGGGTGCCTAATCTGCAACGCTAACTCTGCTCTACTTGATAGCAGACTAAACGGCAACCGGGATACATTGTGGTTGTATGATCTGGTTGTTATACTAACTAGTCTGTTCCACTGGTAATACCAGGTATCTTTATTATGGTTCCTTAGCATGACTCAAGTTTGCATGGATTCCCACCAAGACCTCCTCAAAGAAACAAGACACACGCTTCTGACTGACAACTTATAGGATCACTATTTCTTAGCTTCAGCTTTTATTAAAACCGCAGCACACACATGAAATGTGTTTACAGATTATTAATACTAATGTGAATAGGAATTGGGTTAGGAGACCAGACAGAGGAATTAAATTAGGTTGAGCTAATTATTCCCCACGGTCCTTTATTCTTATCCCAGGACACAATAAACTTGGATATTCTAAGGGAAAAGCTAGTTCCCCCACCCTCCATGTTAATACAGACTATAATCAAATGTTATTGTAGTGGACTAGAAGTATTAACTGCAATATGTCCGCTTGTAGACTTAATCAGCATTCAAGAGAAACATAGCGCGGCAATCCCACTCCCATTCCCCAACAACTGAATGATACACAGCTTTGGGAGTCAACTGTTTTTTTATTGAGCCACAGCTGGCATTAATACAATTCCCTGTCCAAGGGGTTTCTTTAATTACATTCCAGGGGTTTTCCCCTGGTTGACCTTGTGGGGACAGGGAACAGAGACACATTTCCCAGACTCCTTTTCTGTACTTGGAAGATAATTGCGTAACGACAATTCTTCAATTAGATTATCTCCCAAGTACAGAAAATTAATGAGAAAACAAGAACAGGTGATTGTGCAGATAGGATATAGCTCAACAAAATTGTAGGACCTTCCTAAGTTCTGTAAGAGTAAAAAGACCAAACATAGGGTAATACGTTTAGCACATATAATTAAATTGACGAAGCTTGGTCAAACTCACAATTTGATGAGCATTTATAAGTTTGCTCTAAACTGTATAGGCAGAGTAAATCATTCAGATGTACATGGATCAAAGCTAGGTCTCACAGGAGGTGTTGATAGTCCTCAGTCAGGTAAATCAGGAACCAGGTAGCCAGGCACAGGTGAAAAAATGCATTTATTCTCAATAAAATATATTAAAAAAGCACAACGCGTTTCGACCTTATACACAAGGTCTTCCTCAGGTGCATACCATAAACAGTACCACAACATTCTTATATAGCATGCATAATGAATAAAATTACATTGCAAAACATTAACAGCTGTGTGATTGATAGTCCATCCTCTTTTACCATATATGGAATATTTCTGGTTGTAGTTAAGGTTTATTTGCCTCTTTCAAGATGTCTGCCGTGTCCTTATCGGCTATGGAGGTGCGTATGACCTCCCAAAGATGGCCGCGCATCTTTGCCGTCTAGTTGAAATGAGCACTTCCGGTCTCGCCCGGCTCCAGTCACGTAACACAACTCTGGTCACGTGATTCAAAGGAAGGGGCGTGGGTACATGGTTCATTATACAGCCGTATAGAGAAGTACACATAAACACAGTGTTCCCATAGGAACGAAGTCCGTTTTCATCCGGTTATTACAGGGATAGAAGAGGAGAAAATGACAATATTTAAATAGTAGAATCACATTATATAATTTAAAATTGTATTAAAATGATGGCAGAAATAAAAATACATTTAAAGCATAAAATATATTTGTAATTATTAAACCAGGGAAGAGAAAATATATAAGAGATATAGAGGACTTCTCTTAATGGACCAAATAGTATAAAATATAAGAATGATGTATCAGGAGATAATACTTTTAACCCTTACACCACATGCAGAGAAGGAGGTAAGACTAAATAGGATTAGGTATATTTCTAAAGCTAAAATGAGTAAAACCACACAAATAATAAGCTCTATATATAAAAAATATATATATATATTATCAAAATAAACAGATAGGCTGGGCTAAGAATATATAATTAAGACTACACAATAATTAACTACATAAATATTATAAAATAGGACCTATCTCAAAATCAATGTTTAGCCCTTTGGGGCATAAGGTTTGGAGTTCAAAAATCCAACTGGATTCCTTTTTACTTAGATTAAATGTAATATTCCCTCCTCTCCAATGGGTATGGACTTGCTGAATTGCTACGAATTCTAGTTCGTTAGGGTTTGAATTATGTTTGATAAGAAAATGATTAGATACACTATGGTTAACAAAACCATTTCTTATATTCCTAACGTGTTCATACAACCTTGTCTTAAGGGATCTAGAGGTCTTACCTATATATTGCAGGCCACAGGTGCATTGTAATAGGTATACCACATTTTTAGACTCACGTGTAATAAAAGAGTTAATATTATACCTTTTATTTGTTATGTTGGATACAACATTATATTTCTTTTTTGTGTCTACTTTAGTATTCTTACACGCATGGCAATTCCCACAGTGATAAAAACCTTATATATTTTTTATACATAGAGCTTATTATTTGTGTGGTTTTACTCATTTTAGCTTTAGAAATATACCTAATCCTATTTAGTCTTACCTCCTTCTCTGCATGTGGTGTAAGGGTTAAAAGTATTATCTCCTGATACATCATTCTTATATTTTATACTATTTGGTCCATTAAGAGAAGTCCTCTATATCTCTTATATATTTTCTCTTCCCTGGTTTAATAATTACAAATATATTTTATGCTTTAAATGTATTTTTATTTCTGCCATCATTTTAATACAATTTTAAATTATATAATGTGATTCTACTATTTAAATATTGTCATTTTCTCCTCTTCTATCCCTGTAATAACCGGATGAAAATGGACTTCGTTCCTATGGGAACACTGTGTTTATGTGTACTTCTCTATACGGCTGTATAATGAACCATGTACCCACGCCCCTTCCTTTGAATCACGTGACCAGAGTTGTGTTACGTGACTGGAGCCGGGCGAGACCGGAAGTGCTCATTTCAACTAGACGGCAAAGACGCGCGGCCATCTTTGGGAGGTCATACGCACCTCCATAGCCGATAAGGACACGGCAGACATCTTGAAAGAGGCAAATAAACCTTAACTTAGAAACATAGAAACATAGAATGTGACGGCAGATAAGAACCATTCGGCCCATCTAGTCTGCCCAGTTTTCTAAATACTTTCATTAGTCCCTGGCCTTATCTTATAGTTAGGATAGCCTTATGCCTATCCCACGCATGCTTAAACTCCTTTACTGTGTTAACCTCTACCACTTCAGCTGGAAGGCTATTCCATGCATCCACTACCCTCTCAGTAAAGTAATACTTCCTGATATTATTTTTAAACCTTTGTCCCTCTAATTTAAGACTATGTCCTCTTGTTGTGGTAGTTTTTCTTCTTTTAAATATAGTCTCCCTTCTTCAACCGGAAATATTCCTTATATGGTAAAAGAGGATGGACTATCAATCACACAGCTGTTAATGTTTTGCAATGTAATTTTATTCATTATGCATGCTATATAAGAATGTTGTGGTACTGTTTATGGTATGCACCTGAGGAAGACCTCGTGTATAAGGTCGAAACGCGTTGTGCTTTTTTAATATATTTTATTGAGAATAAATTAATTTTTTCACCTGTGCCTGGCTACCTGGTTCCTGATTTACCTGACTGAGGACTATCAACACCTCCTGGGGGACCTAGCTTTGATCCATGTACATCTGAATGATTTACTCTGCCTATACAGTTTAGAGCAAACTTATAAATGCTCATCAAATTGTGAGTTTGACCAAGCTTCGTCAATTTAATTATATGTGCTAAACGTATTACCCTATGTTTGGTCTTTTTACTCTTACAGAACTTAGGAAGGTCCTACAATTTTGTGGAGCTATATCCTATCTGCGCAATCACCTGTTCTTATTTTCTCATTTTTATATGTAAGTGTATTGTGTGACTATACACTAAGGTGTTTTCTGCTGTATGCTACCATATTAGCACATTCTTCAACCAGAGCCATCCTCTTTCCTTTCTTTTATTTCTTATACAGAAAATTAATGTTTTAAAACATCAAAACTCCCATAATATTAATCAGAACTCCGTGAAAAGAAAAGGAACGCAATTCGTGTGAAGATTAGACCATGAGGCGAAGCCACAAAACAGTTCAATGGGGTTGTATGCTTTGACCGGTCTTCTTTCGGGAGTTTTCACTATTAAAATAACGAATATAAATGTTCATGAATTGGGTAGTCGTGTGCCTGGTGTTCATTTGTTCAATTCCGTCGAATGCCGCTCTTTCTAGACGAAGGGAAATGAACATACAAACAGGATGGAAGTACAGTGGTGTTCGCTCGGTCGAGTGTCCAATTATAGTTCCACGCACTCGACGTCCAAACACCGCTGCACGTTCGTGAGCAAAGATGGCTGCCGCCACGTGTTCAGTCATATGAATGGCAGCCACCCATTCGACCATTTAGAACCTTGTGATTTTCTGGTGTTACAATAGTGAATTGGAGGTACATGACTCCCTTGGGTGGTCTCTCTGTTCAGTGGTTGGTTCTCTTATGGACATAACTTAGGTTTAGTCAAATGTCTATTTACTCTATGGATTTATGCTATTCACTGTGTTAACCTGGCTGCTAGAGTAAACTGCTCCCCCTCTAAACCCCCTCCCATCCTACTCCCCCTCTCATTGACTGACTACCACGTGTGACAAGATGGTGCTGGAATCTGGGGGAGAATTTTATGATGATAGCAACGTCACACCCATTAGGATGTACATTGAATAAATCACTTAACAGCTAACCAATTATTGATGTAATCTTCTCTGTTATCTATAATTATGCATATGCTATATTTCTGCTTTATAAGGGCATGCCGGCCCCCAGAATAAAGATTCCTCAAGTTCTTCATCAACCTGAAACTTGTGTCGGTGCGAATTACTTTGGGACGCGTGCACGCACATTAATTAATTAATTTGGACAGGGGCAGATACAAAAAACTAATCAAACGCATGGTTTGATCCTTATCATTTGGCTGGGTTTTTGTCTGACGTTCGGCCATATTCAATGACCGGAGAGGGGACCCCTAAAAAGGGGACTGGAGCCTGATCACTTCCTAAATACGGTAGTGACCGCGTTGTGGCGAAACCAACTTCGCCACTGTGAACTGGAGAAGCCTGGTTGCTAGCCTCCTGCCCTGCGACTATGGCCCCTGGACATATTGTACTATAAAAACTATATTTGGGCATGTAATAATCTATATTACTGCTACTGGTCCTTTAAGGGCCATCCGTGGACCTATTGGGACTTTTGGGATACTGTACCTTTAAGACTGTGGAGCGTAGTACAGTAATCCTGCCTTTAATCCTTTAATGTCATGTATGTATTTATGTGTGCAGTTAACCTGGGTTATATATATGCAGCATTCATCTGATTGTTCGGTAGAATCACTCCATTCATTGTATTGAGGAAACTACCGAACAACCAGACCACCCAGGACTAAGTGTGCCTCCAATTACCGTTTGCAACAATGTTGCAAATGGGTAATTGGCAATCAGTGCAGTGTGGTCTTTGTCCTCTGGGTGGCCGCCATTCAGGAAACTAACACGTGGCGGCGGCCATCTTTAACTACCGAACAGCGGTGTTTTGCTGTCGAGCGTCTGGAACTAAAATCGGACACTCGACTAGGCAAACACCGCTGAGACCTCCAGACTTCCAGGATTTCGTGGGGAAACTACCGAACGGCCCGCCGTTCGGTAGAAAGAAACGTACGAACTAGGGGATTCATGCGAATCCCCCTTAGTCTCTATAACACCAGTAATTCGTCTGTTTCATTCACTTGTTTGTGACCGACCGCAGGGCCAAAATGCATGGAACTGTTTTCGGATACTTTACCCATGCGGTCGGTCAATACTTTAAAGTCCCATAACTCCCGAACCGTTTATCCGAATGGGCTGATTTTAACGTATGTTGTTCCCCCAGACTAGGGCTATCTGGAGATATTGGATTTGTGGATGTACCCCAAGTATTTAGGGTACATCCAAAACTTGGGTAAAACGATGTCCCTGTTAATTGTGTTAACAGATATGTTGGAGGGAGGAGATGTGTGGGTTGTACCTTAAACTGGATTGGTGTACTGTAAACCCCTCCCTTGCATGGGAGAATCTCATATAAGCCTGGGTGTGAATAAATCAGTGTTGTTGCTGTTTAACCCTGAAGCTGGAGTGTGTCTCTTTCTTGGGGGAAAGGGGACTGTATGCCGACTGCCAGGAGTGTAAGCTGTTTGTATTGCTTTTCCTGTTCGGCTGCTTCCAGGGTTCGTGTGTCTGCTGTTCGAGAGTTGGTGAATCCGTGCAGTTTGGGAGTTCGGGAACTTGGTGCTTATAGTAGCTGCTGGTCTATCTAAAGGGGATTATCGCCTAAACTGGGTTTTATCCTCTTGTAAGTGAAACGGTCCGTTACACGCGTATTAGCATCTTGCCTGTATTTCCTTCAAAGACAGGTAAAACTCTTGTCTGGTGTCTCTTTAAAAGAACCTGTTGATTGTATACGGTTTGCTTATTTGCTTATTGCTTTGCACTATTGTATAATGATTTCTTGGTTTCTGTTTTGGCTAGGAGGGAGCCAGGTTTATGGTTACTAGTTCAGTGGGAACTAGATCAGGTTTATAGGTCACTAGTTCGATGGGAACTAGTTTAGTTTATAGATTACTAGTTCGGTGTATAGGTCACTAGTTCGGTGGGAACTAGTTTAGTTTATAGTTTACTGGTTCGGTGGGAACCAGCTTAGTTTATAGGTTACTGGTTCGGTGGGAACCAGCTTAGTTTATAGGTTACTGGTTCGGTGGGAACCAGCTTAGTTTATAGGTTACTGGTTCGGTGGGAACCAGTTTAGTTTATAGGTCACTAGTTTGGTGGGAACTAGTTTAGTTTATAGGTTACTGATTTGGTGGGAACCAGGGTTTATTCTCTTACTTGTTGTTATGCTCGATACATAAGGCATATTGCACAGTCTGTTGCTCTACATAATTCATTTTCTGCACTTTTAGAGTGTAATGGTGTCAGTGAGACAAGCACTGAGGGTAGTGGTGTTGTGGAGAGAGGCACTGAGGCTAGTGGTGTTGTGGGGAGAGGCACTGAGGCTAGTGGTGTTGTGCAGAGAGGCACTGAGGCTAGTGGTGTTGTGGAGAGAGGCACTGAGGCTAGTGGTGTTATGGAGACAGGCTTGAAGACTATGGTGAGGCCTAATAGAAAGCAGTTGTTGTTGGGGGATTCCATCATAAGAGGTGTGGAGATGGACAATGGTGGTCTTGTGAGGTGTCTTCCCGGAGCTACTGCTCACAGAGATAGGAGACGTATCTGTAATATTGTTAAGCAAGCGAAGCAGGAAGGGGAATTGGATGTACTTGTCTATCTAGGGACAAATTACTTGGCTTGCAATGAGGTTTCAGAGGTTAAGGAGGTTTTTAGTGTTTTTGCCAATGATATACAAGAGGTTGCTTCCACATTGTCATTCTCTGAAGTTCTTCCTGTGCATAACACTCAGAATGACAGGCGGATGCATATTAGGGACTTTAACTTGTGGCTTGGTGAATGGCGTTGGGAGCAAGGATTTGGCTTTATTTCTCATGGTAGCTCTGTTTGGAATGGAAATAAACTGTACAAAAAAGATGGTTTGCATCTTTCTCAAAATGTGGTGGAATCTCGGTAAAAATAAATTTAGTAGGCCGAGATTACCACGTGGCATGTGTACGTGCATATGCTGACGTATCGATCAGTTGGTTGCACGAGGCAAGATACGATCAGTAGTGTACGGAGCATGTGCAAGAATACAGGATGTAGTATTCCCCCTCCTCCATTGTGCTGGACAAGCCATGCGGTCAAACAGGAAGTTAATTCTTATTTGTGTTGATTGGTTAAGAGAATGTGCGGGTGGAGCTTAATATGGGAGGAGTTATGTGCCTATATAAGGAGCCTGCACTATTGTCCGGGGCTCAGAACTTGCTGTATTTTGGTGACATTAGTCCCTCTGAGTCCCGATCGGTGATCCAATAAAGAATCTCTTCCTTCCTGAAGAAACCTGTGTCCATCTCTCTGTGCTTGGCTTCCGTCAGTTTCTCCGGTATCATTTGGTGCATTGGCCGGGAAGCTCATCGTTCAACGGTAGCTGAGAGGCAGAGGCGTGAGACGGTCTATCTTTGCCCACGTTCTCTACGGCTGCACCCCTGAACTTCTGCGTGGACCTCCCTTCGTCTCGGCGCCACTGGTCTGTTGTCCAGGAGATCATCGGCCTCTACGTGAGAAGTGCTGGGGTGTCCCCGTCGATGAGTGTGAACTCAGGTTCAGGAACGAGGAGGTAAGACAACTGCTGTTTTAGACGGCAGGACCCACTAGGGGTATACCGATTGTGCGGTAGGCCCAAAGGGGTTTTGAATCTGTGTATCTGCCCCCTCTGTCGGAGGGAAGGAGCGAAGGCGCACCGCTCGATCGAACGCTCTTTAGTCAGACCGTTTGATTCTGTTAGTCAGGCGGGGCTCTGGTGTAAATAGCCCTAGCCGGACACCGGTGTCTTGTCTAGACTAGCGTTCTAGGGTGTACATTTTGTTCGCTAGGTCGGAGGGACCGGGAGACTAAGCGGCGTCTGTGTAAATTCGGTTCGCTAGTTCTCATCCTATCTGGGCTAAGTGGGAAGGCGTGTAAATTTGGAACCCACTAGACTTTTGATAGTGCGACTAAGAGGCGTCTGTGTAAATTCGGTCCTCTAGCTCGCTATATATGTGGTGATTGGGCAGTGTGGCTAACCAAAACGTATGTAGATTGTTTTTAGGTAGTCCATCAAGGTACTGGCCAATAGTTTAGTTGGGAATTGTAAATGTGTTAACGATTGTTTAGTAAAGTGTATATCTTGTTAGATAGCGCGAGCTCAGCCGTCTAGCGAGAGTGTTAATAGTGTGTTGCTGTATTATAGTGCACGGTACCATAACCCTGTATATTTACTGACACTGTATATAAGTACTAATCATTGTCGTCCATTGCATGTTTAACACCATAACCACTAATAATTGTATTGTGACCTTAACTTGTGCTTTGACCTATGCTAACCGTACTGTAACCGCTATTTGTAAAAGACGATGTTACTGGGGTGTGTTATAGACGGGTAATTCGTATATAGAGAATTATAGCGTGGGTGACTGTATAGTTACGCCAAAGGGCATAATATTGATTATATAGTGACTGGTGTAGCAGTTGTGTGTGTACGGGAATTCCCTGAGTGTTTATTGTTATTGTGTACGTTTCACTTGGTAACCGTACCACGTGGTGCTGTTGCCAGAGGAAACGGGTGTGACTGTTGAATAAGTACGCGTGTATAGTATTCGTTGTCGACGACGTTCCATTGTTAAGTATGGGTGCGTCGCAGTCAACGATCCCGGATCCCTTAGGTTGTATGGTGAAGAATTTTAAAAAGGGATTCAAAACTTGTGATTTTGGGGTTAAGATGTCTCCTGTACGTTTGGTCACTTTGTGTACTAGGGAGTGGCCTACTTTGGTTGCGGCATGGCCGCCACGTGGCAGTTTGGATCCAACTCTGGTACAGCGCTTACACGTGGCTGTATCAGGTAGGCCTGAACTTTACGGCCAGTTTCCTTATGTTGATTGTTGGAGACAGGCCGTAAATGACTCGCCAAAATGGCTCCGGACATGCCACGAGGAGCAATGTCGCCTCATGGTAGCTAGGACTTGTTCGTCCACTAGGACTGGTGTTAGGCCCATTTTGGACACGCCCCCTGAGTCCGAGATCCCTTTGCCGCCCCCTTACTTTCCGTTAAGAAGAAGTGACGCAAACGCAGGAAGTCCTGCAACCCTCCCCTCATTACCCCCATCCACTTCCGCTTCCTCCTCCAGTACAGGATCCACCCCCCCTCGTACTAAATCTCCCCTTCCGGAATCAGAACCAACCCCCATTAAAAACGAATATCCTGATTTGGCGCCACTTCAGACTTCCGGTCAAGCTTCATCTAGCTCGACTCGAAGCGTTCTATTTACAACCTTTTCCCAAAACCAAGCTCCCACATCCCCATACCCTATTTCTCCCCGACTGGAACCCATGACTGACGCCCCTCCACGTAGCCCCATACAGACCCGACAGTTGACCGGTGCCCAACAATTAAAGCACTATCAGATGCCTCTTCGTCTGAATCCCGGGTCAGCCTATATCGATGCCGCAGGTCAAATGGCACACGCTGACCCTGTCTTCGTATATGTCCCATTTACTACAACCGATCTTTTAAACTGGAAGACCCACAATTCCTCGTATACTGAGAAGCCACAAGCTATGACTGATCTGTTCACCTCAATAGTACAGACACATAACCCGACATGGGCTGATTGCCAGCAGTTATTAATGACTTTATTTAATAATGAGGAAAGGACAAGAATAAATCAAGCAGCCATTAAAGCACTAGAGGATAAAGCCCGTACTTTAAACCAAGCCAATCCATCAGCATGGGCCGCAACACATTATCCCAACACCGATCCCGATTGGAACGTAAATGGTGCTGATATGGTTCAACTCAGAGCCTATAGAGACGCTATAATTGCTGGCATGAAAGCCGGAGGAAAGAAAGCTATTAACATGTCGAAGACAGTTGAGGTGATTCAGAAAAGCAATGAAGCGCCCAGTGTCTTTTATGACCGATTATTGGAGGCATACCGCTTGTATACCCCCTTTAATCCGGAAGACGCAGATAATTCCCGAATGGTGAACTCCGCCTTTGTCAGCCAAGCTTACGGAGATATTAAGCGCAAGCTACAAAAGTTAGAAGGGTTTGCAGGTATGTCAATCACCCAACTAATGGAGGTAGCGAATAAGGTTTATATGAATAGGGAAACAGAAAGCAAGAAGGAGGAAGAGCGCAAGATGCGTAAAAAGGCTGATATGCTAGCGGTAGCGATCGCAGGCGTAGATAGACGGGGCCCAGATAGAGGCGATAGTAGATGGAATGAGGAACCTCTAAGTAGAAATCAGTGCGCTTACTGTAAGGAAGAAGGGCATTGGAGAAATGAGTGTCCGCGAAGAGAACAGTCTGAGAGAGACAGACCTAGGACAGGTTATGTAAACTTTAGAGGCAGAGCGAGAGGTAGAGGAGGCCCCGGAGGGAGTAATGGTTATAAAGGGAGTAATGGGAACAGAGGAAGTGTTAGGGAAGACAGGTATAAGACAGGTATATTCCAGCAGCGCAAAGGTCCCGCGATAGAGAAGGTAGGGACTTCGTAGGATTGGCTGACACGGTCATGGAGGACTATTGATACCGACCGGGCTCCATCCCCCTTGGTCGAGCGGAGCCTATGGTCGATGTATCAATAGGGGGGAAAAGGAGTGCGTTCATGATCGACACTGGTGCTGAACATTCAGTGGTGACTAATCTAGTTGCTCCTCCATCTGGAAGGACTATTACTGTGATAGGAGCAACTGGAAGAAGTGCTGAAAAACCGGTTCTTAAAAGTCGACTCTGTACATTGGGAGGCCACGTAATAAAACATCAATTCCTTTATATGCCTGAATGTCCAGTCCAATTGCTGGTACGTGATATGCTATCAAAATTACAAGCGCAGATTACGTTCCTACCAAATGGAACAACATCTTTAAAGTTTAATGGACCTTCAGGTATTATGACATTATCTGTACCAAAGGAAGAAGAGTGGCGACTGTATACAGCGTTGACTAGCCAAAACCCTAGGAGTGATGAGACATTGTTTAACATACCAGGAGTTTGGGCAGAGAACAACCCACCAGGACTGGCCCGCAATATTCCACCTATAAAAATTGAACTGAAACTTGGGGTTTATCCAGTGAGCCTAAGACAATACCACATCCCGCAGAAGGCTAAGAAGAACATTCAATCCTATCTGGATAAGTTCATACGGTATGGTATCCTAAAATTCTGTACTTCCCCCTGGAACACCCCATTGCTGCCTGTTCAAAAGCCCGGTACAGATGAGTATCGACCTGTGCAGGACTTGAGAGCAGTCAATGATGCGGTTGTTAGTATACATCCAGTTGTACCCAATCCATATAACCTGCTTGCTTTAATTCCGGGCGGGGCTACCTACTTTACAGTCTTAGATCTCAAAGATGCCTTCTTTTGCCTCCGAATTGCCGCAGAAAGTCAATGTATTTTCGCTTTCCAATGGGAGAACGCTGTAACGGGCTCAAAACGCCAAATGACTTGGACAAGACTACCCCAAGGGTTTAAAAATTCACCCACCCTATTTGGTTCAGCCTTAAGTCAAGATCTACTGGATTTCGAGTCCATCCCAGGAGAGTGTGTCTTGTTACAATATGTAGATGACTTGTTGATAGCAGCAGTTACAAAAGAAATCTGTCAGCAAGCAACGCACGATCTACTGCACATTCTCTGGAAGGCAGGATACAAGGTGTCTAGAAAGAAGGCTCAGTTGTGTTTGCCAACTGTCAAGTATCTGGGATTCCATATCTCTGAAGGTCAAAGAATTATGGGGCCAGAGAGAAAAGAAGCTGTCTGCCAAATACCAATACCCAAGAATAGAAGACAAGTGCGAGAATTCTTGGGGGCAGCAGGCTTCTGTAGGATATGGATTCCCAGCTATGCGATACTAGCAAAACCCCTGTACGCAGCTATCAAAGGTACAGAGCACAACCCCTTCTTATGGACCCAAGAACAGCAAACGGCATTTGAAGATGTGAAGAAGGCTTTGATGAGTGCCCCAGCATTAGGTCTACCTGATCACACACGACCATTCTACTTATATGTACACGAGCAAAGAAGAATGGCTGTGGGAGTATTGACACAGTACTTGGGATCATGGCAAAGACCTGTTGCCTACATGTCTAAGCAATTGGATGCAGTGGCCAGCGGACTTCCACCTTGTCTAAGAGCCGTAGCTGCAGCCGCCCTGCTAGTAGCTGAAGCCGATAAACTCACTCTGGGTCAAGAACTTTATGTACGAGTCCCACATGCAGTACAGACGTTGTTGGATTACAAAGGAAATCATTGGTTTAGTAACAGCCGTATGACCAAGTATCAAGCAATGTTGTGTGAAAACCCAAGAGTGCATTTAGAGACTGTAAACACCTTAAATCCAGCTACCCTTTTGCCACAACCTACTGAAAGTCAACATGATTGTTTGGAAGTAATGGATGAAGTATTCTCAAGTAGACCAGATCTTCGTGATTTTCCCATCCAGAACCCCGATGTTCAATATTATACCGACGGCAGTAGTTATGTGAAAGAAGGGATCCGCTATGCAGGATATGCAGTAACAACAATAGACAAGGTGATAGAAGCTCGGCCACTGGCGAAAGGAACATCAGCACAAAAGGCAGAATTAATAGCACTAACACGAGCGTTACAATTGGCTGAAGGTTTAAGAGTGAATATCTATACGGACTCTAAGTATGCGTTTTTAACCACTCATGCCCACGGAGCTTTGCATAAAGAAAGAGGACTACTGAATTCAGAAGGCAAAGAAATCAAATACGCAGCTGAAATCCTACAACTATTGGAAGCAGTGTGGGAGCCGAAAGAAGTCGGTATCATACATTGTCGAGCGCATCTGAGAGGAGATGGTGATGTAACCAAGGGAAATCGGATGGCAGATAGTGCAGCTAAGCGTGCTGCTGAATCAGGAAGACAGGAGTATGTGGGGCATATAGCTGCTCTTATACCAACTCCACTGTCCCAATGGACTCCAGTTTATACAGCTCAAGAAGAGGAGTGGTTAAAGACTGAACCGGGAAAGTATTTGGAGAACAAGTGGTATCAGCTAGAAGATGGAAGAATAGTCATACCAGCATCACTAGCGGTAGAAATTGTCCAAAATTATCACAACGGGACACATTCTGGGAGAGACAGTACTGAAGAATCTCTCAGAAAACATTTCTACATACCAAGATTGTCCAACTTGACTCAGGCCATTGTACGCAGATGTGTAACGTGTGCTAAAAATAATGCAAGACAAGGACCAGTAAAGCCACCAGGAGTCCAGTTTATGGGGGGACTCCCCATGTCCGATCTACAAATAGACTTTACAGTGATGCCTAAATCGGGTGGACATCGTTACCTGCTGGTAATTGTGTGCACCTATTCAGGCTGGGTAGAAGCATGTCCTACTCGTACAGAGAAAGCAGGAGAAGTTGTAAGATTCCTGCTACGAGAAATAATACCCCGATATGGACTACCCTGTTCTATAGGATCGGACAATGGTCCAGCTTTTGTTCATCAGTGCCTACAACAACTGACTCATATGCTTGGTATAAAGTGGAGGCTTCATACTGCATATAGACCCCAGAGTTCTGGTAAGGTAGAGAGAATGAATAGAACTATTAAGAACCAGTTGGCTAAAATGTGTCAGGAAACCCAACTTAAGTGGAACGTTCTCTTACCCATAGCCCTATTGCGAATCCGCAGTACCCCTACCAGAAGGATGGGCCTCTCTCCTTTTGAAATTATGTATGGGCGACCACCTCCCGTACTTGGTAACTTAAGGGGGGATTTGAGTCAGTTGGGAGAAGGAATTACCCGGCAGCAGGTTGTAGAGTTGGGTAAGACTATGGAGGAGGTACAGAAATGGGTACAAGATAGATTACCTGTGAATATTTATCCCCCTGTTCATAGTTATCATCCAGGAGATCAAGTATGGATTAAAGAGTGGAATAATGTACCGTTAGGGCCCAAGTGGAGAGGTCCTTATGTTGTTCTTTTGTCTACCCCTACAGCGATAAAAGTAGCCGAAGTGACTCCGTGGATACATCACTCCAGGGTTAAGCCAGCGGCAGTTGATTCTTGGCAAGTTACAGCAGATCCAGAGAATCCCTGCAAGATCCGGTTAAAACGCACTACTCAGTCGGAGTAACGAGGAATCGTGTGGATTACAAATTTTATTGTTACAGGTGTGTGAGTGAGAAGGCCATAATAAAGCCTGTCCGCTTACCAACACATAGTGTATAAGCCAGGAAAGTCTCGAAGGGACACCTGTGAAGACGAGCAGAACTCCATTCCCTGCAGCCCTCACATCCTGGAAGCTGAGGCACCATCGCACGGACGAAGACTGAGGATGACGGCGAAAGATGTGCTTTTGATAGTGTTTATTTATATGTGTTTTTATATTCAGGAAGGTAGAGGTACCGACACTCCTAGCTGTGAGGTATGCATTAAGACTACGAGAACAGGTAACCATATTTCCCAAACCCTAATTTGGCATTCACAATACGAGTGTAAAGGAGATGTATCGAGATGTAGATACTTAAATATAGACTATAGTGTGTGCCATTTAGGAGTAGGAGAACCTAAGTGCTTCAGTCCGGAGTATCAACCTCGTACAATTTGGTTGACTCTCAGGAATGGAGATCCTCAGGGGACCCTAATTAATAAGACGGTGTTAGAATCCGTACATTCTTCGGGTGTTCTGCTATTTGATGCGTGTAAAGCGATATCGAGTGGTAGAAAGCCGTGGAATGTATGTGGGGATCTTAGATGGGAGAGGACGTATGGGTCTAATGAGAAATATATTTGTCCCAGTAGTAAAAATAAATATGTAAGTCCTAGATGCCCAAATAAAGACTATAACTTTTGTCCATATTGGTCTTGTGTGGGGTGGGCGACTTGGGGACAGACAGTAGATAAAGACATGATAGTGACTAAGTTGCCGACTAGCCCATATTGTAAGTCTATGGAATGTAATCCCATCCATATACTTATAAATAACCCCGATAAGTTCTTAGACAAATATGGCAATTTATTTGGGTTTCAGATATACGGGACGGGTTTAGATCCTGGGACATTATTGTTTATAGGGATAGAGACTGATACGGTATCCTCCCAGACTCATCAAGTATACCATTCCTTTTATGAAGAGATGAGTATAGATAATAAGATCCCCCATAATGCTAAAAACCTGTTCATCGATTTAGCCGAAAGTATTGCCGGTAGTCTTAATGTTACCAACTGCTATGTGTGTGGAGGTACTAACATGGGAGACCAATGGCCTTGGGAAGCAAAGGAGGTAATGTCCGGTTCTGAGGCAGTTGACCAACTAATATCTACACAAGCCGATTATCATATGAGTGTTAGAGGTAAATCTGAGTGGAGATTAAAGACCTCCATCATAGGTTATGTTTGCATAGCAAGGAAAGGAATAATGTATAACACTTCTGTAGGAGAATTAACTTGTCTAGGGCAAAAAGCTTATGATGATGATACAAAGAATACAACTTGGTGGTCGGCTTCAAATGTCTCAGAACCATCTAACCCGTTTGCTAGATACGCCAATTTAAAGGATGTGTGGTTTGATTTAGCCATCACATCTACCTGGAGAGCCCCAGCAAATTTGTACTGGATCTGTGGTAAGAAAGCCTATTCGGAGTTGCCACAGGACTGGGAAGGGGCATGTGTGTTGGGTATGCTCAAACCATCCTTCTTCTTGTTACCAATTGAAACAGGTGAGACTTTAGGTGTTAAAGTGTATGATGTGAATCATAGGAAGAAAAGGGGACCCATAGAGATAGGCACCTGGGAAGATAATGAATGGCCTCCCCAGCGTATTATAGATTATTATGGGCCAGCCACGTGGGCTGAGGATGGTACCTTTGGTTACAGAACCCCTATTTATATGCTCAACCGTATTATAAGATTACAGGCGGTGGTTGAGATTATCACAAATGAGACATCACAAGCGCTCAATCTTCTAGCGAAACATAATACCAGGATGAGGACAGCAGTCTACCAAAATAGATTAGCCTTGGATTACCTTTTGGCAGTAGAGGGAGGTGTATGTGGGAAGTTTAACCTAAGCAATTGCTGTCTTCAAATAGATGACGAAGGGCAAGCAATAGCTGAGCTTACTAGCCATATGGTTAAACTAGCGCATGTGCCTACTCAGGTATGGAAAGGGTATAATCCAAGTAGTTGGTTTGGTAGCTGGTATGAGTGGTTTGGAGGGCTTAAGGCAGTGGTAGGTGGAGTCCTACTGATTTTAATGTTGTGTCTACTCCTGCCGTGTCTTATACCCCTAGTAGTTAGGTCTGTGCAAAGCCTGATAGGAAATATAGCAGAGAGGAAGGCTGCTGCACAGATAATGGCGATTTATAAGTATAAGGCTTTAGATCAGGGAGAACCAATGCAGGAAGATGAGTGTTGAAGATTCACATCATAAGATAAGTCTGGTCTGGTTCAAGGTAACTTGCGGTGTATGCAAACCAAGGTTAAGTGATGCCTCAAGTAATTGTAAAATATCAAGAGGCATCAAAGGGGGGAATGTGGTGGAATCTCGGTAAAAATAAATTTAGTAGGCCGAGATTACCACGTGGCATGTGTACGTGCATATGCTGACGTATCGATCAGTTGGTTGCACGAGGCAAGATACGATCAGTAGTGTACGGAGCATGTGCAAGAATACAGGATGTAGTATTCCCCCTCCTCCATTGTGCTGGACAAGCCATGCGGTCAAACAGGAAGTTAATTCTTATTTGTGTTGATTGGTTAAGAGAATGTGCGGGTGGAGCTTAATATGGGTGGAGTTATGTGCCTATATAAGGAGCCTGCACTATTGTCCGGGGCTCAGAACTTGCTGTATTTTGGTGACATTAGTCCCTCTGAGTCCCGATCGGTGATCCAATAAAGAATCTCTTCCTTCCTGAAGAAACCTGTGTCCATCTCTCTGTGCTTGGCTTCCGTCAGTTTCTCCGGTATCAAAAAGGGAACAAATCTTCTCAGTGAGCAGTTCAGAGGTTTTGCTAGGATGTATTTAAACTAGGAGGGGGGGCCAAAAGGGTGATAAAACATCAATCCAATTGTCCCCCAAAACAAGGACAGGAGGTGCCTGTAGCAAGTGTGTTAAAAAATTATAAGCGTAGAGTCATGTCTACAAATGCTCGCAGTTTAGGGAATAAGATCCATGAACTTGTGGCAATAATGGCAACTGATAGTGTAGATTTAGACGCTGTTGCTGAGACATGGTATAATGAGAAAAATGACTGGGACATAGCAATACCAGGGTACTCTTTATATAGAAACGACTGGGAAGGCAAGAAGGGGGAGGGGTGGCCCTGTATGTGAAGGATAGCATAAAATCTAGCCTAATAAAGGTTAGTGAGGCGAACATAGAGTCCATTTGGGTTACGTTAGAATTTTAATCACACAGTAACTCGTGTAGGTGTGATTTATAGGCCGCCAGGACAAATTGAAGAGTTAGATAATCTACTAGTTAAAGAAATAGCTAAAATGACAAAAAGGGGGAAGTTATCATCATGAGTGACTTTAATCTTCCTGATGTGAATTGGAAAACAAAAATAGCTGCTTGTGCCAGGAGCACACATATTCTAAACTCCCTCCTGGGATTGTCTCTAAAACAAGTCGTTGAGGAGCCAATTCGAAAAGAGGCCATACTGGATTTAGTGTTAACAAATGGAGATTTGGTATCAGATATTACTGTAGGTGAAAGTTTAGGATCCAGTGATCATCTGTCAGTGTGGTTTAATATAAGAACAGTGACTGAGTCACACCACACAAAAACAAAAGTTTTAGACTTTAGAAAAACAGACTTTTCTAAAATTAGAATATGTGTAAAGGAGTCATTATCAGACTGGAGCAATTTAAATGGAGTCCAAGAGAAATGGGATTATTTAAAAGTTGCACTACTGAAGGCAACAGAAAATTGCATTAGGCTTGTCAGTAAAAGCAAAAAATTCAAGAAGCCACTGTGGTACTCTGCAGATGTGGCCAAAATAGTAAATAAGCAAAGTTAGCATTTAGTAATTATACAAAAACCCAGAGTGAGGAAGACAGAATGATCTATAAGATTAGGCAGAAAGAGGCTAAGCAAGTTATAAGAGCTTCCAAATCACACACAGAAGAGAAAATAGCACAGTCAGTAAAAAAGGGGGACAAAACATTTTTAGATACATATATGAGAAAAGAAAAGTAAAACAAGGATTAGTTAGATTAAAAACAAAAGAAGGAAGGTATGTAGATGAGGATAAAGATCTAGCTGACTGCCTCAATTAATATTTTTGTTCGGTATTTACAGATGAAAATGAAGGAAAGTGACCTCAGTTAAGAAAAAGGATAAATTAGTCATTTATTACACGTGAGTTTACAGAGGAAGGGGTTCTATTTCAACTGTCAAAAGTAAATGACTTAAAGGTAGGCAGACAATGTAATAAAGCAGCAGGAAATGCTAGCAGAATGATTGGTTGTATAGGGAGAGGTATTAGCAGTAGAAAGACCTGATGGAATACACCCAAAGCTATTAAAAGAGCTTAATGGTGTACTAGCAAAACCATTAACAGATTTATTTAACCAATCATTGTTAACAGGAGTAGTACCAGAGGATTGGAAGTTAGCAAATGTTGTGCCCATTCTCAAGAAAGGTAATAGGGAGGAGTCGGGCAACTATAGGCCAGTAAGCCTTACTTCAGTAGTGGGGAAAGTGATGGAAACCATGTTAAAGGATAGGATTGTTGAACATCTAAAAACACATGGTGTGACGAGACCAACCTCGCCACATTGCATTGGAGGAGCCTGGTTGCCCGCCTGCTGCCTTTGGATTATGGACCGGCAGCTAAAGGGTTAATTTTACTGTGCAGAAGGATTTATTTCTCCCTTTCTGCACAGCCGTTCGGTAGATTCTATCTACCGAACAAACAGCCTGTTTGCAACCTCCCCAGAGCCGTGGGAAGCCGGCCGGCGCCGTTAATTGGCCACCCAGGAGCTGGAGTGTGCTGCCAATTTACCTCCCTGAAGCTGCAGTTAACCGCAGCTTAATTGCTTGTTACTGGGTGGCCGCTGTTACACTTAGCGGCCGCTAGGTGGCGGTGTTCTGGAGCTCCCCGGGCAGCCAGCGCTTTTCTGCTCGGCTTTCATGCACCAAAATCGGACACTTTTACGTGCAGGCACCGCTGAACCTCCAGCCCCTGGTTCTAATTCGTATGGATTTGATGAATGCATGGAAATTCTGTATTTTATGTTGGAAGAATGTTTTAACCCAGATAGCCATGCCATGGAGCATATTAGTGTAATTAAAGACTTTGGCTCCATGGCAATTAAACTGTATTCATGTGGTCTGAGTGCCATTCACCTAATAATGTGCGCTCAGACCTGAGCTATCTGGGGATATGTTACATGTCTGTGTTTTATGTATAAAATGTGTCTTTATGTATTTTAAAGTGATAGTCTGTCTTTGTGTCCCCACGTGTGTAATGGAGTTTTGCCTTTGTCCTGGGAGATAATTGAATTACTTCTCCAGGGCAGAGAGGAGGAAGCCAGGATGCATTGTGGGGATATTTTACTGCTGTATGTCTGTAATTGGTACTTGTCTGTCCGTTGTTACAGTCTTCCATCTGGTCCCCTAGGGGAGTGTCCACCAGGTGGGAGACCTGCATAAATACAGGGGCAGGTAGCCCTCAATAAACAGACCACTGCTTGACCCTCAACACGGAGCCTTGTCTCGTTCTTGGGGGGATTCACTGTATGCTGATAGGGACTGACTGCCAGGAGTGTAAGCCGCTTGGGAGCTTTTCCTGTTCGTCTGCTAGCAGCTATTCGTGAGGTTCCAGTTCGGGAGTTTGGATTTCTACCTTATTCCCTTGTATGCAGTTCGGGAGTTTGGTGCATTCACTTATATCCAATTCGTGAGTTTTGGTGATTCTACAGTAGCTGTGCCTGTCTGTAAAAAGGGGATTATCACCTAAACAGATTTTAACCCCTTGTCTGCTGAAACGGTCCGTTACAATTGGTGGCAGAAGTGGGTTCGTTCCTACAGCCAGAAGGACAGCTACAGGAGACACCATTGCTTTGGATTTTATAATTTGAGGGCAACGCATGTCTGAGTACAGCGACCCTGACAACACCAGGATGGAACCAGCAGTGGAGCATGAGGAGGGTGTCATGGATGACCGAGATGCAGTCCGCAAAGGCATCTGGTACCAGGCACTGGGTATGGTGGAGTACCAGCGGGGCGAGAGACTCCCCAAGGAAGACCAGCGATTGCAGAAGCGACTAGCCCTGTGGATGCCCTTCCTGGGAGAGCAGCCCCTGGAGGATTGGGTAAAGGAATTGGAGCTCCGGGTATGGCAGGAGATGTGGCTGGAGGATGCCTACCAGGCGCTCTGGTGGTATGGGGCACAGTACCTGCCCTGGACAGCCGAGCATGACAAGCCAGAGGGAGAGGAGTTTGATGGTCCTGGCTTGTTATGGCAGTCTTTTTCAGAGCTCGAATTTGGGAGCCCTACACAAGCCCGGTTCAGTGATCTCTTTGAGTGGAGGGAGAGCAGGTATGACTGGGACGACACTCACGAAATTGAGCAAGACCTGGTCCACCTGGTGACCCGGGAGATGGAGCTAGAACAGGGCTACCAGCAGCTGTTCCAATACTATGAGAAGGCTCAGCAGGAGAGCAGCAGGACAGACCCAGAGCCAGACCCATTCAGAGGGGACGAGATGGTAACATTTTACTGGGAAGAACCCCAGGTGGCCGGTGGAGATGGGACCGAGGTCTCTCCACCGGTCCTGCAGGGAATTGGGAGCCCAGTCTCCATTCCCCAGCGGCAGTGTAAAGTGCAGGGAGAGGAGAGCAGTGTCCTCCCTCCCCAGCGGCAGGCTGAGTTACAGGGGGCAGAGGTAGTTGTTCCTGCCCCCCAGCAGCAGAGTGATATGCCAGGAAGGCAGTGTGAAGTGCAGGGAGAGGAGAGCAGCGTCCTCCCTCCCCAGCGGCAGGCTGAGTTACAGGGGGCAGAGGTAGTTGTTCCTGCCCCCCAGCAGCAGAGTGATATGCCGGGAAGGCAGTGGGAAGTCCAGGGAGAGGAGAGCAGTGTCCTCCCTCCCCAGCGGCAGCGTGATTTTTTGGGAATTGGCAGCCCAGTCTCCATTCCCCAGCGGCAGTGTGATGTGCCGGGAATTGGGAGGCCAGTCTCAATTCTCCAGCGGCAGTGTGATGGGCCGGGAATTGGGAGCCCAGTCTCCATTCCCCAGCGGCAGAGTATCCAGCAGGGAATAGTCTCCTTTCCCCAGCAGCAGGACTCTGTATTGGGAGGAGAGACAGTCGGTCTCCCTCCGCAAAGACTGGAAGTATGTATGGGAGAGCAGCTTGTTACCACCTCTCCCCAGCAGCGGATCATTAATGGGCAGGGAATAGAGAGCTCAGTCTCCATTCCCCAGCGGCAGAGTGTTCATGAAACAGTGCAGTGACAGTGCATGAAACTCGGACTGAGTTGAAACGCGTCTGCAAGACTGTGACTCTGTGTGTTACCATATGGGACCTGCACAGTTACTATTTTAACTTTTATTTACAATAAATTTATTATTTTTTATTCATCACTTTGCTGCTGTTTTTCCTACTTCTGGGGGATACCATTTTAGATTCTCCACAGAGCCTTCTGAGGCACCCTTGGGCATCATATACAGAGCCTGGCACAGCTCTGGAATTCGTGAGTGTATTCAATCACTTCCACATTTCTTTTTTCTGCATATACAGGCTATACTATGTACTATTTTTTTATCTTTATAGGTCTTTATATGGAACATCTCCTATACGTACCTGTACATGTATAAGTATTAATATTGCCTGTTCTGATACACAGGGAGTGGTGGTGTATTTGGCACTTGTTGCTTTTAGTACCCTCTGTTATTACTTTATTTTAGGGTGTTGGGGAACACCCTTACCACTCCAACTGTGCTCCTATTTAACTGTGTAAGCGCCATTCACTTTCCTTTCTTTTGTGTAACAGAGGGTTGTAGTCAATGGAGTATATTCGAAGCTTGGGCTTGTCACCAGTGGGGTACCTCAGGGATCTGTACTTGGACCCATTCTCTTTAATATTTTTATTAGTGATATTGCAGAAGGTCTTGATGGTAAGGTATGTCTTTTTGCTGATGATACTAAGATATGTAACAGGGTTGATGTTCCAGGAGGGATAAGCCAAATGGCAAATGATTTAGTTAAACTAGAAAAATGGTCAGAGTTGTGGCAACTGACATTTAATGTGGATAAGTGGAAGATAATGCATCTTGGACGTAACAACCCAAGGGCAGAGTACAGAATATTTGATAGAGTCCTAACCTCAACATCTGAGGAAAGGGATTTAGGGGTGATTATTTCTGATGACTTAAAGGTAGGCAGACAATGTAATAGAGCAGCAGGAAATGCTAGCAGAGTGCTTGGTTGTATAGGGAGAGGTATTAGCAGTAGAAAGAAAGAAGTGCTCATGCCATTGTACAGAACACTGGTGAGACCTCACTTGGAGTATTGTACGCAGTACTGGAGACCCTATCTTCAGAAGGATATTGATACCTTAGAGAGAGTTCAGAGACTACTACTAAACTGGTTCATGGATTGCAGGATAAAACTTACCAGGAAAGGTTAAAGGATCTTAACATGTATAGCTTGGAGGAAAGACGAGAAAGGGGGGATATGATAGAAACATTTAAATACATAAAGGGAATCAACACAGTAAAAGAGGAGACTATATTTAAAAGAAGAAAAACAACCACAACAAGAGGACATAGTCTTAAATTAGAGGGACAAAGGTTTAAAAATAATATCAGTATTACTTTACTGAGAGGGTAGTAAATGCATGGAATAGCCTTCCAGCTGAAGTGGTAGAGGTTAACACAGTAAAGGAGTTTAAGCATGCGTGGGATAGGCATAAGGCTATCCTAACTATAAGATAAGGCCAGGGACTAATGAAAGTATTTAGAAAATTGGGCACACTAGATGGGCCAAATGGTTCTTATATGCCGTCACATTCTATGTTTCTATGTTACATTATTGTTGTTCATTGTATTAGGGTGGCCGCTTTGCTGGGATTGCATTGTGTGACGTGACTCCATCTGTGTGGGGTGTGTGTGTTTTACCCTTGATTCATGTAATTTATATGTGCACATATTTTCTTACTTGTGATTACTTGTAACGGCACCCCAAGGCATGAAGGGGGTTAAACCGCCGTTTAGTAGATCTTCCCCTTCCAGAGACACAGCTACTGTAGACACTAATCCACCGAACCGGAGAGAAGCATACGAATGCTTTCAAACATATGAATGCTGTAAACAGCCGAATAGGAAAAACCATACGAAAGGTTAACACTCCTCGCAGTCGAACTGGAACAGCATACAATAAATCCCCCCCAAGAACGAGACAATGCTCAGTGTTGAGGGTCAAACAGGAACAGACAGAGCTGTGGGTTTATTGTTCTTATATACACATTCTTAAACATTAGTACCACCCACAGGGTTTTGTAAAACAACCAATCACTACGTACACTCAGACACTTCCTCACAAAATCCTCCCCTCTGTCTGTGATACAATTACCTTAAACAATGGGTTAATGTAATTATCACAGGCAGAGAAATATAGTTTTTCAACATTATTCATAACTTTAAAAGTATACATCACATTCACATAAAACTTACATTTCAGAATCAGCATACTCCAAATACAAACATATGTCAAAATCATCCAAATTGGTCCAGTGGTTCAAAAGATAGATCAAAGTCCTTTGTGACCAAATGAAGCATGGCTTTTCTGCCCAAAACCAGTTCCACAGAGTCTTCTATCCTGAAGATAATTGGGGAGTTATCCAATTATCTCCAAGGACAGAGGCAAAACTCCATTAGCCACTGTAACGGACCGTTTCAGCATACAAGGGGTTAAAATCCGTTTAGGCGATGATCCCCTTTTCAGAGACAGGCACAGCTACTGCAGAACACCAAACTCCCGAACTGGATACAAAATAGCACTCCAGCTCCCGAACTTGAACCTCACGAATAGCTGCCAGCAGACGAACAGGAAAAGCTCCCAAGCGGCTTACACTCCTGGCAATCAGTCTCCAACTGCATACAGTGAATCCCCCCAAGAACGAGACAAGGCTCCGTGTTGAGGGTCAAGCAGTGGTCTCAGGTGCTGGCACACCCAGCCTGGTTTTTATTACAGTCTTTTCAAATACAGGACTGCCCACAGGGAGGTATAAAACAACCAATCACATATCAGTTACATCCCACATATTCCCTACCCTTATCCTGAGAGGAAACTCAATTACACATACAGTTAAAACATACTTTTTACCCAACTTTCATAACTCTAAAACCATACATCACATTCACATAAAAATTACACATTCACAATCAATCCATTCAGGCGAACAACATATTAAAAAATGGCATGAATCAGACCAGGGGTTCAAAAGTTAGTAAAGTATCTTTTGGGCCCTGACTGGCACATGGCTATCTGGCTCAAACCGGTTTTACAGAGCCCTCTATCCTGGAGACAATGGGAAAATAATCCAATTATATCCAGGGATAGAGGCAGACTGCATTGAGTACATGGTTGCAAAAATACATAAAATTACACAATGTTACAATTACTACATAAAACATATACATTCAACATATCCCCAGATAGCTTAGATCTGAGCGCACATTATGACTGAATGGCGCTGAGATCACATACATACAGTTCAATTGCCATGGAGCCAAAGTCTTTCGTTATACGAATGGGCTCCATGGCATAGCTATCTGGGGTATCACTGTTCAAATAGGGCAAGTACCGAATGACCCGGCTTTCGTGTCTTTGCAGGGGAAAATTAAGCTTTTCAACATGGGGTCATAGTCTAAAGGCAGCAGGCAGGCAACCAGGCTCCTCCAATGCACAGTGGCGAGATTGGTCTCGTCACATTACTATACTGATTTTATTATTCTTAGCCGGCATTTGTTTTGTGGTTTGTTTGTATCCATATTCTAAACCTTCTGCTTGTTTGCAATACATGTAATGTGCAAGTCCCTATCCTTCTTGTACTTTACGGCACTCATATAGTTAAACTCTGCAGCTGCAGACGCTGACAGCCGTTGCTTGTCTCCCTCCCCCCCTTGTGTCTTGGTTAAGGGAGGGGAATGGGTGGAATGGGTGATACGCTTGTGAGACTCAGTGAGGAATGTGGCAAGTGAAGAGTCGCGGTTGCTCAGCTATGTAATATTTATTTGTCGTCGAGCGGGCGGCTATAGTCAGAGCTGCTGCTAAAATTAAAAAAAAAGTGGGATCTTTGCTGGACAATTTGCTGGACAATTCCTAGTTTAGAACATCTGTGTAATATTGTGTATACTGTAATATTGAAATAAGCTGATAGTGATTATGGAGTGATGGATTGTACAGAGGTTATTGACATTGGAGTAGGGGAAGTGTAAAGGCAGGTGAGATTTGTTGGAATTATAAGCAATGTGGAATAAAAATGTTAATCAGTAGGAGTAGTTGGTTGAATTTTGTGTGACAATTTTGCGTAATGTTATTTTAAACTACATGTTTCTATGGACAGTTTTATGAGCTGTTAAATACATAATGTTCTCAACTGTCTTATTTAATTTGTCAGTTTTACTTTCCAAAGTTGTATACTTAAGTGTATTTTAGACACTGTTAACGTTGTGTTACTGCATTTAATTTGGATTTTTGTTTGGTAATTTATTTAATTAGTATAGGTATAGGTTTAGTATCTTATTTTTGCAAAGGATAATGCTTCTTTGATTCATTTTATCATCTATGGTATATGTAATTTTTAAGACACTCACAGCTTAAATGGATGAAACCACCGTTTAGCCTATATTCCCTCTTTCCAGAGACACAAGCTCTATACAGCAGACCGCCAAACTCCCGAATGGAGTGCAAGGGAATGCGGTAAATCCACGGACACAAAATCAGCCAAACTCCTTCCATGGCTAAAACAGGCGAAATAAATCCTTCCAAGTAGCAATCCCCCCCAAACACGAGACCAAGCTCCGTCTTGGGGGTAAAACAGGAATCTGTTTAATGAGGGCTACCTTCCCGGTATTTATGCAGGTCTCCCACCTGGTGGACACTCCCCTAGGGGACCAGATGGAAGACTGAGACATATATTGCACAGAAGCCAATCACAGTGGCCCAGGTGTAAACACTCCCCTTTACACAAGTAAATCCCTCCCCTCTATCCTGGAGATAATTGGGAAGAAATCCAATTGTAACGGACCGTTTCAGCATAAAAGGGAATAAAATCCGTTTAGGCGATAATCCCCTTTTCTCAGAAAGGCACAGCTACTGCAGAACATCAAAACTCCCGAATTGGATATAGGTGAATACATCAAACTCCCGAACTGCATACCAGGGAATAAGATAGCACTCCAAACTGGAACCTCACGAATAGCTGCTAGCAGACGAATAGGAAAAGCATACATCAGCTTACACTCCTAGCAACAGCATACAGTGAATCCCCCCAAGGACGAGACAAGGCTCCGTGTTGAGGGTCAAGCAGTGGTCTCTTTATTCAGGGCTACCTGCCCCTGTATTTATGCAGGTCTCCCACCTGGTGGACACTCCCCTAGGGGACCAGATGGAAGACTGTAACAAAAGACAGACATTTAGCATTTCAGGACAAACAGAGGAAAAAACATCCCCACAATGCATTCTGGTTTCCTGGAGATAATTGGTGAAGTAATCCAATTATCTCCTAGGACAAAGACAAACCTCCATTACACATGTGGGGACCTAAATACAGAATATGCTTTAAAATATATACAGTCACTTGTTACACATTAAATATGGACATGTTACATATCCCCAGATAGCTCAGGTCTGGGTGCACATTATTAGGTGAATGGCACCCAGACTACACGAATACAGTTTAATCGCCATGGAGCCAAAGTCTTTAATCACACGAATAGGCTCCATGGCAAGCTATCTGGGTTACCACAGTTCACATAAGAATACCGAATGAACGGCTGTTCGGCTACATCCCCACGAACAGGAACCAGGAGACGGACGGCTCAGCGGTGTTCGTGCAAATAAGTGTCCGTTTATAGTTCCATAAGTTAGGTGCCGATAACCGCTGGCCGTACGGTACTTGTAAAATGGCCGCCGCCACGTGTTCGGTCGACAAACAAAGACCACCCTGGATTAGTCAATTAAGCTGCGGTTAACCGCAGCTTCACGGAGGTAAATTGAGGGCACACTCCAGCTCCCGGGTGGCCTGGCAATCGGTAGTTTGTTCGGTAGATAAAATCTACCGAACACCCCGGCAGAAAAGGCACGAATAAGCCTTTCTGCAGGGCAAATAAGTATTTTACAGTCTGGCCCATAGTCCAAAGGCAGCAGGCGGGCAACCAGGCTCCTCCAACACAATGTGGCGAGATTGGTTTCGTCACATCTCTCCCCCTTTCCAAAAAGACTAACAGGGTACCTGACCTCCTGCCGGTCAGTGCCCTTGTTAGTCCAGCAACCCACCCACAAAGCAGAAAAAACAGTACAGCCCACCCACAATAAATGGTTACTACACCTGGGTAGAGGAGAATCTTGTCCATGTCCAGGTGCCTCACCACGGCTGTGTGGGGGACCGGTAAGCTGCCTTGGTGGGTAGCTGAGTGGGCAGAGACCAGCGGTACTCTGTCCTGGTGCCAGCACTACCACCGGAGTAGTCTGGTTGGAGCCTGGTTGCTGGAGACGGACTGTCTCCCCCTTGGATACACAGCTCTGTCGTGGGGGGGTAGGACCGACCGTCCCTACCACCTGTGTGGTGAGTGCAGAGACCACGGTCCCATCTGCACCGGTGGGGGGTTTACAGTCTCCCCCTGGTACATTAAACTGCCGCTGAGGAGAGGGGGTAACAAGCTCCTCTCCCGATAGAACACTCTGCCCATTGATGATCCGCCGCTGGGGAGAGGTGGTAACAATCTCCTCTCCCATACCTACTTCTAGTCTTGGCGGAGGGAGACCGACTGTCTCTCCTCCCAATACAGAGTCCTGCTGCTGGGGAAAGGAGACTGGGCTCTCTATTCCCTGCTGGATACTCTGCCGCTGGGGACTGGAGACTGGGCTCCCAATTCCCGGCAAATAACACTGCCGCTGGAGAATGGAGACTGGGCTCCCAATTCCCGGCACGTCACACTGCCGCTGGGGAATGGAGACTGGGCTCCCAATTCCCGAAAAATCACGCTGCCACTGGGGAGGGAGGACGCTGCTCTCCTCTCCCTGCACTTCACATTGCCCTCCTGGCATATCACTCTGCTGCTGGGGGGCAGGAACAACTACCTCTGCCCCCTGTAACACAGCCTGCCGCTGGGGAGGGAGGAGGCTGCTCTCCTCTCCCTGCACTTCACATTGCCCTCCTGGCATATCACTCTGCTGCTGGGGGGCAGGAACAACTACCTCTGCCCCCTGTAACTCAGCCTGCCGCTGGGGAGGGAGGACGCTGCTCTCCTCTCCCTGCACTTCACACTGCCTTCCCGGCATATCACTCTGCTGCTGGGGGGCAGGAACAACTACCTCTGCCCCCTGTAACTCAGCCTGCCGCTGGGGAGGGAGGACGCTGCTTTCCTCTCCCTGCACTTCACACTGCCTTCCCGGCATATCACTCTGCTGCTGGGGGGCAGGAACAACTACCTCTGCCCCCTGTAACTCAGCCTGCCACTGGGGAATGGAGACTGGGCTCCCAATTCCCTGCAATTCACGCTGCCGCTGGGGACTGGAGATTGAGCTCTCTCTGTCCCGTAACTGTAATTTCCGGTGGAGGTCCACCCAACGTGGCAGCTGACCATCACCCTCTGCCCGGTATAGCAGAGTCTTGAACACTAGACCCCTCACGAACTTCACAGATTTCTCAGCTGGATTAGGTCCGTAGAAGTTCAGCCGCAACCACATCATACGGTCAAATTCCTCTACAGAGTATCTGTACTCTACTGCTGGTTCCATGCTGGTGCTGTCAGGGTCGCTGTACTCAGACATGCGTTGCCCTCAAATTGTAAAATCCAGAGCAATGGTGTCTTCTGTAGCTGTCCTTCTGGCTGTAGGAACGATCCCGCCGCTTGCCACCAATTGTAACGGACCGTTTCAGCATAAAAGGGGAAAAATCCGTTTAGGCGATAATCCCCTTTTCACAAAAAGGCACAGCTACTGTAAAAGCACCAAAACTCACGAATTCGGATATAGGTGAATACATCAAACTCCCGAACTGCATACCAGGGAATAAGATAGCACTCCAAACTGGAACCTCACGAATAGCTGCTAGCAGACGAATAGGAAAAGCATACATCAGCTTACACTCCTAGCAGTCAATCCCCAACAGCATACAGTGAATCCCCCCAAGGACGAGACAAGGCTCCGTGTTGAGGGTCAAGCCGTGGTCTCTTTATTCAGGGCTACCTGCCCCTGTATTTATGCAGGTCTCCCACCTGGTGGACACTACCCTAGGGGACCAGATGGAAGACTGTAACAAAAGACAGACATTTAGCATTTCAGGACAAACAGAGGAAAAAACATCCCCACAATGCATTCTGGTTTCCTGGAGATAATTGGTGAAGTAATCCAATTATCTCCTAGGACAAAGACTATGCTTTAAAATATATACAGTCACTTGTTACACATTAAATATGGACATGTTACATATCCCCAGATAGCTCAGATCTGGGTGCTCATTATTAGGTGAATGGCACCCAGACTACACGAATACAGTTTAATCACCATGGAGCCAAAGTCTTTAATCACACGAATAGGCTCCATGGCAAGCAATCTGGGTTACCACAGTTCACATAAGAATACCGAATGAACGGCTGTTCGGCTACATCCCCACGAACAGGAACCAGGAGACGGACGGCTCAGCGGTGTTCGTGCAAATAAGTGTCCGTTTATAGTTCCATAAGTTAGGTGCCGAACACCGCTGGCCGTACGGTACTTGTAAAATGGCCGCCACCACGTGTTCGGTCGACGAACAAAGACCACCCTGGATTAGTCAATTAAGCTGCGGTTAACCGCAGCTTCACGGAGGTAAATTGAGGGCACACTCCAGCTCCCGGGTGGCCTGGCAATCGGTAGTTTGTTCGGTATATAAAATCTACCAAACACCCCGGCAGAAAAGGCACGAATAAGCCTTTCTGCAGGGCAAATAAGTATTTTACAGTCTGGCCCATAGTCCAAAGGCAGCAGGCGGGCAACCAGGCTCCTCCAACACAATGTGGCGAGATTGGTTTCAATTATCTCCAGGGATAGAGGCAAACCGCCATTTTACACGATTCAGTAAAAACACATAAACAATATAACTATACAAATACCGAATACATTGGATTTGTGCAACGTATGCCCAGATAGCCTGGATCTGAGTGCATATTACTACCGAATAGCGCTCAGATCCAATGCGCACAGTTCAAACGCCATGGAGTCAAAGTCTTTCACATGCCTTTCGGTATATGATTGACTCCATGGGATGGCTATCTGGGTTAAGTCCATTCATATCATCCAAATTCCCAAACAAGCCGGTGTTCGTATGCCTCGACGAAAAAGAAGGGCGATCGGTAGTTTCAGCGGTGTTCGGTAGGTAAAGTGTCCGTTTATAGTTCCATGAGATCTTCGTCGAACACCGCTGGTCTTTCACGTGTTTAAAATGGCCACCGCCTCGTGGTCGGCATACGAACGTCGACCACCCTGCATACGGTTAGAATGAAGAGGTGTCTGTGGTTAACCACAACGGTCTAATTGGGGCCAAGAGGTTAACCAGCAGCACACTTCTCTCCTGGGAGGCCGTCCGTTCGGCAGTTTTGTTCGGTATAATTCTGTAACAAACGAACAGGGGCATACGGACAGGCAATTCCACAAAGGGAGGCAAAACAGACGAAGCAGCAATACCAGTTTACACAGATGGATCTGTCACAGTAATGTTGAAAGTACGTTCCAGCCACCACCCTAAAATGGTGCCTGGCATGAAGGGAAGGAGGTTGGGCCAGCCCCTGTGACCTCCACCCAATTACCTTTATCTACAGCCACGCCTACACCTTACATAACGTCACTTCCGCCCTTACTATGCCCTCACCTCCTGTCTCTTCCTTTCCCACACATGTCATGGCCATCACTTCCTCTTCCACCCCTGCCATCACTTCCTTTCCCACCCCCTGTCATGGCTGCCTCCATCATGAGGGAAGGTCTGTGCCTCTACGCAACAAAAAGGGGCATTTAAGTACAACATGTCCTTGCCTGCAGGGAAACGCCAGCACCTAAGACCAGAGGAGGGGTTGTCTTGGATGTTATGGAATTATCCCCTCACAACAACTATTCTAGACCGCTTCTAGCAGTTACCCTCACATTCAACGGTGAGACCGTACATACCAAGGCTCTACTAGACTCAGGTACAGCTGGCAACTTGCAAGCAGGTGCAGCTGGCAACTTTATAGACCAGTCCTTCGCTGAGTCCCACGCCATGTCCTTGGTAAGCAAGGCCTAACCAATAGCACTTAATGGCAGGCCACTCACAAACCCTAAGGTGACTCATGAAACTCAGGAGGTGCAACTCACCGCAGGAGCCCTACATCGGGAGAGCATTTCCTTTTACGTGTTGAGTTCCCCTTCATGTCCCATAGTCCTTGGGTTTCTGTGGTTGAGAAAGCACAACCCCGTTATAGATTGGGTCACTTTGGACATATTGTCTTGGGGTTCTACCTGACTATTACAGTGTCTTATACCTATGCACCTAGTTTGTTCACTTTACCTGCCCTCGGCACCTCCTCTCTCTACCTCAGTGCCTCCACATTACATTGATTTGCTAAGATGGACTATGCCACCTAAAGATCGGGTATATCCCCTCTCTGAGCATGAGAATAAGGTCATGGAAGAATATATTGAGGAGTCCCTAAAGAAAGGGTTTATCAGGCGATACTCATCTCTGGCAGTTACTGACTTTTTCTTTGTATCGAAGAAAGAGGGTGATCACAGACCCTGAATAGACTATAGGAGTCTGAGCAAGATAACGGTGTGGAATGTTTATCCAATTTCGCTTATCACTGAACTGTTGACCGCTTAAAAGGTTCCAAGTGGTTTACTTAACTGGATCTCAAAGGGGGAGGGAGGGTATAACCTGGTCAGGATAAGAGAACAAGATGTGTGGAAAACCGCTTTCAACACTCGCAGTGGCCACTATCAATATTTAGTTATGCCCTTCGGCCTGTGTAACGCCCCTGCTGTCTTCCAGGATTTTATCAACTATGTCCTCCGAGATTACATGCAAGTATGTGCTGTAGTATATCTGGATGACATATTGGTATACTCACCTGATTTGGAAACCCAACATAAGCATGTCAGATCAGTACTAAAGAAACTGCTAGAAAATGGTCTGTATTGTAAACTACAGAAGTGCCTTTTTGATCAGACCTCTGTGCAGTTCTTGGGGTACATCATATCTGAGAAGGGTTTCCGTATTGACCCTAAGAAAATGGAAGCCATCAAGAATTGTCTGCTGCCACAGGAGCTTAAGGCCATACAAAGATTTGTGGGTTTTATTAACTACTACAGAAAATTCATAAAGAATTTCTACTCTGTAGTAGCCCCAATAACCAGGATGACCAAACAAGGAGTTAATCCCTGTGTTTGGAGTTCTGAAGCCCTTGAGGCTTTTGAAACACTTAAAGAAGCATTTTCGTCAGCTCCTTTAGAATATGTGTGCTCCTGGCACAAGTAGCTATTTTTGTTTTCCAATTTATATCAGGAAGATTAAAGTCACCCATGATGATAACTTCCCCCTTCATTGTCATTTTAGCTATTTCTTCAACTAGTAGATTATCTAACTCTTCAATTTGTCCTGGGGGCCTATAAATCACACCTACACGAGTTACTGTGTGATTACCAAATTCTAACGTAACCCAAACTGACTCTATGTTCGCCTCACTAACCTTTATTAGGCTAGATTTTATGCTATTCTTTACATACAGGGCCACCCCTCCCCCTTTCTTGCCTTCCCTGTCTTTTCTATATAAAGAGTACCCTGGTATTGCTATGTCCCAGTCATTTTTCTCATTATACCATGTCTCAGTAACAGCGACTAAATCTACACTATCAGTTGCCATTATTGCCACAAGTTCATGGATCTTATTCCCTAAACTGCGAGCATTTGTAGACATGACTCTAAGCTTATCATTTTTTAACACACTTGCTACAGGCACCTTCTGTCCTTGTTTTGGGGGACAATTGGATTGATGTTTTATCACCCTTTTGCCCCCCCCCCCTCCTAGTTTAAATACATCCTAGCAAAACCTCTGAACTGCTCACTGAGAACATTTGTTCCCTTTTGAGAAAGATGCAAACCATCTTTTTTGTACAGTTTATTTCCATTCCAAACAGAGCTACCATGAGCAATAAAGCCAAATCCTTGCTCCCGACACCATTCACCAAGCCACAAGTTAAAGTCCCTAATACGCATCCGCCTGTCATTCTGAGTGTTATGCACAGGCAGAACTTCAGAGAATGACAGTGTGGAAGCAACCTGCCGTATATCATTGGCAAAAACACTAAAAACGTCCTTAACCCCTGAAACCTCATTGCAAGCCAAGTCATTTGGCCCTAAATGGACAAGTACATCCAATTCCCCTTCCTGCTTTGCTTGCTTAACAATATTACCGATACGTCTCCTGTCTCTTTGAGCAGTAGCTCCGGGAAGACACCTCACAAGACCACCATTGTCCATCTCCACACCTCTTATGATGGAATCCCCCACCAACAACTGCTTTCTATTAGGCCTCACCAAGCCTCTCTGCACAACACCACTAGCCTCAGTGCCTCTCTGCACAACACCACTAGCCTCAATGCCTCTCTTCACAACACCACTAGCCTCAGTGCCTCTCTTCACAACACCACTAGCCTCAGTGCCTCTCTTCACAACACCACTAGCCTCAGTGCCTCTCTGCACAACACCACTAGCCTCAGTGCCTCTCTGCACAACACCACTAGCCTCAGTGCCTCTCTGCACAACACCACTAGCCTCAGTGCCTCTCTGCACAACACCACTAGCCTCAGTGCCTCTCTGCACAACACCACTAGCCTCAGTGCCTCTCTGCACAACACCACTAGCCTCAGTGCCTCTCTGCACAACACCACTAGCCTCAGTGCCTCTCTGCACAACACCACTAGCCTCAGTGCCTCTCTGCACAACACCACTAGCCTCAGTGCCTCTCTGCACAACACCACTAGCCTCAGTGCCTCTCTGCACAACACCACTAGCCTCAGTGCCTCTCTGCACAACACCACTAGCCTCAGTGCCTCTCTGCACAACACCACTAGCCTCAGTGCCTCTCTGCACAACACCACTAGCCTCAGTGCCTCTCTGCATGACACCACTAGCCTCAGTGCCTCTCTGCACAACACCACTAGCCTCAGTGCCTCTCTCCACGACACCACTACACTCTGAAAGTGCAGAAAATGAATTATGTAGAGCAACAGACTGTGCAATATGCCTTTTATCCACAACTCCAAGTCTACCAGATCCTACAGTAATCCATCTGCCATTCCTAGTATGTCTCTGCGGCAGTGGCTTTGCACATATTCTAAACTCCCTACTGGGATTGTCTCTAAAACAAGTCGTTGAGGAGCCAAATCGTAAAGAGGCCATACTAGATTTAGTGTTAACAAATGGAGATTTGGTATCAGATATTACTGTAGGAGAAAGTTTAGGATCCAGTGATCATCAGTCAGTGTGGTTTAATATAAGAACAGTGACTGAGTCACACCACACAAAAACAAAAGTTTTAGACTTTAGAAAAACAGACTTTTCCAAAATTAGAATATGTGTAAAAGAGTCATTATCAGACTGGAGCAATTTAAATGGAGTCCAAAAGAAATGGGATTATTTAAAAGTTGCACTACTGAAGGCAACAGAAAATTGCATTAGGCTTGTCAGTAAAAGCAAAAAATTCAAGAAACCACTGTGGTACTCCACAGATGTAGCCAAAATAGTAAAAAACTAAAAGTTAGCATTTAGTAATTATAAAAAAACCCAGAGTGAGGAAGACAGAATGACCTATAAGATTAGGCAGAAAGAGGCTAAGCAAGTTATAAGAGCTTCCAAATCACACACAGAAGAGAAAATAGCACAGTCAGTAAAAAAGGGGGACAAAACCTTTTTTAGATACATAAATGAGAAAAGAAAAGTAAAACAAGGATTAGTTAGATTAAAAACAAAAGAAGGAAGGTATGTAGATGAGGATAAAGGTCTAGCTGACTGCCTCAATGAATATTTTTGTTCGGTATTTACAGATGAAAATGAAGGAAAGGGACCTCAGTTAAGAAAAAGGATAAATGAGTCATTTATTACACGTGAGTTTACAGAGGAAGAGGTTCTATTTCAACTGTCAAAAGTAAAGACAAATAAGTCAATGGGACCTGATGGAATACACCCAAAGCTATTAAAAGAGCTTAGTGGTGTACTAGCAAAACCATTAACAGATTTATTTAACCAATCATTGATAACAGGAGTAGTCCCAGAAGATTGGAAGTTAGCGAATGTTGCCCATTCACAAGAAAGGTAATAGGGAGGAGTCGGGCAACTATAGGCCAGTAAGCCTAACTTCAGTAGTGGGGAAAGTGATGGAAACCAGGTTAAAGGATAGGATTGTTGAACATCTAAAAACACACGGATTTCAAGATCAGAGACAACATGGGTTTACTTCAGGGAGATCATGCCAAACTAATCTTATTGATTTTTTTGATTGGGTAACTAAAATTATAGATCAGGGTGGTGCAGTAGACATTGCTTACCTCGATTTCAGTAAGGCTTTTGACACTGTTGCACATAGAAGGCTTATCAACAAACTACAATCTTTGAGTTTGGATTCCAATATTGTTGAATGGGTAAGGCAGTGGCTGAGTGACAGGCAACAGAGGGTTGTAGTCAATGGAGTATATTCGAAGCTTGGGCTTGTCACCAGTGGGGTACCTCAGGGATCTGTACTTGGACCCATTCTCTTTAATATTTTTATTAGTGATATTGCAGAAGGTCTTGATGGTAAGGTGTGTCTTTTTGCGGATGATACTAAGATATGTAACAGGGTTGATGTTCCAGGAGGGATAAGCCAAATGGAAAATGATTTAGGTAGACTAGAAAAATGGTCAGAGTTGTGGCAACTGACATTTAATGTGGACAAGTGCAAGATAATGCATCTTGGACGTAAAAACCCAAGGGCAGAGTACAGAATATTTGATAGAGTCCTAACCTCAACATCTGAGGAAAGGGATTTAGGGGTGATTATTTCTGATGACTTAAAGGTAGGCAGACAATGTAATAGAGCAGCAGGAAATGCTAGCAGAATGCTTGGTTGTATAGGGAGAGGTATTAGCAGTAGAAAGAGGGAAGTGCTCATGCCATTGTACAGAACACTGGTGAGACCTCACTTGGAGTACTGTACACAGTACTGGAGACCCTATCTTCAGAAGGATATTGATACCTTAGAGAGAGTTCAAAGAAGGGCTACTAAACTGGTTCATGGATTGCAGGATAAAACTTACCAGGAAAGGTTAAAGGATCTTAACATGTATAGCATGGAGGAAAGACGAGACAGGGGGGATATGATAGAAACATTTAAATACATAAAGGGAATCAACACAGTAAAGGAGGAGACTATATTTAAAAGAAGAAAAACTACCACAACAAGAGGACATAGTCTTAAATTAGAGGGACAAAGGTTTAAAAATAATATCAGGAAGTATTACTTTACTGAGAGGGTAGTGGATGCATGGAATAGCCTTCCAGCTGAAGTGGTAGAGGTTAACACAGTAAAGGAGTTTAAGCATGCGTGGGATAGGCATAAGGCTATCCTAACTATAAGATAAGGCCAGGGACTAATGAAAGTATTTAGAAAACTGGGCAGACTAGATGGGCCGAATGGTTCTTATCTGCCGTCACATTCTATGTTTCTATGTTTCTATGTTTCCTGTTCTGCACCACCCTGACCCTTCGCTGCCCTTTATTGTCGAGGTTGATTCGTCTGAGTCAGGTGTTGGTGCAATAATTTCTCAGAGAAAAACCCACAACGATCCTCTTCACCCATGTTGTTTTTTTCTCTAAGAAACTGTCTGATGCAGAGAAAAACTATGTGGGGAACAGGGAATTGCTGGCAATAGTTTTGGCATTTAAAGAGTGGAGACACCTACTGGAGGGCTCCAAACAAACTATACTGGTGATTATAGACCATAAGAATCTCTCCTACATAGCCAAGTCCAGACGTCTGTCTTCTCGCCAGGCTAGGTGGTCCTTATTTCTGTCTCGCTTTCAGTATACCATAACATACAGACCTGGTGTAACTGCACCCCCAGGCATAAAAGGGTTTAAAAGCCATTTAACCCCTTAAGGACCAACCTTCTGGAATAAAAGGGAATCATTACATGTCACACATGTCATGTGTCCTTAAGGGGTTAAAGGATATTACCTTCCAGAGACACAGGCAGCTACTGTAGTAACCCAGACAGCCTGCCATGGAGCCTGTTCGTATAATTAAAGACTTTGGCTCCATGGCAATTAAACTGTATTTGTGTGATCTGGGTGCCATTCACCTAATAATGTGCACCCAGACCTGAGCTATCTGGGGATATGTTACATGTCTGTGTTTTATGTATAAAATGTGTCTGTATGTATTTTAAAGTGATAGTCTGTTTCTGTGTCACCATGTGCATAATGGAGTCTGGCCTTTGTCTTAGGAGATAATTGAATTACTTCATTAATTATCTCCAGGGCAGGGAGGAGGAAACCAAGATGCATGGTGGGAAAGTATTGTGGCTGTGTGTACGAAAGTGATACATGTCTGTCTGCTGTTTCAGTCTTCCATCTGGTCCCCTAGGGGAGTGTCCACCAGGTGGGAGACCTGCATAAATACAGGGGCAGGTAGCCCTGAATAAACAGACCACTGCATGACCCTCAACACGGAGCCTTGTCTCGTTCTTGGGGGGATTCACTGTATGCTGATAGGGACTGACTGCCAGGAGTGTAAGCCGCTTGGGAGCTTTTCCTGTTCGTCTGCTAGCAGCTATTGGTGAGGTTCCAGCTGGAGTGCTACCTTATTCCCTTGTATGCAGTTCGGGAGTTTGGTGCATTCATTTATATCCGAATTTGTGAGTTTTGGTGCTTTTACAGTAGCTGTGCCTTTTTGTGAAAAGGGGATTATCGCCTAAACGGATTTTTTCCCCTTTTATGCTGAAACGGTCCGTAACACTGTTCTCTGCAAATCAATCTGCCGCTGGGGATCTGGGCCGACCGCCACCTGGAGTTTTTCCCAGCACAACTCTATAATATCGTCCCAGCTAAAGGGTTCTGGATCTGGGTCTGTTGCTCTGCTTTCCTGCCGTGCCTTCTCAATGGAGTGGAACAGATGTTGGTAGTCCTGTTCCAACTCCATCTCTCGGGTCACTGGGTGGGCCAGGTCTTGCTCCACTTCGTGAGGGTCATCCCAGTTATACATACTCTCTCTCCACTCAAAAAGTTCATGGAACCGGGTCTGTGTAGGGCTCCCAAAATCAGACTCCGAAAAAGACTCCCATAGCAAGCCAGGTGTAACGGACCGTTTCAGCATATGAGGGAATAAATTCCGTTTAGGTGATAATCCCCTTTTTACAGAAAGGCACAGCTACTGCAGAACATCAAAACTCATGAATTGGATATAGGCGAATACATCAAACTCCCGAACTGTATACCAGGGAATAAGATAGCACTCTCAGCTGGAACCTCACGAATAGCTGCTAGCAGATGAATAGGAAAAGCAGACATCAGCTTACACTCCTAGCAACCAATCTCCAACAGCATACAGTGAATCCCCCCAAGAACGAGACAAGGCTCCGTGTTGAAGGTCAAGCAGTGGTCTGAGGTGCTGGGGCACCCAGCCTGGTTTTTATTACATGAGTACACATACAGGCCACACCCCGGGGGAGGCATAAAATACCCAATGACATAGATGTTACCTCCCACACATCCCCTCCCCTTAGTGTGACACATAATCCCATTATGCATACAGTTTAAAATATACTTTTACACAACTTTCATAACTTTAAAACCATACATCGCATCCACATACAAATCACATATTCAGACTCCGCATACTTTAAACATAAACACTCTCAAAAATCATACCAATCCCTTCAGTAAATAAAAAGTTACACGGAAGTCCTTTTATGACCGACCGCAAGCACCTTTCCTTGCCCAAAACAGTTCCATGGATTTGGGCTGTGCGGTCGGTCACTTTCTAGCATAAAAACGGCTAAGTCCCATTCGAAGTGTGGCTGGTATTCGAAGTGTCGAAGTGGAGTTGATGTTAAGGGTTGGCGGTGTTCGAAGTTAAAATGGCCGCCGCCACGTGGTCCTTTGTCCGATGCCGACCACTTCGACAGCTTCGACAGCTTCGACAACTTCGACAGCTTCGACAACTTCGACAGCTTCGACAGCTTCGACAGCTTCGACTGTGTCCGAAGTGTCATATACAAAAGTACCAATCCTTCCCCAAAGTATTTAAAGAGCTAGGGACAGTATAATACAATCCACCTGCCCAAAAGTAGTTCTTAAAGGGTCAGTACATTATGGTAGAAGTCCATAAGCCCCAATTCAGTCCCTTAAAGGGCAATATCTCCCAGGGACCATAATCACTGGGCAGGAGGCTAGCAACCAGGCTTCTCCAGTTCTCAGTGGCGAGGTTGGTTTCGTCACACCAGGGCCATCAAACTCCTCTCTTTCTGGCTTGTCATGCTCGGCTGTCCAGGGTATGTACTGAGCTGCATACCACCAGAGCGCCTGGTAGGCATCCTCCAGTCACAGCTCCTGCCCTACCCGGAGCTCCAGTTCTTTTACACACTCTTCCAGGGGCTGCTCTCCCAGGAAGGGCATCCGCAGGGCTAGTCGCGTCTACCATCACTGCTCCTCACTGGGGAGGCTCTCGCCCCGCTGAGACTCCACATTACCCAGTACCTGGTACCATATGTCCTTACGGGCTGCATCTCGGTCATCCATGACACCCTCATCGTACGACACTGCTGGTTCCATCCTGGTGCTGGCAGGGTCGTTGTACTCAGACATGCATTGCCCTCAATTTGTAAATCCCAGGGAATGGTGTCTCCTTGTAGCCGTCCTCCTGGGATGTGGGTATGATCCCGCCGCTTGCCACCAATTGTAACGGTACCCCCAGGCATAAAAGGGGTTAAAAGCCGTTTAAAGGGAATGTACGAGGACAGGAGGGCGGGATGACGGAAGGCACATGAAGACGTGCACGCTCACGCCGTGAGGGGAGGAAGCGGCCTCATGGAGGGGAAAAAGCCGATCGCCTAACGGGATCCTGAGAGTGAGGGAGAGCGGAGAGAACGGCGGACACAACACAGCACCGTAGGATTATCAGCTCCGTCTGTATTGTATGCTGGCTCTGCATGTGTACCATAAGCTGGCTCGGCTTGGGCACGGAATACGGAGCGGCAGAGGCGGACGCGGGTCAGTCTAACACCCTGAAGCTCGCCCAAGAAGAAAGTGGGAGCTAGAAACGCTGAAAAATCGTTATTGGTGGGGCAACAGCCGATAGCTGAATGAAGGTCTGATTGCGAATTCGATGCAGTCTTTTTCGTGCAGGACACCAAGCAACCATAACGGTCAGTAACTTTATTCATATAAGTACTCTGATTTATATTTCATGGTGACCAAAAGTAAAATAGGCAAAGAAAGTTACATATTACAAAAAAAAAAAAGTAAATGAAATCTGAGGTGGACAAGTGAGCGGGAAGAGGAGAGAGGGAACACAGAGGAAGGAGGAAAGAAAGGGGTAAGAGGAAAACATGGCGTAAAAAAAACGCAAGAAAATAAAATGATATTAAAATCTGACAAAAAAGGACAAAAAAATGGAAAAAGACTATCTAACAGTCAAGAAAGCACAGATAACTCTGTTTTAGAGCTTTCTCTCTCAGCAGCCACGGTCCCAATCAAAATATCATCAGAAAACTAAAGGCTTCAGAACTAAAGGCTTGCTTGGAAGAGGTTTCAAATGATATAAAGAAGGAGCTTAAGGAGAAATTCGCAGATATTAAGACAGACCTTGCTATGCTGGATAATAGAATTCAAAAAATGGAAAATATAGAAGAATCGAGAGAATTTCAAATGAAAGAGCTGAAAGACTCACACAATAAAACATTAATAAAACTCAAAGAAATGGAAGATAAGGTCTGTGTAATAGAAGACAGATCAAGAAGAGCTAACTTGAGAGTTAGAAATATCCCTGAAGAAATTGCGGACAATCAACTAAGGGATTTTTTAGGAGAGTTCCTAGAACATCTAGGAATACAGAAGACACAACAAGATTCACAGATCATCAGAGCTCATAGATTGTCCCAAAAGAAACAGGGTCAGAAATACCCTAGAGATGTGATTATAGCGTTCCAGTCATATGAACTAAGAACTCAGATATTTTTCACTGCAAAAAACACATCTATAGCGGAAGAAAAATTTAAATCTCTGAAAGTCCTAAACGATCTGTCAGCTACCACAAGGACAAGAAGACTAGCGTTTGGCCCTATCTTTCCTGCTCTGAGAAAACATAACTTGAAGTTTAGATGGAACCCACAATCAACCTTGTTTATTCTCTTTAACCCCTTAAGGACCAAACTTCTGGAATAAAAGGGAATCATGACGTGTCAGACACGTCATGTGTCCTTAAGGGGTTAAGGACACATGGACACCTTTTGGCACATTTGAACAAGCAGCAGAATGGTTAAACACTAACGATCTAGCATAGAGACTTTTTTTTTTCCCCTCCCTATGGGAAATAGGTTTTTTACAAACTTAACTGCACTCATGCTTAAAGTAGAGGTTAAAATATACTTTTGTAAAAGGTTAAAAAAAAAAAAAGGTTTCTGTGCGCAGATAGATTGTCACTAAGCTCAAACACGGGGAAAATTTTTTCGTTAAAACAAGGATTAGAAAACCACAACAGTTGGAAAGAGGGGGAAAAGGAGATGACAATAGAAGTAATCTATAGGGATAATGGGATTCTTTATATTATGTTTTATTTTTATTTTTTTATTTTTTCTTAACACTACACAGTATCAGAGATGAAGGGTAGCAACCAGAAAACAATGGAGTGTAAAAAATGGATATGGAAGTAATTACGCTATAGTAAGTCACTAAAGGAACAAGGAGACACTGCACATGGTTTAAGAATTTATAAGGTCTCAAATTAAAGATGAGAAATAATATAGAATTTCAACAGGGAAATGCACTCTCACTAGATATGAGAGCCTGAAGATAATTTTTATTTTATTTTATTTATTTTATTTTTTTGTACACTTTACATAGTGATATGAAATATATGAAATATGAAATAGAGGGAATTAAATGTAAAGGAAAGGGAAATGAGGGAAAGCTCAAATGCACAATTGACACTCAAGTATACAAAGGGGCTATACACTAATGGACGGTTATATATATATGCAAACAAGGTGTAATTTTTTTTTTTTTTTTTCCTTTTTCCCTTACGAATAACAGGATTCTCACAAACTAAACTTTAAAAGATAAGAGCCAGCTCACTTCTAAATCAGAGGATAAAATATATTAGAGCAAAAGGTTAAAAACATTTTTTTTCTCTGTGCACAAGTATATTGTCACAAAGCTGGAACATGGGTAACTCCATGTTAAAAAAAATAGAGAGAGAAAAAAAAAAAGGAAAATCATAAAGTTGGGAAAGAGGGGAAACAAGATAATAGTGGTAGTAAAATAGAGGAAAAGAAAATGTGATCCTTTAAATTCTGTCTTCTGAATGTATAAAAATGGTGTTTATAGAAATGTGAGATGTAAGGGAAAATCTAATATATAAAAATGATCAAATACTAATAAGCATGAAACAGTTAAGACTGGTGATATGGAAAGTTAAAAAAAAAAGAAACACAAAATAGGGGATATATTTATAAGTAATGAGTATGTACATAATGTTTTTTTTTTTTTTTCTGTTTTCTCCTCTCACCCTCTCTCTCGTTCTCCACAAAGAGAGATTATGAAGAAAATAATTGAGGCGATTTGGAGCAGTCCCCACTAAGGGAAGCTGCGTTCCCCCCTTAGGGTCCCTGAAAGGTACCCAGACCTTGGATTACAAGAGGTTATCCAAGAGTAGGTTTTAGGATGAAAGATTATGTTGTGAGTGTATGTCTGAAGTATGTAACACGGAAATGGGTTTTGCTCTCAGTAGGGTTAACAAGAAGAAAGGGATATGGTTAGATTGATCTCTATTAACGCGCAAGGTTTAAACTCTCATGTGAAAAGAGGGTTTTTATATGATACTTTGATTAGAGAGAACATCAAGGTGGGATTCGTCCAAGAAACTCACTGGCTACTCAATGACAAACGGCTATGGCACTACAAAAAGTTCCCTCTTCTTTACGTGGCCTCCCTATTGGGGAAGAAAAAATGTGGTGTAGCAATTATTTTTTCCGAAAGAGGTGAACTTTGAGTGCCAATATCAGTTTTTAGACCCTGAGGGAAGATTCATTATTCTGGTCGGGCTGTTAAATGGGACAATATACACATTGGCAAATGTGTATTTGCCAAATGTACGTCCAACTAAGTTGCTGACAAAGATTTTAAGGATAATAGAACAGGTGAAAAAAGGGAAACTGATAATAGCAGGAGATTTTAATTGCATACTGGATCCTATAATGGATAAGCAGCTGGGCCCCAATCAAATAATGGATAAAAAGTTAATAAAACAAGCTGCAGAAATGAATAGAGTGCTCAAAAAATATGAGGTATATGATTGCTGGAGGCTAGTCCACCCAAATGACAAAGAGGTAACTCATCGATCTATTCCTCATAAATCAGCAGCAAGAATCGATATGATTATGGGAGATATTAACATCTCTAAGGCCATACATTCAATAACAATTAAAAAAAATACCTGGTCTGATCATGATTTAGTAATCGCTGATGTACTAGATGTGATTAATAAGTGTCCACCAATATGGAGACTGGATGATATGCTATTAGAAAAAAAGACGAATATAGAACATATAGCTAAACTTATGGACTTATTTTTTAGAGAAAACTCAATGGAGGAAATATCTAAAGAATGCTTATGGTGCTCATAAGAGGCTACTGGATAAAGCTAGCCAGCCAGCAAAAAAATAGCAATCCTAAATTATCAGACCTTTACATCGAGTTCTATAACCTATCTAGTTTAAACAAGAATAGCATTTCTATGGAAAGAACAGAAAAAATTAAGATTTGTCAAAATAAAATAAATAAACAGATTGAGGATAGAATACAACGGAATTTAAAGAAACTACAAATTAAATTTTACTATAAGAACAATAAAGTAGACACCATGTTAACAAATAGATTGAAAAAACAAAACATGGAAAGGAAAATCTCTAAACTAATTGAGAATGGTAAAAATATTATAAATCCTGAAGATATTGCAGAGACGTTTAAAGGTTTCTATGAAAAACTATATAACCTAAAATTAAACCCACCATCAAAAGCTCTGGAAAGATACTTTTCAAATATAAAGCTGCCAAAAATTTCGCAGGAACAAAGAAATGAACTAAATAAGACCTTCACCACGATAGAAGTAGAACGGGTAATAAATAAGCTGGTAAATAAAAAAGCCCCAGGGCCGGATGGATATTCCAACCAGTTCTATAAAACTTTTAAAACACAGATCATCCCTGTTCTAACAGATACATTCAATGAAATTTCTATAAAAGGACATGCATCGACGGATTTCTTAAGAGCGCACATTAGCCCAATTTTAAAGCCAGATAAACCCACAACAGATATCGCCAACTATCGTCCAATATCGCTTATAAATGTAGACGTTAAACTATACTCGGCTATATTGGCGGATAGGTTACAAAGGGTGCTTCCATCTATTATCAATATAGACCAGATAGGCTTCGTGAAAGGGAGACACTCAAGTAACAATACCCGGAGAATATTAGAGATACTAGATTGGGCAAAGTCAACGGACACGCCCCTGCTAACCCTGTCGGTTGATGCTGAGAAAGCCTTCGACAGGGTTGGCTGGGACTTTCTAAAGAGAACTATGACGCATTTCGGTTTTGAAGGCTGGTTCATGGGAGCAATGGGAGCACTCTATTCGAATCCATCTGCTAGAATAGTGGGAAGAGACATTCGATCAGAATGGTTTAAGATACAAAATGGAACCCGACAGGGTTGTCCGCTCTCCCCTTTATTATATGTTTTATCCATTGAACCTCTAGCCTGCAAAATAAGACAAACCCCATTAATAAAATGAGTATGTATTCCCAAGGACGATTTAAAAATATGTCTATATGCAGACGACATACTATTGACCATCACTGAACCCAAAATATCCTTACCCACACTAATGCTAGAGTTTGAACAGTATAGTGATGTGTCGAACTATAAACTAAATATAAGCAAAACAATGTCTTTAGCAGTAAATAGAAAAGAGGGCGAGCTACAATATTTAAGACAGACATATGCGTTCAATTGGGTAGTTAAAGAAATCTCATATCTGGGCATTTGGCTGACAGCCGATGTGACCCACATAATGGAAAATAACTTTTTTAAAATGTTGAAAGAAACAAACAAACAAACTTTTAAAAGACTGGAGATCAATTGAGATATCATGGTGGGGAAGGATCAATACAATCAAAGCTTATATTGTTCCAAAATGGATATACCTATTTCGCATGATCCCTCTCAAAATACCAGTGTACTGGCTGAACATGATACAAAGCAGTTTTACAAACTTTATCTGGAGAGGTAAAAAACCCAGAATAAAAGCTACTACGTTGGCCAAAAAAGCCCAGTCTGGGGGGATGAGCTATCCCTTGATATCTCAAACATATCAAGCAATTATGACGACACACGCTTCCAATCTACAAATTGTAGATATCAATGACCAGGCGTGGTACAAACTAGAAACACATAGGGAGGGGATAGACAATCTAGAAATACTGCTATGGAATAATATCGGAAAAAATAAAAACTTTCCAAATCTGAGATCCACGATTCTCTCTCAGACACTGAGCGAATGGTATAGACTAAAAAGAAAGCTGGGGTTTAACAACAAGATACCAGACACTGTATCCCTCAAAACATTAGAACTCATAATGCCAGATATGAACTTGATAAATTGGCATAAAAATAAAAATATTCAAATTAAAGACCTATATGTAGATAAGTATCTAAAAGAGTATGTGGAAATATCTGACATGCTATCTCTACCTCCTAGAGAATTATTTAATTATTTTCGAGTTAAAAGCTTTTTGAAAGAATATGTATTAATTACCGAAGGCGTTATGGGTACTCTGATTGAGAAGGTCCTCTCAATCGAATCTGCTAAAAATAAATACTCTCCAACAATGGAATTACTAAAAGATATAGATGGACCAGATATTCCTACAGCTTTTATAAAATGGGAAAGAGATTTGGGTATAGAGATTCAATATAAACAATGGTGTCACGCTTACTCAAGAGTAAAAAAATTCATACACTGTTTAAATATATTAGAAAATTTCATCAAACTAAGCTATAGATGGTATATGGTCCCAAGTAGACTCAATAAAATTTCCCAGAGTAATCCCCCCAATTGCTGGAGATGCTTCCACATGGATGGCTCTATGATGCATATCTGGTGGAACTGTCCCAGAATAAGATCCTTGTGGGAACTCTCATTCAAACTAATATGCAAGGTGGGAGATACTTGCCTGAGTAATAAACCTGAAATAGCATTATTACATTTGTATGGAACGAAATTAGACAAAAAAGTAGAGATTATGGTAATTCATTGCCTTTCGGCGACTAAATTATTGATTGCTAGAGCGTGGAAACAAACATTAGTACCAAACATGCAACAATTGAAAAACCAAATAATTTCACAAATTGAGATGGAAATGGGTGGGATCTCACCAAATTTGCAGTTTAAAAATAAAACTAAGGATCTCTATCTGAGTCTTATCACGGATATTAAAAGAGCCATAGTTAATTAAAAAAGGGAAAGAGAGGAAAATTTGAGAGAAGGATAAAGGAGGTGGGATGATGTGCCCGTAAAGAGTGAACTTGAGCGTATAAACTACCTTTTTCTATATGTATGAGACATATGAGGAAACCCAAATCCCACATGAATGCATGGTATGAATGTTATAGATGTAAGAGTAACAGTGAGAGTGTAAGTGCAAGAGCAGGAGGGGATACAAAGACCCAATAAGAATGTTACAAGGCTGAGGCATTCTAGAGTCTATCAGCGCAATAAAGGATAATAATTTCTGAAGATCTATTGCTGAACAAACGTAACTGTCCGACAGACTTAGCTTAGCCGGGAATATTATGGTAATACTGTATTGTGATATAGGGCCTAATAACTATTGGCTAAAAATTTTAAACCTCAGTAAAGATGTATGAGACGTATTCCACAACAACTGCTGTTTGTTTGTTTGTAAACGGTTCCATGGATGAACCAATACATGTCTATTTGTATTTAATGTATCAAAAAAAAAAGGAAAACATTTTTTCAATAAAAATTAAATAAAAAAAAAAAAAAAAAGAATAAATTCTATTCCCAGACGTAGGTGACAGAGGAGATTAAATAATTAAATTTTACTTTCTATACCAACAGATTCTCATTGTATTTTTGAGTTCATCTATAGTGTTATAAGCTGTCATATTAGGAATTATTACAGAAAATGGAGACGCATAGTCTGAAGAAAACTCAAGAAAACTGTGTGATCTGACAGAAGATTTGAGTTAGGGCAAACATAGAGATAACGTAAATGACGTCAAAAATAGCCACCAGGAAAAGTTAACTCTTTCCTGGATAGGTATGCTTAGTGGGACAAGACTGCCCCCTTGAGTTCAAATAATAAATTTATGATTAGAAGATAACCACGCCTACAGTGTTTTGATTGGTCATAAACCACTGACGTACTGAGCAAAATTTCCCTTTAAAAAGTAAGACAAAGGAAAGTTTAGAAAGTCAGATTGAGAGTCAGATTGGGATGCAGATTCAAATTCGGAGAGATGCAGAGAGCAGGCTCAGAGAAAGAGACCCATGACACTTAGCTACCTGGGAATATCTGATGAGAAAATATCTACATAACTGGTAAATATACTAGCATTTAATTAATTAATTAAAATTAATAGCATGATATATGACTGAATAATTCACGATCAGATTTCGATTTAGAAATCTTAGCTAAATAAGAAATACATAATTAAGCTTTTTATTCTGCAGATAAAAACAATAATAATGTATTTATGTGGTTAATCACATATTAGAATATCATGATATTATCCAGCTGTGTTGATTTGCTATAAATAAGATTAAATATCTGTTTAGACAAATTAATAAAATATCAGCTAATATAACATAGTAGATTTCTCTCATTGGATAAAATCAAGGAAATGGTTGATGACTGGTTAAATGTTATTTTATTTAAAATTACATAGGAGTAGATCTTAAATCCCTAGAGGAGGTCTAGCCAGCATTGAAAGGGTTACTTCTGCCAGAAAGTTTTTACTGCAGCTCTAAGGAATGCTCTGTCTCTGTAAAACTTTGTTTCCTTCTCTGTAAAGAAAGTCGTAAATTGTCTTGACAGCTTGTAGATTCAATGCTGTGTTAACCAGGAAACGTATTGCTACTTTGTATTGCATATTGTTTTTATACTGCATATTAATTATTATTGCCATATTGTATTGCATATTCATGTTATACTCGAATTCCATTGATTATTATCATGCATGTTACTCATCATTATTATTTTAAAATGTCACAATAAATTATCTATTTTTATAACAATTTGTGATTTTAATTAATTATATGGTTTACATTTCACTTTTAACGATAACGATTAGGGATCCGAGAATTGAAAATCGTGGGCAATTTCTCATCTGTTTACAATTATTATCCCATAAATATCCCCACAGGTTTCTATCCTGTGTGGGTTCTCTGATGTGTAACAAGATTTGAGTGCCCGCTAAAACTTTTCCCACATTCAGAACATGAGAAAGGTTTCTCTCCTGTGTGAGTTCTCTGGTGTTTAACTAGAGTTGTGTTATGTCTAAACCATCTCCCACATTCAGAACATGAGAAAGGTTTCTCTCCTGTGTGGGTTCTCTGATGTTTAACAAGATGTGCGTGCCCACGAAAACATTTTCCACATTCAGAACATGAGAAAGGTTTCTCTCCTGTGTGAGTTCTCTGATGTGAAACAAGATTTGATTGCCAGGTAAAAGATTTCTCACATTCAGAACATGAGAAAGGTTTCTCTCCTGTGTGAGTTCTCTGATGCTTAACTAGAGCTGAGTTATAGCTAAAACATTTCCCACATTCAGAACATGAGAAAGGTTTCTCTCCTGTGTGAGTTCTCTGATGTCTAACTAGATCTGAGTTATGGCTAAAACATTTTCCACATTCAGAACATGAGAAAGGTTTCTCTCCTGTGTGTGTTCTCTGGTGTAAAACAAGGGAAGCATGCCTGTTAAAACATTTCCCACATTCAGCACATGAGAAAGGTTTCTCTCCTGTGTGAGTTCTCTGATGATTAACTAGAGCTGAGTTATGGATAAAACATTTCCCACATTCAGAACATGAGAAAGGTTTTTCTCCTGTGTGAGTTCTCTTGTGTAAAACAAGGTGAGCATGCCTGTTAAAACATTTTCCACATTCAGAACATGAGAAAGGTTTCTCTCCTGTGTGTGTTCTCTGGTGTAAAACAAGGGAAGCATGCCTGTTAAAACATTTCCCACATTCAGCACATGAGAAAGGTTTCTCTCCTGTGTGAGTTCTCTGATGATTAACTAGAGCTGAGTTATAGCTAAAACATTTCCCACATTCAGAACATGAGAAAGATTTTTCTCCTGTGTGAGTTCTCTGGTGAGAAACAAGCTGAGCATGCCAGCTAAAACATTTCCCACATTCAGCACATGAGAAAGGTTTCTCTCCTGTGTGAGTTCTCTGATGTTGAACAAGATCTGAGTGCGCGCTAAAACATTTCCCACATTCAGCACATGAGAAAGGTTTCTCTCCTGTGTGAGTTCTCTGATGCTTAACTAGAGCTGAGTTATAGCTAAAACATTTCCCACATTCAGAACATGAGAAAGGTTTCTCTCCTGTGTGAGTTCTCTGATGCTTAACTAGAGCTGAGTTATGGCTAAAACATTTTCCACATTCAGAACATGAGAAAGGTTTCTCTCCTGTGTGTGTTCTCTGGTGTAAAACAAGGGAAGCATGCCTGTTAAAACATTTCCCACATTCAGCACATGAGAAAGGTTTCTCTCCTGTGTGAGTTATCTGATGATTAACTAGAGCTGAGTTATGGCTAAAACATTTCCCACATTCAGAACATGAGAAAGGTTTCTCTCCTGTGTGAGTTCTCTGGTGAAAAACAAGGTGAGCATGCCAGTTAAAACATTTCCCACATTCAGCACATGAGAAAGGTTTCTCTCCTGTGTGAGTTCTCTGATGATGAGCAAGGCCTGAGTGCGCGCTAAAACATTTCCCACATTCAGCACATGAGAAAGGTTTCTCTCCTGTGTGAGTTCTCTGATGATGAGCAAGACCTGAGTGCGTGCTAAAACATTTCCCACATTCAGCACATGAGAAAGGTTTCTCTCCTGTGTGAGTTCTCTGATGTATAACAATGTGTGACTGCCAGCGAAAACATTTTCCGCATTCAGAACATGAGAAAGGTTTTGTGTTTATGTTTACTATCCCCTTTGTAGACATATAGGGTTCTGAGAGATTGCTTGAGTTTGGAGAGCTGGAATCCTTGGTTGTCTTATTAAAAGATTTCTTCATAATCTTGCTTAGTATATTTCTGTTGTTGTCCTGTCCTTTAGAAAGACTTCTGCTGCTGGAAATATCTGAAAAAAAAATGTACTGGGAGTTATGAAAAAAAATAATCTATAACTGATGTATGGTTTACCATACTTAAAACATGACTTTATTTTCATGAAACATCAGAAATATGACTATGTAACATTATGGTGATTAAGTAATACCTTAAAAAATATTTGTGTGCTCTAATTCCCATTATAATATAACAATTGCAAATACAAACTTACTTTTATTCACTTGGCAAAATGTAAAATGACACTATGCCTAACGAACAATGTAAAAATCATAATGTTGCCTACTCTGTTACCAGACAAGCCAAGAGAGCACTTTTCAGAGAAAAGATTTTCCCAATCAAGGGGAACATTCACTACATATGAGCCAGAGGGAGACTTAGTTTATGTTGATACAGGAACTCCACACAGTGGACCGGCCACTATCTCCTTTCCTCGCTGGCAATTCACCTGTACTACACGGATTCGAGCGATATTTGCACAACTTGGACACTCAAATCCGGGCTACCCGGGGATATAATTCTTGTGGGGGTTCTTATCAAACTTGTATACTGTAACAACCTCCTGCCATGTTGCCTGGGAACCTCTACCTTTTGTTTTCCTGCCATTGATACCGGAGAAACTGACGGAAGCCAAGCAAGCACAGAGAGATGGACACAGGTTTCTTCAGGAAGGAAGAGATTCTTTATTCGGTTCACCGATCGGGACTCAGAGGGACTAATGTCACCAAAATACAACAAGTTCTGAGCCCCGAACAATAGTGTAGGCTCCTTATATAGCCATGTAACTCCTCCCATAATAAGCTCCACCCACACATTCTCTTAACCAATCAAAACGAATAAGAACTAACTTCCTGTTCGACCGCATGGCTTGCCCAGCACAATGGAGGAGGGGAATACTACATCCGGTATTCTCGCACATGATCCGTACACTACTGACTGTATCTTTGCCACGTGCAACCAACCAACCGATACACCAGTATATGCATGTACACATGTCACGTGGTAATCTCGGCCTACTAAATTTATTTTTACCGAGATTCCACCACACCATCATCCACATTGCCCTGTACCTAAGAACAAAGACTTTGTCCCTTTAACTGTTTTGTGCAAAGGATTGGTACATTTGATATGACACTTCGGATACAGCCGAAGTAGTCGAAGTGGCCACCATTAGACAATCGAACGCGTGGTGGCGGCGGCCATTTTAATTCAGTCGAACGAGGTCAGCGGTGTGTGCCATCAAATCCCTGGAACGGAAATCGGCCACACAATTGAACGAACACTGCTGACCTGTACCTTCCCCTATCCTTCAACACTGCGGCTGGAGACTAAGTCCCGTTCGAAGATTCGAATGCACGTTCGAATGGGACTTTGTCATCTTTTTAATGTAAAATAGACCTCTACTTAACTAACGAACACTGCTGAAGCTTAACCCCATTTTCACTTCAACACTTCGACTATTCAAACGCCGCCTTCGGATGGGACTTTGTTATTTTTCAGGGCAGAAATAGACCGACCGCACAGCCTGAATCTGTGGAACTGTTTTGGGCATACAAAGACACTTTTTAATATTGCTGGAACCCCTGAACGGATTTGCACGAATTTTGAATATGTTTGTCCCCAAGTTTTATTCCTGTATGATGAAAAATCTGAAAGTTATAAAAATGCATAAAAAGTATAAGATTTAGCTTGGAGATAATTGAGTAGATACAGTAAGAAACTCAATTATCTCCCTAGCAGAGGGAAGGGAATCTTCCCTAGCAGAGGGAAGGGAATGTAACCATTGTCTGATTGGTTAATGTCTAATTGTCTGTGGGTGTCTCCCTTGCATGAGAGCACCTGTCATTAAAACCTCAGTTCTATTTTACCCTTCAAAACGTAGCTTTGTCTCGTTATTGAAAGGGAACCTGCTCAGCTAATCACTAGCTCTTTTAAGAGCTCTACCTCTCCCTCTCTACTTGGATCCAGCTGATAGAAAGAAGGCTACTCCATTACTACACAGCATCTTGCCGGGAAGAAGGATGTCTCCAACGGCTGATAACCCCCTCTCCACTGGGGTAGCCGTTACATATACATTTTATGGTGTTTTGTGGTTTTGTATTGTACCTCGAATGCCTGGGAGAAAAAGCAAGCACACTTATCTCACAGACGTAGAGGCGCCTGGGCATGCTTACAGTAAAACTGAATGGAAACCCCATTTCGGGGGTCTTTGTATATAACCAGGCAACTTGCCCTAATAAAACAAACATTCTGATTTACCCTTCATCAAGTCTTGGCTGATGTTTGGGAACACAAGAGCCATCTCTCATGGCCATTGGAGGTAACTAAAAGACCTCCATTTGTTTAAAAATACATATGGATAAAGGAGAGAGCGCAGGTAACTTGTTTTTCTTTGGTTTTTACTATATATTGGGGCTGATGTGTACTGTAGTCATTGCAGCCGCCCAGTAGTGATGGGAGTTGAGCGCAGGACTTTCCTTTCTGCATTTGTATCCATTTTTTGTATTACTCAGCCTTGTTACAATGCAGCCGCCCATCCCATGTGTTCCCTATTAAGGGTTAATAATGTATAGGGGTGTATATAAAAATACCCCTTTCTGTCTCATTAGAGATTTTTGCCAGAGGCTCAAGGAAGCAAGGTAAATGGTTAGAGTTAGGACCCACCTAGGGGGGTCTGCCTTGATGTTGGCAGGTGGGCTCATCCTCTCATGGCCATTGGAGGTAACTAAAAGACCTCCATTTGTTTAAAAATACATAGGGATAAAGGAGAGAGCGCAGGTAACTTGTTTTTCTTTGGTTTTTACTATATATTGGGGCTGATGTGTACTGTAGTCATTGCAGCCGCCCAGTAGTGATGGGAGTTGAGCGCAGGACTTTTCTTTCTGCATATAAATACAAAGCAGAGGAACCATAGTGTAACCTGTATACATAAATATAACAGTGATACAATAAAAATGGAACACTCACACTTTACAGAGCCTTTAGAGAAAAGCTCTGAACTGTAAAGGCAGGTCATCCACAATAGGGATAGTTGCAGTGGTGTATCACTGGAACCTTGGAGTTTCAGAGTAAAAACTGGAACCAGGAACCAAATCAACGATGTAAAAAGGTTTTTATTCCAAGTTGTAGTTGAAACATAAAATAAAATAGCACAACGCATTTCGACCTTGAGAGATCTTCCTGTCAGGATCGGGACAGGGATCCAACACGCAGAGTACAAACAGTAGCCAGATACGTATACCGGACCTTAGAATGGCCGGACTAACGTAAGTAGTACAGTATAGAATGGTCAAAGACAAGCCGAGGTCGAGGGTAACAGAAGACAGGTAAGCGAGAGACAAGCCGAATCAAGGGTAACAGAGATAAGCAGAGTAAGGTAAACAAGCCGGGTCAAAACCAAAAGGGATAATAGAATATACAAGCACTGAGTGACTAGAACAAGCTAGAACCACGACAGGGCAATGAGCTAATGAAAGAAGCTCTGTTAAATACCCTGTTCAGAGCAGTAACCATGCCTCTGAGGCGTCCTGATTGGCCCTGCAGCAATTGAGTGACAGGTCGTTCCGGAGGAGTGTCCTGATGACAACTTCCTGCCTAGATGCTGTAAAAGGCAGTCACTCCCTCGCGGCCGGCCTTGCATGACCGGATAGACCGTGGGAAAGGGAGCCATCAGGCCGTCTGGATGGAGGAACAGCTAAGTCTCTACCTCTTTCGGAGGTAGAGACCGCAGGTACCCTGACACTTCCTCAGGTGCAGTCTACCTAGCAACTGACATAACAGGCTTTATATACCCTAATACTAACTAAACATAACAAACAACAGGTGTAATAATGAACACACATGTGAAAAAACTTTCATATATGGTCCGGACCGGTTGTAATCCGCCTTACCCAACATGGTGGCTCATCTGGTTTCGGCCACATACAGAAGAGAAAATGCTACAACTAAGATGTATGTGTGTCATATCAGATGAGGCGGCAGACTTCAATTGGAGGTTTCCAGCATCTGTATTGTACATGGGCGGTCTTTGTGTTGGCTCTGGTGGAACTTACTTGAATCAGATTATCCATATGTTTATAAAGCATGCGTGTTGCAAATGGGAGGTCTTGTCCAATAGTGAAGGGTTAAACCCAACACATTGTCTGTATCCAAGCTGACTATTTTTGTCACGGACATATACTAATAAACTCTTAAATTACCTCATTTCCTTTAAACATTGTTATTTCAGCATTTGGCTCAAACGCCTAGAACTGTTTTGCGTTTTTCCATTAAGCAAACAATAACTCAGTGCTAAAATGTTATGTTAAAGGGGACACATCTGTTTGTTAGTTTCCTTCTCAGGCTTTTTGATTTGAATGGACATTGTCTCTTCACACGTAATTTGTACTATATAGGCAATGTAAAGGCTGTCATTAAACGAGTAACTTTGAATAAGCTGACTTGATGTGTGTCATCTCCGTGCTTTCAAAGTTCTCCCTTAATATTGAAGACAGAGCAGTGAATATTCCAAGTAGCGGAGATATAGGAGAAAAACACTTCCAGCTTCCCTTTCAGCTGGTGTCAGAAGTGGGATGGAACCAGGAGCACTAAGGGGTAAGGGTCTTGTGTCTATTTGTTGCTGGTCCCTATGCCCCTGGTCTCCACATTGTTGCATCCTTAGGTAGAAAGGGTTGTGAAGTGTTTTTCTCTAGGGGTCTGCGGTAGACTCATGAATAGAAATATATATATATATTTCCTGATCAATCATGGCAGCATTTACTCATGGTTAGCTCCTCCCCCACAGCAGAAAGGACAGGAAATAGAACTTTGAAACTGGTATAAATAGATCCTCCCCCTTCCCATCAGGCAGTCTTTTTTCCTGTCCTTCACAGCAGTTCGGAAGGAGCCTGCTTTTGCAGGACTAGATTTTATTTTATGCTCACCAGGCCATATTTTTGTAGCCCTGCCGGGGTTCAGCCTCTAAGCCCTGAAGACCCAGCAACGCACTATTGTAAAAGTGACTATAGCCTGGGTACCCAGTTTAGTGACCGGGGGTCGGACCCAACCTCTCCCTGAAGGGATAAAAATGGTCCACTGCATGCCAGGGTTCAGCCTCTTATCCTTGAAGACCCAGCAACAGGCCAGCTTGGGTACCCCCTCAGGGGATGAATGTGATATACTGCCTACATAAAACCAGGCCAGGGTTCAACCTCTTATCCCTGAAGACCCAGCAAACAGCATACTGGTAAGAGTTGCCAGCCTGGGCTTCTACTTCAGCAACCAGGGGTCTGACCTATCTCTCTCTCTGAAGTGATGACAGCGGTCCACTGCATACATGAGGCCCAGCTGAGTCTAAGCTTTTACCCCTGAAGACCCCGCAAACAGCACATCTATAAGAGTTGCCGGCCTGTGTACCTCCTTGAGCTATCAGGAGTCTAACCTATCTCTCTCCCTGAGGGGATGACAGCGGTCCACTGCATACATGAGGCCCAGCCAAGTCTAAGCCTTTATCCCTGAAGACCCAGTATACAGCACTTCAAGTGTAATTATGTAAGTGTAATAAGGTGACTAACTGGGTATACCTATTCTATGTATTGCACCTTGTCTGGGGTTTGGTTAAACCTTCTTCCACTGGTGATGATGAAGGGCATATGGGGTACAGATGGAAGCCTATAGTTTAAACAGTTTAGGCTGTCAGTTGTTCAAATCCCCATATTGCCGCTGAAACACAGGTCTACAGCTGTTCAGGTAAGTGTATTAGCAATGTAGATTAAAGCTAGTATGGGTCCTGGGTCTCTGTTCTTTCAGTCCCTCCCAGCTGCTTACATTAGGCTTCCTTCTAACAAATAGGTCACATTTAGGAGGTTTGTGTGGTGAGCATTTAGGTAAGTGTATACATGAAAAGATGCTTGGTGCAAAAGAGTGCTGATAATGCAAGGAGGCATTGTGCAAAAGAGTGCTGATAATGCAATGAGGCATTGTGCAAAAGAGTGCTGATAATGGATATCTTGGCTGTATAAAGTCTGCTGGAATTACCCAGTCCTGAAGACAGAGTAATATCTAAGGTAAGAGAAATTTCTTGGGTTCTATCAAGGCATGTGGCATTGATTGCTGTTATCTGTGCATTATCTCAAAGAAGCAGGCTTTTGCAGACAGTGGAAGAATATACTGCACAGGAGACCACTGGGTCTCAGTATCTGTACATGAACTGCTTTCTGTTACAGCATCAGTATGTTTCCAATATATGCTCTAATGCATGAATCGGTCTGAAGACTCCGTCTCAGTGTGTGTCCAGTATATGCTCTATGTATGAGTTACTATGAGGGCGCTGCCTCAGTATATGTACCCACTATTTGCTCTATGTATGAGTTACTATGAGGGCGCTGCCTCAGTATATGTACCCACTATTTGCTCTATGTATGAGTTACTATGAGGACACGGCCTCAGTATATGTACCCACTATTTGCTCTATGTAAGAGTTACTGTGTGGACACTGCCTCAGTATAAGTATCCACTATATGCTGTATGTATGAGTTATGAGGACATCACCTCAATATAGGTATCCAATATAGGCTCTATGTATGAGTTACAATGAGGGCGCTGCCTCAGTTTATGTATGCACTATATGCTCTATGTATGAATTCTATGAGGACACAGTCTCAGTATGTGTATCCACTTTATTGTCTATGTATGAGTTGATCTGAAGACTCTGCCTCAGTGTGTGTTCTCTATATGCTCTGTGTTGCTGTGAATACACAGCCTCAGTATGTGTCCTCTACATGCTCTATATGTAAGGTGGTGTGAAGACATTGCTTCAGTGTATCTGTTCACTATATGCTTGATGTATTAGTGGATACACAATATAGGTGAATGATATAATACACATCCTCTATATGAGTCCAATCTAATAAAAGTTCTATGTGTGGTTATTGGTCACAACCTCAGTAAATGTGAGTGGTATAATATGTGCATGAAGTTCTGTTAAAACACAGCTTCAATTTATTTCACTCATATAATCAGTGTCGTCGCTAGGGGGGGGCCAGAGGGGGCCATGGCCCCCCTACATCATGTTGTGCCCCCCCTATTCCCTTGGGCTGTAACAGTCTGTGACGGCTCGAGGGAATGCAGGACAGAGCAGCTCAGCTGGAGGCTGTCTGTGACCGGAGAGAGCACTGACAGGCTCCCCGGCAAGGCCCCGCCCCCAAACAAAGCCCTGCCTCCTGCACATAAGCCTCGCCCCCGCCGTTAAGCAGCAGCTGCTGCAAAGGCCAGTAGATGGCTGTCTGACCCCCAGCAACAGGTAGGCTTGGTGTGTGTGTGTGTGTCTCTGCTAGTGAGGAAGCTTGTGTGTGTGTGTGTGTCTCTGCTAGTGAGGAAGCTTGTGTGTGTGTGTCTGCTAGTGAGGAAGCTTGTGTGTGTGTGTGTATGGACTCAGCAGTGTGTGTGTGTGTGTGTGTGTGTGTGTGTATGGACTCAGCAGTCTGTGTGTGTGTGTGTGTGTGTGTATGTACTCAGCAGCAGGGCCACCATCAGGGCATGACAACCATAACGGTTGTCATGGGCCCGGCGGTCCTGGGGGGCCCCGAGGCCCACATTCATTATGTGCACATATATATATCTAGCGATTTTCGCTATATATATGTGCACAGAGGCAGGCCCGGACTGGCCATCAGGCAAACCGGGCAAATGCCCGGTGGGCCGCGATGGCCAAGGGCCGAGACCGCCCTGGGAGATCAAAGGATTTCCCCGGCCATAAACACAAGGCCGACGCTCAGTGAGCGCGGCCCAAACATGTAAGAAAGTCCCTTGATGGGCCCATTGCACATAGAGGCAGAGCGGCGCAGGGAGCAGCTGAATTCATCCTGTAACAGCGCGTCTCTGTGCTCTGTTCCCGCGAGAGTCGGTTACTGAGAGCGTTGCTGCCGGTTACCATGGCAACGCTCTCAGTAACGTCGGAGCTCCCCGGAGGAAGCAGCCAGAGCGGGCACTTCACCTAATAGACCACCATGATACACCTCCTCCCTTGGCAAAAGGTAACAGAAGGGAGGGGGTAACAAATGTAGTGTTTGTTTTTTCAACTCATTATTTAATTTTGAAAATATAATTTAAATGCATTTAATATCCCCCCCAGCACCCCGAATCCCCAGTCCCAATACAATCTCTCTACACACAAAAAAGCCCCATACACACACAAAACACCCCTGTATATACACACTAGAGCCCCATACATACACACACACAAATCACTCCCTGTACATACACACTAGAGACCCATATATACACACACACACAACACCCTTGAACATACACACACAAAACATCCCCTGTACTACACACTAAAGCCACACGTCGTGTACACACACAGTATAGCCTATATTATTATATATGCATGTTACAGTCCATATATATGCATATGAGAGCCCCTAAATACATGTATATGCATACTACAGCCCCTATCAAATATATGCACGCTTCAGCCACTACACACACCATCTAGACACACACTACACCCCATAGTTAAATACATACACTACATTTTCCTGACACACAAACACACTTTACAGCCACTGGAAACACATACACACTACAACCACATAGTATATCACAGACAGCCTGCTTTACACACACTACACCACAAACAACTTCCTCTTCGCCCACAGTAGTCACCAGCTAACGCACTGCAATTGTGTGATTAGATTTGCTTGTGCTGTGTAAAACACAGGGCTTTGTTTTCATACAAGAGCTCTTCAGCATGAGATGCTCTGGAGCAGAGCCGTAGCGTGGGGGGTGCAGGGGGGGCCGGCCGCACCGGGCGCAACATCTGGGGGGGCGCCAGGGGCGTATTAGCTGCGAGGCAAACAAGGCATTTGCCTTGGGCGCCATTTTCCAGGGGTCGGCAAAAAAGCCGCCCCAAATGCCCAAGGCAAATGTCTTGTTAGCCTTGCGGCTAACAGACATGCCGGCGGGCTGCTAGGCTGGGCGGGCGGCATTGGTGGGTGGCCGGCGAGGGAGCACTTCCTCTGAGCTGTCTGCTCAGCTCCCTCGCGCGCCGCAGAGTGAGGCTGGGAGCCGGAATATGACGTCATATTCCGGCTCCCAGCCTCACTCTGCGACGCGCGAGGGAGCTGAGCAGACAGCTCAGGGGAAGTGCTCCCTCGCCGGCCTGCCGCTCGCCAATGCCGCCCACCCAGCAGCCACTGGACCACTAGGGAGGAAGAGAACCCCCTCCCCCCCCAGCATTTCCAAAGGTAAGGATGCTGGGGGGGTACATTTAAAAAAAAATTATGTGTAAAAATGTGAGTGTGTGTGTATGTCTGTTAGTGTGTGTGTATCTGTTAGTGTGTGTCTGTTAGTGTGTGTATGTATGTCTGTTAGAGTGTGTATGTATGTCTGTTAGTGTGTGTATGTATGTCTGTTAGTGTGTGTGTGTATCTGTTAGTGTGTGTGTGTGTATCTGTTAGTGTGTGTGTGTATCTGTTAGTGTGTGTGTCTGTTAGTGTGTGTGTCTGTTAGTGTGTGTGTGTGTCTGCTAGTGTGTATGTATGTCTGTTAGTGTGTGTGTGTGTGTGTGTGTGTATGTATGTCTGTTAGTGTGTGTGTATCTGTTAGTGTGTGTGGCTGTTAGTGTGCGTATGTATGTCTGTTAGTGTGCGTATGTGTCTGTTAGTGTGTGTATGTATGTCTGTTAGTGTGTGTGTATGTGTCTGTTAGTGTGTGTATGTGTCTGTTAGTGTGTGTATGTCTCTGTTAGTGTGTGTATGTGTCTGTTAGTGTGTGTATGTGTCTGTTAGTGTGTGTATGTGTCTGTTAGTGTGTGTGTGTGTGTCTGGCTGTTAGTGTGTGTGTGTGTTAGTGTAGGTGTGTGTGTGTCTGTTAGTGTGTGTGTGTGTCTGTTAGTGTGTGTGTCTGTTAGTGTGCGTGTCTGTGCGTGTGCGTGTCAGTGCGTGTGCGTGTCAGTGCGTGTGTGTGTTTCTGTTAGCTAGTGTATGTGTATCTGTCAGCGAATGTGTGTGTGTGTATTTAGAAGGTGGGGGAAGGGTTGGGTGGGGGTGGCGGGGGAAGAGTTGGGTGGGGGTGACGCGGGCGGGAGGGGGGCGCCTGCGTTTTGTCCGGCCTAGGGCAGCACAAAACCAGGATACACCACTGGGGGGCGCGCTCGCACTCGCAGCTCTCTGCCCCTGCCTGGCTCACTCACTCTCTCTGCAGTGCTGGCTGTGCGAATCCGATCCGAGCCGCCGGGTCGCCGCCCACTGTGGGGTGCCAGGCGTGCGGTGCGTGCGAAGAGAGAGCGAGGGACTATCTGGGGGAGGGACAGTGCAGCGGCCGCCCAGCGCAGCGCTGAGCGCGGGATAGAACCACACCAGACCAGCCCAGGCAGCAGCAAGAAGAAGCTGGCAGCGGCGGCAGGTGACACAGGCCAGAGAGGAGAGAGGGAGCCAGTGGTGACAGACGCTGCAGGAGGAATACCTAGGAGGACCTGGAGGAGAAAACCTAGCCTGCTGACTGCTATGATCGGGTCCGGGACAGCCGGTGAAAAAAAAGGTAGGAGTCAGGACTGACTGGAGTAGTACTGGGCTCAGTGGACTGGCTGTGTAGTGCTAGCAGAGCATCTCCCAAACTGAAGTTTCTTTGGGATGTTCCCGGTCTGCAGGTCAAGACTGGCATGTTGAGCTGACCAGATGGATTGAAGTTTGGTTGGTTCAACAGTGACGAGACAGATTTCGATCCATATGTAGCTGCTCCAGCTCAACATAAGTTGATGTAAGCCAGTGGGTCTAGGCCTAGCAACCTTTAATTTATTTTTAATTTTTTGCTGAAAGAGTAAGGCAATAGGCATGAAGGTGAATAAACATTATGTTAAGAGTAAAGAAATGGTTATACAATGAAGGGGTGCTAAAAGTGCAGCAAGGCAAGAAAGTGATTTTTTTTTTTTTTTTTTTTTTTAGCAGAATACTACACCATATTATATATATATATATATATATAATAGCATGGCCCATTTGTATATTTGTATTCATAGACCTGCTGAAAATGTGGAGAATGTGTAATGCATGTTCGCACTCAATAAAGTGTTGGAAAATAAACTTGTATTTAGATGCATTTTACTTTAATTACATAAGTATTTTCATAACAAACAATACATGTGCTTGGGGGGTAAGGGTTTCTTTAACTAATCTAGTGGAAGAGACTCGAGTGCTAAAATCCACTGGTTAGGGGGCGCAAATTACTTGCCTTGCCCCGGGTGCTGACAACCCACGCTACGCCACTGCTCTGGAGGGACAATAAAGTAACATGTTCACAACCCCTCTCTGTCCCTGCCCCTACGGGGCTGCTCTGCCTTTAAATGCCCGGGCCAAATTTTTTTCCCAGTCCGGCCCTGCACAGAGGGCACCCTGCTACCTGTACATTGCAGAGGGGGGGCCAGCAGCACACTCTGTCCTCCTTTCCAGCTGCTCTGTGTCTAACTTTCCTGCGCCCTGCGGCCGCCAGAGCGTTGCCACAGGTTACTATGGCAACGCTCCGCACAGCACGCAGGCCTGTCTCGCGAGAGTTAGTCAGAGAGGAGCTGGAAAGGAAGACAGTGTGTGCTGCTGGGCCCCCTCTTCAATGTACCGCGGCTGGCTCCCTCCACCATGCCACTGGACCAACAGGGAATGCGATCTCCCCCCTCCCACATACACTATATTCACTAAACACACTCTGCACTCACTACAAACAAACACACTGTGCACTACACACACACACTACATTCACTAAACACATTTTGCTCTACACACACACACTACATTCACTATACACATTTTGCACTGCACACACACTAATTCACTAAACACATTCTGCACTACACATACTCTGCACTACACACACACACTACATTCACTAAACACACTTTGCAGTACACACACACTACATTCACTAAACACACTTTGCACTACACACACACACTACATTCACTAAACACACTTTGCACTACACACACACACACTACATTCAGTATACACACATTTCACTCACTACACACTACATTTACTAAACACGCTCGGTATAACACACACACTACATTTACTAAACACACTTTGCACTACACACAAACACACACACACTGCATTCACTATACACACGTTGCACTCACTACAACACACTACATTTACTAAACACACTTTGCACTCACTACAAACACACTACATTCACTAAACACACTTTTCACTCACTACAAATACACTACGTTCACTACAATCACTATACACACTACACCCACTACAAAAACACACACTCTGCATTCACTATACACACCTACATTCACTACACACACACTCTGCATCTAATGCATGCATACAAACATTACACAAAATGTACAATCTGCATCCACTATACACACTGCATCCATGACACAAATACCGCATCCACTACACACATTCTACATCCACTATACACACTGCATCCATGACACACATTCTACATCCACTATACACACACACACTTCATCCTTGTGGGCGGACTGGGGGCTGACCCCAGGGGCCCAGATCTTGATCTGTGTCAGGGGCCCTAAAATTTCTGATGGCAGCCCTACTTAGCAGTCTGTGTGTGTGTAAGGACTCAGCAGTCTGTGTGTGTGTGTGTGTGCGTATATGGACTCAGCAGTCTGTGTGTGTGTGTATGAACTCAGCAGTCTGTATGTGTGTATGGACTCAGCAGTCTCTGCGTGTGTATGGACTCAGCAATCTGTGTGTTTGTGGGTGTATGGACTCAGCAGTCTCTGCGTGTGTATGGACTCAGCAGTCTGTGGATGTATGGACTCAGCAGTCTGTGTATGTGTGTGTGTGGACTCAGCAGTGTGTATGTGTGTGTGTATGGAATCAGCAGTGTGTGTGTGTGTGTATGGACTCAGCAGTCTGTATGTGTGTATGGACTCAGCAGTCTGTATGTGTGTATGGCCTCAGCAGTCTGTGTGTGTATATGGACTCAGCAGTCTGTATGTCTCTGTGTGTGTATGGACTCAGCAGTCTGTATATCTGTGTGTGTGTGTGTGTGTGTGTGTGTGTGTGTGTGTGTGTGTGTGTAAGGACTCAGCAGTCTGTGTGTGTGTATGAACTCAGCAGTCTGTATGTGTGTAAGGACTCAGCAATCTGTGTGTTTGTGGGTGTATGGACTCAGCAGTCTCTGCGTGTGTATGGACTCAGCAGTCTGTGGATGTATGGACTCAGCAGTCTGTGTATGTGTGTGTATGGACTCAGCAGTCTGTGTGTGTGTGTGTATGGACTCAGCAGTCTGTGTGTGTGTGTGTGTGTGTGTGTGGACTCAGCAGTCTGTGTGTGTGTGTGTGTGTGTGTGTGTGTGTGGACTCAGCAGTCTGTGTGTGTGTGTGTGTGTGTGTGTGGACTCAGCAGTCTATGTGTGTGTATGGAATCAGCAGTGTGTGTGTGTGTGTGTATGGACTCAGCAGTCTGTATGTGTGTATGGACTCAGCAGTCTGTGTGTGTGTGTGTGTGTGTCTGTGTATGGTCTCAGCAGTCTGTGTGTGTGTGTGTGTGTGTGTGTCTGTGTATGGCCTCAGCAGTCTGTGTGTGTATATGGACTCAGCAGTCTGTATGTCTCTGTGTGTGTATGGACTCAGCAGTCTGTATATCTGTGTGTGTATGGACTCAGCAGTCTGTGTGTGTGTGTGTGTGTGTGTGTATGGACTCAGCAGTCTGTGTGTGTGTATGGACTCAGCAGTCTGTGTGTACGTGTATAAATCAGCCTGTGTGCATTCAGCAATGCCTGTGTGCATTCAGAAATCTGCGTGTGTGTGTGTGTGTGTATTCAGTGTACTGTGTGTACGTACTCAGCAGTCTATCAATAATTACAATTTTTATTCCTGTGAGTTGTTGTGTAGGAAGGGCCCCAGTGCACTGCTTTGCCCGGGGGCCCTTAACGCTGTTAAGATGGTACTGCTTGTGTGCGTCAGTGAGCTTCTATTTAGTGAGCATGTGTGTGTCAGCGAGCTTGTCTTTAGTGAGCTTGTGTCTGTCCCTAAACTTCTTTGTAGTGAGCCTTGTGTTTTTACAAGTGAGTTTGTCTGTAGTAAGCTTGTGTGTGAGTCAGAGAGTTTTGTCTGTCAGTGAGCCTATTTGCGCATGTCAGTGAGCTTGTGTGCTTACTGTACAATATATACATATTGACTTATAGAAATGGCATACATTTTTTTCCAGGGCTGCTTTGGATTCTCAGTTTGGCTCTGCCAGTGAGTGCGCTTACCGCTGAATCATCTGTGTGAGCTGCCGCACACTTTAGCCCTATTACACGCGTCTGGGAGCTGCTGTTGACAGGGAATAGTAGTCTAGAGATTGGGACATGGGGTATATGTTCAGCTATCTGTATAATACTATAGTGCTGTTCTCTGTATAATACAGATCTGTGTGTGTATAATATCCCGGGATAGTCAGTGTTCCTGTATAGTGCTGCTCTCTGTCTTGGGATATTATACACAAACAGATCTGTATTATACAAAGAGCAGCAATATACAGGGAGCACTGACTGTCCCAATTTATTATACACACAACCCTGTATTATACAGAGAGCACTGACTGTCCAGGGATATTATACACAGACAGTAATTGATAGCTGTGCTGCAAAACGTCCTTGGAATTTTTTTTCAAATGTTGGCAACTATGGCACTGTATCAAAGGAAATGTGTTTGTTTTTTTAATAATCCCTGGTGAAAAATAATGAATCCTCCACCAGGGGCGGGGCTTAATATGCGGCAGGGGTGGGGTTGAATGTGCCCCCCTCCTTTTGTCCCTGGCCCACCATGTGCCCCCCCTAAAAATTAATCCTAGAGACGCCACTGCATATAATCTTAATATGGGTGCAGGCATAGTGTCACTGTATATAGCAGAGGTAGGCTATGTATGATTACTGTTTAAACAGACTCAGTATATGTAACTGATATATCTGGGCATAAGGTGCTGTTAGTAACTCTCACAATGTATGTGATTCATATAATCTGTATGCAGGTTGGTATTAATATATAACCAATTTATTCACAGCCTTGGTAGATTTAACAATACAAATGATCTAAGGTCTGTTGTCAGGGTATTTATATCGGCAGACATTTTGTGCTATGATAGAAATACAAAGTGTATGTTCTGAAGTCATTGCTAAACAGACCAGACTCCATTTTGTATCTCAAGTTAACAAAGAGACACAAAAATTTCTATCCTTTCTCTTTGACTGACTGCTTTGCCCAAGCTGAATGGAATGTGTATATAAGCAACAAAGAGATAAGACATTGAGAACGGGGGATGGACAGACTGTCTAATCACTAATGGAGTATAATAAATTCTATTCCCAGACTTAGGTGACAGAGGATTAAATAATTAAATTTTACTTTCGATATTGTACAAGGTCCCATTATAGTTTAAGGTGAAACTTAGTTCACAAACTATCAATTTTAGGAATTATAGCAGAATTTGCAGACGCATAGTCTGGACAAAACTGAGAAAAGCTGTGTGATCTGACAAGTGAATATAAAATTATGGCTACATAAAGATAACGTAAATGATGTCAAAAATAGCCACCAGGAAAAGTTAACTCTTTCCTGGATAGGTATGTCTAGTGGAACAAGGCTGCCCTCTTGAGTTCAAATACTAAAATAATTACCTAGAAGGGAACCACACCCCACATTTGTGATTGGCTATCACTTAGAGGAATTTCCCCTTTAAAAAGTTAAGACAAGGGAAGAGTGAGGAGATTCGGAGATTCAAAGATTGAGGAGAGACATTACGACACTCTGGGGATTCAGAGAGGTCCAGGCAGAATCGGGTGATCAGAGTAACCAAGAAACTCTCACACTCCATGCAGAGAAAGAGATCTATGACATTTAGCTACCTGAGGATATCTGATGAGAAAATATCTACTTAACTGGTAAATATACAGACATTTAATTAATTAATTTAAATTAATTAAAATTAATAGCATGATATATGACTGGATAAATCATGTTTGATTTCATATTTAGAAATCTTAATTATTAAAGAATATATATATATATGGTTATAGCATCCCATCTGCAGCTGGGATCAATATAATCATTAATGTATTTGTGTGATAATATCACGTTAGCATATCATGACCATTTATCCAGCTGTATTGATTGGCTCTAAAATAAGAAAATATCTGTTTAGACAAATTAATTAAAATATCAGCTAATATAACATAGTAGATTTCTCTCATTGGATAAAATCAAGGAAATGGTTGAAGACTGGTTAAATGTTATTTATTAAAATTACATAGGAGTAGATCTTAACTACTTAGGAGGTCTAGCCAGCACTGAAAGGGTTATTTCTAACTGCTAGCTAAGTTCCATTGCCCTACACTATAGCTCTGTGTGTGAAACTTCACATTCTTTGTCTCTGTAAAGAAAGTCGTAAATCAGTCTTGACAGCTGGCAGATTCAAGGCTGTATTAACCAGGAAGTAAATGGCCTATTGTACTGCATATACGATTTTATACTGAATATTCATTGATTATTGCCATATTGTATTACATATTCATGTTATGCTCGAATTCCATTGATTATTATCATGCATGTTACTCATCATTATTATTTAAATTGTTAAGAAATAAATATCTATTTTTATAACAATTTGTGATTTCTAATTACCGGTATATGGTTATACATTTCATTTAACACGATAACGATTAGGGATCTGAGAATTGAAAATCGTGGGCAATTTCTCATCTGTTTACATTATTATCCCATAAATATCCCCACACTGTTTTGCGCTGAAATATAATACAGCCCAATTCTAGCAAAAACAAATGTACTGTTGTACTGGGTAAGTAACTATTGCCTACTGTGGATTTTCTATTTCAGTTTTTTAATGAAGTATATAAGGGAACATACTGCTTTGGCTTTGTATTAGATTCCCTCTCCCACAGGTGTTTCAGGATAAGCAATTAACACAGTTTACCACTTCAGGTAGATTGCAGGTGTTTCTGAACCTGTCTGAGTGCCTCTCCCAGGAGAGAAGGAGACCTGATTTTCCAAAATGAAGAATGGTAATGTTTAACAGAATCAATGTTTTTTTCTGTGTGCACATCTATATATTTATACATGATACCATTCTACAAAAGTGTTTCTATTGCCAGGTATCATCTCCTCTCTGTCCAAGTTAGGGAATGTTTTATTCAAGTTTGGTGGCAGGGTTAACCTTTAGATATGTGCTGATTACTGTTGCACAGCTTAGTAGATCATGCTGGTTGCAGGAGCACAAATTGGGCTATTAATTGATCTCATAAGTAGGTAACGCTGAAACAATTACCTGACTTTTTTTTCTGGTATATTTCTTTTCTTTCTAAAATCTAATTTACCTGATTTAAAAGCTGTTAATATTGGCTTTTTCTTTCACCTGGTCATAACTTTACTATCATTTTATTTTCCTGCAAGCTTCTGCTCTGAAAAATTCACTACTCCTGGTCTGGTTTATACTTTTTATTCAGTATTTTATTTTATCCCTTGGGGACCTGAAAGTTTGGCAATCCCGTTATATGGGATTATATATTATATGTCAGGGGTGGCATGCTTTTGGTTCTTAAGGAGTTAATGATCAGAATTTTCTCACAGATTCCCCTGTTGTTAAGGGGTACAATATCATTTCCTTTCTGCGATAAAAGGTATTCTTTTTGGCTCATATGCTCAGGTAACTATGATGCTGTGTATTGTAAGTATTTTAATTGACATTGGAAGGTCTTTCCAGTCCCCAGACCATTCTACCAGGTTTACAATTTCAGGTAAAATTCACCTTCTACCAGAACAATAGAGTAAATACCTGAACAGGTAGTTCCATTATGGTCCTCTCTTCTGATATCCATGGGGATTCTTCTAGGGGTCCTTATATCTGGAATTGCAACCAATGTGTGACTTTAAGTGGTTGATTCATCCTGCATATTATAAGGTAATGCAGCTTGCTGATGACAAACATTTGACTGATTTTTACATGGTCTCTGTACCTAGATCGGTATAAGTTCTGGTCACTCCTAACATTGCATTGATTTAATACTTGTGGATTATATGCTTGGATTGTTTGCAGATAAAACCAACTGCTTATTATCACCATAGGCTCTGCCATAAGTATTTTATCACTATCTGAAGATAAGGTAAGAGTAAGTATGCGGTTGTTAGTTCTCATAAGGATAACTGAATATCTTCTACTATCCTGCTTATTATGTCTGTTGCCACAATGTATCATGTGCCTATTGCATATCTCCTACTCAGGTTGCACAATAGTCTCTAATAAATTTGATTATACTATTTACAATATGTTTATCTTTGAATGTAGGTACTGACTTTGTTGGCCTACATTGCCTACTTATAATTTAGTAGTTGCCACAAATTGTACGGTGCATACCGATATATATATATATATATTTATTTTTTCCTCAACTAATCTATATATAATTATTTTTGCCTTTCCCTAGTAATGTTATTGGTTTATACCTCTCCTGTGACTGATCGTTACTGTATCAATTCATCCACGGTGTGTAGTATTGTTGTGAGTCTGATTTTGCAATTTATATTCATTGTTGCAGTGTTTTTATAAGCGGCTCTTATTTCTCTACTAGGCTCTGCCTCTTTCTGACAGGCAGATATTGATTTGTTCCTGTATCTTCAGGTAAGTAGTTCACTAGGCAAGAGGAAGCGAGTGAATAGTATTTAATAAATACATCCAGAAAGTAGTGGGATTCTCAGTGTAATTCTCCCCCATTAAATAGCACGGTGTGACTGTTCTCATCCAACAGTATCTGCTTGTTCCAGTATGATCTCTGGAAGTTAAGCCTTTGTCAAGGTTCTGATTTGCTGATGCCATCCATTTGGTTTTAAATTTATATCAGAGAAGAACATTATCCTTTCTTGTTGACATAATAGATCTATAATTTCTAGACCGTGTCTGGGTTTCATGGAGGTTCTCTACATTTATTATTATTATTTTTTTTTAATCCATCACTCTCATTTCTTAAGAGAGTTTGTCTAGCCTTGTTCCTTCTCTAGACTAGGCTATCAGGGCCTTAATGCTTAATTTGGCTCTATATTTTTTCGGAATATTTCATACATTTGAATGCCAGGAGGTTGCTGACCTTGCAGCCTCTAGGGTAAATTATCTTGTCTGAGCAGATTTTATGACAATATCCTATTGATGTCTTGTTTGGCTTTTTTTAAAGTCTTCTAAGGTTTATACAGCTCAATAATGGTTTTATAGGATTTAGCTGTTTTTGAACTCTGTCCCTCCCTCGATATATATACTGCTTGGCTATTCCCCATGAGTAAATGCTGCCATGAATAATAATCAGGAAAATAAAATTACGGTAAGTATGAAACAACTTTCCAGAATATGCCTGCGGTAGGCTAGGTCTGCGGTAGACCATATGGGAAAATGTATTTAAACCAAGGTTGTTTATCAGGTCCTCCTCTGCCTTTTGCATTTTTGCTCTCTGTATGTCTTGCATTTCTTATTGTATGTAAATAAATATTTGTTTTGCAATAGGCAAGGAACTGTCTTGGTAAGTGAGAGGTTTCTTGTCCTTGAGTCACAGTGTGGACATGGGAAATTCCCAATCTGTTTCCTACCCTCAACCACACCCTGGGGAGTCATGTTTAAATTATGTTACCAGAGTAGGAGCCTTGGCAGGATTTTTAACCATCCCATTTGTCACTAATTTAGCAGGATGGACGGAGGCTATGAGATCCTCTGACCCATTCCCCCATTGTGGAGCAAACAATGACTTCCACATAAATATGGTTAAGGGATAATGTTTAGAGGATAAAAGGGCATGGCCCTGGTATGGTCTGGACTCCGATTGGGACAGGGACTATATGAAATTGGGAGGAGAAAACTGGTTGCAAGTGGGCCCCCACTGGTACCCAACAACCAATAAAGGCAGGAAGCTTAGGAGTAAGGAGAAGAAAGTAGCTGGTTCTACAGGAAAAGCCCCAGATAACCTTGATTTAGGGAACTCTGATTCAGTACAACATAAGAGCAATGAGATTAAGGATAAAGATTTACAAGTAAAAACTGTTCCCCGAGAGACACCCTTGCCGCCCCCGTATTCCCCCACATATACCTCTTTGCCTATCTCCCCTGAAGATGAGGACGTTTTGTTAGTAGCTATTAATACTGGCATAAGGCATCGCATAACAGTAGAAGAAGAAGATAGTTCTGAAGAAGGAAATGAAGAACAGGCATCAGGGCAAGCCTCAGGAACCAGCCGTAGTACTCATTCTTTGCTTAACGCTCCCCCTATTGAAATTACTGTCACTAACACACCAGGCATGATATTAAAAAGTGGTAAACAGAACAGCTGTGCATGAACAGGAGACATATGGAACAAGGAATCTCCCGAATGTATGCTATCCTCCAGATGTCGGAGGACAAAGGCAGGCCAACATACACAAACAAATGGGAGAGGGAGACCGGGACCCAACTTACAGACCAAGAGTGGGGAAAGATTTTCCTCCTCACGCACAAGTGCTCTATAAGCTCAAAGTTCCAGGAAACTAGTTATAAAATCCTGACACGATGGTACCAGACGTCGGACGACCTCAGGCATATGCAGGTCACCGAAACAAGCGAATGCTGGAGGTGTGGCACCGAACCGGGCACCCACATACACATATGGTGGACATGCCCACGCATCGCACCATACTGGCAGATGATCCATACAAAGATCAAGGAGGTCACAGGTTCGGACCTTCCCCTACAACCCCTGCCGATGCTCCTACACCACACGCCCACACCAGCACACACATACAAAAACTCCCTCACCATGCACTTACTCACAGCTGCGAAAGCCCTCATACCACTACATTGGAAACGTTCATCGGTCCCCACATTCAGGCAATGGGTGGATAAGGTGGAAAATATCTATGATATGGAAATCATGACCGCCTCCCTGCAGGAGCGATCCGACAAGTGCGCCCTTAGGTGGTTCCCTTGGAAAACGCTCGCACCTAAGTTTCTCAAGAGGACAGGCCTTGGGTGTTTCTATTTTGTCCTCTATCCATGTTACCTGTTTCCTTAGCTTGGGAAAAGGGAGTACTTAATGCTATGGCATTGATAGATTCCGGAGCAGCTGAAAGCTTTATTGACCAAGCCTTTGTCACAAACCACTCTATCCCATCTCAGCTAAGGGATACACCCTTGGCCGTAGAGGCCATAGATGGTAGACCATTATCAGACCCTGTCATTTCTCGTGAGACTATACCAGTTAAGTTAACCATTGGTATTTTACACGAGGAGGGTATATCCCTCATGCTTATCTCCTCTCCTTCAGTTCCAATAGTCTTGGGGTATCCCTGGCTTAAAAAGCATAACCCTATTATTGATTGGGAACAAGGTGAGAGTCTCCTGGGGTCAGGGTTGCCAGAAAAGTTGTTTACAGAAAATCTCACCGGTTTGCGTAGTTGACGCACCAAGTAACCCTAACCAGTCCACAGATTTACGGATACCATCTCAGTACCTAGATTTAAAAGCAGTCTTTGATAAAAAGAGGGCTGATACTTTACCCCCACACAGGTCCTTTGACTGTAAGATTAGACTCCAGCCTGGTACTATGCCTCCGAGGGGTACAGTATATCCTCTATCCACTAAGGAGAACTTGGTCTTAGAGGAGTACATACGGGAGAACCTAGACAAGGGATTTATTAGGAGATCCTCTTCTCCAGCCGGGGCCGGTTTCTTTTTTGTAGATAAGAAAGGCGGCACTCTACGGCCTTGCATTGATTATCGGGGTTTGAATAAGATAACAATCAGAAATGCTTATCCTATTCCCTTGATTACTGAGCTATTTGATCGTCTGAAAGGCTCCAAGATTTTTACCAAGTTAGGGGAGCTTATAACTTGGTGAGAATTCAGCAGGGAGACGAATGGAAAACAGCCTTCAATACCCGGTATGGCCACTATGAGTATACGGTAATGCCCTTCGGGCTTTGCAATGCTCCTGCTGTATTCCAGGACCTAATTAATGAGGTTCTTAGGGAGTTTCAACATGAATGTGTTATAGTTTATTTGGATGATATACTAATACACTCTAGAGAACCTGAGACTCACCACAAACAAGTCAGAAGGGTATTGCGCAAGCTTCTACAACATGGTTTGTACTGCAAATTGGAGAAGTGTAGCTTTGACCAATCTCAGATAAACTTTCTTGGTTACGTTATTTCTGGAGACGGGTTTAGGATGGACCCGGTTAAACTCCAATCTATTCTAGATTGGCCATTGCCCAAGGGACTCAAGGCCATTCAGAGGTTTATCGGATTCTCAAATTATTATAGGCGCTTCATTAAGGGGTACTCTTCGATTATTGCTCCTATCACTAATATGACTAAACAGGGTGCTGATACCAAGACCTGGTCTCCTGAGGCGCTTGTTGCTTTCAGAACACTCAAGGAACAGTTCGCCTCAGCACCAATATTAGTTCATCCTGACACATCTTTGCCTTTTTTACTCGAGGTAGACGCCTCAGAGACAGGTATAGGCGCTATCTTGTCCCAAAGGCTAGGTTTGAATAAACCGCTGCACCCATGTGGTTTTTTTTCCAAGAAATTGTCTGGGCCTGAAAGCAGATATGATATTGGTGACAGGGAACTATTAGCAGTCATTATGGCCTTAAAGGAGTGGAGACACTTGTTGGAAGGGACTTTACACCCGGTTACTATTTTGACGGATCACAAGAATTTGTCCTATATAGGGGAAGCCAAGCGCTTGTCCGCCAGGCAGGCTCGTTGGTCTTTGTTCCTTACTCATTTCAACTACGTGCTCACTTATAGACCTGGTTCTAAAAACTCTAAGGCTGATGCATTGTCCCGCCAACATGAACCTTCTACTATGTCTGATATGGTTTTTTCTTCTGTAGTTCCCAAATGTAATATTGTTGCCAACACGAGCGTCAAGATTCACTCCCCCTTGCTTGCTGAGATCAAGAAAGTACAGCATCTGGCCCCCAGACTTGTTCCTGGGGATCGGTACTTCGTTCCTCCTGAACTCCAAATGGAACTGATGCAGTGTTTTCATAACAGTAAATTTGCCGGACACCCTGGCATACGCAAGTCGTGTTCTCTGATTTCTAAAGATTTCTGGTGGCCTTCGTTACGTAAGGATGTTAAGGACTTTGTCGGGGCATGTGATGTCTGTATGAGGACAAAACAACCTCATACGCTTCCATGTGGGCTTTTGCACCCCCTAGAAATTCCCGAGAAACCATGGTCTTGTTTGGCTATGGACTTCATTGTCGATTTGCCGGTTTCTAAAAAACATACTGTTATCCTCACGGTGATTGACAGGTTTACTAAAATGGCTCATTTTGTACCCCTGCCTAAATTGCCCTCTTCTCCCGAATTGGCTGAGATTTTCACGAGGGAGATTTTTCGTTTACAGCGGTGCTCGTTCAAATGTGTGGCTGATATCCGTTCCAGGGATTTTACGGCACACACCGCTGACCGCGTTCGACTGGATTAAAATGGCTGCAAACACGTGTCGAAGTCCAGAAACGGCGGCCACTTCGACGACTTCGGAACCTTGACTGTATTCGAAGTGCCGTTTTTTTTGTTTTGTTTTTTTTTTAAGTTGTCATACTGCTCCAAAGTCTTTAAAGGGCCAGGAACAGCATTTGTCTTTAGGGCCAAGGTAAGGTGGATGCTGGCAATAAATCAATAGGGGGGGGCAGCCAACAAGGGGTTCTGCTACACCGGTTATAGGCTTAGAGCAAGCACTACACCTCCTTATACACCTCATCCTAAGGTAAAAAGGTATTTTCCCCCTATACCTTATGCTCCCCAACATAAAGTTCGATGTAGTGATAGACATTAAAGGAGTTGGAGCAAGAGTGATAAGAATCAAATTCAAGGTAATTTTTCCTGCCCTGCTAACCAAACGTGTCAGGTTTATAATATAACAAGAAATTTCCAGCAGCAGGATGTAAAATTATGTACTATACAGTCGCAATGGTGCATGATTGTAAAACCGAGAAAAACGCTGCTGGAAACTGTTCTGTTCAAATCCATAATACTGGGTTCTGTGCCACTGCTTTCGCTATAGATGTACCTTCGATGCAAACTACCTTTTGGGATACAGGCATTTCCCGGTTTACGAACTCCCGCTTTACGTTTTCCCGCCTTTACGAACGTTTTTCGGATGCCCGCGCCATTTTATTTCCGCCGCCATTTTGTTTCGGCGATCCGTGGATGCGGACCGCGGAGTGTGTTTGGAGGCACTGGAAAAGGAATTTGAGGCCAACAGAGTGAACAGGAGTGAAAGGTAAGTTTAAATTCTGTATAATTAGCTTTGTCTTTATTTTCAATTTGAGTATTTTTCTGTTTAGAGCAGGATGTAACAGAAACTGAATGGATGGCACAGTGTACAGTACATGAGTGATAGTATGTGATGTACTGTACTATAATTGTATTAACACCTGCATAGAATTTTGATAGAGTTTATGAAACACTATGTAAAGGTACAGATCTGGAGTTCCATTTCTAATTTATGTATGTCTATGTATGTAATTTGTCTTAGATATTAATATGAAGTTTCTTGTATATTCCCTATTTTTTAATAAATAAAACAACTTTTTCCAGATAAAAATAAAAATAAAATATGATTAGGGTTTCCATATTTGATGTGTGAAGATACTGTATAACAGTGCATCTAATTGTTCATCCAAATAACCTTTCTTCTTCATTTTAATGTACCTGTATGCTTTTTCTAATTGTATGTTTTTTGTGTGTGCGCCTGAGATTGATGTGAGTGTGTTTAGGAGAGTGAACAGGAGTGAAAGGTAAAAAACGTGTTTGTGTGTGTGCCTGAGATTGATGTGAGTGTGCTTAACAGAGTGAACAGGAGTGAAAGGTAAGTTGAAAAACATGTTTGTGTGTGTGTGTGCCTGAGATTGATGTGCATGTACTTGGGACTTCTTGCATTTTCCCTAATCCCCCCCCCTCCTCTTCCCTTCCTGTAGACAGACAAATAAAAGTTGTGAAATGTCAGGTGTCTGTAATTTTAACTATTTATCCATATAAAGTGTGTGTGTGTGACATTGTGCCATATTTTGGCAGGTAGCATTGCAAGGAGCAGGAGGAGGGCTGAAGAGTCTGAAGAAAGGGGAGAAGGAGTAGAGCTTGAAGGCTCTAAAAATACTGGGAAAAAAAATGAGCGCTAAAAAATAAAAGGAGTAGAGATTGAAAGTTCTAAAAATAAAAGAAGGAAAAGGAAAGTGATAAAGGAGAGAGTGACGTTGAGAAAGAAGAAGGAGGAAGGCTTAAGAGAGGTTTGAAATTAAAGAAGGAAAAGGAAAGTGATAAAGGAGAGAGTGACGTTGAGAAAGAAGAAGGAGGAAGGCTTAAGAGAGGTGTGAAATTGTAGATTATACTAGCTTTAGTGTAACTATAATCTTAATTTTATTAATGACAGGAGGCGAATATTTGCTTAAGTCTCTCTTTACTAGAACTCCACAGCAGCACATTAACAGAGAGATAAACACCAAAGACAAAAACATAAGGTATCTATATAAGGCTCCTCCTAAGCCACCATTTCCTCTTTCACGCTGCGACAACGTAACGTACACAACAATGACAATAACTAAATAAAGAAAAATTCACAACATAACGATGAATGTCATCTGGAAAAACTTCGGATAATGGATGAACTTGATCTTTATCCCGCCAAACGGCCGATCCTATGAACTGAAGTCGAACCATTAAACTGAAACGAAATAAACAGAATCGAAAACACTGATTAGTGAACGAAATGTACTGATAAAACATAAATCCCACGATCCAGTACTGATAGAATAAAGACACAAAATCCATACTAATGACCGTCAATACAGTATAACATGCACTTCCCACAACATCACCCCAGACTAACCAACCTAGCCCAGATAATCAGACAAATCAACAGAAATACAATCAATGCAATCCATCCAAAACAAGGGGGGGAAGAAATCAAATTGGGTGGGAAATATTCGCCTCCTGTCATTAATAAAATTAAGATTATAGTTACACTAAAGCTAGTATAATCTACAATTTTATAGCATGACAGGAGGCTTCATATTTGCAGTTTTAACGCTCCGACAGCAAAGCAAAAGAAGCATGTTCCGACGGTCTAAAGTAAAATAGGCGAAAAAACTCTACACGGGACCCGTCCGCCGAACGCAAAATGTCCTGAAGGGAAGCGCTCGCCAAAAAAGCTCCGGAAGCTGCGGCGCCCCTAACCAAAAGCGCTCCGAAGGTCGCATCCACGCCCGCCAGAGCCAAAAGACATCTTATCCATCGCGCCAGTGCCTTCGCTACACGAAGCTTAGGCGAGTCCTAGAAGTAAGGGCATGATACAACCGTCGAATCCGACTTGGTACGTCTAAGCACCTTGACGGAGACCCCCTCTGGAGAAAAACGAGAAAGCGCCGACATCGAAGGCCCGGACATCCGAAACACATCTGAACAAGACCAGACACAAGAGGGCAAATTTCGCTGAAAGCTGGCGAAGAGAAAGGTCCTGGTTATCAGGCCAATTCCGAAAGAACGCCAAAACCAAACGCACGTCCCAGAGGGAAAAATACTTGGGCGCCGGAGGGCGCACCAGTCTCATTCCACGCAGGAGCCTGCAGACTAGCGGATCCTGGCCGATGGGGAAAAACCCGAAGCGGGACAAGTGCCGTCGAGATAGCTGATCTAACCACGATAACCAAGCGATATGACCGACCCAGGTCAAAGACAAGAGAAAAGAAATTCAGCACGCTAGATACAGGGCCCGTAAAGGGATCGGTATCCCGTTCCAAGCACCAGCGAAACCAGGAGCTCCATGTTGAGAGATAACACCTCTAGTGCTCGAAACCGAGTGGTTGATGTATTGCACCGCCGAACCATTGTCCATCCGAAGGAGCACGCATCAGTCCGACAGATGCTTCGCCAGGCTCCGAATTGCCAACGAACCTGCAATCAACCCCAGGCAATTGATGCGGGATTCCGATCTATTGTCTGACCACGGGCCCCCCGTGGACCTCGTCGTGCACGAGGCACCCCAGTCCCAAAGACTCGGATCCGACTCCTACACGAGATCCAGGGTCATCCCGAATATCGCCTTGCTGTTCCAGGCGGATATATGCGGGAGGCACCAGCTCAATCCGGCCTGCACGTCCGAGGCCAAGGAGATCATCTGGTCCTAAGAGGGTCTCTTGCGTAGAGAGTGCGCCTTCAGCCGCTGCATGGCCCTGTAATGTAGTGGGCCCGGGTAGAACGCCTGTATCGAGGCCAAGAGGAGACCCACCACGCGAGCCAACCTCCGGAGGGGAGTTCGGTCTTGTCGAAAACACGTCTGATCTCCTTCCGAATGGCCGTTATCTTCGCCACAGGCAGGCGGAGAATGCCGTCTTGCGCAACGACTACGAAACCCAAGAATTCCACCGTCTGCGCAGGCTCCAAGGCCGATTTCTTCAGAATGACCACGAACCCCCGGCATTCCAACAAGGAAAACGCAGAGCGCGTCCGAAATCTGAGCCCGGCGGGGTCCTCGCAAAGATAAGCAAGTCGTCCAGATAGACGATGCAGCGTACGGCCTCTGCTCTGAATAGGGTGACCACCGGTTTCAGGAGCTTGGTGAAGCACCAAGGGGCCGAGCTGAGGCCGAAGGGGAGGCATGGGAATTGGTACGGAGAGTCTCTCCATACGAATCAGAGGGGACTGCGACAGGCCCCGTTCACCGGGATGGAGAGGTAAGCGTCTTCTAGGTCCAGTCTCGCGACCCAGTCTACTGGCCAGAGAAGGCATCGAAGAAGGTGAATGCCCTCCATCTCGAAGTGGTTGTATACCACGAAGGCGTTCATTTCTCCTAAATTGATCACTGGACGGAATTCTACAGACTTCTCCCTTACCAGGAGAAAATCGAGCTGACGAAACCCCCCAAATCCGGGGCCTGTAGGACCGCGCCTTTGGCTAGCGTTGCTCGAACTTCCACCTCCAACAAGGGCTGTTGGCCTCTTGTGATGACGGGGATCCTCGGGCGTCCAACCTGTGTAGGGGAAGAGTGGAAGTCTGTGACATAACTCCGCACTGTCCCAAGGACCCATACGTCCGAAGGTAACCGTGGGCGGAAGACCCTCCCGATCGAAGACTTCGCTTTATCCCGGGAGGTAAACAGAATAACCTGTTTCTGCAGTTCCTCAACGAAAGGCTCCCTGAACAGCAGACCTTTAGCCAGGGGACCCACATCTTCGGCTCCCAAATCCGACAGCTTGTTGTCCATATGGAAGAGTGCCGTCTTCCTGGGTTCCGTGCAAAGGGCCACAGTGGCATTGCCCAGCAGGCAAATTGAACGAAGTGCCCATTCCCTCATGGTGGCTGGGTCCAGAGCCCTACCTTCTGTGAAGGCCTCGTCTGTTAGGGCCAACATCCGGGGTAACCGCCACCCTGTCCGGCAGTACCGGTCTGGGGCATTCCGCCCGCAGCTTCTTGCAGGCCTCACTTCCAAGGGGTCTACGGACCCAGTAGCGCACAAATTGTGCCAAGTGGTCGGGCAGTGACTAGTCCGAGGACCTGGGGCGTCAGATAGATTGAGGCTCTAACAGAGGTTCTCCAGTAGTGCCCAAAAGGGTATCGTCCCCCAACATTGTCGTGGGGGCCCTAGTCGGTGGCGCGTCTTCCTCTTCCCAGCGTCCACCGGGACCCTCGCCAAGGTCCGCAACCCAAACATCTTCTCCATCTGAGGGAGGCTGGTCTGCCCGCCACACATCCAGCACGGCCAAGGTGGGGGGGGGGGGTAAGGAGGCCTCCTCCCCTGCGCCCGATAGGCGGTGGCGCCTGGCCGGCGAGGTTGTCAACCTCAAACCACATCACTTCGCCGGAGTCTTGCCCATCCGGGAGCGTGGTTCAGGGTCTTCACCCTTTCAATAGCGCGTTCGCGCACTTGCCTGCTCTCGCACCTGAGAGTCTGACTCATCCGAGTCTTCTGCCAACTGAGGGGTTCCACACACACCCCTGTCCGTATGTGGTTGAGGGAGGGCCCTAGCCAGGGCTTTTTCAACAGATGCGGTCACAGCCGCATTAAGTAAAGCCTGCAAATTCTGCTCCTGTGCAGAGGCGTCCATAAAGTCTGAGTCTATGATACTTGATACCTACGAAGCTAGAAAACAGGTATCATTAGCAGGCAAAAGGGGCAGCACCCCTAGTGTTGGCAGAGGCAAGTAATAATGCATGCAGGCTCAACAAACCGTTATCCAGGGTATGGAGCCACCAGTCCAATAGCATGCATAGTATGGCACAGACAAAGCAGGCCAATCATGGGGCACAGACAAAGCAGGCCAATCAAGGGGCACAGACAAAGCAGGCCAATCAAGGGGCACAGACAAAGCAGGCCAATCAAGGGGCACAGACAAAGCAGGCCAATCAAGGGGCACAGACAAAGCAGGCCAATTATAAAGGCACAGACAAGGCAGGCCAGTATAAGGGTACGGGCGGTACCGACCCAGAGGTATAATGCAGGCGGAAACCTAGATCCTTTTAGACATGTAGTAGAATCTTGACTATTAGGGTGCAGGGTAGAGACGAAGCTGGGTCCTTATAGGCAAGGTTCTTCAAGATAGCGAAACACTTTAGTTTTTATATGGTTGTGCCTAATCCATTAGGCCACAAAATACGAGTGCCATGCTCAACCACCCAGATGGGGCCTGAACCCACAATCCCTGGCTTTTGACGCCAGTGCTACCTCCATCAGGCAACCGAGGCTTGATTAGAGCAGTCCTAGTTCAATAAGTGGGTAAGGACACCAGGCAGGGACACCTGCAGGAGGCACGCAGTGCCATGTGGAAGTCAGGAGAACCAGTAAACCGTAAAACCATGTCCATAGAAAAACATGCAGGGCAAGCACACATGCAAAGAATCGAAAACTAAAGTCTATTGCTTAGTTACTTGGGAAGGTGAGGGGGATTGAATCTGCGACCCTCATATATGGGGCATAATTTATGATGCAAGGGCTCACAGAGCTGCCTCACATGGACAGAAAAGAAAGCTGTCACCAAAAAATACGCACCCCCAAACAGCCCAGGAGATGGGGAAACACACCGGACCAGCTAGTCACTGTACCTTTAATAAGGCAGTGACGCGCGCATCTAACACAGTGGAGAGCCGCGCACCCACTGCCCGACCACGCGGTCGCGGGGAAGGTGACCGGGAGCGGAGGCTCCCGCGGCAAATGAGTAGATCCCTGCTCCGTCCCCACTCTGATAACAGTGTTAGCGAGTGAGCGGGGACGCGGGCAGGGTAAAGAACAAAACGGGGATTCCCGCTCGGCGGACGAAGCCGGCGGGCGGGAATCAAAGGCAACACACGAGGGACCGCAGGAGTCTTTCTCCGCGGTCCCGGCGGTCGGCACGGGGAGCGGTCGGATGACCGCTTCTCGGCGACCACCACAGCCAATAAGCCAGAGGAAACAGAACAAACAATAAAGCCAACAGGGTAAAACAAAACTCCCAAGGAGAAAACAGGCACAAAGAAATAAACACATGGCAAACTGTCAGTAATCTGTATAACTAAACACATGGCAAACTGTCAGTAATCTGTATAACTAAACACATGGCAAACTGTCAGTAATCTGTATAACTAAACACATGGCAAACTGTCAGTAATCTGTATAACTAAACACATGGCAAACTGTCAGTAATCTGTATAACTAAACACATGGCAAACTGTCAGTAATCTGTATAACTAAACCCATGGCAAACTACCAATAATCTGTATAAATAAACACATGGCAAACTGTCAGTAATCTGTATAAATAAACACATGAAAAAAAAAAAAAAAAAAAACTATCAGTATTGTAAAGGAAACATTCACCAAAGATAATAAAAGAGCCAGAAAGGCACATAAATCTCACAACCAAGCATAGTTCATAACAATCATAAATAAATCACACTAAATCCCAAAGCCACCCACAAGAAGCAGGAGGCAGAGGTACTCTGACCTGTACTGATGCAGAGCAGCAAAGAAAGAGGAAATGGTGGCTTAGGAGGAGCCTTATATAGATACCTTATGTTTTTGTCTTTGGTGTTTATCTCTCTGTTAATGTGCTGCTGTGGAGTTCTAGTAAAGAGAGACTTAAGCAAATATGAAGCCTCCTGTCATGCTATTAAATTAAAGAAGGAAAAGGAAAGTGATAAAGGAGAGAGGGACGTAGAGAAAGAAGGAGGAAGGCTTAAGAGAGGTGTGAAATTAAAGAAGGAAAAATAAAGTGATAAAGGAGAGAGGGACGTTGAGAAAGAAGGAGGAAGGCTTAAGAGAAGTTTGAAATTAAAGAAGGAAAAGGAAAGTGATAAAGGAGAGAGGGACGTTGAGAAAGGAGAAAGTGAAGGAGGACTCATAATGCCACCAAAAAGAAAGGAGGTTACAGTCGGTGCTTGTAATGAAAATATAAAAAGACGAAAAGCCATAACATTAGAAACAAAATTGAACATCATAACAGACCATGATGCTGGAAATACCACTAAAGAAGTAGCTACCAAATATTCACTAAGTAAATCAACTGTGAGTACAATTTTGAAAGACAGAGAAAAATATTTAAAGGAAGTAAAAAATGCGCAATCCCTGCATTCTACTTGGATACGAACCAAGGAAAATAAAAGCCTTATTCCTCACATGGAAAAACTTTTAACAGCATGGATAAGTGATCAAACTGGACGGCTCCATATGCCTGTTACCTATGCTACCATTTGTGCTAAAGCTTTATCACTTTTTGAGATGCTGAAACAAAGAAAAGGAGGCAACGTTGAAGAAACATTTTCTGCAAGCAGTGGGTGGTTTGATCGGTACAAAAAAAGAGCTGGTTGGCATAACATAAAAATCCTTGGAGAATCAGCAAGTGCTGATACAGAAGCGGCTAAATTATTTCCTGCTAAGTTGGCAGAAATATTGGAAGAGGGAAATTACTCGCCATCACAGGTTTTCAATGCGGATGAAACCGGTCTCTTTTGGAAGCGCATGCCATCAAGAAGCTACATTGCAAAAGAAGAATCATCAATGCCCGGTTTTAAACCAGCGAAAGATCGACTAACTTTATTGCTTGGTGGGAATGCAGCTAGAGACTGACTGTAAGTTAAAACCCATGATGGTGCATCGTGCAGAAAACCCTAGGGCACTTAAAGGAATTGTGAAAAGCACACTGCCAGTCATATGGAAAGCCAATAAAAAAGGTTGGGTTACTGCTTCGCTGTTTGAAGACTGGTTCTCACATTATTTTGTACCTGAAGTGAAAAAATATTGTGAAGATAAATCAATACCTTTTCAAGTTATTCTGCTTGTAGATAATGCACCCGGTCATCCACCCTCTCTTCAACATCACCACCCTAACGTCAAAATCATTTTCTTGCCACCAAATACAACTTCCATTTTGCAACCAATGGACCAAGGAGTTATCGCCACATTTAAAGCACTGTACCTTCGGCAAACATTTGAAATGTTGATTAAAGCAACGGATAATGAGACAGGTCCAAGTCTTAAAGATTTTTGGAGAAAATCATTTAATATTTTAGATGCAATAAAAATTACAGCATATGCCTGGAACAAAATTTCAGAGACAACCATGAAAGGTGTTTGGAAAAAGCTCTGCCCTCAGTTGTTTGGTACTAATGTTGAACGGTTTGAAGAACCAGCAGAAATTGTACAGCAGAACACAGAAGCAATTGTTACTCTTGCCAACAGATTGGACCTGGACATCTCTGTAACTGACATAAATGACCTTCTTGAAGCGCACAAGGAAGAACTTACAAATGAAGACCTCTTAGATATGGAAGAACAAGAGGAAGTTGAAGAGGTAGAAGATGTTACAGCACCTGAAACTCCTGTTCATTCTTTCACTTTGAAAGGCCTCGAGGAAGCATTTCAACACATGGAAAAGGCAATTAATATTTTTGAGTCGCAAGATTCTAACTTTGAGAGAAGTACCAAAGTTGCTAGAGATCTAAGAAATGCCTATACCTGCTATAAAGAAATTTACAACGAAAAGAAAAGAATGTGTTGGAAGCAAACCACTATCACAGCTTGTCTACAGAAAGCTGCTGTGACTAGCTCTGTCTCAAACGAACCAGAAACAAGTGAGGTGCAGCCTTCAACAAGTACCAAACAACTGAGGGAGGACTGTGCGGTGCCCCATTCATCAAGTGCAACATGTCTCTTCATTGAGGACGATGATGATTGAGGATATTTTGATGAAGAATTCAATATGGTATGTATTTCTTTAATGTTCCTACAACATATATGTATTTTTTATGCCTATATTTTGTATTTGTACTTAATAATTTGTTTTCTATAGTTAAATTTCTTGGTCAGGAACGGAACCTATTCTTATTACATTGCGGTCTATGGGAAATTAGTTCTCACTTTATGAACTCTCACTTTATGAACTAGGCTTCGGAACCAATTAGTTTGTAAAGTCGGGAACTACCTGTATATGGCAAACTTGGTATAGGGCCAATAATAAGACAACTAATAATGCGAGTTTAATTCAAGGATCCAATGACAATTACACCATAACCTGGCAAGAAGGACGTTATCCATACACTAGTTGCCACCCATGTTCTCAATGGCGAATTATTGAAAGTAAGTTCGCAAATCCAGGATGACTTGGCTCATCACTGGTATGATATATTCACAGATTGGTCCCCCACAGGTGCTCAAATTGTTAGATCGTTCTTTTATCCATTGGTGATAGTTGTATTTGTATTGTTACTGTTACGGAACTCACTGCAGACAGTTACAACAGTGCTTTTCTTTATGTTACAACCCAAGACCGTGTTTCAATACTATGATTTTATATACAAACTCCCGAACTGGTTGCCTGTTGCTTATTCATTTAATTCTGCAGGAATACATCTCCCTGATCGGCATATTTAGCATGTAGAGAAACGCACAAATACGTTGTTCGAATACCGGGGTGGCCGCCATTTCGGGACATTTCCACGTGCTCGTGGCCATCTTAACTCCTGAACAGCGGTGTTTTGCCATCGAGTGTCTGGAACTAAAAATCGGACACTCGAGTAGGCGAACACCGCTGAGACCTCCATAACACCGAGTATTCGTGCCAAAACTACCGAACGCCGTGCCGTTTCGGTAGAAAGACTATGCGACAGATGGGGAGTCCGACGAATATCCAGATTCTCGTGGATGGCAAGCTTTTCGTGTCCTTTTTACGCAAGGACCGACCGCAAGGCCAAAACTCCTGGACCTATTTTCGGCAAGTTTGCCTGTGCGGTCGGTAAAAACTTTGAAGCTCCATAACTCCCGAACCCAGCAACCGATTCGGATGATTTTTTCAGATATTGTTCTCTCACATCAGGGCTATCTGGGGATACTGGACTTATGAATGTACCCCAGATATTTTGGGAAAAATGTATCCGTGTTAATTTTGTTAAAGGTTATCTGAGGGGAGGAGATGTGTGGGATGTACCCTGTATGACATTGGTTCCTATGTTAATTATGTAGGTGTCACTCTTGCATGGGCAACACTGCATAAAAGGAGAATGCATGCCAGTAAAAGCCAGTTCTTGTTTGACCTTCAAATCGCAGCCTTGACTCGTTTTGTGGGCAGAAGGGTATCCTAGCTGTACTATAGCTAGTGGGATTGTTCTACATTTACAGGATTCATATGGTCTACTAAGGAAAGCAGCTTCTCCCCCTCTCAGCGACAGGAATCCAGACTATCCAAGCTGTCCAGCTTTCAGCTAGCCTGAGGGTAACCGTAACAGTTACTTATGAGACTGTACAATTGTTATCTTACCTGTACCCTGAAGAATAAGATTCAAAGGTTGATTACTACTGCCGAGGACAAACAGCTGGATACTCTCCTCCGTGCTAGGTATCGTCCTCAGGGAACCGTGGTGAAGAACTAACTAAAGTCCCACAGAATTGACGAGCAATCCTGAACATACCTCATGGACTTCGCCCTATGTATGTAGATGTGATCAATAGATTGATCAAAGAGGGGATTGAAGAGTTAAACCCAACACATTGTCTGTATTCATGCTGACTATTTTGTCACAAGACATACTTTTGACAAAGAGTTCATCACACTATCGCTTCATTGCTTCACTACTTCAGCACGACTCTCCACCTGGTTTACGGTTCCCGGTGCTGACGATCAAGCTAGCCAACTATATTTTTTGGCGGGTTCATCGGTGTGCTCCCCGAGCTTGGCGTGCAGTGTGGCAGGTAGGGTAAGCTAGCACCGGGAGACCCCAGACTATACCCTTAGCCTGACCACATTTGCCAGACAGGTTTAAGAGCTCCTTGTTCCTTCTGCCTTTTTATACTTCGTTCATTTTTATTTTTATACACCTATATCCGGGTGTTTGATAGTCTTAAATATTTACTAACTCCAGTGGACGGGCCCCTCACTGGAGTTTTATTTAACCTGTTTGGGATAAAAAAAAATTATATATGGGTTTATGTATTTGATGTCATATTATTGTGATTTTGTGGCTAGGTCTATTGATGCATTTGCTTAGAAGGCTACTGAGTGATATCGTAGCCGACTGAATTACATATTGTCATTTCTGATTTACATTTAGCTACCTTTATATTTTGTTATGTATTGTTAGAATCTTTCAATTTTTTATAAAATGCATCTTTTGGTTTACCATACCTTAGTACACGTTTTTTTTTATTATAGGTGGACTTAGGATATCGCAGTTAGAATATATATATTGTATTAACCCTTTCACTGCTGGAGTAGTTGGTTTTATTATGTCATTCATATAATTGGAGTGCTCACACTACCATACCTTTCAATTTCCAGAAGGCCAAATAGAAGATGTACAGAACAGCTACAAGTACCTGGGGGTACCACAAATGCATGGCAACCATGAGGAAGAGGCAAGGAGGATAGCAACATCCAAGTAACTCCCAAGAGTCAGACAGATCCAAGCCATCAACATATATGCCCTACTAGTCATCAGGCACCCATCTGGAATAATAACCTGTCCAAGAGAAGAACTGGTCACCATGGATGCCAAGACCCAGAAACTATTCACTATGAATGGAGGATTCCACCCAAAATCCAGCACCCAGAGACTGTACACCAGCCCGGAAGGAAGGCGGTCGAGGACTGATGAGTGTCAAGGCCACAGTCCTGGATGAAACACAAAGCATCTGTGGCGAAAATAACCTTGCCACTGGGTTTTGGAGGGGCCTGTTTGCTAGCCTTTTGCTCCAGGATTATGGCCCATGTGTTAAACCTTTGTTTCTCCCTGTAAAAAGGCTTGATCGTGCCTTTTTAATATGTGGTTCGGTAAATGGGATTTACTGAACAAACTACCGAACAACCGGACCACACGCAAGTGGAGTGTGCAGCCAATTTACCTCCCAGGATGGTGGGTAACTGCAAGCTAATAGACGAATGGCTGGGTGGTCGCCGTTCGTATAGTCAAACACGTAGCGGCGGCCATCTTGTTTAGTTGAATGCGGTCAGCGGGGTTTTGCCATCGAGCTCATGGAACTAAAATCATCCTCCCTCCCCAGCGGCAGTGTACCTTGCAGGGACCCCTAACCCCGATGGTGCAGATGGGACCGCGGTCTCTGCACCGGACTTACAGGGATGCTGGCCGGCCGGTCCAGATTCCCAACCAACCCTGCAGGAATACCAGGAGGAGGAGGTAAGCGATCCCTTTTCTCCACATCAGATTCACAACCAGGGCCTGGGGGTAGGATTCCCTGACCCCATCCCAGCGCATGAGCTGGCATCTGGGCAGAGCGCAGTCGACCTCTGCCCTACCATATCCTCTGGTCCAGAGCCTGATTCCCTACAGGCTACCCCAGCGGAAGCGCTGGCATCCGGGCAGAGCGCCGCTGACCTCTGCCCTACCTGTCCCTTTGTTACAGGGCAGGATTCCCTGACCCCATCCCAGCGCATGAGCTGGCATCTGGGCAGAGCGCAGTCGACCTCCGCCCTGCCATATCCTCTGGTCCAGAGCCTGATTCCCTACAGGCTACCCCAGTGGAAGCGCTGGCATCCGGGCAGAGCGCCGCTGACCTCTGCCCTACCTGTCCCTTTGTTAACCCCCCAGCTAAAGAGCTGGCACCAGGGCACAGTATCGCTGATTTCTGCCCACAAAGTAAGCTCCACTTCAAGCCAGGGAACAACACAGAGACCGAGAGTGCCAGATATCAACACAACCTTGGTGGACACACTGGACAGAGACAGACTACCAACTTCATCAGGTCCAGTATTTGGTTGTGGGTGGGCTGCCAGTCTAACTCAGGTACCGACCGGTGTGAGGTCAGGCAAGGCAAACCTCTCCATGGGGTGTTCCACAGGCAGATAGTGGATGTGGCTCACATGACAAAGTCCTACCAGTGGTTGGAAAAAGCAGGACTGAAAGACAGCACTGAGGCACTAATCCTAGCAGCACAGGAACTAGCACTCAGCACCAAATCAATAGAAGCTGGAGTCTACCACAGCAGGCAAGACCCAAAGTACAGACTGTGCAAAGAGGCTTTTAAGACAGTCCAACACCTAGTAGCCAGATGCAAGATGTTAGCAGGAACAGCATACACTGAGAGACAGAACCAAGTTGATGGGATTGTGCACCGAAACATCTGCACAGAATATGGATTGGACCAGCCTAAGTCCAGATGGGAGATACGAAAAAGAGTAGGTGAGAATGACTGGGCTACAATCCTGTGGGACTTCAAGATCCAGACAGACGAGCAAGTGCTGACCAACCAAACTGACATTGTGGTCGTAGACAAGGAACGTAAGACTGCAGTCATGGTGGATGTTGCAATACCCAGTGACTATTGCATCAGGAAAAAGGAACATGAGATGGTAGAGAAATACCAAGGACTGAAAGACGAGCTAGAAAGGATGTGGAAGGTGAAAACAGTAGTAGTCCCAGTTGTGATAGCTGTGCCTCCCAAGTTGGGGGAGTGGCTTCAACAGATTCCATGTGGGACATCTAAAATTATTGTCCAGAAGATACTGTGCAGAACCCTCAAACTCTCAGGCCTCAAAATATTTTTTTTTCTATTATATATATATATATATATATTATAAAACCAAGAGGGTTGCACTCACCTAAACCTGCATATAAAAGCATCATGCTGGGGCCAATTCATACAAAATACACAATTCATCACATAGGTCTGCTTACATATTGTCAGGGTACCTGTGGTCTCTACCTCCGAAAGAGGTAGAGACTTAGCTGTTCCTCCATCCAGACGGTCTGATGGCTCCCTTCCCCGCGGTCTATCCGGTCATGCTAGGCCGGCCGCGAGGGAGTGACTGCCATTTACAGCATCTAGGCAGGAAGTAGTCATCAGGACACTCCCCCGGAACAACCTGTCAGTCAATGGCTGCAGGACCAATCAGGACGCCTTGGAGGCGTGGTTACTGCTCTGAACAGGGTATTTAACAGAGCTTCTTTCATTAGCTCATTGCCCTGTCGTGGTTCTAGCTTGTTCTAGTCACTCAGTGCTTGTGTATTCTATTATCCCTTTTGGTTTTGACCCGGCTTGTTTACCTTACTCTGCTTATCTCTGTTACCCTTGATTCGGCTTGTCTCTCGCTTACCTGTCTTCTGTTACCCTCGACCTCGGCTTGTCTTTGACCATTCTATACTGTACTACTTACGTTAGTCCGGCCATTCTAAGGTCCGGTATACGTATCTGGCTACTGTTTGTACTCTGCGTGTTGGATCCCTGTCCCGATCCTGACATTACGACAGGGCCAATGGATCCTGCAAGTACAAACAGTCAGCTGGCTGCTCCTGATCCTAGGTTTGAAGCCATGGATCACAGAATGGATCAGATGGCGCTTGCGCTACAGGCTCTATTAGCTTGTGCCAATAACCCACCAGAGGAGATACGTAATACCCCTGTTTCTCCTGTCTGTTCAGGTCTAGAGGTAACCACAGTGGGCGCTTCTTCTCGCATTACCCCCCCAGTACGCTATGGTGGGGCTCCTGAGAAGTGTCGTGGTTTTTTAAACCAAATTAGTATCCACTTTGAATTGCAACCTCGCTCTTATCCTACAGATAGGGCAAAAGTAGGATTTATTATCACCCTACTCATTGAGAAAGCTCTGAGATGGGCCAACCCACTATGGGAGAACGATAACACATTAGTTTATAACTATAACGCATTTGTAGCTGCTTTTAGAAGAACATTTGACCCTCCAGGTAGAAAGGTTAATGCAGCCAGATTACTGTTGCGCCTGAGACAGGAGAACCGAACACTGGTGGATTATGCACTAGAGTTCAGGTCTCTGGCGGCAGAAATCAAGTGGAATGAGCAGGCGTATATGGATGTATTTTTGAATGGCCTATCTGATGTAATCCTTGATGAGGTTGCTACCAGAGAACTCCCTGTGAATTTAGAGGATTTAATTTCGTTCATCTCTCGTATAGATGAACGTCTAAGAGAGAGACAGAACACTCGAGAGAGGAACCAGAGACCTTCTTTTAGGTTAGCTCCTGCTTTTCCAAGTCCTGACTCCACGATATCTTTGCTTACTGAACCTATGCAGATAGGGTATACCCGCCTCTCTGAGGAGGAAAGACAGCACAGGAGAAGAGAGGGTTTGTGTATGTATTGTGGAGCCAAGGGTAATTTACTCTCGAACTGTTCTAACCGCCCAGGAAACGCTCGCACCTAAGTCCCTCTAGAGGACAGGCCTTGGGTGTTTCTATTTTGTCCTCTACTCCTAATTATAAGGATCACAGGCTTCTGCTACCAGTTTCCTTAACTTGGGGGAAGGAAGTAGTAAGGGCTATGGCATTGATAGATTCCGGTGCTGCTGAGAATTTTATCGACCAAGCCTTTGCTAGTAAGAACAATTTTCCATCCCAGCTAAGGGAGACACCTTTGGCCGTTGAGGCCATAGATGGTAGACCACTACTAGACCCTGTTATCTTTCGTGAGACCGTACCCATTGATTTAAATGTTGGTATCCTACACGTGGAGAATTTATCTCTTCTGCTCATTTCGTCTCCTTCCGTTCCCATAGTTCTGGGGTACCCATGGTTGAAAAAACATAACCCTATTATCGATTGGGAGTTAGGAGAGATACTCTCGTGGGGCCAGGGCTGCCAGGATCGGTGTTTGTGCAAGGTTTCTCCATTAGCTAATATTAACATACCGGAGAATCCTACTCAGTCCACAGAAAGACAAATACCAGACCTTTACCTAGACTTAAGGGCAGTGTTTGACAAGAAGAATGCCGATTCTTTGCCTCCACACAGGTCATTTGACTGTAAGATTAAGCTGTTACCCGGCACTATGCCTCCGAGGGGCCATGTATATCCTTTGTCTGTTCAGGAAAACTCGGTTCTAGAGGAGTATATTCGGGAGAATTTAGAAAAGGGATTCATCAGGAGATCTTCTTCTCCGGCCGGGGCTGGGTTCTTTTTCATTAAGAAGAAGGATGGCACGCTGAGACCTTGTATCGATTACCGAGGCTTGAATAAAATAACTGTCAGAAATGCCTATCCTATCCCACTGATTACCGAGTTATTTGATCGTCTTAAGGGCTCCAAAATCTTCACCAAGTTAGATCTCAGAGGGGCTTACAATTTGGTGAGAATCCAGCAAGGTCACGAGTGGATGACGGCATTCAATACCCGGTATGGCCATTACGAATACACTGTTATGCCATTTGGACTATGCAATGCTCCTGCAGTATTTCAAGAGTTGATTAATGAGGTACTTAGGGAGTTTCAGCATGATTGTGTTATTGTTTACCTGGACGACATACTAATACACTCTAAGGAGATTGAGACTCACCATAGACAGGTCAGAAAGGTATTACACAAGCTGCTGCAACATGGTCTATATTGCAAATTGGAAAAGTGCAGTTTTGATCAGTCTCAGGTAGACTTTCTTGGATACGTGATTTCTGGGGAGGGTTTTAAAATGGATCCTGTAAAACTCCAATCTATTTTAGACTGGCCCTTGCCCAAAGGACTCAAGGCTATCCAAAGGTTTATTGGTTTTTCCAACTACTATAGGCGCTTCATTAAAGGATACTCCTCTATCATTGCGCCTATTACCAATATGACCAAACAAGGGGCTGATACTAAGTTCTGGTCTAAGGAAGCTCTTGGTGCTTTCAAGACTCTCAAGGAACTTTTTGCCTCGGCTCCCATTCTAGTCCATCCTGATACGACTCTGCCTTTCTTGCTCGAGGTCGATGCTTCTGAAACAGGAGTTGGGGCTGTTCTGTCTCAAAGGTTAGGGGTGGATAAACCGTTACACCCTTGTGGTTTTTTCTCTAAGAAATTTTCTGGGCCTGAGAGCAGATATGACATCGGGGAAAGGGAACTGTTAGCAGTCATTAAAGCCTTAAAGGAGTGGAGACATTTGTTGGAGGGGACCCTACACCCTATTACGATTTTGACGGACCACAAAAACTTGTCCTATATTGGGGAGGCTAAGCGCTTATCCTCTAGACAAGCTCGTTGGTCCTTATTCCTGACTCACTTCAATTATGTACTGACTTACAGACCTGGTTCTAAAAACTCTAAAGCCGATGCATTATCTTGCCAATATGAACCTTCTACTGTACCTGAACCAGTTCTTTCTTCTATAGTTCTGAAATGCAATATCATTGCTAATACGAATCTCAGGATTCATTCTCCATTAGTTGCAACATCTAGCACCTAAACAGACTCCTGCGGGCCGTCATTTCGTTCCTCCTGCTCTTCAACTGGAACTTTTACAGTGTTTACATAATAGCAAGATGGCGGGACATCCTGGTATTCGCAAAACTTACGCGTTGATCTCTAAGGACTTCTGGTGGCCTGCTTTGCGGAGGGATATTGAGGAGTTCATCGCTGCATGTGAAGTTTGTACTAAAACCAAACAACCCCATACGCTTCCATGTGGATTCCTGCACCCCTTGGAGGTTCCAGAAAAACCATGGTCCTGTTTGGCCATGGACTTTATTGTCGATCTACCTATCTCTAAAAGACAGACTGTTATCCTCACCGTGGTTGACAGGTTTACTAAGATGGCACACTTCATTCCCCTGCCTAAACTCCCGTCTTCTCCCGAATTGGCAGAGATATTCGCTAAGGAGATTTTTCGCCTACATGGGATACCCTCTCAAATTGTATCGGACAGAGGCTCCCAATTTGTTTCCCGCTTTTGGAGGTCCTTCTGCTCTCAACTTGGTATTAAATTAAACTTTTCTTCTGCCTATCATCCTCAGTCTAACGGAGCTGCTGAACGTACCAACCAGAAAATCGAACAATATTTACGATGCTTTGTTTCTGAACACCAGGATGATTGGGTCGGTTTGATTCCTTGGGCGGAGTTTGCACACAACAATCTCGTTTGCGATTCTACTCATTCAAGCCCCTTCTTCATGAATTATGGTTTTCATCCGTCTATTCTTCCTTCGGATTCCCCTTCCCAGGGGGTGCCGTCGGTTGATGTTCATGTTGCCAATTTGAGGAAGTTGTGGGATCAAACTCGACAAATCCTTGTGCACAACTCTATGTTGGTCAAGAAACACGCTGATAAACGTAGAAGGGCGGCTCCGGTCTTTGTTCCAGGTGATAGGGTATGGCTGAGCACGAGGAACATCCGTTTAAAAGTGCCCTCCATGAAGTTCGCTCCTCGTTATATTGGACCCTACAGGGTGCTGACCCGTATCAATCCAGTTGCGTATCGTTTAGCTCTTCCTAATACCTTACGCATCCCGAACTCGTTTCATTGCTGAAACCACTCATATGTAACAGATTTTCCTCCACAATAGCCCCTCCTCGCCCCGTTCAGGTGGAGGGTCAGGAGGAGTATGAGGTTAACTCTATTATCCCTTTTGGTTTTGACCCGGCTTGTTTACCTTACTCTGCTTATCTCTGTTACCCTTGATTCGGCTTGTCTCTCGCTTACCTGTCTTCTGTTACCCTCGACCTTGGCTTGTCTTTGACCATTCTATACTGTACTACTTACGTTAGTCCGGCCATTCTAAGGTCCGGTATACGTATCTGGCTACTGTTTGTACTCTGCGTGTTGGATCCCTGTCCCGATCCTGACACATATACTGTAACTAAGCCCCCATTGTTTTTGCCTAGATTAGGAGTGTTTTTTTTTTTTTTTTTTTTTTTACTATTGCATTATGTAAGCCTTGAAGTTGGTGTTTAGTGAATGAGTGAGTGTGCTGGATCTTTTATGTTTATATGTTATATGTTTATATATTATAATAAACATAAACTAAAAAAGAAGGCACTGAACTTACCAAATAGAGATTGACAGCTGCTGTTTCTGTTTTAGGGAAAGTATTTTCCAATGAGCTCAGTTCTAAAAAATAAAAATAAATTGTAATGTTATTTTATGTACCTTGCATTCAGTTATCAAAACTATTCAGTGACACAATACAACACAACACAAACTAATGCAAGCCCTCCTCACACATAATACCTCTACTGGCCGTTTGATGGATCTCAGCTTACCTTCTATGGGGACTTCTCTATGTTCCCCACATACATCAATGAGCCCTGTGCACCCATGACCATGATGCCAGTTCACTTGCTGTCCTTCCATGCAATACTTTTGCATTCCGAGAACACCCATCAGACTTGCTCTGACCCAGTCGTCTAGCCATCACTATTTGACCCTTGTCAAAGTCACTCAGATCTTTTTGCTTGGCCCTTTTTACGCTTCTTACACAAATTCAGGAACTGACTGTTCCCTTGCTGCCTAATTTATCTCACCCCATGACAGGTGCCATTGTAACGATACAATCAGTGATATTAATTTCACTTATTATATAAACCTCGTTCAGCCATGCTATCCATCATTAGGCATTCACATATCATTTGTTATATAATCAGTTAGTATCCAGCTAGTTTTACCCATTTATTATACTGTGCTGCATCCCTATGTGTCATTTATACTAAGTGGTCGTTGATTGTTGCTGACTTTACAAGTTTAGATTACTACAGCATACGTCAAACTAAACCTCTCTAACCCAATAGTAAATAATGTTATCCAACTTACTTATCGTCTGCTACGCACTTTACATCTAACCGCGCTCACCTGTGTGGCAGAAGTAGCCACAAAAGACTATAAAAAAGACTTTTTCCTATGCCATACAATACACAGAGCTGGGTACAATACACAGACTGCCATACAATACACAGAGCTGGATACAATACAGAGACTGCCATACAATACACAGAGCTGGATACAATACAGAGACTGCCATACAATACACAGAGCTGGATACAATACAGGGACTGCCATACAATACACAGAGCTGGGTACAATACAGAGACTGACATTCAATACACAGAGCTGGTTACAATACCGAGACTGCCATACAATACACAGAGCTGGATACAATACAGAGACTGCCATACAATACACAGAGCTGGATACAATACAGGGACTGCCATACAATACACAGAGCTGGGTACAATACAGAGACTGTCATACAATACACAGAGCTGGATACAATACAGAGACGGACATTCAATACACAGAGCTGGGTACAATACAGAGACTGCCATACAATACACAGAGCTGGATACAATACAGAGACTGCCATACAATACAGAGACTGACATTCAATACACAGAGCTGGGTACAATACAGAGACTGACATACAATACACAGAGCTGGATACAATACAGAGACAGCCTAAATCTGTGAAACTATTGTTACAAACGGCCATATGTAACTGGCCGTGGGGGGGGGGGGCATGTGGCATCCCTGCCTCGTGCCGTTTGAGATGGGATACCGGATCAGATAATTGGCCATTGATGCGCCGTTGCGCCGTTGGTTTAGAGTATAAGGCCCCCAGCCATTTCATCCAGTTAAGGCCGAAGCACATGTATTGGAGTCTGTCTCATCAGGGTCCAGTCTACCCTGTCAAATGCCTTTTCGGCATCAATTAACAGGAGTAGACTGGTATCATTGGAGCACTTTGCATGGTGGAGCAGGTTTAGAATTTTAGTTGTGTAAGGTTTCGCCTCCCTACCAGGCACAAATCCTGGCTGGTCCGGGTGCACCAGGTCAGGGAGAATAGGGCGCAGGCGGTTTGCCAGCATTTTGGTGAATAATTTTAGGTCTATGTTTATTATGGATATAGGCCTGTAACTACCACACTTGGTAAAATCCTTCACTGGTTTGGGTAGAAGTGTAATTGTGGCATTGAGGGCCTGGGGCGAGGTCTGTCTGTTTGAGTAGGTAGTTAAATGTGTTGAGGAAGTGTTGGGCAAGTGGTGCTGGGAAAAGTTTGTAGTAATTTGCCGTCATGTCATCCGGACCTGGGCTCTTCCCCCATCGGCAGCTGTTTAATCACCGCATAGTACTCCTATAGGGTGATGGGCTGGTCTAGAAACTGCCTGACATTGGCGGGCACGGTGGTAGATACTCTTTGTGTGAGGAATTTCTGCCGAGGAGGGTGGTGCTGTACGCATATTGTAAAGGGAGGAATAGAACTTGTGGAAGGCTTTGGTAATGTCTGACATGAGGTGTAATTGTTTGCCAGTTGTGTCTTGTATGGAGGCTATGAATGTGGCTTCTCTTTGCATTTTCAGCGCGTGTGCCAGTAGGCGGCTGCCTTAAGCCTAGTAGAGGCTTTTCGTGAGGGCCAGTTTACATTTAGTTTGTACGTTCAGGTGGATATTGAGCTCTGTTCTCTTCTCTACTAGCGTTTTATATGTCACTAATCTTAAGTCAGTTTTGTGGTCTGACCAAGTTATCGGTGCATATGAACAGGAAGTGATTAGGTTGAGGAATCTATGGGGGGAGAACATGTCAATCCTTGAATAGGAACCTGTCGAGTGTGAGTAGTATGAGTAGTCCCTCTGTGAGGGGTGGCATGTCCTCCAGCAGTTATATAGGTGATGGGAGTCCACTAGTTGTCATGCTTGTGACCTAGTGGAGGATTGGTAGGAGTGTGCTGTGAAGTTGGTGTCTAGTGCGCTATCCATTGATATGTTGAAATCCCCTCCCCGAACCGTGAGGCCTTCCGCGATGGCCTCCAGTTTTTTGAGGATCTTCCGGAGTGCAGGAAGTTGTTTCTTGTTGGGTAGGTATATGTTAGCAAAGGTGGTCATAGTGTTACCTACTCTTCCCTTCAGGAACACAAAGCGGCCACCGTCATCTGCGCTTTGGTCTACATATGTAAATGGGAGGTGGGAGTTTAGTAGAATTGCTACCCCCCTGGATTTTGATCCAGGAAAGTTGCTGAAGTAACCCTTTGGGTAGTGTTTGTTCTTTATCGACGGGGCGGAGTCTGTATGAAAATGAGTTTCTTGGATAAACACCACCTCCGCTCTCTGATTGTGATAGTCATCTTGAGCTTTTCGGGAGTTTTTAACCCTCTGGCATTATGGGAAATAATGGTGATAGTTGATATTAGGATCTATCTCGGGTTGTGGTGAGGGAAAGTGGTGCTTGTATTAAAATACCTATGGGTTACGCAGGTGTGGGTCTTACTCTGCGAGCCTTGGTGTGAGACTTAAGCTTTGGAGGAACCAATAATGCAACCAAAAGAAACTTAAAACATAAACTATATACAACAGGTTGGTTGTTAGCGGTGTCCTTGTTCTGTGTAGGAACCGAGAAGTACAATACAGGCTGACGTCGGCCTCTGTAGTGGTCCAGATACCACAGAGGGCTTTACTTTGTAAATTACACCGCCAATTCTGGAGGGATGTGGGGTTTCTGATACGTGGTTCTGCTTGCATGTTTGAAAGTGTGTATCGTATACGTGATGGGAAGTGCAGATATGCATCTTTGGGTGTGCATGCACTTTAGAATAATGAGAGAGTGGTCGTGAGAGCGGTCAAATAGTTGAGTGTGGCTTAGTAAGATTGGGTGGTGTGAACAGGGTCCAGAGGTCAGTGAGTGGTTCGCGAGGAGGTGCCCTCCATCTGCCTTCTTTTTTTTTTGTTTATGTGTGGGTGCGAGAGTGATGGGCTCTCCCTCCCTGTTCCTCAGGTCCGGACTATTCAGGTGCGTATCAGTCTGTAACATTCCGACTGTCAGCCTCCCCGGTCTACCCAAAGATGTGGTGAATAAACCCGTATGCTACATAGATCATAACATTCAATAAAGTACATTACATTCAATAGAGTAAATTACATATTTTAAGTGACATTGTGTATATTGGTATACAACCTGGTTTCTGCTTATCTACTCGTGTCACCGGGTTAGTGGGGAGGCAGTTTGGTGTTGGTCTTGTTATGTTGTGGAACCAGTTAGTGACCAATATCCATTTGGCATCGCCAGTCCCTGTGCTCTGAGAGTTCAGCTCAGCTTTGGTTCTTTAGGCCCGGAGGATTTTGATAGTTCTGCCGTTTGGCTGGGTCTGTGAAATATGAGTCCGGTCGGGGGAAATTTCCTGGGAGGATGGGATTGAGATTCAGCTCATTCTTTGTGGTAAGTGGAGGAGAGTCTGTTCGATGAATGTTGTTGGTCCTGGCTGGTTACCCCATCGCCTTGTGTGCCGGCTGCCTGCCCTCTCGGGATTGAGTTTCTGCCAGTTCCGTCCTCTGCTTCATCGGCGGTGATCGCCCTTTCTGCCCTTGCGCTCGCAGATTGGAACTCTGTGCTGGGCCCGTGGCATACCAGTCCATGATACACACCTCTGCTATGCCAAGAGCTCGCAAAAAGGGTGCTATAGTTGATCCCTTGTGCGAGACTATGAAGGCAAGTGGAGAACCCCAACTGTATCTGATGTTTCTAGCTCTTTGTTGATCTGTAATTGGCCTGAGAATTCTCCTGGCTTGGAGTGTGAGCCATGATAGATCCTGATAGATTTGAACTTCATGGCTGTGAAATAGCAGGGGGGATTCGTGGCTCTCAATTTCTTCAGTATCTGGTCTTTGATTGCAAAATAGTGCATGAGGCATATAATGTCTCTCAGGGCCTCCCCTGTATTGGTTTAGGCCGTAACGAGCAGTGCGCCCTGTCGAGAAGTATCAGGGTTTTGGCTGGTCGGTCCAGCAGCAGGTTGAACAATTCCTGCAGGGTTGCCTGGATATCTTGATTCTCTGCTTCACGAAGACCTTTAATTTGAAGGTTGTTCCTTCGACCCCTATTATCTATGTCATCTAGCAATCTCAGAAGTTGGGACGTGTGTGTCTCTTGGATTTCAATCCTGGATGTTAGGTTATCTAGTTGGGCCTGTATAGTGCCCTGTCATCTGCCAGGTCTTGGACGTGGAGGCCTACCTGCCGGATCTCTGATCCCAGGCTTTCCATCTTGCGCTGGAAGGATGTTTCCAGTCTTCCCAGCATTGCTGTTGTGATCCGCTTTAAAAGTTAGGTTCTTAAGAAGGTCCTTAATAGGGGGGTGGAGCCTGACCACCGAGCCACGCAGACGTGTCTGGCACGAGCTACTGTCTGGCGGGCAGATTCCGGGGCAAAAGTGGCAGCTACATAGCCCAAGGTCCAACAAGGGAGCACCACCCACGTTGGGGGTGCCCTCACTGACTCGAACTATACCACCCCGAGGCCCGTCGGGTCCAGGAGCGCAGGAACCCAAATGCGGCTGTGAAGGATTTGTATGTATTTACCTGTGTGCCTTCGGTTATGCCTTCTCCCTGCAGTTTAAATTCGTATAATAAGTTTGTTTCTTTTATGTATGTTGAGCAATGTATTCGTCTACCGAACAGAGACCACCCTGGGTAGCAATCAGAACTTAGAACGTTGAGGAAACCGCACTTAATTGCTCCACGTGGCGAGAACAAAGGACGGCGGCCATCTTAAATCTCACGAACGCAGTCAGCGGGACTTATGCATGAATTGCCTGGAACGGTTTTCGGCATGGCAATTACGCGAACACCCGGTCATCATGGAAGTCCCGGCTGACTACTTACCACTTCACGAATCAAACCGGCATTCGGGAGGTGGAATCTACCGAACAAGGGGAGCATTTCTATATAACCAACTCCAACGTTCGTATGGTAGTTTTCGTGTAATTAGATGCGAACGGAGGCCGGCTCTTGCTACTGATTTCATGGAACTGTAAAGCGGATACCACCACATGGCGAGCCGGTCAAACTTCCACACGATGCGACACGGAAACTACCAAACGGAATTTTGTGAGATTTGGATATGTGACTCCCAGTATCCTCAGCTACCCAGGGATGTAAATGTTATAATTGTATGTGTTATAGAAAGTACTTTTCTAAAAATGTTAAAAATTGTAATATTTCTGGCCAGCAGATAATTGAGTTTAGTATGTTGCTGAAACTCAATTATCTAGCCTGGCCCACAGGAGGAGTATGTTACTGTTTAAATTGAATGCCTGTTGCTTCCAGTAAATCAGTCTTGTTCCAGCATTAAGCCTTGGCTCATGTGTGGATTATTTGGCGATACCAGCGATATTCGTTCCTGTGGATTATTGGGAATATTCTTTTATGGGGAAAAAGGGAATACTGGACGGTGATATAAACTACTACCGTCACAGCGGCCTACTGGGGCTTGAGCTGAGGGAGACGCCCATTCTCCTCAGCACTGGGGGCCCTCAAGCGACTTAAGCACAGCCTACCCCCCCCCCCCCCGGACCGGTGGGGGACATCCCAGTCCCCACTGGATGAAACAACCACAATGTAGAGCAGACATGCCAGCTACATGGCACACAGGGGCATCAGGCCACCAAGGCACAACCAAAATAGCCACCCAGCGCAGACCGAAAGAGCAGAGCACCTGCACCCTGCCACCCACACCACCTTCAGGGGCATTTGACCAGCTTTGCACTCTGGGATGTGCTGCACAGCCGAGGAGTGACCTACCACCAAGCAGAAATAATGGTGGCATCGTGGATCCGACCAGAAGCACGACGCCACCGCTACAGGCACTTACCTCGAGCCATCCAAAGCATCCGTCCGGCAACGCAGATACAAGCGGTCCTCAAGGCGGGAAACGGCACCATGTTCCTCAGGCGAACACTCCCATTTGCAAACACACAAAAGTTAGAAGGCTAAACAAGCGACGCAGGCAAGTACCTCACCTGATCCAGCGCAGCACGACTCTACTCTTTACAGCCCATGCTGCAAGACAAGTAGCTATTCCTGACGCAAAGACACTGTGCCCAGGGGCTCTAAAGGAGGGACCCGCAGCGACAGCTGGGTATAGGCTGAAACACCCACCATACTGCCTCATGAGGGTCATGCCTTACTCTAAACCATATCGACACGATTTTGGGTGAAGCTCTATATCACTGGTATACCATGCTGCCTCGTTAGTACAGGTTTTAAAGGGTTAATGTTGTCTTTGTCCATTTATTTGGACAGGAATACCCCTAGCCATCATAATAGCCAAAAACCAAGTTAATGTTAACTATTGCATATCTCACGCTGATTATGCTACCTTGCCGAACACTAGCCTAGTAATGCAATGTTGATAAAACTCGTTCCCAGTGGTTCAATATTTAGTTAGCTCTTGACACAGCATAACGACTATATGTCCAGATAGTACAGCGATGTTATTTTACATTATAAGCAAGACACAGCTATGTTCACCGAGCATGTTAATCCCCACAGGTTACAGGATTAATCAGTTTACTATACTATTAAACACTGAGACAAGCATGCTGTTTATGATGGTCATGATACTGTAAAATATGTATTATTTCACCAGCTTGGACTCGCTATCGTGGCGTTACAAGCATATGTGTTCAACCTAAGCAATGAAAAAAAAAAGAAAATATAAAAAAAAAAAAAAAAAAAAAAAGAAGGTCCTTAATGTCATGGTCAGCTGAGGTGGGCGAAACCTCTGAGGCCACCGGGATAAGTGGATTAAAGTAGGGTTCGCCTGCCGTCAGCGCCATATTGGAGTCACCATGTTCCCACATGCGGTCGGTGTAATCTTTGAATAGCTTGGAAACGGAGCTCGGTTTCCCGGCATGTGTCTTCCCAGTACTGGCATGGGTGCTTTGGGAGCACTTGGGGTTCCCCATCGTTATGTTTTACCGATTCCAAGGTGCTTTTTGTGCCTGCTTTACCCGGAGCCAAGTTAGCATACAGCCATTCCCGTCAGCAGTCGGCCACTCCCCCCATCCTCAGGCTTTTTCAAGATAGAAAGGTGGCGGCATCCCAGTACATCCATGTATACCTTAAACTTCCAATGGTTAAATGAATAGACTGGACAAGAGATAAATGTGATCAGTACAAATGTTAGAAGCATAATAAAGGTATATAAGATAAGCCATCTAGTTTTTTTTTTGTTTTAAACGATATACAGATCAAGTACCTTATTTAATACTAATTAGTTTAGCTTATTAGTTGTAATGAATAAATAAATGGACACCGTATTCCTCAATTTTCAATTGAATCCCAAAACTTCTCACTTACTATTACGGTCAGTGTAGTGAAGCTATTAAACCCTACATTAACATATATTCTAATTGAAAATTGCGTTTAACTTAAAATACCCAAACATCAAAAACTCTTTAAAAATGATTAGAAAATAAAGAAAAAATATTAAATATATATGCCTCCATATTTACAGAATATTATATAATTCCAATAATGCATTTAAGCCTGATGGAACCAAAGTTTTTATATTGTATATCCAAAACATTTTTGGTGTGCTCATTTATTAATTAACCAACCCCCCCCCCCCCCCCCCATGGGGTATTAACCTGTATGTATGCCACAGTACTGTAACAGTACTGAAAAGCCAACCCCATCTCCAAATCAAATAATCTTAAATATGCCAGTATAATATATATTGTATTGTTATTGGTAGTAATAGTATATAGTTTTATGTTAAATGGTTCTTGTGGTGGGACACCGCCACTTAATACCATGCCCACAGTATATGCCTGTGTGTTTGCCTTGCATGTTGTGTCCCCAATGTGTATTGTATGATTTCACCTTGTTGAATATGTGTTTCCCCTCAGATCTAATTCATCTAGATCAATCTGGATTTAGAAGAGAAAGATCAGCTAGTGATAATATTCATAAGATTCTGAACATGATGACTGAAGTTGAGAGAAAATCTATCTCTACAGTTTTTATAGCCGTCGATGCCGAAAAGGCATTTGACAAAGTAAATTGGAAATGTTTGTCTGAAATGTCCCCCTACTCTTCCCCTGTGGCAAAAATATATGGCAACGGTCTAGACTCCGATTGGTTCATTATTAGAAATGGAACCCGGCAGGGATGTCCTTTGGCACCTCTCCTTTATATCCTCTCTATAGAATCACTGGCAGCATATACAAGACAAAACCATAACATAACTGGGGTGGACTTAGGTTAGCAAGAAAGAACAAAAAATAACTGTTCGCTGATGACATAATTATGACATTAACAAATTCTGAGTCCTCCATACCTTCTACAATACAATGTATAGAATATATAGTAGATTTTCTAATTGCAAAATTAATATGCAAAAACACAAGTTCTACATTGTAATCTTACAAGGGTGGTCCTGTATGTGAAGAATAGCATAAAATCTAGCCTAATAAAAGTTAGTGAGGCAAACAGAGTCCGTTTGGGGTACGTTAGAATTTGGTAATCACACAGTAACTCGTGTAGGTGTGATTTACAGGCCCCTAGGACAAATAGAAGAGTTAGATAATCTACTAGCTGAGGAAATAGCTAAAATGACAATGAAGGGGGAAGTTATCATCATGGGTGACTTTAATCTTCCTGATGTTAACTGGAAATCCAAAATAGCTGCTAGTGTCAGGAGCACACATATTCTAAACTCCCTACACGGATTGTCTAAAACAACTCGTTGAGGAACCAACTCGTAAGGAGGCCATACTAGATTTAGTGTTAACAAATGGAGATTTGGTATCAGATATTACTGTATGTGAAAGTTTAGGATCCAGCGATCACCAGTCAGTGTGGTTTTGAAATATAATTTTATTGGGTTGTCATTGGTAATGCATTAATGGTATAACATAAGTACAATAGTAATACAATAGCAAAACAGTTGGTAATACAAGTTGTGATATAATTTGTGATACAATTTGCGATACAATTTCTAATACAAGTTCTTCCGCATACTCATTGCCTGGGTTACATTTGTATAGGTTTTCATCTACATAATTCGTGGGACAACATGAACGTAGTGTAATATTATTCCATAGACATTGCCCACATTCCATGCCCCTTTATTTCAGACAGGGAGGTTGTGTTCAGTAGCGTATTCCCCAATTGGCGAATCTCCGTATGCGGATATTGTGAGAAAGGAAAAAAAAAGGAAAACAGCTGGATGGGGGGAGGGGGGGGGGAGGGGAAGGTCAGTCTTTTATCCGTCTTCATCTATGCCCCTCTGTATGAGGGCTATTTATTAATGTTAGACTGTGTGTTCCACTTGTCCCATTTTTGCCATGCTATCAACCAGTATTGTTGTGGGGTTCTGAGCTTTCGAGCTTCTGTTTCACATTTCTTATTTGTATTGCATTTATACATTGTGGTAAGTCTAGAGGCTTTGTAGTTAGCCACCATTTGCTGATGGCTGTTAAAGCGGCAACAATAACATGGTACATCAAATACTGCTCTGCTTTATCTGAGGTGTGTGGCATTATTTGTAGCAGATATGTTTCAGGGGTAAATGGGGGTGTTTTCCCTATTAGTGCTGTGATCATAGCCGAAATCTCTCCCCAGAATTTTTGAATTAGTGGGCAAGCCCACCAAATATGGATCATTGTGCCCTTGTCTTGTAGACATCTCCAGCATAATTCTGGCTTGGTTCGGTCAATTTTATGGAGTCTGGAGGGTACCATGTACCAGTGGTACAATATTTTCCTGCAGATTTCAATATGGGCCGTACTGAGTGTAAGGTGTTTGTGTGCCCTCAGGACTTTTGACCACGTCTCATTAGGTATAATGCATTTCATATCCATTTCCCATGCTATCATGAATTTCGGTTTCCTTGTGTTATCTCGGTGTATGAGTATATTATACAGGGAGGATATACTTTTTTGCGGTGGTTTGGGTGCTAGGCATGCTTTTTCTATTTCAGTTATAATATTATTTGGTGTGATTTTGTTGCCTGGTTTAGCACATTTTATCACCCAAGAGCTCATCTGGAGATATGAGAAGTATGATTGGGGAGGGAGATGGAATTTCTTTTCCAAGGACTCAAAGGTGTCGATAGTTCCTGCCTTCATCACTTTAGAGAGCGATGTGGCGCCTGGTGTGTGCCATAGGCCCCAGTTGAAATCAGGAATTAAAAGTGCCAATGCCTGGATTTGCAACGCTGGGGATATGTATGTTGCAGGGCAGTTTTTTTTTATTAGTTTGTCCCACGCTTGGAGGGACGCTGCCGTTGTCTGACATATATCTTTGAATTTTGGTCTTTTTTGTTTAGGTAACCAAGCCAAGGCAGCCAGGGGGACACCACCTGTCCGATCAGCCTCTATATGGCTCCATAGGGGTGGTGTTGTGTGGTGGAATGATGCAAGAATTGGGCTTATCATGGCCGCTGTGATAGTTTGATATCTCAGGGGCTCCCATGCCTCCCTCCCTGAAGGGTTTATATAGGATCTCCGCTGCTATCCTGGGTTTTTTCCCCTCCCAAATTAATTTGTTTATCAAGCTCTGAGCATCCCTGAGGTATTGTTGCGGTATTATAATATTAAGTGTTCGGAAAAGGTATTGCAGTTTAGGTAAAATCATCATTTTCACCGCTGCTATCCTGCCTGTCCAGGATATGTAATTGCCTTTCCAGTTGTGTATCTGGTGTTGGATTGCCTTGAGCAGCTTAACGTAATTCGTTTTGTAAAGCTTGTGTAGCTTGCATGTGAGGTCTACACCCAAGAACGTGAGATGGTCATGTCTCCAATCATAGGAATGTTCTTTTTGTAGGTAGTCTTGTTGTGTTTTAGTTAGATTAAAGCCCACAGCCTGCGTCTTTGCAATGTTCAACTTATAGTATGAACTGTCATTAAATCTTTTGATTATGTTTTGTAGTGTAGGTATGGATATCTTCGGTTTCGACAATGTGAGCATCACGTCATCTGCGAACAGTTATTTTATGTGAGTTTCCCCCTATCTCTATCCCGTGTATTTTCTGGTTTTCTCTAATCTGCTGGGCTAGCGGTTCCAATGCTAGAATATACAGCAGTGGGGAGAGTGGACAGCCCTTCCTGGAACCATTAGATATATTAAACGATTTGGAAACAAACCCACCATTTGCAATTCTTGCTGTCGGGTTTTTATATAGAGTCGAGACTAGGGAGACGAAACAGTCTGGGAATGCAAACCTCTGTAGTACTGCTTTGAGGTATCCCCAGTGTAGCCTATCAAACGCTTTTTCAGCATCAAGTGACAGTACCACACTGGGGCCCCCCTGTTTTTGGATATTATGGAATATATTAATTACCTTCCTAGTCCCATCCGAACCTTGTCGCCCCCTTACAAAACCGACCTGGTCATTGCAAATGAGTGTTGGCATTATGTTTCCCAACCTATTGGCGTAAATTTTTGCTAATATTTTCAGGTCTGTGTTTAATAGTGATATGGGGCGTAGATTCTGGCATTTGTTAGGTGCTTTGCCTGGTTTTGGCAATGTCGTTATGTGCGCAGACATCATCTCTTGTGGGATGTCTCCTGTGTGGACAATATGGTTATATAACTGTTCTAGCCTGGGTGTTAATATGTGTGAGAAAGTCTTGTAGTATATATTCGTGTAGCCATCTGGCCCTGGTGACTTCCCTTTTGGCAAGTTTTTTTATTGTATTAGCTATTTCTTCTTGAGTTATATTTTCTTCCAGTATTTGTCGGTCTATTTGAGAAAGTTTGGGTAAGCGGACTTCTTTTAGGAAGTCTTCTATGTCAGTTGTTTGTGGGTGTGTGTATCTTTTCGTAGGTTATATAGAGAGAGTCATAGTAGTCTGCCATCATATCGTTTATGTCTTGAGGGTTGTAGATTTTATTTCCCTGTGTGTTTATGAGGTATGGTATTTTTGCATTTTGCCTTTTGTGTCGCAGGTGAGATGACAGAGTCTTCCCTGCCTTGTTCCCTTGGGTATACGTGTTTAGTTTTAGCTCATGAGTTATGTTTGCTGTGGTTTGTAATTGTATGTCATTTAGTTTTTCTTTTAGTTTATTTATTGTATTTTGTGTTGTGGGTGATGGATGCAAGATCTGTTTGTTTGTCTCGTCTCTGAGGGATTTCAGAAGATCGGTGTATTCCTGTTTTGCTCGTTTGTTTAGGTAGGATTGTCTACTAATTATTACACCTCGTATGACGGTTTTGTGTGCCTCCCACAAGGTAGTTGGCGAAATCGTAGGTGTATCATTATCTCCGAAATAAGAGGTTTTGTCTTCTGCCAACTTAGTTTGGAATTGTCGGTCGTGTAAGAGTGTGTCAGTAAGGCGCCATGGTGGTTTCCCTCTGGAATGGAAGTTGTCTCTCAACGTTATTTGTACTGGGGCATAGTCTGACCAGACAATATTCCCTATTTTGCTCTGGTCTACTTTAGGTAAGAGATCTCCCGAGACAAAAATATAATCTATTCTAGTATAAGTGCCATGCACTGGGGAGTAAAAGGTAAATTCCCTGTTATTGGGATGTTGTGTTCTCCATGCATCATAAAAATTATATTCCACTAATAATTTTGTTATTTCTTTGGCTTGTTTTCTTAAAGTTTTAGTTCTTGTGGAGTTTGTCGATAGCGTGGTGTCTAGTTTTATTTGTGTTATGTGGTTACGATCTCCACAGATGATTTAGCGTGCATGTTGTTCAGTGGGGAGTTTGGCTAGCACTTTGTGTAAAAAATTCAGTTGGTTGTTATTAGGTCCATATATGCCTACTATGATATAGATTGCATCGTTGATTATGCAGTGTATGATCAGGTATCTACCTTGCGTATCCTACTTGAGTTGTAAAAGCTCGAAGGACATCGATTTGTGTATTAAAATGATGACTCCTCTCGCTTTGGAGGAGTAGGTGGAGTGATATTGTGTGGGATAGTCTTTTGTTGCGAGGGCAGGTACCTTAGTATGCGTAAAATGCGTTTCCTGAACACACAGAATGTCTGCTCTAGTATGTTTTGCTTCTTCTGTGAGAAGTCGCCTCTTGTGGGGTGTGTTGAGCCCCTTTGCGTTAATAGTTATTATTTACATATTCTATACGTGGTTCCTGGAGTTCTGCTTAGTAGTACTTTTTCTTGTTCATTATGGTTGCTTATATGGGTTAAGTGAGTTGAGTGACAAAAATTGTACATTTGTGGATGGTGGTGTAGCACCAGCATAGTGGGGTTATTGTGTTGTTCCGTATCTGACTTTATGTTGTGGAAGTTTTGGAAGGAATAACTGGGAGGGGTTAGGGGAATTATATACAGGGTGTCTCTTCCAGAGACGGAATGTGGGATAACCACATTTTGAGGGTTGGAGAAATGTATTTCCTCCATTACAAGGCTGTCGGGCTGAAGGTTGCTTATATGTGCCGCATTCCTTTATATCTATTGTCATAGGGGACTTATGGGTTGGAGTAAGTGAGATAAGCGAGTTTAGTTAATTTTGGGTTTGTGAGACCTGTGCTGGGAGTTAGGGTTTGGGGGTTTTCCTATCCTTTGTGGAGTTAGTGCCCTCCATCTTCTCCCCTCTACCCTGTAGTGCAGAACTAATCTATTCACGTTGCCAGTTCCCAATGCATATTCCTAGTTGTGGTCCAGCGCTTTTTTTTTTTGTGCCTGTCGTCCAAGAGAGCGCACCCCACCCCTTATCATCCCATTGCATAACTTTATACATCTTTCTTTGCTGAACTGGAGTAACACCATTTAATAACGTCCCCATTCTTTTACCCATGACTTGTTTTTTAGCCATGTCTAGTGTTGGGGCTATCGAGCGTGTGTAATCAGTTTCACTATTTTTGTCTGTCCTCTTTTTTTCCTCTCTTTTTCTTCCCTTTTCCCTTCTCTTTCCCCCTAGTAACTGTAATGACTATTTAATTATATGTGCCGCTCAGGGCAGTGATTCCCCCGTCAAACACACCCTGTCTGGGGACCCGTTCAGCTTAATTCAATATTTCGTTAAGTACAAACCTCATGCAATGTCACTATGAGAATGTTGTATGCTTTGGACGTTCTCCGGCCAAGAGGCGGCTCTCCGGTATGGGTATCGCCTCCTCTCCCCAGCCACGTTCGCGCAGGACTGGGCCCCCGCAGACCGCCTCTGCTCTGCTCACGCTTCGTTGCAGGGGGTAGCTAGGCCCGGCGCCACGCAGCCAGGAGTTACCAGAGAGTCCATGTTGCGCTAGAGCCACATAGTTTCCACACTTAGGAGATGGTAGGTGCATAAGTCTCCGACCCAAGTTTTACCCGTCCCGGTTACCTTTGAGCCAGTGGGTCAACTGGCTTAGTGTCTCTTTTGTATTTTTTCACAGTCGTTTGTAAGCTTTCAGGGATGCAATTCTGCCGAAGATGGTTTGTCTTAGACGATTCCCCAGGTTTGTAGTTTTTTCAGGCCCTCCTCAGGAGAGTGCATCTTGTTTGCTAGTTGTTCCACATGTGTAGCTTAATCGTTATGGGCTGTGGCAAATTTGTCGCACTTGTCCTCCACATGCGATGTTCTTTTGCCCAATTCTTGGATGTCTTTCCTTAATGAATCTGCTGTATGTTGCCACGTAGAGATCAGTTTACTGGAGAGTTTATCCAAGGCCTCCGTGAGGTCTGATTTAGTGATCTGTGGGGTATCTGTGGGTGTTCCCGGGTCGCTGCTCGGTATGCCGTTGTCTGAATCCAGGTCACCTGCGGCTTTCGCGGCCTGCACGGTCGCGGCAGTAGATGCTTGTTTAGAACCGAAAATATTTTTTTTGCCGGCTTTGCCGTGCTCCTCTTGCTTTTGTGTTGTGCCATTATGCGTTCCCGGTGCTGGATGCGGCTTCTTGCTGGTTGATTGTAATGGATTTAGAGCCCAAGTGCCAGAGCAAGATTCTATGCGTCCATCTTGCTCCGCAGGTAGCCACGCCCCCCAGTCAGTGTGGTTTAATGTAAGAACAGTGACTGAGTCACACCACACAAAAACAAAAGTTTTAGACTTTAGAAAAACAGACTCTTCTAAAATTACAATATGCGTAAAGGAGTCCTTGTCAGACTGGAGCAGTTTAATGGAGTCCAGGAGAAATGGGATTATTTAAAAGTTGCACTGCTGAAGGCAACAGAAAATTGCATTAGGCTTGTCAGTAAAAACAAAAAATTCAAGAAACCACTGTGGTACTCCACAGATGTGGCCAAAATAGTAAAAAACAAAAAGTTAGCATTTAGTAATTATAAAAAAACCCAGAGTGAGGAAGACAGAATGATCTATAAGATTAGACAGAAAGAGGCTAAGCAAGTTTTAAGAGCTTCCAAATCACACACAGAAGAGAAAATAGCACAGTCAGTAAAAAAGGGTGCTAAAACATTTTTTTTAGATACATAAATGAGAAAAGGAAATTAAAACAAGGATTAGTTAGATTAAAAACAAAAGAAGGAATGCATGTGGAAGAGGATAAAGGTCTAGCTGACTGCCTCAATGAATATTTTTGTTCAGTATTTACATATGAAAATGAAGGAAAGGGGCCTTAGTTAGGAAAAAGGACAAATGAGTCATTTGTTACATGTGAGTTTACAGAGGAAGAGGTTCTATTTAAACTGTCAAAAGTAAAGACAAATAAGTCAATGGGACCTGATGGAATACACCCAAAGTTATTCAAAGAGCTTAGTGGTGTACTAGTAAAACCATTAACAGGTTTATTTAACGAATCATTGTTAACAGGAGTAGTCCCAGACGATTGGAAGTTAAGGAATGTTGTGCCCATTCACTAGAAAGGTAGTAGGGAGGAGTTGGGCAACTATAGTCCAGGAAGCCTTACTTCAGTAGTGGGGAAAGTAATGGAAACCATGTTAAAGGATAGGATTGTTAAACATCTAATATCACATGGATTTCAAGATCAGAGACAACATGGGTTTACTTCAGGGAGATCATGCCAAACTAATCTTATTGAGTTTTTTGATTGGGTAACTAAAATAATAGATCAGGGTGGTGCAGTAGATATTGCTTACCTAGATTTCAGTAAGGCTTTTGACACTGTTCCACATAGAAGGCTCATCAATAAACTGCAATCTTTAAGTTTGGATTCCAATATTGTTGAATGGGTAAGGCAGTGGCTAAATGACAGGCAACAGAGGGTTGTAGTCAATTGAGTATATTCAAAGCAAGGTCTAGTTACCAGTGGGGTACCTCAGGGATCTGTACTTGGACCCATTCTCTTTAATATATTTATTAGTGATATTGCAGAAGGTCTTGATGGTAAGGCATGTCTTTTTGCTGACGATACTAAAATTTGCAACATGGTTGATGTTCCAGGAGGGATAAGCCAAATGGCAAATGATTTAGAAAAATTAGAAAAATGGTCAGAGCTGTGGCAACTGACCTTTAATGTGGATAAGTGCAAGATAATGCACCTTGGACGTAAAAACCCAAGGGCAGAGTACAGAATATTTGATCCCCTACTAACCTCAACATCTGAGGAAAAGGGATTTAGGAGTAATTATTTCAGATGACTTAAAGGTGGTAAGACAATCTAATAGAGCCAGGGCCGGCGACACCTGTAAGGCGACCTAGGCAGCCGCCTAGGGCGCAACTTACCAGGGGGCGCCGGATCCCTGTCCCCGCTGCGCCTCCTCATGCTGCGCCGCCTGAGCGCTTTAGCAAGCCCCAGGCAGCGCAGCACTGCTGCATGGAGGGCGGCCGGGTTTATGACCGGCAGGAGGGAAGCGCAGAGCGCTCCCTCCTGCCGGTCTCTCCATGTAGCGTGGCCGGGCGGCGCGGAACGCGGGACAGGAACCTTTGTTTCCTGTACCCGGCTGCCGGCGGAATGACAGGAAATGCTCACTCAGTAAGCATTTCCTGTCATTCCGCCGGCGGCCGGGTATAGGAAACAAAGGTTCCGGTCCCGCGTTCCGCGCCGCCCGGCCACGCTACATGGGCAGGAGGGGAGGGTAAGGACCACTAAGGGGGGGGGGGAGAGAGGGTGTTTAAGGACCACTAAGGGGGGGGGGATTAAGGACCACTAAGGGAGAGGGGGGGGGGGTTATAAGGACCACTAAGGGAGGAGGGGGGGGGTATAAGGACCACTAAGGGAGGGGGGGTATAAGGACCACTAAGGGAGGGGGGGTATAAGGACCACTAAGGGGGGGGGGGTATAAGGACCACTAAGGGAGGGGGGTATAAGGACCACTAAGGGAGGGGGGGGTATAAGGACCACTAAGGGAGGGGGGTATAAGGACCACTAAGGGAGGGGGGGGTATAAGGACCACTAGGGGAGGGGGGGGGGTATAAGGACCACTAGGGGAGGGGGGGGGATAAGGAGCACTATGGGAGGGGGGATAAGGAGCACTATGGGAGGGGGGGATAAGGAGCACTATGGGAGGGGGGGATAAGGAGCACTATGGGAGGGAGGGGGGGATAAGGAGCACTATGGGAGGGAGGGGGATAAGGACCACTATGGGAGGGGGGGGATAAGGACCACTATGGGAGGGGGGGGGGGTAAGGACCACTATGGGAGGGAGGGGGGGTAAGGACCACTATGGGAGGGAGGGGGGGTAAGGACCACTATGGGAGGTTGGGGGGGGGGATAAGGACCACTAGGGGAGGGGGGGATAAGGACCACTAGGGGAGGGGGGTAAGGACCACTAGGGGAGGGGGGATAAGGACCACTAGGGGAGGGGGCATAAGGACCACTAGGGGAGGGGGATAAGGACCACTAGGGGAGGGAGGGGTGATAAGGACCACTATGGGAGGTTGGGGGGGATAAGGACCACTAGGGGAGGGGGGGATAAGGACCACTAGGGGAGGGGGGGATAAGGACCACTAGGGGAGGGGGGATAAGGACCACTAAGGGGGGGAAGGACCACCAAAGGGGGGTAAGGAGGGAGGACTACTAAGGAGAGGGGAGGAGGGTGATTACCACTAAGGGGGTGGGGGAGTAGGGGAAGGTCTACTAAGGGGTTTGGGAGAGGGAGGACCACTAAGGGGGGAGGGGGGAGTGAGAAGACCACCAAGGAGGGACAGGGGGGGACAGGGGGCCAAGGGAGAGCACTAAGTGACAGAAGGGGAGAACACGGAGGGACAGAAGGGACAGAAGGGAAGGGGAAATCAATAATTGAGGGGAGAGCACTATGAATTTTTTTTAAAAAAAGAAAGCTGTTCCCATCTCAGTCCCTATCCTACCCCACAAACCCTCTCTTTTACACTACACACATACACAATGCATCCCCCCCACACACACACAGAAACATACAATGCATTCCTACTCACACACAGACACACCCGAAACACACAATTCATCCCTTACGTTCTCTTACATAATTAATGCACCCCTTACAGACACACACTGCATTCAATTACATACACAGAAACAAACCTTGCACCCCTTACACACACACACACACACACACAGAAACATACAATGCATTCCTTACACGCAAACACACACTAAATCCCCTATAAACACACTACATCCCTTACACAAATTGCACGCATAAAACATCCCCAACTCATGGATGGGCCATGTAGGTGGATTTATGGGTGGGCATTGTAGGCGTATGCCCCCTGGGGGCCCAGACCTTGAGCTGTGTAAGGGGCCCTAAAAAATGGAGCTGCTTCCTGTTCGTTAATGGTTGTGAGCACTGTTAAAAACAGTCTCCAGAGAGCCTCTTCTACACCAGACCTGTGGAGCCAGACTGAGCCCATCATCAGCCTCTTGTCCTCATCTGGTGGTAAGTAGGCAATCCAATATATTATTAGTGGCACTAATCTCTAATTTACCTCACATTAAATGGATACTATAGTCACCAGAAGCACTACAGCATAATGTAGTGGTTCTGGTGTCTATGGCCTGTGCCTGTAGGCTTTTTAATGTAAACACACTGTCTTTTCAGATAAGACACTTTGTGAAGACTGGCGTTGGCCCATATGGCAGAGCATATGGGCGGGGCATTGTGATGTCACATGGTGGGCTGGACATATGGGGGGGGCGGCAAAATTTTTTTTGCCTAGGGCGGCAAAAATCCTTGCACCGGCCCTGAATAGAGCAGCTGGAAATGCTAGCAGAATGCTTGGTTGTATAGGGAGAGGTATTAGCAGTAGAAAGAGGGATGTGCTCATGCCATTGTACAGAACACTGGTGAGACCTCACTTGGAGTATTGTACGCAGTACTGGAGACCGTATCTTCAGAAGGATATTGATACCTTAGAGAGAGTTCGGAGAAGGGCTACTAAACTGGTTCATGGACTGCAGGATAAAACTTACAAGGAAAGGTTAAAGGAACTTAACATGGATAGCTTGGAGGAAAGACAAGACAGGGGGGATATGATAGAAACATTTAAATATATAAAGGAAATCAACAGAGTAGAAGAGGAGACTATATTTAAAAGAAGAAAAACTACCACAACAAGAGGACATAGTCTTAAATTAGAGGGGCAAAGGTTTAAAAATAATTTCAGGAAGTATTACTTTACTGAGAGGGTAGTGGTTGCATGTAATAGCCTTCGAGCTGAAGTGGTAGAGGTTAACACAGTGAGAGAGTTTAAGCATGCGTGGGATAGGCATAAGGCTATCCTAGACTTAAGATAAAGCCAGGGACTAATTAAAAGTATTTTGAAATATTGGGCAGACTAGATGGGCCGAATGGTTCTTATCTGCCGTCACATTCTATGTTTCTATGTTCAAATAGGAAATTTTAATAATAACCATAAACTTACCGTATATACTCGAGTATAAGTCAACCCGAATATAAGTTGAGACCCCTAATTTTACCCAAAAGAACTGGGAAAACTTATTGACTCGAGTATAAGACTAGGGTGGGAAATGCAGCAGCTACTGGTAAATTTCTAAATAAAATTATATCCCCCCAAAAATTATATTAATTGAATATTTATTTACAGAGTGTGTATATAATGAGTGCAGTGTGTGTGTGTGTATATGTGCAGTGTGTGTATGTGTATAAATGCAGAGTGTGTTTGTGTATGTGATGCAGAGCCTTGGTGGAGGGTGGGCATTTATTATTTTTTAAAATTATTATTATAATATAATTTTTTTTTATTATTTTATTATTATTATTATTTTTTTATTATTATTTAAATTTTTGTTTATATTTATTTTCGTCCCCCCTCCCTGCTTGTTAGCTGGCCAGGGAGGGGGGCTCTCATTCCCTGGTGGTCCAGTGGATGGGCTGTGTAGGAGGGGGCTGGCATTACCTTCTCAGTAGCTCCTGTCAGCTCCCTTCTCTCTCCTCTAGTCCGGTCCGGTCAGCTCCCCTGTCAGCTCCCACTGTAAGTCTCGCGGCCGCGCGGAGCGTTGCCATGGTAACCCGTGGCAACGCTCTGACCCCGCGGCTCTCGCGAGCTTTACAGTGGGAGCTGACCAGAGGAGATAGAAGGGAGCTGGCAGGAACTGCAGGAAAGGTAAGTAACAGATCTCTGTCAGCCCAACAGGACCGCTGGGCTTGTAATGAGCCCGGCGGTCCTTGTCTGTATTATGGCAATGTAAATTGCCATAATACAGACAGTGACTCAAGTATAAGTTGAGTGGGGGTTTTTCAGCACAAAAAATGTGCTGAAAAACTCGGCTTATACTCGAGTATATACTGTAACTGGTCTAATTCCCTGCATTATCTGGGAATAAATATCAACTTCAATTTTGAAGAGTGGATTTCTGATAATTATAACCCTCTCCTTAAAAGGACCACTATAGTGCCAGGAAAACATACTCTGTTTCCTGGCTCTATAAGGTCTCTGGGTCCCCCCCACACTTAGGGTCCCCCTCCCGCCGGGGTCTAGGGAGTGGAAGGGGTTAATCCCTTACCTTTTCTCTCCTTTTCCCGTCATCGCATGAGCCGCGCACGCATTCAGCCAGTCTCATAGGAAAGCATTCTCAATGCTTTCCTATGGACGATGGCGTCTTCTCACAATGAGAGACATGAGACAGCCACTAGAGGCTGGATTAACCCATAGGTAAACATAGCAGTTTCTCTGAAACTATGTTTACAGCAGAAAGGGTGAATCCTAGATGGACCTGGCACCCAGACCACTTCATTGAGCTGAAGTGGTCTGGGTGCCTATAGTGGGCCTTTAAAGAATTTAGAAACACTATTCTAAAATGGTCCAAACTACAAATATCATGGCTTGGAAGAATAAACATTATTAGAGCATATATACTCCCAAAATTGGAATATATTGGTTTTCCTACATGTTTCTTTAAGTAATAACCTCTTACTTACCGTCAGTGCATAATATGTTTATGCCATTTTGTCCCAGACGAAATACAATAACAAGAATGCATAAAAAAGCTTCAAGGCTATGCTACGACTCTTTCAGTACATAATATACTGTGGTAACCCTAAGTAGATAAAGATGTTCAGACTTTAAGATGCCATCTCGACCTAAGTCAGGAAAAGTTCCATGACGTGTACACCCTTTAGTTATGGCCTTGTATTTCTGCCAAATTAAGGGAGGTCCGAAAATGAATAAAAGTAAAAGAAGTTACTTTTTCATATATGAACTACTCCGACCGTAAAATGAAGACACGTGTAAGGTATAAATAGGTGTTAAGGGACAGAGGAGAGACTTGGAGACGCTGCTCCATCTTAAAATGACAGAGAGGCTGACATGATGACATGTTCAGTAGGGTATGTTAATCTGTCCCCTCTCCCTCCCATCCCCCATTCCAGGTTGCTGAAGGGGTGAAAACCTCTTCAGTGACTTACCGAAGTCAAGCACCGATGTCTTTTGGTGCTGGTCCAGGGTCTGGCCACGGCGGCCGCCGGCGGAGGAGACCTTATGTGCACACGCATTAGACCTCCCCATAGAAAATCCTATGGGGATTTTAGCGACGCTGGAGGTACTCACATAGTGTGAGGACTTCCAGCGACGCAATAGCACAGAAAACCTGTGCTATAAACCAGCAATCACTAGTCCCTTGTCCCCTACCTGGGGAATGCTCGCTGAGTGTGAGTATCCACCAGAGAGAGGGACACGCGCCAGCGTCCGTCTGTTTGGGCGGCGAATCCCCTCTTGTCCCTGGGCACTGGTTGGCGCGAATAGGTTTTGCACCTTTCAGCGGATTGGTGCAATCTGGCTTCGCGCTCTTTCCTCTGATTGGGCGGCAAAACTCCTTCCTCCCCTTAATGTTGATTTGGGCAATTTGGTTTGCGCTCGTTTAATCAATTGGTTGTTGCTTGGTTTAGGCGCAAAGTTTGAATCCGCCAGATATGCAGAGCCTTGAGTCCCAGACTTTCGAAAATGATATCTCTGGCTCTGTACATCCGATCGCCCCGCTTTTTGCAGGGTTACCAATGTAAGTTTTAACCTTGTAACCCTTTAACTTCCAGGGGCGCCGAGCCCCAAAGTGTAACCCCACTGAATGTAATGTTATTTAAAGTGTATCTCTGTGTACTGTTCGGTTTCTCCCAGGGTGGGAGATGGCCATCTGTAACCCAGTCACCTCCTGCCTGGGACTAAGGGAAGTGTATTATGTAGTCTGTGCATAAAAGAACCAAACAGATCTCCTTTTGGGAGAGTGTGTGCTACAACAGATGTGTTAGTGGAAAAGATATGTGGATAGCCGCTCTGTACACTAATGTGGATTAGCCTTTATGCCACATGCAATAGATATAACAAATTCCTGTGCATAAAAGAAGCCTGTGTTGAATCAGCCTGGTGAGAAGGCAGTGCTTAAACCTCCAAACTGTGTGTCGCCCCGTTATTGGAGGGAAACTGGTCAGGAGCAGTGGTTACATCCAATTCTTTATCTTACAACCAACATAGTTCCATGTTTTAAACATTCCTCACTGGGTGATGGTATAGTTGTGCCCAATTTACAAATCAATTACATAATTAATCCTTCATAGCAATCTGGTAAGATTTCTGCGCTTTGTAACAGTTGCTGAATCAATTAAGGCCTAATAATAAGATTGCTCTGAGATTCGGCAGTATTACTCATTTTTGCCCTCATTTTTCAGGCCTACCTGCACATCTGTTTCGACACACCACTACCGACTTGCTATTACTGGTATAGACTTATTGAATAGCTTTGGTCTTTTGTCGCTGACCACAAATATGTATGAGTGCATTACAAAGACGTATGACACGTATGAGTGCATTACAAAGACACAAATATAATAAGTTATTTAGCTTACCGTATAGAGTTTGACAGCCGCTTCTCAGAGTCTGTTTTAGGTAAAAGATTTTCTAATAAACAATTCTACAAAAATAAAAAATAAAATCGTAATGTAATTTTTTTTTTTTTTTTACAGTATAATTTTATTAACATTTTAGCAGATCGTGTAGAGGGGTACAAAAAGGAAAACATATTCAATACGTTCCATATTGTACACATAAAGTGGGTATAATACAGACTAAAAACATCAGTTCGACTTCTATAGACTTTTTAGATCTTAATATTTTTATTCTGAACAATCAAGTTAAAACTAAAACTTTTTTAAACAGGTTGATATCAATAGTTTTATCGATATTAAAAGCTGTCACCATGACCCCTGGTTACAGAACATACCAAAAGGGCAATTTTTACGCCTGAAACGTAATTGTACGGAACAAAAGGATTTTAACGAACAATCTCAATTTTTTTTTAAAAAACTCTTGCAAAAGGGCACTTTTCCACACCAAAAGACACCACAGCGGAATATATTAAAGTAGAAAAGGTTTTACTTGGTAAAAAGTGATATAAACAAGGGCACAACGCGTTTCGACCGTAACAGGTCTTCCTCAGGTGCATAAACAATATACTGCATTGGATTCTAATTTATACATACATGTTAATTAAACAATCACAAACATATGTTGATTGGAGGACCATATAAGGTCCTTCCGATCAGCCTCCGCCATATTGGGAAGGTCAAAATTTGCAAAGCTTAGAAAACTTCTACAATCTCCTACAAAACATTTCAAAATAACGTTACAAAACCCATTCCACATCATGTACCACATGGACATTAACACTAAACAGAGTACATGTACTTAGCAGGGCTCCAAATCTCCTCGGATTTTTTCGGCTGTATCTTCCGGGATTCCAAGATGGCGGATGGATGTCTTCCGGTCTTTCTGACGTCCTGACGTCAGCGTGATTGGTCCAGCGTGTCATGTGATCGAGAGTTACCTCTTTTAACATTGTAGTGTGGGCAAAAAGTCCTCTTTGCAGAAAAATTGCCATAATAGAAGCTGGCATAAAGTCCACTTGACAAATATATTTGAAGAAAGCATACTATTAGATAAAATAAATGTAATAAATATCACAGTGTTATTAATCATCTCCCAACATACATATTAAAAAATCTATCACAAAGAGAGGTTAAAAATAAATAAAAATAGAATTGGTTGATAGTGTATTTGAATTTATATAAATATCTTTGATTTTAGGGGAAAAATGATTTTAAGTACCTTTGATGGAATTAAACTAAATTAAAGCTGCCATTTCAAAATCCAAGTTGAGCCCACCCGGAGATAGGGTCTCCAAATTGAAGATCCATCTCATTTCACTACGATTAAGGGTGGACTCCACTTGGCCCCCTCTCCAATGGCAATTAATTTGTTGGATGGCAAAAAAGATGAGCCCGGAGGGGTCTCCGCCATGTACTTCAAGAAAGTGGGAGGACACATTATGTTTTAGAAAACCTGTCTTTATATTGTATATGTGCTCACGTATCCTTGTCTTAAGACTTCTAGAAGTCCTCCCTACATACTGCAACCCACAAGGACATGTGAGCACATACACCACATTTTTGGTATGACAAGTAATGAACGACTTAATTCAAAAATTCTTGACACCCCTTTTTGACTTAAATTCTTTTACTTGTTTGGGTTTCATACAGGCTCCACAATAGTAGAATCCCTTCTTCGATGTTTTGAAATTACTCAAAAAATTGTCTTTTTGTTTGGGCACATCTAAATAGCTAGAGGTTAGTTTTTGCTTTAAGTTTTTCGCTCCCCTAAAAATTAATTTTGGTCTTTCTTCCAAATAGGGTAGAATTTCTCCATCTTGCTGGAGGATGTGCCATTTTTTTGTTAGGACTCTTTTTAATGATTGGTGTTCCTGATTATAGTTGAAAATGAAAGGTATTTTATCCTTATTTTCTGTGGGATTTTTTTGTTGGTATTCCAATAGGGGATCTCTATCCATTGACCTAACCTTTTGAATTTCTTGATCTAAATCTTCAGTACGATAGCCTCGATTGACAAATTGACCTTTAATGAATTCCGCCTGGGAATCAAAAGTCTCCAATTCAGTGCAGTTCCGTCTCATACGGAGAAACTGCCCTCTAGGTACATTGTTGAGCCAGGGATGAAAATGGCAACTCTCTTTGTGAATGTAACCATTTACATCCACTGGCTTAAAGTAAGTCTGGGTAACAATATTGGAGTTTTTGATAGAGATTTCCAAATCAAGGAAATGAATACTCTTTTGGCTAAACTCTTGAGTCAAATGGACATTCCACTGATTGGAATTTAAAAAATTAAAAAACTCCAAAAAAGAATTAGGGTCTCCTCTCCAAATAATAAAAATATCATCAATGTAGCGTCTGTATAGGGCCAGGTTCGCGCTCCAGCTATGTTGGGAATAAACATATTCTTTTTCCCAATATGCCATAAACAAATTGGCATAGCTGGGCGCGAACCTGGTCCCCATAGCAGTCCCCCTACATTGCAAAAAGAAATCCCCCTCAAACCAAAAAAAATTGTTCCGAAGGATAAACAAAATACCCTCCATCACAAATTCTACCTGGTCCATAGAATATAACATGGAATTTTCCAGAAAAAAACGGGTGGCTACACATCCGATATTGTGCTCAATACATGTGTAAAGGCTTGTGACGTCACACGTAACAAAGAGGAGGTCACTTTCCCATTTAAAGTCTTTTAACACATGGAGCAGACTCATAGAGTCTTTAAGATATGAAGGGCTATCCTTTACTATGGGTTGGAGGAGAGTATCAATATACTTTGATAAGTTGGACAAAAGAGATCCCACCCCAGAGACTATAGGTCTCCCTGGGGGATTGAGGATATCCTTGTGCAACTTAGGAAGTATATAAACAACAGGTATTTTTGGGGATTTGATATTTAAAAAGTCATACTCTTTTTTATTTAGAATACCTTTTGTGAAGCCTTTGTCCAGAAAATCAATGAAGTTTTTCTGGATATCGGCTTGAGGGTTTTTATTGAGTTTTTGATAGGTTTCCCTATCTTCCAATTGTCGATAAATTTCCTGTGTGTATTTTTCCCTATCCATAACGACCACTCCTCCCCCCTTATCGGCGGGTTTTATGACTATTTGGGAATCTTCTTTAAGGCTTTTTATTGCCAATATTTCTGCTTTAGTTAAGTTTCCCTTTTTGTTCAACTTGATCTTTCTAATATCATTAATACACGCTCGTTCAAAAACTTTCATGGAGTTGGACTTTAGATAAATAGGAAAAAAAGAAGAGGGGGGTTTTAGATCTGTATGAATGAAATCCCCTACATCTTGTCTGGGTGGATCTTCTGTAATTGTTTTTTTATCAAAAAAAAATTTTATACAGAGTTTTCTCATAAAGCGGTTGATGTCTGTATAGGCATCAAACTGGTCTATGTGGCAACTGGGCACAAATTTGAAACCCCTTCCCAATACTTTCATCTGATCTTTATTCAAGTTTTTTTCTGAGAGGTTAAAGATTTTTATCTCCTCATTATTTTTTCTTCTCTTTGGTCTTTCCAACTTCTTTCCTCCCCTAATTCCCCTTCTTCTACCTCCCTGTACCGTCTTTTGAGGGGAATCGGGGTTCTTACAGATGATTCCTCCCATCCTTTCTCTAAAAAAGGAACAGTATTGTTGGTGTCTATTTGATTGAGAGGTTCATATCTATTGGTAGTAGGGATCTCCCTTATCTGTCTCCCAAAAGGCCTACGATCATTGTGAGGATATCTGGAACCGGTGGAGAGAGCTGGAATAAGCTTATTATTCACATGTTTTTATAGCTAGAGCCTGCTTTCCAAGGCTCTGCAGATCGTGAGTGACCCATTACCTCCGATTTTATTTATTTTTAAATGTTACAGTATTATACTATGGATTTCTTTTTATTTTAGGTTGAAATCAAGACATACCTATCATAAGTATAAGTATAATCTGTTTATTATCCATCTTTGACTGCACCTCCCTAAATCCAATTTGCCATTTTTCTATGTATACTTGTTGTGCTTTTTTGGTGATTACATAGCACTTGGGAGTTGTTGCATCTTTCAGTAGTAGCGCCAATCCACCCACCTATATTTTCTGGTTCTCCAGGAAATAACTGTTTTCTTGCAAAAGGGTTATAAGGAAGAGATACTTGAGAGAAGCTTTAGAAGTATAGATACTGTTAATAGGTCTGATCTGTTAAAATACAAAGAAAAAAAAGAAACAGTAAAGACAAATCAAATTCCCTTCATTTTTAACTATTCTAGCAATATTGGCTTTTTAAAAAAGACTATTGGCAAAAACTGGCACATCCTTAATCAAGAGCACGATATCAAGGAATTTTTGGGAGAGAAACCAAAATTCATCTTCAGAGGTGCCAGGAATCTGAAGCAAATCTTAACATCTAGTTTTATTAATAGCGAAGAAAAACAAACATTTATAGAGGACTGCTCCAAAAAAAAAAAAAAAAAAAGGTTTTCTTCTTTTGCGGAAACTGTAACGCCTGTAAAAATACTAAAATCAGCAAAAGAAAAAAAAAAAAAGACGTTTTTATCATGCATAACTAAGAAACAATATCCTGTACGTTCCTTCATCTCCTGTGAATCCAAAAATGTTATTTACTTATTACAATGTCCCTGTGGTCTACAATATGTAGGGAAAACCTCTAGATCATTAAAAGTTCGTGTGAACAAACACATCAGAAATATAAAAAAAGGTTTTCCCAACCACAGTGTGTCGAAACATTTTTAAAAATCCATCAATCAAATCCGAAAGATCTAGAATTTATGGCCATTCAAAAAGTTTTAACTAATTGGAGAGGAGGAAACGTTGCTTTAAATCTTAGCAGAAAAGAAAGCTCTTGGATATTTGACATGCAAACTCTATATCCAAGAGGGTTAAATTTAGATTTTGACATAGGTCCGATTTTATGAAGTTGTTGCCTGTTTTATTAAGAAGTTTTTTTTAAATACCTATATTTATTTATATTTTTTATTTCATATCTTTTATGCATTATGTATATTTTATGTTTGAGTACATTATGTATATTTTATGTTTGAGTACATTATGTATATTTTATGTTTGAGTACATATGATAATACTTTGATCTTTTTTATCTTTTTTCTCTCACTCCCTATTGAGCTAAATTGGTACTTTGTGCTGGACTTTGGACTTTTATTTAAATACTTCGTTCATTTTGCCTATTCCCTTACCCTTCTACGTTTTTGCCCACACGGAAATGACGTTTGATACATGTAATTGTGAAAATGCTATATCGAAATACAGAAGAACGAAAACATCCAAACACGGAAATGACGTATCAGCATGAGCCGGCGGATATGACGTATCGACAGAAAGACTGATAATCACGTGAGCGGATACGAGCTTTTGAAACGCATGGCCTGGAGTAGGATATAACGCCATATTGGATGGGAACAAGCACCGGTATCTCCTTATATGGGCATGAAGGGTGGGAATTTGATTTTATACACATATGTTTGGAATGTTTTAATTAAATATGTAATATAAAAGTAGAAACTTTCGATGTAACAGTATTGCACCTGAGGAAGACCAAGAGTGGTCGAAACGCGTTGTGCTAATTTATTATTTTAATTGTGAATAAAATATTTGATTATCAACTTATCCTGGTTCCTGACTGTATCCAGACGAAATTTGATGTCCGTTTCTGGTGGGACCCATCTGGACAGATCACTTTACAAAGATCATTTGACGTGCCTTTAAAGTAGAGAGCCGACTGATATGGCTTTCTAAAGTGTGAGTGCTTCTATTTATTTGCTCTAAGAATATTGGGATTTTATATATTGCCCTATGAAAGTTGTTTATTTTACAGAGTACATCAAATATCCAAAGTGTGCGCAGAACCTCCTTTTCCTTTGTCTAATAATACAGTCAAAGTTGCATTGGAAATATGCTTGGGTATTTGCAATATGTTCCGTAAACCTGTCCACGGGAGCCTATTTTCCCCCCACTTCATCTCCTTAGTTCAGAGTAAACCTAGTGTTGACTTATTTATCAGGGTAGCTGAAAGCATTGAAAGTCATGTTTCAGTGTTTGCAGATGACACAAAACTCTGTAAAGTAATACAATGTGAGCAAGATATCACTTTCCTGCAGAGGGATTTCGATAGACTGGGGGAATGGGCACTCAAATGGCAGATGAAATTTAATGTAGAAAAAGTTATGGCATAAAGACTGCACAAGCAACGTATACCCTTAACCCCTTAAGACCGGAGGGCGTCCAATTACGTCCTTTTTAAAGCTGCTCTAAACGCCGCAGGACGTAATTGTACGCACTCCGCTTTTTTGGTACTTACCCGGGCGCCGGCGATCCCACGCCGGCGATCGCGGTTAGGGGGACTCCCAGGGAGCCCCCCGCGGCACCTCAGTCCTCTTCAGCCCCCCCCGGGCCATGTGAGAGTGAGGTCCTTGCGAAAGTCTCAGCGAAGTCTCCCGAGTACAACAATACCCCTCATGTACAGGTTTTATGGGGTTTTCAAAAATTACAGCGTCAAATATAAGGCTTGTGTTTAATTTTTTTCACATTAAAATTCGCCAGATTGCTTACGTTGCCTTTATGACCCTATGGTAGCCCAAGAATGAAAATTACCCCTATGATGGCATACTATTTGCAATAGTAGACAACCCAAGGTATTGCAAATGGGGTATGTCCAGTCTTTTTTAGTAGCCACTTAGTCACAAACACTGGCCAAATATTAGTTTTTTGCTTTTTCCACACAAAAACAAATATGAACGCTAACTTTGGCCAGTGTTTGTGACTAAGTGGCTACTAAAAAAGACTAAACATACCCCACTTTCAATACCTTGGGTTGTCTACATTTTCAAATGGTATGCCATTATGGGGGTAATTCTCATTCCTGGGCTACCACACCGTCTCAAAGGTAACATTACTAATCTGGCAAATTTCAATTTGAAAATGGAACGTTCTATATTTGACCCTGTAACTTTCTAAAACACCATAAAACCTGTACATGGGGGATACTGTTTTACTCGGGAGACTTCGCTGAACACAAATATTTGTGTTTCAAAACAGTAAAATGTATTACAACGATGATATCACCAGTAAAAGTGACGTTTTTTGCATTTTTCACGCACAAACAGCACTTACACGGACGATATTATTGCTGCAATACTTTTTACTGTTTTTAAACACAAATATTTGTGTTCAGCGAAGTCTCCCGAGTACAACAGTACCCCTCATGTACAGGTTTTATGGTGTTTTCAAAAATTACAGCGTCAAATATAAGGCTTGTTTCATTTTTTTCACATTAAAATTCGCCAGATTGCTTACGTTGCCTTTATGACCCCATGGTAGCCCAAGAATGAAAATTACCCCTATGATGGCATACTATTTGCAATAGTAGACAACCCAAGGTATTGCAAATGGGGTATGTCCAGTCTTTTTAGTAGCCACTTAGTCACAAACACTGGCCAAAATTGGCATTTTTTGCATTTTTCACACACAAACAAATACTAATGCTAACTTTGGCCAGTGATGGGGCCAAATGGCTACTAAAAAGGACTGGACATATCCCATTTGCAATACCTTGGGACGTCTACTATTGCAAATGGTATGCCATTATGGGTGTAATTTTATTTCCTGGGCTACTATACAGTTTCAAAGGCAACGTAACCAATCTGGCGAATTTCAATTTCAAATGTAACACGCTATATTTGACCCTGTAACTTCCCAAAACACCATAAAACCTGTACATAGGGGGTACTGTTTTACACGTGAGACTCTGCTGAATACAAATATGTGGATTTTATTGCAGTAAAAGCAAACAGTATTATGACATTGACAGTTAAAATGTCATGAAGAACTAAAAAAATAAAAAATCTTATTTTCTCCCATTTTTTTCATATTAAATTATGTTTCATAGCTAAATATTTGATATTAAATGAAAGCCCTGTTTCCCCTGAATAAAATATGTAATAAGGGAGGGTGCATTTCGCGTTAGATTCGGGGTTATTTTTAGGGGTGATATCTCCGTTTAAACAGTTTGTGTCTCTTTTTGTGTGAGGAGCTCTTCTCACACACGTCCGTCGGCCATGCTGGTTAGGCCCTGCCCCCTGTAGTTTCTATATTGAGACATATTGGTTTGTGTTATATAGTTTAGTATTCGTTCAATATAGTATTTTTTTATTTTCATTTTATTCTATTTCTGAGTCTTTATATATAATTTTGGGACAGATTCTCTTTTCTATTTTCATAATTCACTTTAGGGTTATCCCCTTATCTGATCCCATTGGATTATAATCGTATCATAGTGGGGCTACCCTCTCTCTAACAGTCGTATTCCTTTCACATTTCAATATCAATCCATATAAATGCTAAAATAAAACACAGAATTACTTCCAAGGGGATAGTTGACTAAGCAGTGAGTTTGAAGAAGTCAAACTCCTGGAACTATTTTCGGCAACACTAACTCCCGAACCGCAGTTAACATATATTGCCCCCTGCATCTTTTCATACACGGAGAAACATTTGGTATAAAGAATATATTGAACGAGGAGAGAATTTATAGCCTAAGACACAGGGGGTGCGTTGGGTAGTTTGCGAACAGGAACTCCCGAAAGATGACTGGTCATTGAAGCTATTTTCATGGAACTGCTTATGGGCTTACACCTCGTGGTTGGCCAGTCATATCTTTAACATAATGGCATTCGCATTTTACCAAACTGATCTGAGTGATATTTGGTGAACTTGGGCACTCAGATCCGGGGTGTTTGGGAATGCCAGACTTGTGGGAATACCTGTTTGTTTTATGTGCCTTTTGGGGTATTTTATGATGTTTTATATATTTTGCATGTATCTATACACTGAAATAAACATGTTGCTCAGTATATTAATACAGAGTATCTATACACGGTGTGATCCTTGTCAGCAGGTAGCACGGTCCTCTAGTGTAAACAACAGGCACAGTCCATTTAATTGCATATAATCCAGGCACTTTATTTGTAAATCCACACAGGAGACAGCAGTAAATGAAAACATAAATATAACACAAATTCCTATAAATAGAAACCTAGCTGGTCTGAGCACTGACTCACTTTTAATATCTCTCTCTAAACTAGAACAAAATTATTGGTTTCACCAACCTAGTGTCTTTGTCCACTCTCAGCACTCCAGTGCTCCAAGCCAGCCTTAACTGCTTCCCTTTTGCACTCCCAGTGCTCAGTCTCCTTGACTCTCTCAATGGAAAGAACAGCCTCTCTCCTACCTGCTTCCAGGAAGGAATCCAGCAATTCCCCCCTTTACCTAGCAGGGAGGGGTTTATTCCCACTGCTACAGCTAATTATCTGCAGCTGAGCAGTGGGTTGGAGACAGAGCAAAACTCTGGCCTGGAACTTCTTTCTCCCAATTGTCTGTAAACTGAGGAGTGGAGCATTGGCCCACCCTGCTCTCCAAATGCGCCACCCCAGGGGCCCATAACTAAACTTTGGTTTGTGTTGCCTATAACACAAACTACACGTACTTCCCCTGGGGTTAAAAGGCCTCTCTGCCTTCACTTTATCACATATGATAATAAACATGTCGCTCTGTATAATAATACCGAGTATCTATACGCTGATAATAAACATGTCGCTCTGTATAATAATCCTGAGTATCTATACGCTGATAATAAACATGTCACTCTGTATAATAATCCTGAGTATCTATACGCTGATAATAAACATGTCGCTCTGTATAATAATACTAAGTATCGATACGCTGATAATAAACGTATCGCTCTGTATAATAATACCGAGTATCTATATACTGATAATAAACATGTCGCTCTGTATAATACTGAGTATCTATACGCTGATAATAAACATGTCGCTGTATAATAATACTGAGTATCTATACGCTGATAAACATGTCGCTCTGTATAATAATGGTGAGTATCTAAACGCTGATAATAAACATGTCGCTCTGTATAATAATACCGGGTATCTATACGCTGGTAATAAACATGTTGCTCTGTATAATAATACCGAGTATATATACACTGATAATAAACATGTCGCTGTATAATAATACTGAGTATCTATACGCTGATAATAAACAGGTCGCTGTATAATAATACTGAGTATCTTTAGGCTGATAATAAACATGTCGCTCTGTATAATAATACTGAATATCTATACGCTGATAATAAACATGTCGCTCTGTGTAATAATACAGAGTATCTATACGCTGATAATAAACATGTCGCTCTGTGTAATAATACAGAGTATCTATACGCTGAGAATAAACATGTCGCTCTGTATAATACAGAGTATCTATACGCTGAGAATAAACATGTCGCTCTGTATAATAATACTGAGTATCTATACGCTGATAATAAACAAGTCGCTCTGTATAATAATACTAAGTATCGATACGCTGATAATAAACTTATCGCTCTGTATAATAATACCGAGTATCTATATACTGATAATAAACATGTCGCTCTGTATAATAATACCGAGTATCTATATACTGATAATAAACATGTCGCTCTGTATAATACTGAGTATCTATACGCTGATAATAAACATGTCGCTCTGTATAATAATACTGAGTATCTATACGCTGATAATAAACATGTCCCTCTGTATAATAATACTGAGTATCTATAGGGTGATAATAAACATGTCGCTCTGTATAATAATACTGAGTATCTATACGCTGATAATAAACATGTCCCTCTGTATAATAATACTGAGTATCTATACGCTGATAATAAACATGTCCCTCTGTATAATAATACTGAGTATCTATACGCTGATAATAAAAATGTCCCTCTGTATAATAATACTGAGTATCTATACGCTAATAATAAACATGTCGCTCTGTATAATAATACTGAGTATCTATACGCTGATAATAAACATGTCGCTCTGTATAATGATACCGAGTACCTGTTATGTTTGATGATAGCTGACTTACAATAACATACCGTCTATTAATCAGCCAGGATTTATTGATCACAAGTCACATATTATGTTCGATCCCTTTGTTGATATACACATTCCTGCTGTAACATACACCCAACATGGCCGAACTCCATACACACACTGGGAAGAGAGCAAATCTAGGGGGTGTATCCATCCCAGCATGCCTTGCACACTTACTACAGGAGCTGGTTAGGGAAAAACTGTGCATTGTGCAAAGCTCCCCTAGAGGGGACTGCTGGTATACACCACAGTATCTACATAATAATGTAGTCACTAGTGTGTATAATAATACTGAGTATCTATACACTGATAATAAACATGTCGCTCTGTATAATAATACAGAGTATCTATACACTGATAATAAACATGTCGCTCTGTATAATAATACTGAGTATCTATACGCTGATAATAAACATGTCACTCTGTATAATAATACTGAGTATCTATACGCTGATAATAAACATGTCGCTCTGTATAATAATACTGAGTATCTATACACTGATAATAAACATTTTGCTCTGTATAATAATACTGAGTATCTATACGCTGATAATAAACATGTCGCTCTGTATAATAATACTGAGTATCTATACACTGATAATAAACATGTCGCTCTGTATAATAATACTGAGTATCTATACGCTGATAATAAACATGTCGCTCTGTATAATAATACTGAGTATCTATACACTGATAATAAACATGTCGCTCTGTATAATAATACTGAGTATCTATACACTGATAATAAACATGTCGCTCTGTATAATACTGAGTATCTATACGCTGATAATAAACATGTCGCTCTGTATAATAATACTGAGTATCTATACGCTGATAATAAACATGTCGCTCTGTATAATAATACAGAGTATCTATACACTGATAATAAACATGTCGCTCTGTATAATAATACTGAGTATCTATACGCTGATAATAAACATGTCACTCTGTATAATAATACTGAGTATCTATACGCTGATAATAAACATGTCGCTCTGTATAATAATACTGAGTATCTATACACTGATAATAAACATTTTGCTCTGTATAATAATACTGAGTATCTATACGCTGATACTAAACATGTCGCTCTGTATAATACTGAGTATCTATACGCTGATAATAAACATGTCGCTCTGTATAATAATACCGAGTATCTATACACTGATAATAAACATGTCGCTCTGTATAATAATACTGAGTATCTATACGCTGATAATAAACATGCCGCTCTGTATAATAATACTGAGTATCTATACACTGATAATAAACATGTCGCTCTGTATAATAATACTGAGTATCTATACGCTGATAATAAACATGTTGCTCTGTATAATAATGCTGAGTATCTATACACTGATAATAAACATGTCGCTCTGTATAATGATACTGAGTATCTATACGCTGATAATAAACATGTCGCTCTGTATAATAATACTGAGTATCTATACGCTGATAATAAACATGTTGCTCTGTATAATAATGCTGAGTATCTATACACTGATAATAAACATGTTTCTCTGTATAATAATACTGAGTATCTATACACTGATAATAAACATGTTGCTCTGTATAATAATACTGAGTATCTATACACTGATAATAAACATGTTGCTCTGTATAATAATACTGAGTATCTATACGCTGATAATAAACATGTCGCTCTGTATAATAATACTGAGTATCTATACACTGATAATAAACCTGTCGCTCTGTATAATAATACTGAGTACCTATACGCTGATAATAAACATGTTGCTCTGTATAATACTGAGTATCTATACACTGATAATAAACATGTCGCTCTTTATAATGATGCTGAGTATCTATACGCTGATAATAAACATGTCGCTCTGTATAATAATACCGAGTATCTATACACTGATAATAAACATGTCGCTCTGTATAATAATACTGAGTATCTATACGCTGATAATAAACATGCCGCTCTGTATAATAATACTGAGTATCTATACACTGATAATAAACATGTCGCTCTGTATAATAATACTGAGTATCTATACGCTGATAATAAACATGTTGCTCTGTATAATAATGCTGAGTATCTATACACTGATAATAAACATGTCGCTCTGTATAATGATACTGAGTATCTATACACTGATAATAAACATGTCGCTCTGTATAATAATACTGAGTATCTATACACTGATAATAAACATGTTTCTCTGTATAATAATACTGAGTATCTATACGCTGATAATAAACATGTTGCTCTGTATAATAATGCTGAGTATCTATACGCTGATAATCATGTCGCTCTGTATAATAATACCGAGTATCTATACGCTGATAATAAACATGTCGCTCTGTATAATAATACTGAGTATCTATACAGTGATAATAAACATGTTGCTCTGTATAATAATACTGAGTATCTATACAGTGATAATAAACATGTCGCTCTGTATAATAATACTAAGTATCTATACACTGATAATAAACATGTCGCTCTGTATAATAATACTGAGTATCTATACGCTGATAATAAACATGTCGCTCTGTATAATAATACTGAGTATCTATACACTGATAATAAACATGTCGCTCTGTATAATAATACTGAGTATCTATACGCTGATAATAAACATGTTGCTCTGTATAATAATGCTGAGTATCTATACACTGATAATAAACATGTTTCTCTGTATAATAATACTGAGTATCTATACACTGATAATAAACATGTTGCTCTGTATAATAATACTGAGTATCTATACACTGATAATAAACATGTTGCTCTGTATAATAATACTGAGTATCTATACGCTGATAATAAACATGTCGCTCTGTATAATAATACTGAGTATCTATACACTGATAATAAACCTGTCGCTCTGTATAATAATACTGAGTACCTATACGCTGATAATAAACATGTTGCTCTGTATAATACTGAGTATCTATACACTGATAATAAACATGTCGCTCTTTATAATGATGCTGAGTATCTATACACTGATAATAAACATGTCGCTCTGTATAATAATACTGAGTATCTATACGCTGATAATAAACATGTTGCTCTGTATAATAATGCTGAGTATCTATACACTGATAATAAACATGTCGCTCTGTATAATGATACTGAGTATCTATACACTGATAATAAACATGTCGCTCTTTATAATGATGCTGAGTATCTATACGCTGATAATCATGTCGCTCTGTATAATAATACTGAGTATCTATACACTGATAATAAACATGTCGCTCTGTATAATAATGCTGAGTATCTATACGCTGATAATAAACATGTCGCTCTGTATAATAATACTGAGTATCTATACGCTGATAATAAACATGTCGCTCTGTATAATAATACTGAGTATCTATACGCTGATAATAAACATGTCGCTCTGTATAATAATACAGAGTATCTATACACTGATAATAAACATGTTGCTCTGTATAATAATACTGAGTATCTATACGCTGATAATAAACATGTCGCTCTGTATAATAATACTGAGTATCTATACTCTGATAATAAACATGTCGCTCTGTATAATAATACGGAGTATCTATACGCTGATAGTAAACATGTCGCTCTGTATAATAATACGGAGTATCTATACACTGATAATAAACATGTCGCTCTGTATAATAATACTGAGTATCTATACACTGATAATAAATATGTCGCTCTGTATAATAATACTGAGTATCTATACGCTGATAATAAACATGTCGCTCTGTATAATAATACTGAGTATCTATACGCTGATAATAAACATGTCGCTCTGTATAATAATACTGAGTATCTATACACTGATAATAAACATGTCGCTCTGTATAATAATACTGAGTATCTATACACTGATAATAAACATGTCGCTCTGTATAATAATACTGAGTATCTATACGCTGATGATAAACATGTCGCTCTGTATAATAATACTGAGTATCTATACGCTGATAATAAACATGTCGCTCTGTATAATAATACTGAGTATCTATACGCTGATAATAAACATGTCGCTCTGTATAATAATACTGAGTATCTATACGCTGATAATAAACATGTCGCTCTGTATAATAATACTGAGTATCTATACACTGATAATAAACATGTCGCTCTGTATAATGATACTGAGTATCTATACGCTAATAATAATCATCATGTCGCTCTGTATAATGATACTGAGTATCTATACGCTGATAATAAACATGTCACTCTGTATAATAATACTGAGTATCTATACGCTGATAATAATCATGTCGCTCTGTATAATAATACTGAGTATCTATACACTGATAATAAACATGTCGCTCTGTATAATGATACTGAGTATCTATACACTAATAATAATCATGTCGCTCTGTATAATAATACTGAGTATCTATACACTGATAATAAACATGTCGCTCTGTATAATAATACTGAGTATCTATACGCTGATAATAAACATGTCGCTCTGTATAATAATACTGAGTATCTATACGCTGATAATAAACATGTTGCTCTGTATAATAATACTGAGTATCTATACTCTGATAATCATGTCGCTCTGTATAATAATACTGAGTATCTATACGCTGATAATAAACATGTCGCTCTGTATAATAATACTGAGTATCTATACACTGATAATAAACATGTCGCTCTGTATAATGATACCGAGTATCTATACGCTAATAATAATCATGTCGCTCTGTATAATGATACTGAGTATCTATACGCTGATAATAAACATGTCACTCTGTATAATAATCGTGAGTATCTATACGCTGATAATAATCATGTCGCTCTGTATAATAATACTGAGTATCTATACACTGATAATAAACATGTCGCTCTGTATAATGATACTGAGTATCTATACACTAATAATAATCATGTCGCTCTGTATAATGATACTGAGTATCTATACACTGATAATAAACATGTCGCTCTGTATAATAATACTGAGTATCTATACGCTGATAATAAACATGTCGCTCTGTATAATAATACTGAGTATCTATACACTGATAATAAACATGTTTCTCTGTATAATAATACTGAGTATCTATACGCTGATAATAAACATGTCGCTCTGTATAATAATACTGAGTATCTATACGCTGATAATAAACATGTCACTCTGTATAATAATACTGAGTATCTATACGCTGATAATAAACATGTCGCTCTGTATAATAATACTGAGTATCTATACACTGATAATAAACATTTTGCTCTGTATAATAATACTGAGTATCTATACGCTGATACTAAACATGTCGCTCTGTATAATACTGAGTATCTATACGCTGATAATAAACATGTCGCTCTGTATAATAATACCGAGTATCTATACACTGATAATAAACATGTCGCTCTGTATAATAATACTGAGTATCTATACGCTGATAATAAACATGCCGCTCTGTATAATAATACTGAGTATCTATACACTGATAATAAACATGTCGCTCTGTATAATAATACTGAGTATCTATACGCTGATAATAAACATGTTGCTCTGTATAATAATACTGAGTATCTATACGCTGATACTAAACATGTCGCTCTGTATAATACTGAGTATCTATACGCTGATAATAAACATGTCGCTCTGTATAATAATACCGAGTATCTATACACTGATAATAAACATGTCGCTCTGTATAATAATACTGAGTATCTATACGCTGATAATAAACATGCCGCTCTGTATAATAATACTGAGTATCTATACACTGATAATAAACATGTCGCTCTGTATAATAATACTGAGTATCTATACGCTGATAATAAACATGTTGCTCTGTATAATAATGCTGAGTATCTATACACTGATAATAAACATGTCGCTCTGTATAATGATACTGAGTATCTATACACTGATAATAAACATGTCGCTCTGTATAATAATACTGAGTATCTATACACTGATAATAAACATGTTTCTCTGTATAATAATACAGAGTATCTATACACTGATAATAAACATGTCGCTCTGTATAATAATACTGAGTATCTATACGCTGATAATAAACATGTCACTCTGTATAATAATACTGAGTATCTATACGCTGATAATAAACATGTCGCTCTGTATAATAATACTGAGTATCTATACACTGATAATAAACATTTTGCTCTGTATAATAATACTGAGTATCTATACGCTGATACTAAACATGTCGCTCTGTATAATACTGAGTATCTATACGCTGATAATAAACATGTCGCTCTGTATAATAATACCGAGTATCTATACACTGATAATAAACATGTCGCTCTGTATAATAATACTGAGTATCTATACGCTGATAATAAACATGCCGCTCTGTATAATAATACTGAGTATCTATACACTGATAATAAACATGTCGCTCTGTATAATAATACTGAGTATCTATACGCTGATAATAAACATGTTGCTCTGTATAATAATGCTGAGTATCTATACACTGATAATAAACATGTCGCTCTGTATAATGATACTGAGTATCTATACACTGATAATAAACATGTCGCTCTGTATAATAATACTGAGTATCTATACACTGATAATAAACATGTTTCTCTGTATAATAATACTGAGTATCTATACGCTGATAATAAACATGTTGCTCTGTATAATAATGCTGAGTATCTATACGCTGATAATCATGTCGCTCTGTATAATAATACCGAGTATCTATACGCTGATAATAAACATGTCGCTCTGTATAATAATACTGAGTATCTATACAGTGATAATAAACATGTTGCTCTGTATAATAATACTGAGTATCTATACAGTGATAATAAACATGTCGCTCTGTATAATAATACTAAGTATCTATACACTGATAATAAACATGTCGCTCTGTATAATAATACTGAGTATCTATACGCTGATAATAAACATGTCGCTCTGTATAATAATACTGAGTATCTATACACTGATAATAAACATGTCGCTCTGTATAATAATACTGAGTATCTATACGCTGATAATAAACATGTTGCTCTGTATAATAATGCTGAGTATCTATACACTGATAATAAACATGTTTCTCTGTATAATAATACTGAGTATCTATACACTGATAATAAACATGTTGCTCTGTATAATAATACTGAGTATCTATACACTGATAATAAACATGTTGCTCTGTATAATAATACTGAGTATCTATACGCTGATAATAAACATGTCGCTCTGTATAATAATACTGAGTATCTATACACTGATAATAAACCTGTCGCTCTGTATAATAATACTGAGTACCTATACGCTGATAATAAACATGTTGCTCTGTATAATACTGAGTATCTATACACTGATAATAAACATGTCGCTCTTTATAATGATGCTGAGTATCTATACGCTGATAATAAACATGTCGCTCTGTATAATAATACCGAGTATCTATACACTGATAATAAACATGTCGCTCTGTATAATAATACTGAGTATCTATACGCTGATAATAAACATGCCGCTCTGTATAATAATACTGAGTATCTATACACTGATAATAAACATGTCGCTCTGTATAATAATACTGAGTATCTATACGCTGATAATAAACATGTTGCTCTGTATAATAATGCTGAGTATCTATACACTGATAATAAACATGTCGCTCTGTATAATGATAATGAGTATCTATACACTGATAATAAACATGTCGCTCTGTATAATAATACTGAGTATCTATACACTGATAATAAACATGTTTCTCTGTATAATAATACTGAGTATCTATACGCTGATAATAAACATGTTGCTCTGTATAATAATGCTGAGTATCTATACGCTGATAATCATGTCGCTCTGTATAATAATACCGAGTATCTATACGCTGATAATAAACATGTCGCTCTGTATAATAATACTGAGTATCTATACAGTGATAATAAACATGTTGCTCTGTATAATAATACTGAGTATCTATACAGTGATAATAAACATGTCGCTCTGTATAATAATACTAAGTATCTATACACTGATAATAAACATGTCGCTCTGTATAATAATACTGAGTATCTATACGCTGATAATAAACATGTCGCTCTGTATAATAATACTGAGTATCTATACACTGATAATAAACATGTCGCTCTGTATAATAATACTGAGTATCTATACGCTGATAATAAACATGTTGCTCTGTATAATAATGCTGAGTATCTATACACTGATAATAAACATGTTTCTCTGTATAATAATACTGAGTATCTATACACTGATAATAAACATGTTGCTCTGTATAATAATACTGAGTATCTATACACTGATAATAAACATGTTGCTCTGTATAATAATACTGAGTATCTATACGCTGATAATAAACATGTCGCTCTGTATAATAATACTGAGTATCTATACACTGATAATAAACCTGTCGCTCTGTATAATAATACTGAGTACCTATACGCTGATAATAAACATGTTGCTCTGTATAATACTGAGTATCTATACACTGATAATAAACATGTCGCTCTTTATAATGATGCTGAGTATCTATACACTGATAATAAACATGTCGCTCTGTATAATAATACTGAGTATCTATACGCTGATAATAAACATGTTGCTCTGTATAATAATGCTGAGTATCTATACACTGATAATAAACATGTCGCTCTGTATAATGATACTGAGTATCTATACACTGATAATAAACATGTCGCTCTTTATAATGATGCTGAGTATCTATACGCTGATAATCATGTCGCTCTGTATAATAATACTGAGTATCTATACACTGATAATAAACATGTCGCTCTGTATAATAATGCTGAGTATCTATACGCTGATAATAAACATGTCGCTCTGTATAATAATACTGAGTATCTATACGCTGATAATAAACATGTCGCTCTGTATAATAATACTGAGTATCTATACGCTGATAATAAACATGTCGCTCTGTATAATAATACAGAGTATCTATACACTGATAATAAACATGTTGCTCTGTATAATAATACTGAGTATCTATACGCTGATAATAAACATGTCGCTCTGTATAATAATACTGAGTATCTATACTCTGATAATAAACATGTCGCTCTGTATAATAATACGGAGTATCTATACGCTGATAGTAAACATGTCGCTCTGTATAATAATACGGAGTATCTATACACTGATAATAAACATGTCGCTCTGTATAATAATACTGAGTATCTATACACTGATAATAAATATGTCGCTCTGTATAATAATACTGAGTATCTATACGCTGATAATAAACATGTCGCTCTGTATAATAATACTGAGTATCTATACGCTGATAATAAACATGTCGCTCTGTATAATAATACTGAGTATCTATACACTGATAATAAACATGTCGCTCTGTATAATAATACTGAGTATCTATACACTGATAATAAACATGTCGCTCTGTATAATAATACTGAGTATCTATACGCTGATGATAAACATGTCGCTCTGTATAATAATACTGAGTATCTATACGCTGATAATAAACATGTTGCTCTGTATAATAATACTGAGTATCTATACTCTGATAATCATGTCGCTCTGTATAATAATACTGAGTATCTATACGCTGATAATAAACATGTCGCTCTGTATAATAATACTGAGTATCTATACACTGATAATAAACATGTCGCTCTGTATAATGATACTGAGTATCTATACGCTAATAATAATCATCATGTCGCTCTGTATAATGATACTGAGTATCTATACGCTGATAATAAACATGTCACTCTGTATAATAATACTGAGTATCTATACGCTGATAATAATCATGTCGCTCTGTATAATAATACTGAGTATCTATACACTGATAATAAACATGTCGCTCTGTATAATGATACTGAGTATCTATACACTAATAATAATCATGTCGCTCTGTATAATAATACTGAGTATCTATACACTGATAATAAACATGTCGCTCTGTATAATAATACTGAGTATCTATACGCTGATAATAAACATGTCGCTCTGTATAATAATACTGAGTATCTATACGCTGATAATAAACATGTTGCTCTGTATAATAATACTGAGTATCTATACTCTGATAATCATGTCGCTCTGTATAATAATACTGAGTATCTATACGCTGATAATAAACATGTCGCTCTGTATAATAATACTGAGTATCTATACACTGATAATAAACATGTCGCTCTGTATAATGATACCGAGTATCTATACGCTAATAATAATCATGTCGCTCTGTATAATGATACTGAGTATCTATACGCTGATAATAAACATGTCACTCTGTATAATAATCGTGAGTATCTATACGCTGATAATAATCATGTCGCTCTGTATAATAATACTGAGTATCTATACACTGATAATAAACATGTCGCTCTGTATAATGATACTGAGTATCTATACACTAATAATAATCATGTCGCTCTGTATAATGATACTGAGTATCTATACACTGATAATAAACATGTCGCTCTGTATAATAATACTGAGTATCTATACGCTGATAATAAACATGTCGCTCTGTATAATAATACTGAGTATCTATACGCTGATAATAAACATGTTGCTCTGTATAATAATACTGAGTATCTATACTCTGATAATCATGTCGCTCTGTATAATAATACTGAGTATCTATACGCTGATAATAAACATGTTGCTCTGTATAATAATGCTGAGTATCTATACGCTAATAATAATCATGTCGCTCTGTATAATAATACCGAGTATCTATACGCTAATAATAATCATGTCGCTCTGTATAATGATACCGAGTACCTGTTATGTTTGATGATAGCTGACTTACAGGCTGTCAGAGCGAGCACATGTGCTGTGTATACTCACCTTCCGCCTCCCTGCACTTCCGGGTTCAGTGTGAAGTGCAGGGAGCCGAATCAGCACTGATCTGCTTCCCTGTTAAAAAAAAAATAAAGTTTAATTCAAATCCCACCCCCCTTTACCAATTTTAATTAAAAAAATTAACCCCTTCACTGCCAATTGATCACTGACTACATTGATCAATTGGCAGGGTATACATTTTACTATGATCTGATTTTTTTATATATTTAGCTATAACTATATATTTAGTTAGTGGGGAATTGGGGATTTGGTGTTAGACTAACTAGGGGTTTACTATAAAAAAAAAAGTTGTAAAATTAGGTTTAAAAAGTTAAAAATTAAGTTAAACATTTTTTTTAATACCGTTTAAGTAAAAAAAAAAAAAAAAAAAGACACCCCCCTTACCCAGTCCAAATAAAAATTAACACCAGTCGATAACTGCCTACAGTGATCAAAATAAATTTGCATATAGTCATACAGTAACCAAAGAAACCATCCTTGCCAATCTAACTTCCCCAAGGCTCTCACCTCCCCCCCTCGGTATAATCGGCATAAACATCTTCCTTTTCAGGGCTCCCCACCCACTCGGTGGGGCCCAACCATAATGCTCCCCACCGGTTGACTTACAACCCAGTGGGGACACGTCCAACCTGGTACCTCCTCCAGGTTCAACATGAGAGACAGGGGGAGGATGAGACCCGGCCATTATCCCCCTTTTTCATCTAATCTACCAAACCATCCCTTATTTGGCAAGGACACACCCCCGCCACAACCCCGCTGTTTTAAGCCTAAAATCAGCGGGGGACCCCAAACAAACCAACCATGGCCTGTTCCACCGTCTCTCGAATGGCCAGATTAAAACAGTCAAGCCCGACCCCAGACAAATGAACCCCATCCGGCCGCAACCAATCTGCCGCCTCCTTCTCAAAACCTGATAAAATGGGCATCCCCCAAAACCCCTATAACGAACTGTGAAACCCAACGGATGAACCCTTCGTGGCAGCACTCCAACGCACTCCAGATGTATGCTTGCAGCCAATAGTTCCTCGTCGAGTGCTCAATCATCCGCCCCGAGAAGGGAAAAACAATCACCGGAACAAATCTCCTAGAGTCCCACCTTCCTATCCTCCGCACATCCCAATTCAGCATACCCAGCCGAGAGGCCTCCGTCACAGTGCCAATGCGGAAAGAATGACCACCAAACAAATTGAAATGGGAGAGGAAGTTCCCCTCCTCGTATACCACGATTGGGCCAGCCAGGTACGGCCGTACCGCGGACTCCATGAGCGCCCAGACCAGACAGGCGTCCAATCCTGGGACCGCTGCCAGCGGGACCCACCTGCCCTTGCAAAGGATGTCGGTCTTGTATGGACGAGTCTTGAAGGACACCAGGTCCTGACCATCCCGGACATCCGCAAACAGAATCCTCCCCTACCTGCTGACCAGTTCAGACCCACCAATACCCCAATCCTCATGGCCCCAAAGAAATGAAGAAACAACAAGGCATACCTCTGGGAGCACCTGGCACAATTGTGCCCATAGGGCCCCCAAAACCGGCCTCTTTGGATCCACAAAAACCGACCCCTGCACGGGCCCTACACCGCATGCCATACCAGAAACTCCGTGGCGACAGCCACCCAGCCCTGGGACTTAACCAGAAAACTAAACTGGACACGTGCAAGGACAGCCCGGAGGACGACATATCCGCCGAAACCCAAACGCTCCAGCAGTCACAACAGACCTTGTAACGAACAGGCAAACCCGCAAATACACCCACCTCTGACTCCCGCGCCTGCCATTTCACTCATACCCTGGAGTACTTTGGCCCAAGAGGAACCGGACCTACACGACACATGAAGACACGGGCACCGGAGCACCAGACGCTGGAGCAGGGGAAGTGCCAAAAGAGAAAAGGGGGGGCCGAGCTGGCTAATCACCTGAACAACCCCGAGGTTGGCACAGTGAATAACGACCCGACGGTCCTGTAGCTCCCGACCCCACAAATCCAATGCCACCACAATGGAAAAGCTCCAGGAAGGCAATAATTCCTGGTCAAGTCGGAGGCGGACCACGCCGCCAACCATGTCAGCACACCAGCACGATTCCATAATCGCCCCAACCAGACAGAGCCAGCCACGTCCGTTTAGAGGGGCAAGTCCGAACTGGACACCTCCGGCGCCTGCCAAGGTGACCTTCCAATATACTCGGTCAGGAAGAAAACCCAGACCTCCAGAGCCGGATAAAATACTGCGGTCCCGGTAGTAGCGGCCACCAGGCGCCTGCGGGACAATTGCCCCATGGGCCTGATCTGGCAGCGGAAGGTCAACCTCCCTAACAGGGACTGCAGCTTGCACAGCTGCATCCTCCCCAGACCCCTGGCCATCGCCACTCCCTCTCAACCTCATCCCGCGGCAGCCAGCACTCCATGGCCACAGAGTCAATTTCGATACCCAAGGAGCTAAGGCACGTCACTGGGCCCCACTGTCTTATCGTGCTCCAAGAGGACCCCAAAGCTCCACCGAGTCGAGCAAGAGTTAACAAGTCAGCGAAGGCCCACACACAAAAGCCATCAAGGTAACGCAGCAACGAGCCAATCCTTGCCTCCTGCCGCACCACCCACTCCAGGAAAGCGCCAATGCACTCATCGTAAAAGCAGGTAACGAACAACCCATCGGGAATCCACATAATACCGACCACAAACCCACCACCCAGGAGTTGAAGACAATCCATATGAACTGGCAACAAGCGAAACGTGGCTCCGATGTCGGCCTTTGTTAGCAAAGCCCCAGGGCCCACTGCCCCGACCATGCGTACCGCAGCATCGAAGGATGCCTAGGACGCCCGACATCTTTCACCAATACCCCTTGAGGGCAGGGCAAACGATGAACAGACGAAAATCCCCTGCCTCCCACTTGGGCCCAAGGGGGACCTGCAAGGACCTGCAAGGGGGGCCTGCAACTTCGACAGGGCCTCAACTGACCCTGCGAACCACCCCAAAGCTACCTCCCGCAGGAGCTTATCCAGCACCATCTGCGGGAAGTCGAGCACAGACTTAAAAACATAACATAGAATGTGATGGCAGATAAGGACCATCCGGCCCATCCAGTCAGCCCAATTTCCTAACCACTGACATTAGTCCCTGGCCTTATCTTATAGGTAGGACAGCCTTACGCATATCCCACACCCACTTAGTACTCCTCTACTACTTCACCAGGAAGGCTAGTCCACGCATCCACTACCCTTCCGTTAACGTAATACATCCGGGTATGATTGTGAAACCTTCACCCCTCTAATTTAAGACTATGTATTCTTATTGCGGAAGTTTTACTTCTTTTAAACATAGTCTCCTCCCTACTGTATTGATTCCCCTTATGTATTTAAACTGCCTATCATATCCTCGTCTCGACTTTCACCAATCTATACATACAAAGATCTTTAACCTCTCCTTCAAGGTTCACACCGCCCCGAAGCCGGGCGCTCTGAGAAAGGGATCCCGAAGCCTCGGGTGACCCCCTCCAGCAGGAGCCCCATGGCCTGCCAATTCCAGTAGCGGTTGAGCCATGGGCACATCGCGTTTACGAGCACTGGCGTCACTGCCCTGCGCCCCCATGTCCCCTTTTTCCCCGTACTTACCCCTCTTGAAACAGCAGGAGGCAGAGTGAGCCCCCACCACGATGGGAGCATTTGAGCTTAAGACAGCATGACCCACCCCAATTACATCGGCTGACGTTCAACTCCCTGCAATAACCTGGCCGTTGCTGCAAGGCCGCTGGGGCGGAGCCGCCCCCCAGGAAAGGAGAACAAACCCCCTTTATGCACCGCCGGGCGGCTTACGATGGAGAGCCAGGGGCCTAAGTCCATCTGATCCCACGCTACAGAGGGCAAAACCACAAGGCGCTGAAGAAATGTTTTTCATAGCGCCACCAACCCAGGCCACCATAAGTATGACATGCAGCCCAAGTGGTGTCCTGGTAACAAAACAGCGCCACGCCGCGCAGCACGTTCCCGAACCACGCTCTCCAAAATAGTGAACCACAAACCCAATTCCCAATGTATTAGGAATTTCCCATAACGGAACTATAGATCATTGCCGCCCGAGTCCTACCCCCCTAGTGCCCCAAGGGAAGAGCATCGCCCCCAAGGGCCAAAGGGGAATACCTTGCGCGAGTGCGCAGGGGAGAGGTGGCGCAGCCCCCAATGAGGAAGAGGCCCAACTCCCCTCCAATTGCCACACTGAGGACCAAGCGCACTGCCCCCCACCCACCGGTGGACGCACCGTCGCGCCAGTAGAGTACTACACTGAGCGCGGCTGACCGCTACTCTTTGATTTTTTTTTTTGTTTAGGTTTTAGAAAATTATTATTATTTTTTTATTTATCTTTTTTTTTAATAAACCCAACATGAACCAGCATAGCGCAGGCGCCCCAGCCAGCGCAGGAAAACATTACTCACCTGACGGAACCCCAGAAACCGCTGGCGGCACCATAGAAGAGAAAGCAGCATGAAAAAAGGAGTCCATCACCTGCAGCGCAGTTCCCATGGCAACTGGAGCTTCAGACGCCACCTGCTGGACGGATCCGGCAACTGCACCCAAAGCCTGAAGCAGCAGTGGAGAGAGGAAGAGCCAACACTCCAGGACAGGAGGCTGCCGAGACAGGTAAGGAGAGGGGTGTGGGGGGGAAGGAGAGAGGGGTGGGGGGCAAAGAAGGACAGCAAGGAGGAGGGGGGGACAACAATGAAAAAAAAGGGGGGACACAGTAATAAGGGGGGGACGCAGTAATAAGGGGGGGACGCAGCAATAAGGGGGGGGACGCAGCAATAAGGGGGGGGGCCGCAGCAATAAAGGGGGACGCAGCAATAAAGGGGGACGCAGCAATAAAGGGGGACGCAGCAATAAAGGGGGACGCAGCAATAAAGGGGGACGCAGCAATAAAGGGGGACGCAGCAATAAAGGGGGACGCAGCAATAAAGGGGGACACAGCAATAATAGAGGGGAGGGAGGGGGAGCGAGCAAGTATAGCCCCTATACTCCAGGACCCCTCCCCACCCGGCGGCAGTGGCCGCGCGCCACGTGGTCCAGGCGCGTGGCCCAGTTGAAGTCTCGGGCTGCAGATCCTGCCCGAGGAGGAGAGTTGGGGCACACAGAGCCCATGGAGGAAGCCACTGGGAGGGAGCCCAGGGTGGTAGCCACAGGCAGGGAGTCCAGGGAGGGAGACACTGAGAAGGAGACCCAGGCAGCAGGGAGACCCAGGCAACAGGTCGACCCAGGCAACAGGTCGACCCAGGCAGCAGGGAGACCCGGGCAGCAGGGAGACCCAGGCAGCAGGGAGACCCAGGCAGCAGGGAGACCCAGGCAGCAGGGAGACCCAGGCAGCAGGGAGACCCAGGCAGCAGGGAGACCCAGGCAGCAGGGAGACCCAGGCAGGGAGACACAGGCAGGGAGAAACAGGCAGGGAGACACAGGGAGGGTGCCCAGGGTGCTGGGGAAGGAGGAGGCCACCGTCTGCAGCAGCAGTTCCAGCCCTGAGGGCAGACAGGATGGCTGTAACAACCAGGATCCAGCATCCAGGGCCCCCAGGCAGAAAATCCAGCAGGCCCAGCAACAGGAGGAGGCAGAAACTCTTGTTGCTGGCCCGGCTCCTAAGTGGCACTGAGGTCAGTCTGATCTGTCACCACCCACTTCCTCACATCTCACACTCCCACACGTAGCACATAGCCAATCATGCTTTATCCATCCCACACTCATACATGTGCCCTTGTCCGCTAAGCTGCGCACTCTCCCTGGGGCCTGATCACAGTATTATACAGTGATCTAATTTTTTTTAACCCCTGACGATTAACTTTTATTTATTTTTTAACCCTCAGGGGTTAAATGTATTTAATTAATTAGTTTAAATATTTATAATTATATATTTTGCTAGCTGGGGTGAGTGGGAGTTATGGGAAAATTGGGAATTTACTGTTAGTGCTGCTTACTGCTAGTTAGGGGTTAACGGTAAAAAAAAGCTTAGAAAATGTTAAATCTGTAAAAAAAAGTTTTACAAAAGTTTGGGAAAGTTTAAAAAAAATAATAAGCAAAACAAAAGTTTAAAAACTAGTTTTAAAAAGTTTAAAAAAGTAAAAAAATAAATTTAAAAATGCTCATTACCACTACACCTGGAACAAACTAGAGAAAAAATGATCCCACGCTAAGGTTCAAAATGTACATTTTGAAATAACCTGGGATGTCTACTTAAAGAAATGTTAGGCATTTGTGGGGTAGTTTGAATTTAAAACCTGCTAAGATGCTTGGAATTCGCACATAGCCCAGTGTCAAAATTCAAAGTTCGGTAAAAACTGATATGGCTTGGTCTCCTATATGGCACTGTAGCTAAACAAAATAGTGCCAAAGACATTCATTGGGGGTGTCTTTTTACTCAGAAGACTTAGCTGAGCATAATTTGGGGGGTTTGAACTCAGTGGCACATATGAAATATACAAAATGCCCAGCAAAAATGCAATCCAAATGTAAAAAACGCACACAATTATTTTTTACCACATACTTTGGCATCTATTGGTGAAAAAATGGGGGCATGTTAAGGCACAATATGCACCTTATGAGATACCCTGGAGTGTCTACTTTTACAAATGGTAGGCCTTTGTGGGGTTTTTTTGAACAGTCAAACTGTTATAATACCCCAAATGGAAGCATAGGCTCATTAAATCCGACTCTCAAAATTCTACGGTGAATACTGAAAAGGGCTGGTCTCCTGTATGGCACTGTAGCTTCACGAAATAGTGCCATAGACATACAATGGGGGTGTCATTTTACTCAGCAGATGTAACTGAACACAAAATAAAACTTTGTACAGGAACAGGGGCGGACTGACACCTCCAAGGGCCCTCGGGCAGTGGGTGATCAAGGGCCCGCCCTCCTGGTCCTGGTACAAGATTTTCTTCTCCCCCTTCTTTCTGGTGCTTTTACACATATATTATGTGTAGGCTGCCCAGCACACAGAATGGATGTGTGAGAGCCACACATCCCTGAGTGCCCCCCAAAATGGCCAGATTTACTTTTAAGGGGTTAATCCAACCAAAACCAGTGTTTTAATAAACACTGTTTTTAGATGGAGTAGCCCTTGCTGGCGTGCCTCCCCAGCAATTAAAATAAAGCACATTTAATTACACACTTCCACTAATTTTGCTAAGGACATCACAAGCAGCATCCCCCACATGTACAACCTTACAACTAGCCCAGTGGCGTACTAAGGGGGGGGGTGGGGGGGGGGCGGTCCGCCCCGGGTGCCATCCAGTAAGGGGGTGCCACACTGTCCCTCCTGCTGGTCGTCCTCTCCCTCGTGGCTCAGGCGCTCAGTGAGTGAGTCAGAACACAGGGAGGGGATTCCCAGCCTGCACCATCACTGAGCACCAGGGATGCTGTTATGGAGTGTGCCAGCAGGGGACGCAGAGCGTGCATTCTGCAAGATTTCTCCCCTGCGGCCACTCTGCCTGCACCTCCTGCACTGCCTGGGCTGGGATGGAGAGAGAGACAGCCCCTGAATCATGGTAAGAAAATATTATTATTGTAAATTCACCCTCACCCCCTCTCTCAGTCACCCTGTCACCTCCCTCAGTCACCCCCTCAGTCACCCTCTCACCCCCTCCCTCAGTCAGTCACTCAGTCACCCCCTCCCTCAGTCAGTCACTCAGTCACCCCCTCCCTCAGTCAGTCACTCAGTCACCCCCTCCCTCAGTCAGTCACTCAGTCACCCCCTCCCTCAGTCAGTCACTCAGTCACCCCCTCCCTCAGTCAGTCACTCAGTCACCCCCTCCCTCAGTCACTCAGTCACCCCCTCCCTCAGTCACTCAGTCACCCCCTCCCTCAGTCACTCAGTCAGTCACCCAGTCACCCCCTCCCTCAGTCACTCAGTCACCCCGTCACCCCGTCACCCCATCTCTCAGTCACCCCATCACCCCATCCCTCAGTCACCCCGTCACCCCATCCCTCAGTCACCCCGTCACCCCGTCCCTCAGTCCCTCAGTCACCCCATCACCCCGTCCCTCAGTCACCCCGTCACCCCGTCCCTCAGTCACCCCGTCACCCCGTCACCCAGTCACCCCGTCACCCCGTCACCCCGTCACCCCGTCACCCCGTCACCCCGTCACCCCGTCACCCCGTCACCCAGTCACCCCGTCACCCAGTCACCCCGTCCCTCAGTCACCCCGTCACCCCGTCACCCCGTCACTCAGTCACCCCGTCACCCCCTCCCTCAGTCACTCAGTCACCCAGTCACCCCGTCACCCCCTCCCTCAGTCACTCAGTCACCCCGTCACCCCCTCCCTCAGTCACTCAGTCACCCCGTCACCCCCTCCCTCAGTCACTCAGTCACCCCGTCACCCCCTCCCTCAGTCACTCAGTCACCCCGTCACCCCCTCCCTCAGTCACTCAGTCACCCCGTCACCCCCTCCCTCAGTCACTCAGTCACCCCGTCACCCCGTCACCCCCTCCCTCAGTCACTCAGTCACCCCGTCACCCCCTCCCTCAGTCACTCAGTCACCCCGCCACCCCGCCACCCCCTCCCTCAGTCACCGCCACCGCCACCCCGCCACCCCCTCCCTCAGTCACCCCGTCACCCCGTCACCCCGCCACCCCGTCACCCCGCCACCCCATCACCCCGTCACCCCGCCACCCCGTCACCCCGCCACCCCGTCACCCCGCCACCCCGTCACCCCGTCACCCCCTCCCTCAGTCACTCAGTCACCCCGTCACCCCGTCACCCCGCCATCCCCTCACCCCGTCACCCCCTCACCCCGCCACCCCCTCACCCGTCACCCCCTCACCCGTCACCCCCTCACCCCGCCACCCCCTCACCCCGCCACCCCCTCACCCCGCCACCCGTCACCCCCTCACCACGCCACCCGTCACCCCGCCACCCCGCCACCCCGCCACCCGTCACCCCCTCACCCCGCCACCCCTCACCCCCTCACCCCGCCACCCCCACACCCCGCCACCCCCTCACCCCGCCACCCCCTCACCCCCTCACCCCGCCATCCCCTCACCCCGCCATCCCCTCACCCCGCCACCCCCTCACCCCGCCACCCCCTCACCCCGCCACCCCCTCACTCCGCCACCCCCTCACTCCGCCACCCCCTCACTCCGCCACCCCCTCACTCTGCCACCCGTCACTCCCTCCTTCCCTCACTCTGCCACCTGTCACTCCCTCTTTCCCTCACTCTGCCACCTGTCACTCCCTCTTTCCCTCACTCTGCTACCTGTCACTCCCTCCCCCTCTCTGCCACCTGTCCCCTCCTCACTCTGCCATCCCTATCCCACAGCACACTATGTGCCTTACAATGCCCTACACACACTACATCCCTATCCCACCCCCACACTATGTGTCTTACCCATACTACATCCCTATCACCCCTACACCAGGTCTGTCTCCTAAATTACTATCAATAAAGATTTGTATCAGGACAAGTAGATTGTCACGGCAGACAAGTAGATTGGGCAAACACTTTAGTCCCTGGACAAGTAGTTTTTTGTTTTTTTTTATTTCAACACCCCTGCCCTCTCTGCCATATACACCCCGCCATATACACCCCTGCCTTGTCATAATATCCTCCCTGCTATAAACCCACTACCTGGTCATAATTCCCACCCTGGCATATACCCCTTTAACATGTCATATAATACCCACACTGCCATAATCCCCTCCCTGCTATATACCTCCACCATATCATAATACACACCCTGCCATACACCCTGGCCCTGCCTTGACATAATATCCTCTCTTCCATATAACACCCAATCCCATTGTTCCCACCCGTGACATAAAACACCATATACTCACCACCTCACCTGCAGTCACCTCCTTCAATCCACTGTGTGCAATTGCACACACTGGCATAGTATCCACCACACTGTCCCACCCTGCCATATACCTTTCTCCTGATAGTAATACTCACCCACTTACATATACATCCACGTTGTCACATTCCCCCAGACAGATAGGACAGATATATACTGGAAGGCAGTGAGATTAAACATTTTTATGGACCATATAGGAGTTTGTGTACGCCCTGCAGTAAGCCGGCAGCCGGGGTATGACGTCATCCTGGCATCGGCATCACTACTGGTCGTGCAAGTTAGCTGTGAAGGAAGAGCACAGAGTCCCAGCCCAGCAGCAACCGCTTGTCACTCCCAGAGTAAGGTAGGGAGGTTGGTTGGACCTCTTAATAACTAAATGCGTGTGTATATCTGTGGTTGTGTATATGTTTAGTAGATAGCTCCCTAATTTGGTGTCCTTAAATATGTCAATCCCACATAAGGATAACAAATAAGTGAGTTATCTACTAAACAACCTAAAGATTAAAATTAAGAAAAAGGCTTTTTTAAATTTTGATCTTTTAGCTGTTTAGTAGAGAATTCCCTAAATTGGTGCCCTTCTGTGAGATTCCATATGTAAAGATACCAAATTAGGGTGCTGTTTAGCAGATAGCTCCCTTATTTGGTGTCCTTAAATATGGCAATCCCACATAAGGATAAGAAATAGGGGAGTTATCCGCTAAACAAAGATCAAAGTTAAAGAGGTGTCAGCCATCCCAGAAATCTAGGTGGCTAATGTGAATTCTATGCAAATGTGTTGTCTGATGCCAGCATGCACAACATGCGTTCATCAGACAGCCAATGGCAGCACATTACCCCATTACCTAGTGAAAATTATTAATGCTTCCAGCCCCCACTGTTGTGCGCTGTGGTGCTTTAATGGTGCGACCAGGCTTCTGTAATAATATAATGGCAGCCCTGGGGGAAGTGAAATTCAGTCACTTCCTCCCAGCTAACACAGACACGCAGGATGGAGGGCGGCACTGATTGGGAGAGAACTAGAGCCCAACTCCCAACAGCCTCAGCCAGCAGGTACTAAACAGGAGGATGGCATTGTGTCTGTGTAGTTGCATGTGTGTAAATGTGTGTCTGTATCTGCATGTGTGTCAGTGTGTGTATATATCTGCATACATCTCAGCATCTTGCCAACACTACACACAAAAGCATGCCTGCATTAAAATGCCAACACTACATACAAACACACCCATTCATTCACTCACACTTACTCCATACAAAAGCATGCTTACATGGGTACTGGAGGGGCTGAGGTGGGTACTGGAGGGGCTGAGGTGGGTACTGGGGGGGGGGGGCTGAGGTGGGTACTGGGGGGGCTGAGGTGGGTACTGGGGGGGCTGAGGTGGGTACTGGGGGGGGCTGAGGTGGGTACTGGGGGGGGCTGAGGTGGGTACTGGGGGGGACTGAGGTGGGTACTGGGGGATTGATGTGGGTACTGGGGAACTGATGTGGGTACTGGGGGACTGAGGTGGGTATTAGGGGGCTGAGGTGGGTATTAGGGGGCTGAGGTGGGTACTAGGGGGGCTGAGGTGGGTACTAGGGGGGGCTGAGGTGGGTACTAGGGGGGGCTGAGGTGGGTACTAGGGGGGCTGAGGTGGGTACTAGGGGGGGCTGAGGTGGGTACTAGGGGGGGCTGAGGTGGGTACTAGGGGGGCTGAGGTGGGTACTAGGGGGGGCTGAGGTGGGTACTGGGGGGTGGCTGATTTGGGTACTGGGGGGTGGCTGATTTGGGTACTGGGGGGTGGCTGATTTGGGTACTGGGGGGGCTGATGTGGGTACAGGGAGACAGGGGGTACTGAGCTGAATGAAAATTAGCTTACCTGTGCTGTCTGCTAGGCTGCTGTAGCTCCTTATCGTCCGGGTGCTCTTCAGGCAGGGCAGGCCTGGCCCGCCTCTTCCTCCTCACACAGCACCGCACGGCTAGAGACCTGGCAGCATGAACTGAATACTTACTGCCAGGTCTCCCTGAGAGAGGAAAAACGGGGGACGGGCGGAGGGGGTTAACTACAGAGTGATATGCTGCAGGGGTCCTGCAGCATATCACTGGAATAACGAAAAAATCATGTTCTGGCTGGGGAGATCTTTGATCTCCCCAGCCAGAGCATGTCTGTGCTGCCGGGCCCCTGACTGCCTCGGGCCCTCGGTCCATGACCGATCTGCCCGACCTGTCAGTCCGCCCCTGTACAGGAATAGCACACACCAACTTTACAAAATACACATGAGAAGTTCTTTGTTATAAGTTTGTGTGCCAAAAAACAAAAAAACACAATTTTACGCCAATATTTAACAGAGGTTGGCGGTGAAATGGCTACGTAGAAAGTGTCAAAACAACCTTAGTTAAATAGCCTGTGATGTCTACTTTATATAAATATATACTTTGTGTGGCAATTTTGTTTTCTTTTATGGCTATTAAGCTTACAAGACAAACATACCAAATTCTAAATTCGCTCCACATTAAAAGTTTATTTTACTCTGTCACGAGCGTGGGCTATAGGCCCAGCCGAGACAGTGGGGAGAGCGTGGAAGTGACAGGGTTAATGACACCAGACCCCTGGTTACCTGTTGCTAGTCCCAGCAACCACTCAATTAACCCCTGCAATCCCTTCTACACTAACCCCCTAGTACACACTTTACTGCCACCACCAAGACTTTTAAACCCGGGCGTCTTAGGTTACCCCACACACAGGAGAATTATAGGATCACAGTTCTACTTTTACTAATCAAACACTTATAATTAACCCTTTTTGGTAACGTGTTTACCTGAGCTCTCTGGGGAGGGGAGCTCGTAGACAACAGAGACACAAGCTGATTAATTAAACATTTAATCTGACAAAAAAAGGATTCACAGTGCTGAGTACAAAATACAGAAATAAATGACATACAGATAACAAATTGCAAAACAGTACATAAAATAAAATAGGAGAAAACACAAGAAATTCCTTACATATATTTACCCTATATAGAATTCTTGTGGGAGTCTTAGATGGTATTGATCTCCTAGAAGTTACTGACAAAAAGAAAAATGAATACTGACTCTGGATAGTCCAGCACCCTCATTATATATCTAAAACTAGTTATTTCTCAGTGGGCAGACCCCTGGGGGAATCAGAGGGGGTTGGTCTGGCAGTCTATTGCCCACTCTATGAAATTCCTTGTGTCCAGCTCTGGTGATGGCTATCTAGATGTTTTATGGTCTAGGCCTGGTGCAAGATCAAAGACCACAATAAATGCCATCCCAAGGTTTACAAAAAAACAACTCAACATATATAAACACACATCAAACAAGAACTCATGCTTTTGGCATGACATACTCCTTGTGCTCTGTGACCTGTAACTACCAAAAAAAAACTTAAAATCCAAGACACATTATATATTCTGTAAATCAGAACAACTAAATTAATTTATTTTTAATTACTCTCTTTAACCTGCACTAATTATGCACACATTATTATTGCAAAAACTGTATTTTTTTTAAAATAAATATTATATATATATATATATAAAATAAACAACACACAAGATCCAGCGCACTCTCCTATCTACTAAACAGCAACTTCAATGTTGACAGATTGTATTAGTTTTTAAAAGTTTTTTTTTTAAAAAACACCTTATCTAGGCAAAAAATAATGGGGATTTAGTTACATTATATGATCATACATTGCATAAGCCTGCCACAACGTCAATGTACCCCATCTTTGGCAGGTCCTACTCTCACAGTCTAATGTCTGCTCTTATGAGATTAACCCACTTACTTGGGAAAAAATTCCATCTGAGGCTCTCTGCAGTACAAGGCTAAATAGGGAGCTGAGATGAGGATCACCCATCCTCTATACCAGCTTTATTCAAAAATTATCATATAGGCTAATTAAGGAAGGGTCCAGTAGACTAAATTCCAAATAATACCGTCAGGGGCGGACTGACATCTCACAGGGCCCTCGGGCAGTGGGTGATCAAGGGCCCGCCCTCCTGGTTTTCTGGCCCCTGCTACTCTTCTCCCCCTTCTTTCTGCCGCTTTTACACATATATTATGTGTAGGCTGCCCAGCACACAGAATGGCTGCGTGAGAGCCACACATACCTGAGGTGGGAGCAGAGGTGGGTACTGGGGGCAGAGATGGGCACAGGGGGGCTGATGTGGGTACTGGGGGGCTGAGGTGGGAGCAGAAGTGGGTACTGGGGGCTGAGCTGGGTACAGGGGGGCTGAGGTGGGTACAGGGGGCTGAGGTGGGAGCAGAGGTGGGTACAGGAGGGCTGAGGTGGTAACAGGGGGGCTGAGGTGGGAGCACAGGTGGGTACTGGGCACTGAGGTGGGTACAGTGGTGGGTACATGGGGGCTGATGTGGGTACTGGGGGCTGAGGTGGGAGCACAGGGGGGCTGAGGTGGGCACAGGGGGGCTGATGTAGGTACTGGGGGCTGAGGTGGTTACAGGGGGGCTGAGGTGGGAGCAAAGGTGGGTACAGGGGGGCTGAGGTGGGAGCACAGGTGGGTACAGGGGGGCTGAGGTGGGAGCAGAGGTGGGTACTGGGGGCTGAGGTGGGTTCAGGGGGGCTGAGGTGGGAGCAGAGGTGGATACTGGGGGCTGAGGTGGGTACAGGGGGGCTGAGGTGGGAGCAGAGGTGGGTACTGGGGGCTGAGGTGGGTAAAGGGGGGCTGAGGTGGGAGCAGAGGTGGGTACTGGGGGCTGAGGTGGGTAAAGGGGGGCTGAGGTGGGTACTGGGGGGTTGAGGTGGGAGCACAGGTGGGTACTGGAGGCTGAGGTGGGTACAGGGGGGCTGAGGTGGGAGCAGAGGTGGGTACTGGGGGCTGAGGTGGTTACAGGGGGCTGAGGTGGGTACAGTGGGATCAGAGGTGGGTACTGGGGCTGAGGTGGGTGCTGAGCTGAATTAAAATTATTTGAAGCTTACCTGTGCTCTCTGCCAGGCTGCTGCAGCTCCATATCTTCCGGCTGCTCTTCAGGCAGGGCAGGACGTGATGCCACTTCCTGGCCCCGCCTCTTCCTCCTCACACAGCACCGCACGGCTGGAGACCTGGCAGCAAGAACTGAATACTCACTGCCAGGTCTCCCTGAGAAAGGGGAAATGGGGGGGGTAACTACAGAGTGATATGCTGCAGGGGTCCTGCAGCATATCACTAGAATAACGGAGAAATCATGTTGTTCTGGCTGAGGAGATCTCTGATCTCCTCAGCCAGAGCATGGCTGTGCTGCCGGGCCTCTGACTGCCTCGGGCCCTCGGTCCATGACCGATCTGCCCGACCTGTCAGTCCGCCCCTGAATACCGTCCTCTATGCAGTGTCACACAGAAATCCTGTAGCCAATAATTAAAAACCCAGGTAATGGTGGTGTCTGCTGTGAATTATATAGGTATACAGCATAATGTATATTTACAATACATGGTAAATACCTTACAAACAGCAGAACACCCTTTATACAGGAAATGATTCCAAACAGGATAATAACATTGTTTTAAACAAAGCCTCTCTCCCTGTTTCATGACAAAAGTAGGGGGTTTGCGCTACTTGTGCGGTTTCTGAACTACCACGTTGCTCTGGTACTATTTGCCTAGAATTCCTCTAATAATCTCCACCAAACTGTGCGTGGCAGAGTCACAATTTCAGAAGCCAAATGTGCTGTGTGATGTATAAAACCAGTGCAATGGATTTTATAAATATAACAGCCAATGCACCTCTTCCGCAGCATCCAGTCATCATGAGCCGCAAGGGCTGTAGCAGGTCTTTGCATGTAACAAACTCAGATCTCAGTACGTGCTGTCTTGTGCTCCACATAAAAGGTGCTTTAACTGGATAGGAATTAGATTTCTCACTGTGAGCTGTCTAGTTCCTATCCCTATACAGGACCTGACTACTAGGGGCAAAAAGGTCCCTTAGAAGGATAGGAACTAGCTAACGCACACTGAGCATGCTATTTCCTATCCTCAGAAAGGACAGGGTCCTTCTACTGGATAGGAACTAGTCGCAACCGATCCCTCTAGGGGAGCTTTGCACAATGCACAGTTTGTCCCTAACCAGCTCCTGTAGTAAGTGTGCAAGGCATGCTGGGATGGATACACCCCCTAGATTTGCTCTCTTCCCAGTGTGTGTATGGAGTTCGGCCATGTTGGGTGTATGTTACAGCAGGAATGTGTATATCAACAAAGGGATCGAACATAATATGTGACTTGTGATCAATAAATCCTGGCTGATTAATAGACGGTATGTTATTGTAAGTCAGCTATCATCAAACATAACAGGTACTCGGCATCATTATACAGAGCGACATGTTTATTATCAGCGTATAGATACTCAGTATTATTATACAGAGCGACATGTTTATTATCAGTGTATAGATACTCAGTATTATTATACAGAGCGACATGATTATTATCAGCGTATAGATACTCAGTATTATTATACAGAGCGACATGTTTATTATCAGTGTATAGATACTCAGTATTATTATACAGAGCGACAGGCTTATTATCAGCGTATAGATACTCAGTATTATTATACAACGACATGTTTATTATCAGCGTATAGATACTCAGTATTATTATACGACATGTTTATTATCAGCGTATAGATACTCAGCATTATTATACAGAGCGACATGTTTATTATCAGCATATAGATACTCAGTATTATTATACAGAGCGACATGTTTATTATCAGCGTATAGATACTCGGTATTATTATACAGAGCGACATGTTTATTATCAGCATATAGATACTCAGTATTATTATACAGAGAGACATGTTTATTATCAGCGTATAGATACTCGGTATCATTATACAGAGCGACATGTTTATTATCAGTGTATAGATACTCAGTATTATTATACAGAGCGACATGTTTATTATCAGCGTTTAGATACTCAGTATTATTATACAGAGCGACATGTTTATTATCAGCGTATAGATACTCAGTATTATTATACAGAACGACATGTTTATTATCAGCGTATAGATACTCAGTATTATTATACAGAGCGACATGTTTATTATCAGTGTATAGATACTCAGTATTGTTATACAGAGCGACCTGTTTATTATCAGTGTATAGATACTCAGTATTATTATACAGAGCGTCATGTTTATTATCAGCGTATAGATACTCAGTATTATTATACAGAGCGTCATGTTTATTATCAGCGTATAGATACTCAGTATTATTATACAGAGTGACATGTTTATTATCAGCGTATAGATACTCAGTATTTTTATACAGAGCGACATGTTTATTATCAGTGTATAGATACTCAGTATTATTATACAGAGCGACATGTTTATTATCAGTGTATAGATACTCAGTATTATTATACAGAGCGACCTGTTTATTATCAGCGTATAGATACTCAGTATTATTATACAGAGCGACATGTTTATTATCAGTGTATAGATACTCAGTATTATTATACAGAGCGACCTGTTTATTATCAGCGTATAGATACTCAGTATTATTATACAGAGCGACATGTTTATTATCAGCGTATAGATACTCAGTATTATTATACAGAGCGTCATGTTTATTATCAGCGTATAGATACTCAGTATTATTATACAGAGCGTCATGTTTATTATCAGCGTATAGATACTCAGTATTATTATACAGAGCGATATGTTTATTATCAGCGTATAGATACTTGGTATTATTATACAGAGCTGTTATGGGCAAATGCAAATATTACAAGTTTTAGAATGAAATGTTGTTTTTCTTAAACTGTGTATTTTGTCTTTTAAGAGATATTGCAAATTGACAAGGTGTTAGAAATGGAACATGTTTTTCATAGATGTTTCTTTAAGCAATAACCTCAGTGCAAAATATGTTTACGCCATTTTGTCCCAGACGAATTACAATAACAATAATGCATAAACAAGCTTCAAGGCTATACTACGACTCTTTCAGTACACAATATACTGTGGTAACCCAAAGTTAATGGAACTTCCCCAAATCCGGGAATGTCCCACGACTGTGCACTTACGTCTTAGTATAAACAACAGATAAGCTATTCAGACTTTGGGAAGCCATCTTGTCCCAAGTTGATGGAAGTTCCCCAGGTCCGGGAGTTTCCCATGACGTGTGCACTTGCTTTTAGTTATGGACTTTTTCAAATATGAACTATGGTGACCGCAAAATGGAAACACCTAAGGTATAAATAGGTGTACTTCTAAATGTTAAGAGACAGAGGAGAGACTTGGAGACAGACGCTGCTCCATCTGAAAATGACTGAGAGGCTGACATGATGACACGTTCAGAAGGGTATGTTAACCTATTAACGATATTTGCAAGCATTTAATTTCATCTTATAAACTCTGCTATAATGGATTTGATATGTCTATATTTATATTTTTATATAATAAATATCTAAAAGACAAATCTATTGCTTCCAAGACAATCCTTATTTTATATTGTATTCTCAATTGAAGATTATACTAGCTTTAGTGTACTAATAATCTTAATTTTATTACATGACAGGAGGCTTCGTATTTTGCATATCTCTCTTTACTAAAACTCCATAGCAGTAAAGAAAGTGATAACTTAAGAAAGAACCAATCAAAAAACAGTAGGAGGTATAGTATTCCCAGTGAACAGGCTCCTCCCCCTCTTTCTTTACTGCTCCATCAGCAGACAGGTCAGAATATTGAGCTCCTCATATTTATTCATTATTGATTTTACTTGACTTTGTTAACCTTGTTATTTTCTGTTTTCACTCTTATTTCTTATTGCCTCACTTTGCTTATACCTTATTGCCTCATTTTCTAATTTTTTCCAAATTTGTTTGGGGCTCCTTTATTTACCTTTGCCCTTCTTACTCTGGGCACCCTGATATCCCTCCCGGTTTCCGTTTTATTCCGGACATTTTCGCCGTTTTTTCAGTCCCCTTTCACTAAGGAATCCTTGGCTACACAACCCTTGCCACTCCCGGCCGCCTAACCGCGCGTTTTAACGCTCCGGCCGGCGGCCGGATCTACTTTCCCACACTTTCAGTGTGACGGCGGCCATCTTGGATCTCGCGAATCGCGAGACCCGCGGCCGCCATTTTGGAGCCTCACACACACTCGATTGCTGAGATCAGCATCTACTCGGATCCTCCAAGGTAAGCATATATATTTATAATCCTTTTCTGCTCAGGTTTATGTTAATCCGCCTGTTGTCACATCCAGTTGCTCATTCATATCCCATTACTGTTTCAGATTGCTATCAACTCACATTGCTCTCATCCAGGCAGGGGTCCCCACAGAAAGTCTCTGTTACTCCTGTGGTATATGTGCACTATAGGGCTCAATACCCTGTGCTCCTTGGGGTGAAACCCCATAAAGGTGAATGCCTATCAGAGCTCTACTGTTGTAACCTCTGTATACTGGGTGCTGCCCAGGCTGCCTATCAGAGCTCTACTGTTGTAATCTCTGTATACTGGGTGCTGCCCAGACTGCCTATCAGAGCTCTACTGTTGTAACCTCTGTATACTGGGTGCTGCCCAGGCTGCCTATCAGAGCTCTACTGTCATAATCTCTGTATACTGGGTGCTGCCCAGACTGCCTATCAGAGCTCTGCTATTGCAACCTCTGTATACTGGGTGCTGCCCAGACTAAAAACCCAATACTACCCTGCTGGGGTTATATCTGGTACTGCTGGTACCATAACTACCGTAGGATACTCTCCTAACGTTGACCCCTGCCTTACTGCCCTCTTACCAGTGCCAAGTCCTTTCCTAACATTATGGAAGACTCACAAACTACCCCAGTGGATTTTCAATCCATGGTTAATGCAGCAGTGGCCGCGTCTATGGAAAAGGCCCTGTCACACATGATGGCCGCTCAACCAGAACGCTCCAAACCACGCCACACACGCCAAGACACTGAGTCTGAAGACTCTGAAACCCAGTCTAAAGACGACACCCGGGCTAGTAAACGCCATTGGAAAGGGGAAAAAGACCCCAAATTGAACAAAGGCAAAAGACCCACCAAGCGGAGCAAAACGACAACATCTGTCGCCCCTGCTCCTACCCAAGTTCTATCCTCAGAGGAGGAAGAAGATATCGATGGCACTATGGCCATCTTGGATGAATGGCAAGCTAACGCGTCCCACTCTGACGACGACGCCTGGGACTCAAGATCTAAACCCTTTCATGCAGGGGATTCAGACTCTCTCGCTGCAGAATGGCAATGGACAGGGGACAACACCCTGCCTCAGGACGAAGCTATCCTGGACCCCATGGGCCAGACACTCTTCGATCCACGTAACATCAGACACCCCCGCTCGACAGACTGGACACCACCGGAACACCTGGCTAAGTTTATGCACTTATGGATGCGTAAACCCATGGACAAGGTAGATCGCAACCGACTGAGATCGGAATGCCCCCGCCCTTCCCTACCAGATCAAGTAGCCATGACACCTGAATTTGACCAAGTAATCACTACTTTCATGAGTAGAGGCGGTCACAACCCCCGCCGCGGAGTGGAGAGGGGATTCAAAGGAGTCCAAGACAAACTCTTGGATACCTCCGGACCCCTATCACGCATCATGTATCTTCGCGAGACGCCCCCAGTCGATCCGGGAACCACGGTTGGCATTGTCCGAGGGGTGTCATGCGCAGGAGCGATATCCTGTGTGTGTATCGAAGCACCCTTGCCATTGTGGAGAGCGGTTGGGTCCGTTTGTATGGGTTCATCCACCACTACGCATCCGGAGGAAGAGTCAAAGATTGATTTGCCGATCCAAGATTGCAAGTGGAGTAGTCATCATCGGAATTCCGTCCTCACTTCTGCCGACAGTGGGATCCAGTGGTCGCATGAGTGACCGGCGTGTACGTATCTAGCCAGCAGTCGTTGCATGGCCCTGTAGTGTAGTGGGCCAGGGAATATTGAATGTATGGAGGAGGAGAGGAGGAGAGGAATCCCATAATACGGTGAGTATTCTGAGAGGAATCGTATCCAACCTGAGAGCGTGTCCGATATCCATCCGTATAGGGGGGATCTTGTCGGGGACCGACGCGGAACGTGGTTCTCCAAGCTGATGTCGAAACCGAGGAACTGACCCGACACAGATGGGGGAGCGATTTGTCTGCGTACTACCCAAAAACCCGTGGAGTCCAGAACGTGAACGTCAAATTTGACTGCAAACGTAGCCTGGATTCGCAAAGGGTCAGCAGGGTCCAGGTACACGAGACATTGCACGTCCAAATTCGCGGATGTGAGCCCTCACCGGCTTCAGTAGCTTTGTGGGTACCACGGAGTCATAAACTGCTGTGTTAGTCCTCATCACTGGGATTGGAGGAAAAACTAGGTAGTTTAGGGTAGCGGATATTGACAAGTATGTGCCCTCGGGGTCCAGATGTGTAAACCAGTCGTTATCGTTCAGGAGGTCTAGTAGAAGGTTGATTTTCTCTATCCTGAAGCGTTTGCATACCACGTAGGAGTTCCCTTGGTGATAGGTTGACTCACTAGTAGATGAAGCGGTTGGTGGTTCGGTTCCGCTACCGACCAGTCCTCCCAAAAACACCTTTCCCCGAAGGGGTGTGGAGGATTTGCTTCAGCGAGGTTTGGGTTAAAGTTAGTGTGGTGGGTAAGTTCCCGCCGTCAAATAGTAGGACTTGTGCTTCTGGGCCGAATACTAGTCGTTCTCCCGTTCTACTTCCTCAGATGGCGAGTTGTCTTTGTGTGAGTGATCTATTATGTCCAACATGCGTGGTGGATAGTAGTCTTCTTTGTCGGAAGATTGTGGTGGACAGGGTCGCGGATTCCCGGTGTTCCGTCTACTTGGTCTGTTCGAAGGGCGACTTGCCTTAGACCTTAGTGGCAGGGGTGGTTGGAGCCCTTCCCTTGCCGTTTTGACATGAAGGCTCGTGGGGCTGGGATTCGGACACACGCCTCCAGAGAGACTGGAGCCTAAATCCAGCGCCTTAGACCGCTCGGCCACGCTACCTTGCTGCTAAGGTCTCCAGCAAGCAGTTTGGGGCAGAGTTCATAACAAGAAAACCTTCTCCACTGAAGCTGCAACTGCGTCGTTATCAATGCCTGGAAGTCCTAGGGGGTTGAGAGTGTTCTCTATGACCTGTTCTCGTCCTGTTGGGAGATAGTGGTAGTCAGTGGGAGTAGTGTTTGAGGGTCAGCACGTAGGGGTGCTAGACTCCTGGTAGCACTGGGGGTCACCCATGTAAAGCGGCTTGAATTGCCTGCATCAGATTGTCTGAGTGTATGAAATACTCGTGTCAAGTGTAGAGGGGTCACCTCCATTAGTTTAATCCGGTTATAGGGAGCTGTGGCGTAGGCGCGATTGACCGGTAGTGCTGGTCCGGTTAGCCGGGTTCACCATAAATGCACGCCAGAGCTGTATGCACGGATGTAACTATACAGGCTTATTATAGAAGTGCGTGGGACCTGTCTCCATAAGGTCTGTAGCCGCAGGGCCCACGTGTATTCGACTGGGGTCATCCCAGGTGGTGTGCCATGGTAACCCAGAGGACACCCACATTATAATTGTTGGCACCTTACAAGTATTGCATGCATGTCTGGGGGTCACCCCAGGTGGTGTGCCATGAAAATTTACTCAGAGGACACCCACGTTCAATATGTACGCCAGGTACCATAAATGTACAGATATGTATCCCTGTGAAGGGCACTCCGCAATACACTCAGTTCACTCGTGATCCTGCCTGCAAATCGTATCCAGCAAGGTGGAACTGTTACTTTAATGTAAAACTGCCAGGCAGTGTTTAAACATCCATACATGTATGCAGTAATCAGTGATAAAGTTGAGGCATAGGACGTGCATTCCATCGGGGTTCACTCCGGGTGGCGTGCCGTGGTAATCCAGAGGACACCCACATCAACGTAATGGTCTATGAATGACCTTGCATGCATATCTGGGGGGTCACCCCAGGTGGTGTGCCATGAAAAATACCCAGAGGGCACCCACATCAACGTAATGGTCTATGAATGACCTTGCATGCATATCTGGGGGGTCACCCCAGGTGGTGTGCCATGAAAAATACCCAGAGGGCACCCACATCAATGTAATGGTCTATGAATGACCTTGCATGCATATCTGGGGGGTCACCCCAGGTGGTGTACCATGAAAAAATACCCAGAGGACACCCACATAAATTTGCACCGTCAGGTACAGTAATATAATATGACCCTCTGTAGGGTACAATAATATAATATAATATGCCCTTTGTAGGGTACAGTAATACAAAATGCCCTTTATGGGGTACAGTGATATAGTTGATCTTGTTATAGGTATAGTATATGTTTTGTATAACAACTGTGATATTGTATGGCTTCACAATAATACATAGATTGTGTGCGTGCTCAACATATAATCATCCAGTGTAAGGCACCATGAGAGATATATCCATGAGAATAAAATTACAATTGTAGCAATAAAAGAATGTGCCCAGAGAGGGGAAACCATGAAGGGGTTAATCCAGCTGCAGGGCTTTAATGCCTGCTGTTGTATAATCCTTCTCTCACCACCAATACTTCCAATTGGTATCCTTTTGAGAGAAATCCACTCTGCGTTGTGTTTTAATAGTGAATGTAATATCCCCGTGTCACCTCTTCCAAGAACTAACATATATCTTTATCCCCTTGTCCAGATAAATATATGACTAGCACTACTAAGGTATTCTATCCGATATTACAAATAAACAGCCAACACCATAGTTCTTACCAGAGAGAAATCTTTACTTAGAATCTGCCCAATTAAATATTACAGAAGAAGAATGTTACAGAGTTATAGTATTACAGAGTTACAATACATTCATAACACTCACACATTCCATCTATCTAATAATATCGGCTACATTGTGTATGTGCTGTGAGATGTTATGTGCAGCATGTGTGTCTTACCAAACCTAATCTAATGTGATGTCAGTATCTTCTATTTTTAAAGGAATTGGTTGCCATGTTGTAAATAGCAAACTCATCAGCTCAATTGATATGTAAATGTGATTTACTTTCCCAAGGCCCAAAATGTTATCTATCCTGTTATTTTATTTAAGTGTTAACTCTCCCAGCCATCCCTTTGTCTCTAACCTAAGGTGTGTTTTCCTAGATAGAGACTCCTTTGAAGAATAGTTGATATGTAAATGTGATCGGTGCCTTTCAGGTGCTGTATCTTTCCAACTATCTAAACAGAAACTCCCTTTGAAGATAATTCCTGACCTCCCATACACACAGACTTAATCAAGCACATATTAAACAGATATATATAATATTTTCCCCAACACTCCCCCACTTGAATAAGATCTAATAAGGAGATTATTCACATACAACCCCGCCACCCACTCTGATTTCTGTATATAAAAAAAAAATCAAGCAAGACATGAACCCACACATATATTTTATACCCCTAAAATGGATGGGAGCTCTAATTTTTCCTGCTTTGTATGGATTTTTTTTTTTTTTTTTTAGTTCTTTCCTCCAACAGCAAAATAAAGAGCAGATTAAAACAAATTGTAGACAAACAAATACTACAGAAGCAGTTCTTAATCCTGGGTGTGTGTAAGTATTATAGGGTATGCTCCACCAGGGCTCTTGAAAACTATTTGTTCATTTTCCTTCACCAGCTCTTACAATTGCACAACCCTTCGATTATTTATTTTAAATAATGTATCCAAATCTACATTAAGTGGTGGGATTTTCTTAAAAAGTGAGGGAGCCAATTTATTCCAATTTCCTAGATCTCCCTGTACCACGTCCATAGATCTTTGTGTGAGTTGGATATTGGCTCTTATGACCTCCTTGCCCACTTTCATGGAGCCATAGGTAAGATTAAGACACCATCCTGTTTGGGGTACCCTACATTGTATAGTTTGCTGCCACAGAACTGAAGATACTCCCAGTGCGCAGATCGTGGGACCCTGTCCGTGCACCACTCTTTTCCAACCAATTATGGGTTTGTGAAGGTGAACAGGGCAGCTCCCTGAGTTTTCCACCATGCACCCATCTGCCTGGACTAGTGGTTCTAGTACACAGGAACAAAGCCAAGCATTACCACGTCTGTCACAGCAACTGGGGTTGATAACTTTCCAGAACTGGTCTTCTTTTATTACTAAGCGAGTTTGTGGAAGGAATTGTTTTAAAACGTTAGTGTGATTAGCCACTTCCAACTCACCAAACATAGTCATCTTATAAACAGGTACAGGCTGTTCTGTCCAAACTGGAATGTCAATTATTAACGGAATTACCCTTTTTTTCTTAATTTTCACTTATTGCACCAACTCTGCAGACCTTTAATTTTGGAAAGGACTATATTCTGACAATCTATGCCATATTCCCTAACCAGATCAAAGACTAGGGTAGAATTGATTATTCTGGGCCATTCCCCTCGTTTTATTTCTTGGAGGCCTAAATTTAGATGTTCGTCTAGTAAATTTCCAACTATACCACATACCATAGCTTTAGATACATTATTGTTATTAATTGATTCTCTGAGAGCATTCACTGATATATTAATCCACTGCAAATCTGCAGCAACTGTGTGAATGTTCTGTATTGTGACATCAGTTTCAGCTAGAGTGTTAAAATCCACTTGTCCCTCTTTTAAGCATAATTTGCTGCCACCCATTAACATAATTTTGTTCTCGTGAGTTAAGACCCTCTATGTCTGCATGTAAATGTTTGTTTGGCAGACACTGTGGCAAAAAATCGTAACAGGGAAACGTTAAGGAATATCAGCACACATGATCCTCTAGGCAGTGTGTAATTACACAGCAGATTGAACTCTTGCTGTACAGGGGAGTTGAACTCATGGAGGAAAATTCCCAGTGTAACCACTGAGCTACCATACAATATGTCATGTCCTGCTTGTATGATCCATTTTAGTTTACAGGAAAAATCCGTCATTCTCCTTTAAAGAATAGCAGGCTTGTCTACATATAATCCAGGAATATCATGGCAGGACTCTGTGCCAGGCAGAAATCTAGTATAGTCATGTGAAAGCAGTGCAACTTTCAAAGTCTAAGGGATCTAACTAATGAGCATCTGCACCATAAGGCAGACGTTTAGAAATACCCTGTAATCAGGATGATGAATTGAATTATATATAGGGAGCCCGGCGATCGGGTGATTCACGATCCGCCGAGCGACCGGGGAAGGCGGCCGTCGGGTATCTCGCGAGCCGCGAGATCCAAGACGGCCGCCGCCCGCGTGTGGAGGAGCGCGACGATCGCGGTCGCGCGGCGAAAACGAAGGAAAAAATTACAATAAATACAGAAACTGACCTAGCCTCCCTCCACCCGTCCCCATACAACCCCCTGAATAAGTGAAGGGCCGGTCCGCGAGGCGAGCGCGACACGGGCCGTCGTGACGCCCGCGGACCGCCATGCAATAACAATGTAAAACACAAAAGGGGGAAAATAGAGAATAAGGTGTAAGGGACAGGCATAAGAGGACTAGGTAGTGGTAGGGATAAAAGTAAGTAGTGCAAGTGTAAGGTAAAGCAAATAAGAGTATACCAGAGAGGTAAAATACTCTGACCTGTTTGAGGCTGGAGCAGCAAAGAAAGAGGAAGTGATGTCATAGACAGGGCCTTTTATGGGCCCTTTTATGGGTCTTTTCTCTGATTGGTTGTTACTGTTTCTATGCTGCTGGAGTTTTCAGTAAAGAAAGATATGCAAATATGAAGCCTCCTGTCATGTGGTAAAATTATTTATATATGTTAAATAGAGGATCTCTTACTAACTATATAAAATTATGGCTAAGATATTAGCCCTACTAAGCCCTACTAAGTTCTATGCTTTAAGACATTATAGTGGTAAATAAGGGAACCGCCTTCGGTTACAGAGCGACATGTTTATTATCGGCGGATAGATACTCAGTATTATTATACAGAGCGACATGTTTATTATCACCGTATAGATACTCAGGATTATTATACAGAGCCACATGTTTATTATCAGTGTATAGATACTCAGTATTATTATACAGAGCAACATGTTTATTATCAGTGTATAGATACTCAGTATTATTATACAGAGCGACATGTTTATTATCAGCGTATAGATACTCAGTATTATTATACAGAGCAACATGTTTATTATCAGCGTATAGATACTCGGTATTATTATACAGAGCGACATGTTTATTATCAGCGTATAGATACTCAGTATTATACAGAGCGACATGTTTATTATCAGCGTATAGATACTCAGTATTATTATACAGAGCGACATGTTTATTATCAGCGTATAGATACTCAGTATTATTATACAGAGCGACATGTTTATTATCAGTGTATAGATACTCCGTATTTTTATACAGAGCGACATGTTTATTATCACCGTATAGATACTCAGTATTATTATACAGAGCGACATGTTTATTATCAGCGTATAGATACTCAGTATTATTATACAGAGCGACATGTTTATTATCAGTGTATAGATCAGGGGTAGGCAACCTTTTAGCAGCACTGTGCCGATATAGGATTGTGATGTCCCGTAGCGTGCCGATCCTATTTTTTTAAATTGAGGTGTGTATGCTGCTGTATTCTGCTTGTGTTATTTTTACTGTAATTGCTTTGTATCGTTGTATTTGTGCGTATATGAGCTATTATATTGTATATGTGCACAGGGCCGCCATCAGGGGGTGACAACCATGACGGTTGTCACGGGCCCGGGGCCATGGGGGGCCCGGACTGCTCTGGCAGTCCTGGGCCCCACTTTCTTTCTCTGCACACATAGATAGCGAATATCGCTATCTATGTGTGCAGCCGCGGGCCCCCGGCTCCCTGTTACCGCAGAGGGGGCCCAGGCAGCACACAGCCTCTTCTCTTCTAATAACTCTCGTGAGACCCGGTTGCCAGGGCAACGCTCCGTTGGTCTCGCGAGAGTTATTGGAAGAGAGGAGAGAAGAGAAGAAGCTGTGTGCTGCCTGGGCCCCCTCTGCGGTAACAGGGAGCCAGGGCTCCCCCACCGGACCACCTGGGATGGAATCTCCCCCCTCCCTGGACCCAGGTAAACAGGGAGGGGGAGAAACATTTAATTAAATGTAAAAAAAAAATCTGAGGTGTGCTAGCACCTCAGATCATCTTGTACCTTCATGAAGTTTCGGCTCATGTTTGGGGGATTGGAGAACTACACTCTGGGGATTGCTATAATCACTATACTCCCCAGGGTATAATCGCTGAGCCCTGCTAAGAGCTTGTTCCTGTTCCTGCTCTCTGGATTTCGGAGAGGTCCACCTACTGGAAGCTGGACTCTGGTCTTGGGTCCAGAGTGGGTGGAGTCGGCGAGACCCCAACCAAGCTGCGGCGGTTCGTGGGGTCTGCAGTGGTTATGGTGTCAGGCGGAGTGCTTGGAGACCTCGGAAAGCACTAGGAGCATCCGTCAGCGGAGGGTACCCGGTCGGGGTGCCAGCGGTTCCGTTACAATAATATTCCCAATAATCCACAGGAATAAATATCACCGGTATCGCCAAATAATCCACACATGAGCCAAAGCTTAATGCTGGAACAGAAGTTTACTGGAAGTAACAACAACAGGTATTCAAGCTACAGTTTATTTTATGCCCTGCTCCCATGCAGGGGAGGGACACACACGTTATCTACAGTAGCCAATGAATCAGAGGTTACAGCCCACACAAAATCCTCCCCTCCCCAAAATGCCTGTGATTCAATTATCGTATACAATAGAAGATGCAATTATTACAGGCAGGAAAAATACAGTTTTTACAGCATATTCATAACTTCTAAAATATACATAATATACATCACATTCACATATATATATATATATATATATATATATATATATATATATATTCACAATCAATCCATTCAGGGGAACAACATATCAAAAAATGGCATGAATCAGACCAGGGGTTCAGAAGTTAGTAAATTATCTTTTGGGGCCTCGCTGGCAGCATGGCTATCTGGCCCAAACCGGTTTTACAGAGCCCTCTATCCTGGAGACAATGGGGAAAATAATCAAATTATATCCAGGGATAGAGGCAGACTCCATTGAGCACATGTTACCAGTTAAACACAAAATGATACAAAAATACATAACTCCTATCATACTGAATTGAACGGGCCAAATCTCCCAGGGTCCATAGTCACAGGGCAAGAGGCGGGCAAGCAGTCCTCTCCAGGCACAAGCGGTGATGGGCACTGGGGGTAATTCTCATTCCTTGGCTACCATACAGTCTCTAAGTCAACGTAACCAATCTTAAAGTTTTTTTTATGTGAACAAACTGAAATGAAAGCCTTATTTTTGATTCTGTAACGCGTATACTGTGGAGAGTTTACTGAACACTAATCTTCTTATTACACAGCTGAGTCCCTTCCTGTACATAGTTAGTTTTCTTATTTTATTATCTCGCATACATACACAGACCTGCACTCATATAAATATCAATACAAACAGGCTTGTACGATGGTGGTGGGGCTATTAATGGCTAATAATGTGGGACATGGGTCTAGTAAGGTGGGTAGTTGGGCTTGTAAAGTACTGATGGAAAATGGGACTAATAATGTGGTGGTGGGGAGTGGGGAGTGGGGCTAGTAAAGGGCCTTGATATTTTCTGCTCCAATTACCAGTGAAATTGATCGGGACTGAAGAATTTTGTTCTTATCTTCTAAACATTTAAGAACTTTCACCCTGAAAGTTGCCAGGATGACAGCTTTGAAAGATGAAAAATAGTCTTTAAGGCCTACAGCTTCTGAATGAGCTTCACTTGAAAGTTTTCTGCATGATATTTTCTCCAAGGATTCCAAAATGCTGGGAAGTTTTTGAGCAATAGGACGAACAGCTTCTATCCTGGCACTCCATCTGGTGTCACTCAAGCCATGCAATAAACCACCAATGGTTTCCTTCAAAATATTCCACCTCTCAGGACTTCCACTAAAAAATGTGTACAGGTGATTCACACATCCAAAAAAAGTGATCACATCAGGGCAGCATGATGCTGCATGCACACCCACAAGATTCAAGGAGTGTGAAGTACATGGACAAAATATAGCTTTCGGATACTTTTCCTGTATGTGATCTGACTCCTTTATTTTTCCCAGACATACAGTTGCAAGAAAAAGTATGTGAACCCTTTGGAATGATAGGGATTTCTGCACAAATTGGTCATAAAATGTGATCTGATCATCATCTAAGTCACAACAACAGACAATCACAGTCTGCTTAAACTAATAACACACAGAATGAAATGTTGCCATGTTTTTATTGAATACACCATGTAAACATTCACAGTGCAGGTGGAAAAAGTATGTGAACCCTTAGATTTAATACCTGGTTGAACCTCCTTTGGCAGCAATAACTTCAACCAAAGTTTCCTGTAGTTGCAGATCAGACGTGCACAACGGACAGCACTGTTTCAGTTCAGCAATATTCTTGGGATGTCTGGTGTGAATCGCTTTCTTGAGGTCATGCCACAGCATCTCAATCGGGTTGAGGTCAGGACTCTGACTGGGCCACTTCAGAAGGTGTATTTTCTTCTGTTTAAGCCATTCTGTTGTTGATTTACTTCTATGCTTTAGGTCATTGTCCTGTTGCAACACCCATCTTCTGTTGAGCTTCAGCTGGTAGACAGATGGCCTTAAGTTCTCCTGCAAAATATCTTGATAAACTTGGGAATTAATTTTTCCACCGATGATAGCAATCCGTACAGGCCCTGACGCTTCAAAGCAGCCCCAAACCATGATGCCCCCATCACCATACTTCACAGTTGGGATAAAGTTTTGATGTTGGTGTGCTGTGCCTCTTTTTCGCCATAGTGTTGTGTGTTTCTTCCAAACAACTCAACTTTGGTTTCATCTGTCCACAGAATATTTTGCCAGTACTGCTGTGGAACATCCAGGTGCTCTTGTGCAAACTGTAAATGTGCAGCAATGTTTTGTTTGGACAGCAGTGGCTTCCTCTGTGGTATCCTCCCATGAAATCCATTATTTAGTGTTTTACGTATTGTAGATTCGCTAACAGGGATGTTGGCATTTGCCAGTGACTTTTGTAAGTCTTTAGCTGACACTCTAGGATTCTTCTTCACCTTATTGAGCATTCTGCGCTGTGCTCTTTCCTCTCCAGTCTTATGGAAGAAGTCAAAATATTCAATGAACCTTTCTTGAACAGTCCAGTCTTCAGACCCTGGTTCATTGTAGACATACCTTAAAACAATTGAAGATTATGCTAGCGCTAGTGTACTTATAATCTTAATTTTAATAATGACAGGAGGCGAGTATTTTGCATTACTCTCTTTACTAAACTCCACAGCAGTAAAGAAAGTGAAAACATTTAAACCAATCAAAATGCAATAGGGAGTATGACATTCCCAGTAAATAGGCTCCTCCCCCTCTTTCGGATGCGACATCGTAAACAGAGAAGGAGATACGTATAAAGTCTGAAACGATCATTAGTAAACAAGAAAAACAGTATAACGATGGATTTGAAGAAGATCAGTCACAAGAATCAACTGTTGTCGTAACCAATATCAACCGGTTGACAAGACGAAAAAAGGAGTCCAACGGGAACTGTGTCATCCAAGGGTTGAGTAGTACTCCGAGTAGGATTCTGTAGATGTTCCATGCTTGAGAGACTTTAAACTGAAAGAGAATGTGAAATGGGTTAGGCACCGGTCTCCCAACTGGTTGCGTCAATGAACAACGACCCAAGTGTTACTAGTACAATAAACTTATACATGGAAAGTGATACACTCTAGTGATAAACTCTAGATATTACTAGAACGAAGCTTATATATATAGATTGAAAATTCTGATAAAAACCTGGATGACAATGATAACAAGGATACGGAGCAAAACTAAGTCTGTATACTACGATAGGACTCTACATATTATAGAAACCATGAGTTCCCCTCCTCCCCGGGTGGGAAGGGTGGGAAAATACTCGCCTCCTGTCATTATTAAAATTAAGATTATAAGTACACTAGCGCTAGCATAATCTTCAATTTTATCACATGACAGGAGGCTTCCTATTTTGCATTTTTAACGCTGTTGAATGAGTGACATGGCTGCACCGGCATTCGGGCGGAAGTAGAATGTGCGGAACGTAGATTCTCGTGACCAGTCCGCCGACCGGAGAATATCCGTTAGCGAGGCGCCTGCCATGGGGGCCGAGGAAGCCGCCGCCCCGCGGACCGAGTGGGCCCCAAAGGCAGCGTCCACGCCTGCGAGGGCCAGAATCCAACGAACCCATCTGGCGAGGGTGGTCGTGGAGATGGGAACGTGAGGTCTAACATAAGATACGAGGAGTTGGCCCGTGGCTGAGGTCCGGAGTGGTAGTGTAACCTCAACGTACCGTTGTAGGGTGGAAACGACGCAGAGTTGTGGGTCTGAGTTGAAAAAAGGGTAGAAGACCGAGGTGGAGTCCGATTTTGTGCGGCGAGACACCCGGAAGGTGACTCCTTCTGGGGAGATAGAGAAAGCGTCGATGTCGAATGCCCGGATGTCCGAAACCCTGCGGAAGGATACTAGGCAAAGCAGCATCGTGAGTTTCGCCGATAATTGTCGGAGAGACAGATTATCGTTGTTTGGCCAGTCTCTCAGTAGTCGGAGAACAACGTCCACGTCCCAGAGACGTGAGTATTTGGGTCCTGGGGGGCGTTGTAGTCGGATGCCTCTTAGGAGTCGACACACCAGTGGATCCCTGCCCACTGGGATCCCTAGAGTGGGGACGTGAGCCGCCGAGATAGCGGAGCGGATTACGTTTATTGATCTGTATGACCGACCTATGGAGAATAGATGTGAGAGAAAATTCAAAACGGTTGGGATAGTGGCTGTAAATGGATCGAGATTCCGTTCCATGCACCAAGTGGACCAGGAATTCCAAGCGGATAGGTAGCTTCTTCTGGTTCCTGGAGCCCATGAGTCCCACAGGAGGTCCCTAGCAGTCTGCGATAGTCCGCCGACCTGCCAGGTACCCCGGAAAGAGTCCAAGCCACCAGGATGAGACGGTTGTCTAGTATCATTGGGTGAGGGTTGCCTTTTGGATCCGTGAGGATGTAGGGGTGGTGGGGTAGAAGGAGGGGATCCTTGTACGATAATGCCAGGAGGTCTGGAAACCATGGTTGTCCCCTCCATAGGGGGGTGATGAGCACTAGGGAGACTAGTTTGCTTTTCAGGTGGTGGATGGTCCTTGCTATCATGGCAAAAGGAGGGAAGGCGTAGGCCCCCGTGTTCAGCCATGGTTGTAGGAATGCGTCTACTGCTTCGCTCTCCGGATCTGGGAGCCAGCTGAAGAACCTTTGTGTTTGTCTGTTGTTGCGAGACGCAAACAGATCCAGATGAAATGGACCCCGGCGTTCCATCAATAGGTTGAAAATCCGTGGGTCCAGTTTCCAATCGCTGGTGTCTCGCCAGTGGCGTGAGAACCAGTCCGCTGTGATGTTCGTCTCCCCTGGGAGGTATTCCGCTATGAGAGAGATGTTGCGGGGTAGACAGAAATCGAAAATTTCCTTTGTTAGTTCCGATAGCATGCGGGATCGGGCACCGCCCAGGCGGTTGATGTAGCGGACTGCAGAGACGTTGTCCATCCGGAGGAGGATGCAGCAGTCCGTCTTGTCTCTTGCTAGGCTGCGGATGGCGAATGATCCCGCCAGAAGTTCTAAGCAATTTATGTGCAGGTTGAGGTCCTGGGATGTCCAGGCGCCTCCTGTTGAAGTGTCTCCGCTTGTCGCGCCCCATCCCCAGAGGCTGGCGTCTGACTCCATGACTATGTCGGGTGTGTTCCCGAAGATGGCCCGACCGTTCCACGCTTCCATGCTGTCTAGCCACCATCTGAGTTCGTCTCTGACTTCCTCCGTAATGGGGACCGGTTGGTCGTATGAGGGGTTGTGTCTGAGGAAGGATGACTTGAGGCGTTGCATCGCCCTGTAGTGGAGTGGGCCCGGGAATATAGCTTGTATGGAGGCTGAGAGGAGTCCTACCAAACGTGCGAGGGCGCGGAGTGGAATCGTGTGGCATCGGATAGCCCTGCGCAGTTCCTTGCGAATGGCTGAAATCTTCGACTGTGGTAGTCGTAGTGTGCTGGTGGTGGAATCTATTTCGAATCCTAGAAACTGAACTGTTTGAGAAGGATGGATGGCCGACTTTTGGAAATTCACCACGAAACCCAGGGAAGATAGGAAATCCGTGGTATACTGTGTGTGACGTACCAGTCTGGACTTGTCGGAGCAGAACAGTAGGAGGTCGTCCAGGTATATAATGCAACGAATTCCTAGAGTTCGAAGACGTGCAACCACGGGCTTCAGTAGTTTGGTGAAGCACCAAGGAGCCGAGCTGAGGCCGAAGGGAAGGCATGTGAACTGCCAGGGGAGGTCTTGCCAGAGGAAGCGTAGGAATTGACGGCAGGAGTGGTGGACGGGTACGGAGAGGTACGCGTCCTTGAGGTCTAACCTTGTGAACCAATCTTTGTCTTGCAATAGGTCCCTCAAGAGATGTATGCCTTCCATCTTGAAGTGCCTGTATGTGACGTATTCGTTGAGTCTTTTCAAGTTGATGACGGGACGAAATTCCCCTGTTTTCTTCTTCACCAAGAATATGTTGCTGAAGAAACCGTCGGGACCGGAGGCGGGTTCGATTGCCCCTTTCGAGTATAGTTCTAGTAACTCGTTGTGTATGAGGGTGCGATCTTCTATGGAGCAGTTGATGTGAAATGGAAGGTCCCTTTGACATGGGTGGTCTACGAAGTCGATGATGTAGCCCTGTACCGTCTGTAGGACCCATGCGTCCGCGGAGATGGTCGTCCATTCCTGAAAAAACAGAGAGATACGCCCTGCTGTACACAGTGGGAGAGGGAAATGTGTTAGATGGTTGCTTACCTGTAGAGAAGCGTGCTCTGCCTCGGGTACGTGGTCCACGACCTCTGTCTGCACCTCGTGTGTAGCTGAATGGTTGGCGATATCCCACCTCTGGGTAGAAAGGTTGGGGCCTTTGGGTGCGGGGGCCCGAAGGCCAAAACCGGCTGGCAGCGCGGCCCCTGTGGCGGCCAGCCCGTCCAAAAACACCTCTGGTGGTGTTTTGTCTGAATACTCTCCTCATCGAGGACTGGGCTTTGTTTAGAGATGTAAACACATTGACATGTCTGTTGAGGTCCTTAAGGAAAACATCTCCAAATAACTTGCCCTGTGCCAGCGGGCCTAACTCTTTGGTGCCCAATTCCACCAGTTTTCCGTCAATACGGAGTAGTGCTGCCTTGCGCCGCTCTGAGGAGAGGGCTACGTTTGTATTACCCACGAAACAAAAGCACCTTTGTGCCCACTCCCGCACATCGTGAGCCCATTCACGCACCATGGTTGTGTCAAATTGGTCTGCCCGAGCCAGGGCATCGTCGGCCAGGTACATGATTCTGGCCAGTGGTCCCACTGAGTCCAGCAGTTTGTCCTGTATCCCTCTGAAGCCCTTTTCTACCCCTTTACGGGGGTCACGGCCACCTCGAGACATAAAGCTGGTCATCACCTGATCAAACTCGGGGGTTTCTGCTACGTGATCGGGTAGCGTTGGTCTTGGGCATTCTGACCGCAGCCGGTTGCGGACGGTCTTGTCTAGGGATTTACGTAGCCAAAGGTGCATGAATTTTGCGAGGTGGTCCGGGGGTGTCCAGTCCCCTGAGCGTGGGTGGCGTATGTTTCTTGGGTCAAAAAGTCTGTGACCCGATGGATCCAATATAGCGTCTTCACCCTCTTGTGGGGTTTCCGCGGTGTCGGGATCTAGGGGTTCCCTTAGTAAGGTATCTTGAAAGAAACCGGGTTGTGATCCGGAGTCCGAGCCCCATACGTCCTCTTGTGAGTCCGAGTCGTGTGCTTGCCATTCGTCTAGTATGGCCATGGGCTTCTTGTGAGTGTCGTCGTCGTCTGAGGAGTATTCCTGTTGAGGGGTCGGAGTGGCGACCATGGATGGTTTGTGCTTTTTGGCCTGGGTCTTTCCCTTAGTCGGGTTCTGGCGTCCCTGTTCCCCTTTCCAGTGGCGCTTGCCGGGGGGGGGGGGGGATCTTGGCTCTCGTGAGACTCTGGGTCTTCTGAGTCTGAGTCGTGTCGGGAGTGGTGGGATTTAGATGGTTTCCTCTTCTCAGAGGCCATCATCTTGGAGAGAGCCTTCTCCATGGAGGCGGCTACAGCCTCATTAATCATAGTTTGGAAGTCGGTAGTTTGAGGAGCTTCCATTTTGTTCACAAATAGAATTTAGGCGTGGCACAGGGCGTACGTGGCAGAGGTCAGTGAAGCTGTATTTTGGAGTCACAGTAGTGACAATAAGGGCAGCACCCTTGAACCCCAGCAGGGTTGTGTATAACGTGTAAGGGCAGCACCCTTGAACCCCAGCAGGGTTGTGTATAACGTGTAACTAGAGAGTGGACACGTATAATATAACCCCAGCAGGGTTTGTGGTATGTAATACTCGAGCAGAGTAACTAATGGTATAGAGGAGAAAACAAAATTTGTGAGAGCCCCAGCAGGGTATCACAGATAGTATATTGACACTAGCAGTGTCAGTATGCCCCAGCAGGGCAGAAATACCACAGAAATTGGGATTTATAATATAATATAATAGTTATTATATGGTATATATAATTATATGTTACTGGGCCTCACCCAGGAAATAACAGAGGTGGCCACAGGGCGACCTCCAACAGCAGCACAGAATAGGGGCAGCACCCCAGTAAAGCACAAGAAGAACCTTTGTGCTAAGTACAGCTTTAAATCAGAAACTGACCTCTGTAACTAGTCTAAGGCTGGATCTTCCGTAATGAGTGAGAAGGGAGAGCAAACTGCCGTGTGAAAAGAGCGCGCGGGCGATCCAAGATGGCCGTCGCGGTCTCGCGATATGCGCGAACCAAGATGGCCGCCGCGTGTGAGGGCAAAATCGCGGGCGGCACGGGAAACGGTTGATTTACCGAGCCAAGCACCGGGAGGAGGTGAGGTGCCGGCGGTGACGGGGGAAGACACCCGCCCGAGGGCGGGGTAGAGGAGAATCTCGGAAAAACTAGTGAAATAGACAAATAATGCAGAGGAGAAAATCTGACAGGGAAAGGGAGGCTGACTAGAAGCAAGGTAGTAGAAATATGCACAAAACCTCCGAAAATTCAGTGTATATATGATAAACTAAAAGGTAAATAGATTGAATAGCAATAAAATATATAAATCTAAGAGTATAATAAATATAAAAGCTGGAAGAGCCAAAACTCTGACCTGTCTGCGATGGAGCAGTAAAGAAAGAGGGGGAGGAGCCTATTTACTGGGAATGTCATACTCCCTATTGCATTTTGATTGGTTTAAATGTTTTCACTTTCTTTACTGCTGTGGAGTTTAGTAAAGAGAGTAATGCAAAATACTCGCCTCCTGTCATGTGATAAAATTACATTTTGTTCTGTGTGTGAAACATCTGGTGTTGCATCACATATCACAGACAAATAAATTGCCTTTTCTCTTTCTTTGAGTATTGTATTCAGAACATGCTTTCCACATAGGTTTATGAACTAATTTTGTGTTGCCCAGGATAAATGGCGTGCATGCAGTTTTTTTCCCTGTCTCTTGACTTTTCTTCACTTTCTCTAAATGTTCTTGGAGCACTGGATCATAGTGTGCTATCAATTCAAGTAGACCAAGGAAATTCCCATTGTGCTGGTCTTCAATTCTTTGAGAGCTTCCCAGAAAAGCCAGGTTTCTTGATGCCAAAAACAAAGTTACATCCAGAAGTCTTTCTAACAAAGAAGAAAATTAGTTTGTTTCGGTTTCCAAACGTTTTTTGCAGATTAGAATCCACACCATGCCCCGCCATGGACATTCAAAGTTTTCTCCAACTCCAGTACTTTTGTTTATGAATAATGGAGTTTTCATGTTCTGGCAGTTTAATGTAAAGCAAATGCCACTTGGTTTTTGATGGATCAAATCCTTCTTTCTTACAAAGCATGCTAGTCGCTTTCACACGATCAGACGAAAATGCCAAGCAGGTCACACAATACAGCACATTCTTGGTAGGACTCCACTTGAGCCAGTCCTGAATATGTCTTTCTCGTCCATAAGATGACTTTGAATATATTAGAAACTCACTAAAGGACTGTTCTTTATAATCTTTATCCATACCTTAATCATTTATTTTAGTTCCTCTTCTTTTCTTAGCCCACCAATCACAATTTGTTCCCGGTCTTTGTCTTTCAGAACATCTGGCCACAGAGCTGGATCTTTCCAATTCTTCCTGTACAATTTCCTGTGTGTTAGAAACGCTGCTTGGAGGTGGAGCTTCCATCTCTTCTTGTAACGGTTCAACTAGAACTTCAGGGTCAGTTGTGTTAGATGTGCTGCAGCAAGCGATCTCCTTTTCTGGTTCTTGATGATGTACTTTATCTTCCTCAGAGCCAGTCTGCATCATTGTTGTTTGCGCCGTATGTTTTTCCTTTTTAAAATACTTCAATAATGAATTCTTCTTTTCCAGTTTTTCCTCCTCTTGCTCTCGTTCTCTCTTTTCTTTCCTCTTCTGCACTCCAGACTTGTGCAGATACATTTTGATGTATTTATTACGGACGGAACCACACTTATATCAATGAGCCAAACTACAGCTATTACCACAATACTGTGAAGAATTCCCCAAACCCCAAATACGTGATACTATATTAAATTTCATTAAATAACAGTAAATATGTGTTTGCTCGTGAAAATGTATTAACCCCTTAAGACCGGAGGGCGTACATTTACGTCCTTTTTAAAGCGGCTCTAAACGCCGCAGGACGTAAATGTACGCCCTACGTTTTTTTTTTAACTTACCCGGTCGCCGGCGATCCCACGCCGGCGATCGCGGTTGGGGGGACTCTCAGGGAGCCCCCCGCGGCACGTCCGCCCTCCAGGAGCCCTCCCGGCCATGTGAGAGTGAGGTCCTTGCGAGGACCTCACAATCACATGGCCGGTATAGCTGGCTGCAGCAAGGCCAGCAGGGGGACTAACTGTAATGACAGTTAGTCCCCCTGCTGGCTGAAATCAAATAAAAATAAGTTAAAATAAGTGTAAAAAAAAAAAAATATATATATATATATATTAATATCAAATTACACGTAGACAGATACTGATTAAATATATATATATAATTATTGTTATATATATTTTTATATAATATAAAAAATAAATATGTAAATACGTAAAAAAATAAAATTAAAAAAAATTGAAAATATAATATTACAAAATATATAGATGTGTTTTATTTCGTTCTAACTGTATTGTGATATTAATATATATATATATATATATATATATGTATATATTTATACAGTGGCGGCTCTAGACTTTGTGAGGCCTTAGGCGAAACTCAAACATGAGGCCTCCACTAACATCTAAAGTTAAAAATAGGGTTTGCATTGTGTGTATAAGGTGCTGTTGCAGAGGGTGGCTGTGGCAGAGGGTGGTAGGGTGGCTGTGGCAGAGGGTGGTAGGGTGGCTGTGGCAGAGGGTGGTAAGGTGGCTGGGGCAGAGGGTGGTAGGAGGACAGTGACAGGGTAGTGGGGTGGTAGGAGGGCAGAGGGTGGTAGGGTGGCTGGGGCAGAGGCTGGTAGGGTTTCTGGGGCAGAGGGTGGTAGGGTGGCTGGGGCGGTGTGGTAGCCCAGGAATGAGAATTACCCCCATAATGGCATACCATTTGAAAAAGTAGACAACCCAAGGTATTGAACGTGGGGTATGTTTAGTCTTTTTTAGTAGCCACTTAGTCACAAACACTGGCCAAAGTTAGCGTTCATATTTGTTTTTGTGTGGAAAAAAGCAAAAAACTAATATTTGTCCAGTAGGAGGACAGTGACAGGGTAGTGGGGTGGTAGGAGGGCAGACGGTGGTAGGGTGGCTGGGGCAAAGGGTGGTAGGGTTTCTGGGGCAGAGGGTGGTAGCGTGGCTGGGGCGGTAGCGTGGCTGGGGCTGTAGCGTGGCTGGGGCAGAGGGTGGTAGCGTGGCTGGGGCAGAGGGTGGTAGCGTGGCTGGGGCAGAGGGTGGTAGGAGGACAGTGACAGGGTAGTGGGGTGGTAGGAGGGCAGAGGGTGGTAGGGTGGCTGGGGCAAAGGGGGGTAGGGTTTCTGGTGCAGAGGGTGGTAGGGTGGCTGGGGCGGTAGAGTGGCTGGGGCAGAGGGTGGTAGCGTGGCTGGGGCAGAGGGTGGTAGCATGCCTGGGGCAGAGGGTGGTAGGAGGGCAGAGGGTGGTAGCGTTTCTGGGGCAGGAGGGTGGTAGGGTGGCTGGGGCAGAGGTGGGGTGGCTGTGGGTGGCTGGGTCAGAGGTGGTGGGGTGGCTGGGGCAGAGGGCGGTGGCTGTGGGTGGCTGGGGCAGAGGGTGGTGGGGTGGCTGTGGGTGGTGGGGTGGCTGGGGCAGAGGGTGGTGGGGTGGCTGGGGCAGAGGGTGGTGGGGTGGCTGTGGGTGGTGGGGTGGCTGGTGCTGTGGCTGGGGCAGAGGGTGGTGGGGTGGCTGGGGCAGAGGGTGGTGGGGTGGCTGGGGCAGAGGGTGGTGGGGTGGCTGGGGCAGAGGGTGGTGGGGTGGCTGTGGCTGGTGGGGTGGCTGGGGCAGAGGGTGGTGGGGTGGCTGTGGCTGGTGGGGTGGCTGGGGCAGATGGTGGTGGGGTGGCTGGGGCAGAGGGTGGTGGGGTGGCTGTGGGTGGTGGGGTGGGTGGTGGGGTGGCTGGGGCAGAGGGTGGTGGCTGTGGGTGGCTGGGGCAGAGGGTGGTGGGGGGGCAGAGGGTGGTGGGGTGGCTGTGGGTGGTGGGGTGGCTGTGGGTGGTGGGGTGGCTGGTGCTGTGGCTGGGGCAGAGGTGGTGGGGTGGCTGGGGCAGAGGGTGGTGGGGTGGCTGGGGCAGAGGGTGGTGGGGTGGCTGTGGCTGGTGGGGTGGCTGGGGCAGAGGGTGGTGGGGTGGCTGGGGCAGAGGGTGGTGGGGTGGCTGTGGCTGGTGGGGTGGCTGGGGCAGATGGTGGTGGGGTGGCTGGGGCAGAGGGTGGTGGGGTGGCTGGGGCAGAGGGTGGTGGGGTGGCTGGGGTGGCTGGGGCAGAGGGTGGTGGGGTGGCTGGGGTGGCTGTGGCTGGTGGGGTGGCTGGGGCAGATGGTGGTGGGGTGGCTGGGGCAGAGGGTGGTGGGGTGGCTGTGGGTGGTGGGGTGGCTGTGGGTGGTGGGGTGGCTGGGGCGGTGGCTGTGGGTGGTGGGGTGGCTGGGGCAGAGGGTGGTGGGGTGGCTGGGGCAGAGGTGGGGTGGCTGTGGGTGGCTGGGGCAGAGGTGGTGGGGTGGGTGGTGGGGTGGCTGGGGCAGAGGGTGGTGGGGTGGCTGGGGCAGAGGTGGGGTGGCTGTGGGTGGCTGGGGCAGAGGTAGAGGGGGTGGGGTGGCTGGTGGGGTGGAATAAATACCTTATGTTTCCCTGGTGGTCCAGTGGGCGGCCAGGCTGTTTCCCTGGTGGTCCGGTGGGCTCCCTTTACAGTCTGCAGCTCCGCCTGGTGCAGAGCTGCAGACCACGTGGTGAGTTTAGTCTCGCGATCTCAGTCAGTCAGAGCGTTGCCGTGGTAACCCGCGGCAACGCTCTGATTGGATGAGATTGCGAGACCCACTCAGTCTGCAGCTCTGCACTCGGCGGAGCTGCAGACAGGCTGGCTCTCTCCCGGGCAGGCATAGGAGGGGCCTCGCACCCGGCGGCATTAAGGGCAAGCCGCTGGGCCCCCTCCTGTGTCGGGTCCTCGGTCTCTGACCGAGGACCCGACCTGTCACACTGCCCTAAGGCGATTTAGGCGGCCGCGAGGCCCCCATCAGCGCGAGGCCTTAGGCGGCCGCCTAAATCGCCTAATTAGAGAGCCGCCTCTGTATTTTTATCAAAATACACGTAGAACGAAATAATATATATATCTATATACATAAATATATACGTATATATCACTATATATATACCTATATATAAATAAAAATATAAAAAAAAATTATATATATATATATATATATATACGTATATATACACATATGTATATATATATATATATATACATATATTAATTCTACACATATATTTATGTAATAATTTTACATAATTAGGTATCCTAATTTATTACAATTAGCGGGACCTGCCTGACAACCCATGCCGAAAGTATAGGGAATTTAATTTGCTAGCACTATATTTAACCCTATAACTTTACAAGACACCATAAAACCTTTACATGGGGGATACTGTTTTACTCGGGAGACTTCGCTGAACACAAATATTAGTGTTTCAAAACAGGTAAATGTATTACAACGATAATATCGCCAGTAAAAGTGACGTTTTCTGCATTTTTCACGCACAAACAGCACTTACACGGACGATATTATTGCTGCAATACTTTTTACTGTTTTGAAACACTAATATTTGCGTTGACCGAAATCTCCCGAGTACAACAGTACCCCTCATGTACAGGTTTTATGGTGTTTTCAAAAATTACAGCGTCAAATATAAGGCTTGTGTTTCATTTTTTTCACATTAAAATTCGCCAGATTGCTTACGTTGCCTTTATGACCCCATGGTAGCCCAAGAATGAAAATTACCCCTATGATGGCATACTATTTGCAATAGTAGACAACCCAAGGTATTGCAAATGGGGTATGTCCAGTCTTTTTTAGTAGCCACTTAGTCACAAACACTGGCCAAAATTGGCATTTTTTGCATTTTTCACACACAAACAAATACTAACGCTAACTTTGGCCAGTGTTTGTGACCAAATGGCTACTAAAAAAGACTGGACATGCCCCATTTGCAATACCTTGGGTCGTCTACTATTGCACATGGTATGCCATTATGGGTGTAAATTTATTTCCTGGGCTACTATACAGTCTCAAAGGCAATGTAACCAATCTGGCGAATTTTAATTTCAAATGTAACACGCTATATTTGACCCTGTAACTTCCCAAAACACCATAAAACCTGTACATAGGGGGTACTGTTTTACACGTGAGACTTTGCTGAATACAAATATGTGTATTTTATTGCAGTAAAATCAAACAGTATTATGACATTGACAGTTAAAATGTCATGTAAAAATAAAAAAAATCTTATTTTCTCCCATTTTTTTCATATTAAATTATGTTTCATAGCTAAATATTTGATATTAAATGAAAGCCCTGTTTCCCCTGAATAAAATTATATATATTAAGGGGGGGTGCATTTAATATGAAAGAGGTGAATTACGGTTGGACAGACATATAGCGCAAATGCCAGGTTTTGTTTATGTTTTGTTTCGTTCACAACTTGTACATTTGGCTGCGGTCTTAAGGGGTTAATACTACCTAATAAGTGCAAAAGTCAAAATAAAAACAGACTCTCAAACAATGTAGAAAAAGGGTACGGTTAAAGAAGAACACAGACAAAAGATTTAGTGGCAAGATGTATAAATGTAAACTTTCAAAATTGTGCAAATTCAATTGCATATAAATAGACAAATGCAATAATATATTAGACAATATTATCAAAAACAAATAAATACTCAAATCATGTAGAACCAGACCTGAGTACCAATGGCTAACCACACAAGGTAAAAATTTAAACTTTTAAAACTGTATACATTTCACAAAAAAGTGCAAATAAATAACAAATATAAATATCAACATAAACAAATAACGCAGGAAACAATCAGCAAATATATACAAAAATTTGAAAATCGACAGTGCAGTGCAAACAAATTTTACACAAATTAACTTGCACAATGTGTTTTAATACAACTTACCAATGTAGTAATCTTCAGATGTCCTAGGAAGTTACAAGCACGTACGTGGTCATGTAACAGACAGAAATAATCACCTTTCAGGAAAATTGCAGGTGTCCATCAGTCGCAAGGTCTGAGCAACAAGAAACAAACAAACACACTTATGCACAGAGACACACACATTGACACAAACAAACATACATTCACAATGTGTATTTGGCTCTGTGTATTTCTAAATGTGTCTGAGAGTGTGTGTCTGACAGCAAGTATCCTTGTGAGTGAATGTGTGTCTCTGTGAGCATGTGTGTGTCTGGGACCATATGAGTAAGTGGAAGCTCGTATGTATGGGGGGCTGATTGTGATCTTTGTGCATTGTGTTTATGGAGAAGCTGTATTTCACGACTGTGTATGATTACTGTCTCCAGGGTGTAACTGTGACGGGGGAATATAGGGTTAACTTGGCAGAGTTAGTGTGACAGGGCGAGGGGCGTGAAAGAGACAGGGTTAGGGATGAGTGTGACAGAATGAGAGAAGTTGAGTATGACAGGATTTGGGTGAATATGGGGCTTAAAGTGACAGGGTGAGTGTGGCAGGGAAAGATTTGGGGATGAGTGTGACATAGTTGGAGGAGGGAGTGTAACAGGATGAGTGGTGTTAATAGAAACATAGAATGTGACGGCAGATAAGAACCATTCGGCCAACCTAGTCTGCCCAATTTTCTAAATACTTTCATTAGTCCCTGGCCTTATCTTATAGTTAGGATAGCCTTATGCCTATCCCACGCATGCTTAAACTCCTTTACTGTGTTAACCTCTACCACTTCAGCTGGAAGGCTATTCCATGCATCCACTACCCTCTCAGTAAAGTAATACTTCCTGATATTATTTTTAAACCTGTGTCCCTCTAATTTAAGACTGTCCTCTCGTTGTGGTAGTCTTTCTTATTTTAAATATAGTCTCCTCTATTACTGTGTTGATTCCCTTTATGTATTTAAATGTTTCTATCATATCCCCCCTGTCTCGTCTTTCCTCCAAGCTATACATGTTAGGATCCTTTAACCTTTCCTGGTAAGTTTTATCCTGCAATCCATGAACCAGTTTAGTAGCCCTTCTTTGAACTCTCTCTACAGTATCAGTATCCTTCTGAAGATACGGTCTCCAGTACTGCGTACAATACTCCAAGTGAGGTCTCACCAGTGTTCTGTACAATGACATGAACACTTTCTATTGCTAATACCTAATGCAACATGGTCAATGCCTTGGCTGAGGGGGTGCGTGTCCCAGGCTTGGGGTCAATGTGACATGGTTGGAGGATGGAGTGGGACAGAGGTATGTGTGACAAACTGTTTTCCTGGCACTGCAGGTTCCCTCTCACTCCCACCCCCCACCCCAAGTTGCTGAAGGGATTAAAACCCCTTCAGTGACTTACCTGTATCCAGCGCCGATATCCCTCGGCGCAGGGTCAGGGTCCGCTCACGCTCCTCCCCCACCGACGTCATGAGACGGGGGACACCTAATGCGCACGCGCATTAGACCTCCCCATAGGAAAGCATTGAAAAATGCTTTCAATGCTTTCCTATGGGGATTTCAGCGTTGCTGGAGGTCCTCACAAAGCGCGAGGACGTCCAGCGACGCTATAGCACACTTTTCATGTGCTATAAACAGAGAAGTGTCCTCTAGTGGCTGTCCAGTAGACAGCCACTAGAGGAGGAGTTAACTCTGCAAGGTAAATATTGCAATTTATGAAAACTGTAATAATTACACTTGCAGGGTTAAGGGTAGTGGGAGTTGGCACCCAGACCACTCCAATGGGCAGAAGTGGTCTGGGTACCTGGAATGTCCCTTTAAGGAGGATTAATATAACAGGTTCAGTGTGACATGGTTGAAGTGTGAATCAGTGAGTATGACCGCATTTGGTGCTAGTGTGGCATGGTTGGAGGAGGGAGTGTGACAGGATTGAGGGGTTAATATGACACGGTGAGTGTGGCAAAGCGAGGGGGGTTGAGTGTGACAGGATTGGATGTATTAATGTGATAGAGTGAGTGTGGCAACGTTGTTGGAGAGGAGTGTGATACAGGATTAGCAGGGATAGATGTGAGTGTGGCATGGTAAAGGGGATGACTTTGTGTGGGGGTGAGGGTGACAGTGAGTGGGGGGAGGGGAGGGTGGCAGTGATGGGAGAGGGGAGGATGGCAGTCATGAGGAAGAGGAGGGTGGCAGTGAGTGGGGGGAGGGTAGGGTGGCAGTGAGTGGGGGGAGGGTAGGGTGGCAGTGAGTGGGGGGAGGGTGGCAGTGAGCGGGGGTGGCAGTGAGTGGGGGGTGGGGAGGGTAGGGTGGCAGTGAGTGAGGGAGGATGGCAGTGAATAGGGGGATGGGGGACTGGCAGTGAGTGGGGGAGGGGGAGCTGGCAGTGAGTGGGGGGAGGGGAGGGTGGCAGTGAGTTGAGGGAAGGGTGTCAGTGAGCCATTAACTTACCTCTTGAGTGAAGTCCCGACTCCCTGTCCCTGGTGATCCAGCGGTCTCTTCTCTCCTGCAGCACCCTCGTGGTCTGGTGGCATTGGCCCATGTGCTCCTGTCTGCAGCTCCGCCTCCATGGGTGCAGAGCTACAGTCAGACCATGTGGAGATTGTCTCGCGAGCTCTGACACTTGAAGACTCAGAGCGTTGCCGCAGTAACCAGCGGCAACGCTCTGATTGGCTGAGCTCGCTGACATGCAGACAGGAGTCACATTGATTTGTGCACTGCAGTGCACGGTGACGGCTCTCTCCCAGCGGCACACTTACAGAGGGGCCCAGCGGCACAGAGGCTAAGCCGCTGGGCCCCCCTACTTTCGGGACTTGGGCCCACCCGACAAATCAGTAATCTCGAGTCCCGACCCGCTCTAGCAATCCAATCCGGCCGCTGGCCGGGCCCTCCAGGACCGCCGGGCCTGTGACAATTGTCACGGTTGTCATGCCCTGATGGCAGCCCTGGATGACAGTATCACGGCTGGTACAATATGCTGTTTGCCAGAATAATTGACAGCAGCTAAAATGTATCCAGAGCTGATATAATATAACCAGTATGGTAGAAGGCTGTGATAAGCAGACAAATCCGTTCATGTTTGTTTCAATAAATAATGGCAATCACTCTTCTGTGCAGATCTTCTCTGTGATCTGAAATTTGGTAGTGTTAAAAAGCAGTTGTTGAGTCCTTAGGAATTAGCAAGATCGGGAGATTGTGGAACAACCCTTCCTCCGGCCGGTTAGAAGGTTTGGATGTCGGGGAAAAGCTGAATGAAGTTCCCTTCACGTGCATTCCACCTGGTATACCCGATCTGCTTTCCACTGAGTCTCGGTTTGTGGGTGTGTGTGGCTGCTGCCGTAAAAAGCCTAACGCGTTTCGTGACTTGGCAGGGTCAGTTCATCAGAGGCTGGTGATTGTCTGGAGCTAATGCTCCAGTTTATATAGCATTATTAATGACCGACGGCTGCATATTGAAAACGTCTGTTTAATACAGGATGGTACACGATATCATTCACTAGTATATAAACGAACAAACATACATGAATATAAAAATGAAATGAAACACAACGGAAAATTATTAGGATAGAAATATAACAAGTGGATAAATTGGTATATCTAGCAATACATAAAGTGTCTCTATATAGCTTTGTATGTGAAAGCTAACATGCAGAAAATCCAATGTATAGAATTGATTATCTAGCTAATTCTTTATAAACTTGGTCTGAACTGGATATCTAAAAATGGGTATAAGAGTGTGGAGGAGTTCTTGGTAGATACATAAAACCTGAATACAGGAAGAAGCTAAGCTGATAAAAAGGGAGTATATTAATGACATTGGAAATGTTCTAAGGAGACCTATTATGGGTATAAAAAGGTGTAGTCCTATAAATGGCAAGTTAGTAAGTTTTTATCTTTTTGTTGTCATTTAAACTCACTGCTCAGTCAACTATCCCATTGGAAGTGATTCTGTGTTTTATTTTAGCATTTATATGGATTGATATTGAGATGTGAAAGGAATACGACTGTTATTTAAAATGTCCTGTCACACATTTGCAGAGTACTATTTCTTTTGTTCCATTCATAATATGTACTCCGTTTACCTTACTCCATCTTTTATACTTATAGTTTGAATGCGCATTATTCATCCTCCTTAAAGTCAATTGTGGCAAAAGGGGACCTCGCCACTGGTTTTTGGAGGGGCCTGTTTGCCCGCCTCCTGCCTTCCGACTATGGCCCCTGGGAGATTGTGCCCTTTAAGACCAGCATTTGGGCTATTGAACTTTTATTTGACTGTGCTGGACCTTTAAGAACCGTCTGGGGACATATCAAAACTTTGTGTGACAATGCCCCTTTAAGACTATGTCCCCAGACCTTTAAAATCCTTTGGTTGTGGCTTTCTCTAACTTTGTTCAGTAACTGGGGCTTACTGAACCAAGTACCACAGAGGCGGACCACCCAGAAGTGGAAGCGTGCAGGCAATTTACCTCCCAGGCTGGGAGCCTGCTGTAGGTAAATTGCCAACCACTGGGGGGCCACTGTCCGTGCAAACGAACATGTGGCGGCGGCCATTTTTTTTCAGCTGAACGCAGTCAGCGGTGTGTGTAGCCAAATCCATGGAACTGAAATCGGCTACACAGTTCCACGAACACCGCTGACCCTTACCTTCTCCTACACTGATATTTCAACCGCAGAGACTAAGTCCCGTTCGGCGATGGTCATTTTTCAGTGTGAAATTGACGGACCGCACAGCCCAAATCTATGGAACTGTTTTGGAAATGAAAATGTGCTTGTGGTCGGTCATAAAGGACTTCCGACTAACTTTTGAACTACTGGAGGGAATTGGCTGAATTTTTGTTATGTTTTTATTTAACCTATTAACCCCTTCAGGACCGGCCTGTTTTTGCGATGTTTGTACGTTAAGGACCAGAGCAGTTTTAACACTTTTGTGGTGTTTGTGTTTAGCTGTAATTTTCCGCTCTCTCATTTACGGTTCCCATACAAGTTATATACTGTTTTTTTCACGACAAGAAGGGCTTTCTTTACATACCAGTATATATATTATGTCATATATTGTATTTAAAAAAAATAATAAAATATGGTGAAAAATTAAAAAAAAAACATGTTTTTGGACTTTTACTTGAAAAATCTTTTACTTATCTACAAAAGCTAATGAAAAAAACTGCTAAATAGATTCAAAATTTTGTCCCGAGTTTAAAAACACCCAGTGTTTACATGCTTTATTGCTTTTTTTTGCAAGTTATAGGCCTATAAATACAAGTAGGAAATTGCTGTTTCAATATATATATATTTTAAATGTATCAATAGTGACATTGTTACACCGTTATCTGTCATAAATCCCTGAAACACACCTAACATGTACATATTTTTTAAAGTAGACAACCCAGGGTATTCAAAATGGGGTATGTCCAGTTTTTTTTAGTAGCCACCTAGTCACAAACACTGGCCAAAGTTAGCATTTATATTTGTTTGTGTGTTAAAAATGCAAAAAACGCTAACTTTGGCCGGTGTTTGTGACTAAGTGGCTACTAAAAAAAGCTGAACATACCCCATTTGCAATACCTTGGGTTGTCTTCTTTTGCAAATGGTATGCCATCATGGGGCTAATTCTCATTCCTTGGCTACCATACGCTCTCAAAGGCAACCTAACCAATCTGACAAATTTCAATAAAAAAAAAAAAAAGTAAAATCAAGCCTTATATTTGACCCTGTAACTTTCACAAACACTATAAAACCTCTACATGTGGGGTACTGTTATACTCAGGAGACTTCGCTGAACACAAATATTAGTGTATCAGAACAGTAAAATATATCACAGCAATAATATCCTCAGTGAAAGAGCTGTTTGTGTGTGAAAAATGCAAAAAACTTCACTTTCACTGACAATATCATCGCTGTGATATGTTTTACTGTTTTGAAACACTAATATTTGTGTTCAGCGAAGTCTCCCGAGTAAAACAGTACCCCCATGTACAGGATTTAGGGTGTCATAGAAAGTTACAGGGTTAAACACAGTGCTAGCAAATTAAATTATCTGGACTTTTGGCCTGGGTTGGCAGGCAGGTCCCTCAAATTGCAATCATTAAAATTACTTAATTAGGTAAAAATATTACATAAATATGCACATAGAATTTTAATATATATACATATTTATATATTTGACGTCTACGTGTATATTTATGAAATTATTTATGTAATTATGTATGTGGACATATGTATATTTCGTATTATTTTTATTTATTTATTTATACATAGATATATATATCATTACATTCTAAGTATATTTTGATATAAATATATATATATCAATATCAAAATACTGTTAGAATAAAACTGAATATATATATATAATTTTTTTTTAATTATTATTTTTATTTTTTGTTATTTATTTTTATTAACATATTATTTGTATTTTATAATAATATATATATACCATATATATAGTTATTATATATATTGTATATATTCGTGTGTAATTTAAATATAAGTGTATTTTTATAATTATATACGTATATATAAATATAAAAATACACTTAGTGTGACATTATATATATGATATATATACATATATTATATATAGGTATATATAGATATAATACATGTATATATAGCATATATATATACATATTATTTTATTTTTTTTACACAGATTTTTTTTTTACACTTTATTTTGGATTTTTCACTTGCAGGGAGACTGCCTGTCAGCACAGACAGTCCCCCTGCAGGCAGACACATGGACACCTATTGCGGTCATGTGATCGAGTGATCACATGGCCGTGGGGTCCTGATCTGCCGAAGGGGGACTGCCCGGGCAGACAGGCAACCCCCCTGGACCGGGTGGAGCACTGATCGCCGCCGTGGGACCGACGGCGATCAGGTAAGTAGCCCAAAACCGTTATGACGGTTCAGGACCGTCAGCGGTCCAAACGCACGTTTTACCGCTGACGGTCCTGAACCGTCAGCGGTCGTTAAGGGGTTAAGGACCAAACTTCTGGAATTAAAGGGAATTATGACATGTTACACATGGCATGTGTCCTTAAGGGGTTAAAGAATGCAGATTCTGAAAATGTATGTTTTATGAAGTTTGGATGTATATTTTTAAAGTTACAGTGTATGTGTAAAAAGTATATTCCCCTTTCAGATTAGAGGCAGTGCTTTACATATGGGATTTCTAATCTGGAGGGAAAAAACAGGCAGGCAAACCCCCAAACTTTTTAAGAACCTCCCCCAATTAATCTTTGGTCCTCTAAATTGCTTCTTACCTAGGACAGCCCCAGTTCTTTGCCTGCCTTTGGCAGAGGAGGGTGTCAGGTTTTCTCCCCAGGATTATGGTGAGAGGGCTGAGGCTCGGGAGGCTCTACTTCTTTTAAAAATTTCGGAGATCTGCCAGGCATAAGCACACCGGATGTCTGCATCTCCCCTGTTGGTATTTCTTCTGCCTATACCGTGCCAGGTGCCAGGTAGACTATGGTGCGCATACGTGCGCTAGCTGGGAAATCCTGGCGGTAGAACACACATACAGATTGCGGTGCTTTCCACCGTGGAATCACGGCACGCATGACACATGCACAATGCGATTTCAAAATTCAGGCGCCAACATCATTATATTTTTTCTCCCTATTTCTAAATGTTGGGTTCCAGGACTAACTGTTTGCCAGGTGCACTCATAATGTGTTGCAAGTGTGTTCTCACCTTCCCTCCCACACACTTTGAGTACATTTAACCCCTTAAAGGGACACTCCAGGCACCCAGACCACTTCTGCTCATTGGAGTGGTCTGGGTGCCAACTCCCACTACCCTTAACCCTGCAAGTGTAATTATTGCAGTTTTTCATAAACTGCAATATTTACATTGCAGGGTTAACTCCACCTCTAGTGGCTGTCTATTAGACAGCCACTAGAGGTCACTTCCTGGGTTCTAGCACAGGTTTCCTGTGCTAGAGCGTCGCTGGACGTCCTCACGCTGTGTGAGGACCTCCAGCGTCGCTCAAAACCCCATAGGAAAGCATTGAAATGATTTTTCAGTGCTTTCCTATGGGGAGACGTAATGCGCATGCGCGGCATTTCCGCGCATGCGCATTAGGTCTCCTCGGCCGGTGAGCGAGATTAGTCTCGCCCACCGGCCGACGTAATCATTAGGAGGAGCGTCGCGGAGGCGGAGACAGCGGCGAGGGACATCGCCGCTGTCCCAGGTAAGTGACTGAAGGGGTTTTCACCCCTTCAGTAACCGGGGATTGGTGGGTGGGAGGGAGAGGGACCCTCCAGTGCCAGAAAAACGGATCGTTTTTCTGGCACTGGAGTTTCCCTTTAAGGACCAAACTTCTGGAATAAAAAGGAATCATGACATGTCACACATGTCATGTGTCCTTAAGGGGTTAAGGAAAGACTTTTTTAATTTTTTCTTAAATGACTCTAGCCTGAATTGTTTTTCATTTAATCTGTGCTGCATGTTCCCAACCCGGTTGATATTGTTGGACTTAAAGCACAGATGATCCTAAGAATAGAGGATTTTAGATAGGAACTTGCCATTAACATATTCTTATCTATTGTTAAATAACTGCAAAAACAGTAAAAATAAGTATGTTGGGTTTCAATAATCACTAAATGCTGCCAGAGTCAGTCATATAAAGTAAAGCGTTCCTGTGGAATATATTTTGGCATTTGGTGGATTACCGCTGTATGATATCCTTGTGGAGGCTGATATTAAAAAAAAAAATAAAAATTATTCAGATAGATGCTTTTGCAGCAGATGGATCCATTAAAATCCAGGATCGCAGCCGCAGTGAATGTTTCTTAGAGTAAGCACAGTATGCTTTTAACTAACCTGTAGACAATTCTCCTAATCTCTGCTGCAATTAGCCTTATCACCACTTCTACTTGTTTCACCTGATATCAGTTTCTTAAGGTGCAGTCTGTTTTCTGCTGGGGCAGAACTTTTCCTGTGCTTCACTCGGGGACGGCGCCACCTGTAAGGCGACCTAGGCAGCCGCCTAGGGCGCACCTTAGCAGGGGGCGCCGTATCCCTGTGTCCGGAGTCCCCGCTGCGGCTCCTCATGCTGCGCCGCCTGAGCGCTTTAGCAAGCCCCAGGCGGCGCAGCACTGCTGTGTGGAGGGCGGCCGGGTTTGAGTGACCGGCAGGAGGGAGGCACAGAGCGCTCCCCTCTGCCGGTCTCTTAATGTAGCGTGGCCGGGCGGCGCGGAACGCGGGACAGGAACCTTTGTTTCCTGTACCCGGCCACCGGCGGAATGACAGGAAGGGGGGGGGGAAGGACCATGAAGGGAGGGGGGAGTAAGGACCATGAGGGGGGGGGGGGGTAGTAAGGACCACTAGGGGAGGGGAGGGGGTGGAGTAAGGACCACTAAGGGGTTTGGGAGAGGGAGGACCACTAAGGGGGTGAAGGACCACCAAAGGGGGGTAAGGAGGAAGGACCACTAAGGAGAGGGGAAAGAGGGTAATGACCACTGGGGGGGGGGGAGATTACCACTAAGGGGTTTGGGAGGGGGAGGACCACTAAGGGGGAGAGGGTGGAGTGAGAAGACCACCAAGGGGGACTGCTGAGGGACAGGGGGCCAAGGGAGAGCACTAAGGGACAGAAGGGGAGAACACGGAGGGACAGGCGGGAAGGGGAAATCAATAACTGACAGGAGGGGAGAGCACTATGAATTTTGTTTTTTAAAATAAAGAGCTGCTCCCCTCTCAGTCCCTATCCTACCCCACAAACCCTCTCTTTTACACTACACACATACATAATGCATCCCCCCCACACACACAAAAACATACAATGCATCCCCCCCACACACACAGAAGCATCTTGGAGAACCAATCCCATTGGGATTGTCACGGGGAAAAACTCACTTAAACCTAGGCTGATCATTGATTTATCTGCACCACATTCCTCCACGGTCCCTAGCCTAAATTCCCTCATACCATCTGAAGAGTTTTCACTACATTATGCCACTATCGACCATGCCATTGGGGCTATCATTAAAGCAGGCACAGGGGCATGGTTAAGTAAAACTGATGTAGTGAATGCCTTCAAATGACTTCCCATGCACCCTACACTTTGGCACCTTCACGGCATTAAATGGGAAGGGTTATATTACTTCTTCACCCGTCTCACTTTTGGCTCTAAAAGCAGCCCGCGTATTTTTGACACATTTGCAGAGGCTTTATGTTGGTTGTTACTAAATGTATGCAAATGTCCCTCAGTTATTCACTATTTAGACGATTTCCTCACAATTGAGAACAACACACTTCCACCCACAAGTTTAAAACACATGTTGGCATTATTTGAGCCACTTACTATCCCAGTCTCCCCACACAAGACACTGGGGCCCGACACTCAGATGCAATTTTTGGGGATACAACTGGACACAGTACACATGCAGGCTAGCCTCCCTCATGAGAAAATTGAGCGTATCCTGGCAAGCATTGACCATTACCTACAGCAAGGTTGTTGCACAAAAAAAGACCTACAATCATTGCTGGGATCGCTTAATTTTGCGATGGTAATCATTCCCCAGGGCAGATCATTTATTTCACACTTACTATCCCTATTTCCACAATTTACCTCAGACACATCTTATATTTCATTAGACAACCATGCAACATCCGATTTGCGCATGTGGAGAATTCTTCTCACTTCTTCGAATGGGCGAGCCATGTTTATACCACCTCACTCTGACACTTCACCTAGACTATGGACAGACGCTGCAGCAAACACAGGATTTGCAGCCATATGGGGAGACCAATGGCTCGGGGGGCCATGGCCAACTGAGGTCAAATCACTCACAAAATTCACAGAGACCTCAGCTTTATTCGAATTGTACCCCATCGTGGCGGCGGCCGTTACCTGGGGCCCCCATTGGTTCGGTCACACGGTTTGGTGCTATTCTGATAATATGGCTACTTGCCATATTGTCAATAAAGGCTGGTCATCATCCCTGGTAATTATGAGGCTCTTAAGACGACTCACATGGGTAGCAGCCACTTGTCAATTCTTTCTAACATGTATTCACGTTCCAGGGTGCACAAACATTGGTGCTGATCACTTGTCTCGATTTAGTTTTCAGGAATTCTTCACGACCCTAGCCTCCAGACTGGCAACTCCTGCCCCACTTTTTTTTTTTTTTTTTTTATTCTTTATTTTTCTTGTGCATGTAAATACATTTAACATTTTGTCTTGCGATGCCACAACAGCATTAGCAAGCCGGTTAAGTACAGTAGGGTTAACATGGCATGCAATTTGACAGCACATTTTTATATTAATATCAGGCTAGAGTCGGAACAGTTATGTCAAGATAAGAGGTACGATTGTAAACTTTTAAGGTTACGATATTTCAAGCGTAGTTTCACGTATGGGTAATTATAAGCAGCTGCATCAGATTTATAGAACAAGCTAAATACCAGCTGAGAAATGGCGTCTATTGTACTGGTTCTCATCGTGGTTTGTAGGCATAACAGTGTTAAACACCACAACAGAGTACATAGGGGTATACAGGTTAGAGACTGTGGCATGGGTATTTACACATTTTTCCTTTATGAACAGGCTTAATGTATCTGATGAGGTTCAGTTGAATATTGCAGCATATGTTGGAAACAAGAGAGTGTTAGCTAGGCTAGGTACAGGATATTATATAGTATCCTGCATGGCTGCCCTTTAGTATGGGCATGCGCACAACTCAGTTATTTTATAATAGTATAATGCAGGTAGATAGAGTATATATTATGAGATTAGCTTTTGGGGTGAGCCATTAAAGTAAAACTAGTGAGGTAAACCGCTGGGTTGCCCCAGCATATCATGGAGTGTGTGTAGAGGCATGCAAACATAACATCAATTATGGTATAGCAGAAAATTAAATTAGCGGCCTCATCAGCACAGGTATAGAAGTGCAGCACAAGGAAACATGTACAAAAACAATAGCGATAATATCATACTGTGGGAACCAAGGTGAAGTCTGCCTACGTGGGTGGCCACAGATTGCAGGTAAAGTCCTGATGCCCGGGTCAACCAATTTTTCTAATTGGGATTGGCAAGGTGTAGTCTGAAAAGTCCACTTCGGTAGCGACGATCAGCTGACTCCCATGTTCGGTATGTGCCCGGTCTCTCCACCAGATTCCTGGGAGGCTTCAGTGTTGCGGGTCATATGGGAGACTTTATGCCAGGTCCCAGTGGTAGTCGCCTCAGCATGCAGGTGTGTTGCTTTTCCCTCCGGGTTTCTGATGGCTGCGTGGTAATGCTCTTGAGCGCAGGCAGGCAGGCAGGTCGGCTCTTTAGTAGCTTTCAGGGTTCCGGTCTGTGGTTCAGGTTGCGGCCCTGTGCGGTTTCCTCCGGGCAATATCCTCCATGATGGTGCTTTTGGGCAGGGGGTTCAGGAGATATGCCAGCTCCACTCTCTCCCCACCTGTGGTAAGAGGTGCCATCATCTCTGTACTTGCCCCGAACTAGCTGGTCGTCCCCTCCGCAGTCAGGATGCGCACATGGTTTGCGTGCAGCGGGCATCTTGGGGGGTAATCCACTGTGGGGTGGATTCTTTAGGCCCAGATTGGCACATTGGTGGCTCCCCGTGCAGACCGGGATAACCCCCCCGGTCCAGAAGGGGGGGGGGTAGCCAGACGCCGACAGGAGACCCAGGAGAGCGGCCGTCTCGTCCTAGCTCAAGCTCCAACACGCTCCGGGCCCCTGTCAGGTTACTGTTGATGCCAGGCAGGGTCTTGAGAGGTATCCCCGCGTACCCCAACAGCTGGGGAACAAGTTAATCGTCGATATGGGTTGCTGTTTGGGTTTGGCTCCCAGTTGGCACCGACATTTCAGCCCTGAAGCGGGAGCTCAGACACGGCATGTCTGATCCCGTCGGCGGTCAGGCCCCGCCCCCCTGCCCCACTTTTCACAGACATGATAATGGATTAAAAGATTTGTTAGATCACGCACGTCACATTTCTCACCTGGCACTTTCTGTAAATACTAGAAACACTTACGACAGAGCATTTCACATATTCAAGAAATTCATCACTGATTTTCACATTCACGACATGTTCACGGTAGAATCAATATTGTGTTTCACTTCCTTTTGCCACATTAACCTTAAACTATCATTTAACACGATAAAACTATACCTTATGGTAATTCAACACCACATGCTTATTCAACAACCCAACGCCACGAGTTTCCTGTCCTCATATCAAATCAAGACAGTACTTAAAGGCATTAAGAAATTAGACACACATGTCCCCGCAAAACGACTACCTATAGATAACATATTCCATGCACTAGTCAATTTGTTAGATTCCTCTCCTTTTGAGCCCAGGACGAACACGGTAATAAAGACAGCTATATATCTAGCATTTTATGGATTCCTCCGTCCCAATGAATTCACAACTAGGACAATTACGACCCCCGATTACTTAAGAACTATGGACTTGGGGAAACAGAACGACCATTACCTACTCATACTAAAACAATCAAAAACCAGCACCATAGGTCATACAGTTACGATCCCCTTGTACCCTACTCATAACAAATGGTGCCCGGTACAAAATTTTGACAATTATCTTCAATCACTCCACAAACAACCATTACAACCTTTGCTAGAACTGCACGGTAATGTTCTAACTACAGCAAAGTTTATGCTCTATGTACGACTGCTGTTGACTAGACTCGGCTTGAACCCTAGTCAATTCTCCAGTCATTCTTTTCGAATCGGGGCAGCATCTACAGCCTCTGCTAACCACATACCCCGCACATCATCAAAACGCTGGACGCTGGAAATCCTCCGCTTATACTCTCTACATACCCAATCCTGTTAAAGAATTAAGACTAGCTTTCTGTGACTTATCTAAATAAAGAATATTGGTCACCGTATTATGTCTTATGGTATTTTATTTTGCCCACTTTTTACAGGCCTACTGCTCTGTCGGTTTCGGCACTTTCGGCATATCATGAAAGTGATTGTGTAACTGAAAATGCTGAAAGTGTATGTCAGCCTCCGCCTAATTATGGCGCCTGGCACAAAAGAAAGGAGGTCGCCCAAACCCCTATGACCTCCTCCCAGCTACCAATATCCTCAGCCACTGCCCCCATGGCCTCTGCCCCACTGAACCCCGTCCTTGGGGTGGACGGATCCTTGTATTCCCCTGACCCCATCATGCCTTCCCTGCCCGCCCATGACAAGCCTCCCCTTCCCGTCCCTTCACCTTATGCCTTCACCTGTCACACCCACTCCTACCGTTTCTGCTCCTGCCACTTCCGCCCTTACTTTGCCCTCGTTTCCTGCGCCCATCACTTCCGCCCTTGCTCTACTCTCACTTCCTGCCTCTGTTCCACCCGCCCCTGTCATGGCCGTCACTTCCCCTCTCAACCCCAATGCCACTTCCTTTCCCACACCTGCCATCACTTCCGTTCCCGCCCCTGTCATGGCTGCCCTTATTGTGCAAATCCCTGTTATGCCCGTCGTTGGAGACGAACATTTAATATCCTTGGCAGACCCTTCCGCTTCCTATGGGGGAGTCCAGGTGTTGCCCACCCCGTTTTGACCCCGACGCACTCTTTCTATGTTCGGTACCAATGGAGCGGCGCAAGCCCCTTGTTCCTTCGAAGACACCAGCTCCTATGGGTATCAGATTCCCCCCTCCTTAACGATGGTAGCCTATTTGGGGCCAATCCTTCACAATCCCGTAATGAGTCCTAGGGTCCCCTAGGATAACAACACCAAGGTCCAGTTCCTTACGGACAGAGCCCCTTTAATGTATGTCTTCTTTACCCCAACCCAGGCTGCAACCCTAGTGAACTCTCTCCCTGACCCAGAGAAACAGCCCATGCCCTTCTACCGAAGGATCACCCAAATCCGGAAAACCTATTCCGCCGCATGGCGTGACTTGTTTAGCCTCTGTGAAATTAAAGCAGAAGATGCTTATTGGCCTATCATGGAGAAAAGCTTCTCCAGTGCCTGCCTCACTAGTGACACCGACTTTGCATCCGGCATTGAATTCTGTGACCAACTTCGTATGTGGGCCCAAGATAAACTGGGCGATCAACAACATGTATTAATGATGTCACCCAAGATAAGACAGAATCTGTCGAAAAGTATCACTCGAGGTTGTCCCAAACAGCCTGATTCTGTCCCACCCAGAGTACTGAATAATCCCACTGGATACCCTTCTGTTAGTCGCTAAGGGCCTAGAGTCCTCCCAACTGCCCCAACCAAAGAAACCAGCTCCACTTATGTTCCCTCGCCCTGCTGGCCCTGCACCACTACCCCAAATAACCCCTGGGTATCCACCCCTGCCTCCAGGCCTACCCATGGGCCAACCCCAAGGCCGCAGCACAGAAACTGTTTTAATTGTTTTCAGCTGGGCCATTTCAGGAGGGATTGCACTGCCCCGAGAGCCCCTAGACAGCCACTACAAGATGGGAGACCACTCTACACCACAGCCAGTTACCCTCAGCTTCCAGCCCCTGGTTACCCCACAGCCGCCCTGCACCCAGCCACCCTGCAGCCATCCGCCCCCATACTGGCCCTGACCAAGGTCACCTGGATCTCCTACGCTAGGTAACTGGCAAACCTGTGTCACCTTCCCCTGTCATGGCAGTGTCTTCAGAGGATAAAGGGGGGCCCTAGCCATGGTGGTCCTGCCTATAGAAGGCCACTCAACCACCTTCTTAGTTGACATAGGCGCAGCCCGAAGCGTCCTTAGAGAACAAGACCTGCCTGACACTTCTTTCCTGTCCAATATTGATGTTTCTTGTGTAGGTGTAGATGACACTCCTCGGAGTAACCCGTTAACTAAACCTTTACAGATAGGCACCTTCCCTAATCTCCTGGCCCGCTTATTGGTTTCCTCTATCTGCCCCTATTAGGAGCAGATATCATCTCCTGCTTACAGGCTTCCATGTCCTTCACTCCTGTTGGCCAGATCCAACTGTCCTCCCCCCTGTCTACGGCCGATACTTCGGCCCTCTGCTCCATACCTCTCCTGCTCCACATGGAGACGCCTAAAAAGAATGCCAGGGTCCTAGGATATGCCCCTAGTGCTTTCTCCAGAATCCCTGCAAAGCTTTGGTCCACAGGTCCAGAAGACATTGGACGCCTCCAGGTTCCCCTAGTCCTGGTGAAGTTAATCCCAGGGGCCAGCCTGCCCCGTAAGCCGAAATAACCTCTGAAGCCTGCCCAGGCCCAAGCCATCTCCCAGCAAGTTCAAAGTCTTCTGTCCAATGGAGCCTTGGTACCCTGTGAGTCTCCCTGCAACACGCCTCTGTTCCCTGTAAAGAAGAACACTGCAAGAGGAGAACCTGAGAAGTACAGGATGGTTCAAGATCTCAAAGCTGTTAATGAAGCAACTGGCTAAACCCACCAATCAGAGTGCTCTGAGCCTAATTGCAGGGCGGGGCAAGGCTTTATAAGCCTTCCCCCGCCCTGCAGAGCTCAGTCTGCGCGGAGCCCTCCATGGGTGAAATTTCATTTTTTTTTATTTTTTTTTTTTAAGTGTGTCGGTTATTATGGATTTTTATTTGGCCTTTTTGGGGCTGAAACAATAAGATTTTAGAAGAAAGAAGACCTCAAATGGTAAGTTTATTTGTATTTTTTGACTGCTCTTTAGATAAGGGTCCCCCCTCATTATTTTTAGGATGAGGGGGGTAGGTAGGGGTTATTTTTTGGGGGGGGGTATTTTTATTTAGGGCCCCAGCCCACCGCCCAGGGGGAGAACAATAGGTCCCCCCCTCATTGATATTTAAGGCCCCCACCCACCGCTCAGGGCTGGGGACTGGGGGAAGGACAATAGGTCCACCCTTATTGATATTTAGGGACAGGGGGGAGGACATTAGGTCTCCCCCTTATTGATATTTAGGGCTCCCACCCACCGCTCAGGGGTTGGGGCCGGGGGGAGGACAATAGGTGTGGCAAACCCAGCCACTTGGGGCGGTGCAAGACTCTGTGCCTTGGAAAGACTGTCGAATGGGAGACCACACTGATCTAGTCGTGTGTCTCCCATTAACCAAGTGCAATATTGTTTCTATCTCTGCTAATGGTTTTCGTGGGTGGCCGCCGTTCGCATGCCATCTTTGCTCGCTAAACGTTCAGTCGAGTGCCTGGAACTAAAAATCGGCTATTCGCTTTCCAAACACCGCTGGACTTCCAGACCGTTCGGGAAACTCGCTTGTTCAGTAAAATATAACCTTTCGCCTGTTCTATCGGTTTAACCTTGGTTCGCTTAAAAGTATATTTCCCATGGCATTCGTTTAATTCTGCAGGAATTTCGTTAGAATATACACTCAGATCCCCGCGATCTAATGAGGGGTCATTCGTGAAAGTCCGATGTAAATTGTATGTTACAGAATTTAATATAAAAATGTCTGTTTTACTGTACCTATACATAATGTAATTAACTGTACCTGCTGACGTCATCTTTGTCCCTGTACAGTAGGGAATGCTGGGAAACGACCTTGCATGGTCAGTTTCCCACACAGTCCACCTGATTAAAACCCCTGCTGTAACAGTTTGAAAACCCCTTGCATGGGGAACCGTATAAATTTGTTGACTTTTCATTAAAGCCCTCAGTTGACCTCCAAGCTATGTGCCGTCTAGTTCTTGGGAGAAAAGGATTGTGATTACGCTACCTGCATTTGACCTACATTTGACTTGCTTTATCCTGACTACTAGCGGAGATACCATGGATAATACTACTACTCCGCTACAATAAGTCCCTTCCCCACTTATTCTAATTTGGGGGCCCCCACCCATCGCTCAGGGGTGGGGGCCAGGGGGAGGACAATAGGTCCCCCCCTTATTGGTATTTAGGGCCCCCACCCACCGCTCGGGGCTGGGGGCTGGGGGCAAAAGGTCGCCCCTTTAGTTTAAAAGTGGGTGGGGGCTCAGGAGGCGGCATTTATTTATTTTAACAGTGAGCGAGTAGGGGCATAATTTACTAATTATAAATGACCAGCTTCTATAGAGGCTGGGTCACTTGCTGCACTGGCCAATCACAGCCATGCTATTAGTAGGCATGGCTGTGATGGCTTCTAAGGGCACACGAGTCAAATACTTGTTGATTGGCTGCCCTGCAACTTTTCAAAATGCGTCATTAAATCTCCGAACACCGAACTCGAACCCGAACATACACTGAAATGTCCGTGTTCGGGTCTGGGGTCCTAAAATCGTAATGTTCGGTACGAACGTTCGGGTTCACTCAACTGTAGTCAGGGTATTTCATAACACTAGCCCTTTTTGGTGTTCTTGGGACCACTCTTTTGCATCTGTCATATGCAAAAGGCTGTCTACTTGCAGCATAAACCAAGTTGAGAACTTTCACATCATTGTCTCTGATCTCTCTAACCGGCACAAAGCCCACCTGGTACAAATGAGCCAGACTGGACAGAGTGGCTGAAGATGCAAGGCCAGAATCACATCGTTATTCAACAGGGATCTTTCCCCTTCTTGGGAATGACTGCATTGATCAACCAACAATATTAAAACTACATCAGGTCTGATGCGTCGGTGCATTGATTCCATTAGACCTTTGAATGTGTCCTCTAGTATCTGGCACTATGCCATTAGCAGCAGATCCTTTCAGTCCTGCAGTTGTGAGGTAGAACCTCCATGGGTCAGACATGTTGTTCCAGCACATTCCACAGATGCTCAATCACAGTAATATCTGGGGGTTTTGAAGGTCAAGGCAACACCTTGAACTCTGTCATTACAATTTTTACATTGTTGCAGGGTACATCATTCTGCTGAAATTAGCTGCTGCCATCAGAAGATGCCATTGCAATGAAGGGGTTTGCATGATCTGCAATCTTGAGGCGGGTTGTATGTGTCAAAGTAACATCCACATGAATGCCAGGACCCAAAGTTTCCCAGCATAACATTGGCTCTGCCGGCCTGCTTCTTTCAATAGTTAATCCCGCTGCCATCTCTTCTCATTGTAAATGAGCACATGCACTCAGCCATACATCTAATCTTAAAAAAAAAAAAAAAAGTGATTCATCAGACCAGGCAATCTTCTTCCATTGCTCCATTGTCCCCATTAAAGGCGATATTGGAATTGGCCACTTGGCATACACAGTGCAGCGCAGTCACATTTACAATGCTGAGAAACATATTCTCCCCTACTTTCATGACTGTAGGTATAGTAAGATTTTAGACCTTTTATTTACTGTGTGAGTCTCTGTGTGGGAGAGGGGTGCATTGTTCTCAACCATAGTTGCGGACATTAAAATAATGGAATATGTTCCTCTACAAGCTGTGAACCATTCCTGAAGTATAAATATAGGTAAGTTATGCTTAATGGACAAAGTAATTTTGCAAGGCAAACAAAAAGTGTGCGTATATACAATGTTTATAATGAAGGGAATTAAAGCACTATATAGATAGATAGCTAGCTAGAGATAGATGGCTAGCTAGAGATAGATGGCTGTAGTAAATAGAAAGGTAGGGGAACAGCGCTACAGTACTGATCACAAGGGGGGGGGGGGGGGGATAGAGCTGCACACCTGAAAGGAAGGGTAACCCTCAAACCCTTCAAAGAATGGAGAGAACAAAAGACAACAAATACGGGATGCACTAAATAAAATAAATGGAGATTAAAAAGTTTTTATAGGTACAATGTGGACCTTGAGTGAGTGTTCTTTCTTTGGGATCTCAGTAGTCGAATATGGAATACAAAAGCAGAGAGGGGAGACCAATAGTGCAAAACCGTAATGCGGAAAGGATCACGAACAACACAGACGTGGAGAAGTGCCAACTTACAATTTAAAGAGCTAAGCCCAGCTCTAGGTAAAACAGCATACAGTGGTATTTAGTACTCCCCACGTGTAGGATATTCCTCTAATGATGCTTGCAGTGCCGGTCTTATGAAAATAAAATCACAAGAGAGGGCCCATAGTGTTTTCCATATGTAAAATGACAGTGGAATAAAAATGAAACATACTTACAGTGTTCAGAGCAGCCACACTGCTCTATGAACCAAGCGTGGGTGGAATAATCCCCACCAGGGATTTCTTTTGAAGTATTGGATCTTGTTTAAAAAAAAATCAGCCAGGATAAAACAGCAACATATAAAGTAAATGTACTAACCAAAGATAAGTGGTAGTCACAAAATACTTTAATTAAAACAAAGTAAAAATACACAACGCGTTTCGCCAAACAGTAGGCTTTTTCAAGTGTAGAGTAAATAATCCTGGCTATTCACATTATTTAGGCAGTTAATTTGCAATGAATTTCAAAGATTGACGCCAAAATGGCGTCATTACCACGTGACCGCGGTCACATGACTTTCAGTTATACATATGATAGGTGGACATATTAAAATAGTGAGAAAAAAAATAGTTTTTATATTTTAATAGTATAGGGTAGTACTAAACCCACATATGACCTGAGGGGTATAAAAATAAATGGACTTTTATGTGAGGGGGGGAAGAAATTAGGTTGTGAAATGAAAGGTTAAAGGTCGCGAGGGCGCAGCTGTTTTTAAACCAATAAGGTGGGCGGGGTCGGCATAATGCTGTGTGTATTCTCTGGGAATGTAGGGAATGTAGTCCTGGTCACATGACATTCGTTTACACATATAATAGGTGAACAAGTTAAAACAGTAAAAAATAATCGTTTTAATAGTTTAATTAGGGATCGACCGATATTGATTTTTTAGAGCCGATACCGATATCCTGTGAACTTTCAGGCCGATAGCCGATATAATTTGCCGATATGCTGTACATTTACCATTTTGGAAAATAAAAAACTATTTCTAAAGGTAAATGCACAAAATATACATGCCACGTGTAGTGGATGCAGTGTGTATAGACAGGGGAGCTGTGTATGTGTGTGTAGTGGATGCAGTATGTGTCTAGTGGATGCAGTGTGTGTGTAGTGGATGCAGTGTGTGTTTGTATAGTGTGTGTTTGTATAGTGTGTGTTTGTATAGTGTGTGTTTGTATAGTGTGTGTGTGTATATAATGCAGTGTGTGTTTGTATAGTGTGTGTGTATATAATGCAGTGTGTGTTTGTATAGTGTGTGTGTGTTTGCATAGTGTGTGTGTGTTTGCATAGTGTGTGCGTGTATATAATGCAGTGTGTTTGTGTAGTGTGCATTATATATACACACACTATACAAACACACTGCATTATATATACACACACACACACTATACAAACACACTGCATTATATATACACACACACACACTATACAAACACACTGAATTATATACACAGTGTGTTTTTGTAGTGTATGTGTATAATAATAGTGTGTGTGTGTGTGAGGGGGCATTTTTTATTATAACATTTGTTTTTATTTTTATATTAAATTATTTATTTATTTTTTATATGTTTAATTATTATTATTTATTTTTTGTTGTCCCCCCTCCCTGCTTGTTGCCTTCCCAGGGAGGGGGGATATGTTAATCCCTGGTGGTCCAGTGGCATTGGCTTAGCTGGGGGAGGGGAGGGGAGTGGGGTGGGCAGCAAGCGTTTACTCACCTCCCAGCAGCTCCTCCAGCTCCCCAGTGTAAATCTCGCGAGACCCGCGGCCGTCAGAGCTGGCCGCGGGTCTCGCGAGATTTACACTGGGGAGCTGGAGGAGCTGCTGGGAGGTGAGTAAACGCTTGCTGCCCGCCCCCCAGGACCGCCGGGCTTGTAATGAGCCTGGCGGTCCTGGGAGGTATTATCGGCAATATCGGTATCCCTATTGGCCGATAACGATATTGCCGAAAATACCGAATATCGGCCGATTATATCGGTAAAACCGATAATCGGTCGATCCCTAATTTTAATAGTGTAGGGTAGTACTAAAGCTACATATGACCTAAGGGAAGATAAAAAGAAATACATTTTTAGTGAGGGAGGAAAGAAATTAGGTGATGTCATGGCAGGTGAAAGGTCGCGAGGGCGCGGCCATTATAAACCAATAAGGCGGGCGGGCGGGATCTACATAATGCACTGTGTATTTGCTGAGCATAGGGACAATCTTAGTAGAGTGGAGTGTAAATAGAAGGCGGCCATATTATTGAAGGGCAAAAGGGGTGAAATGTAAGGGTGGGCACTATATTTAAAGGGCAAAGGGGTGAAATGTAATTATGGTTGGATGAGAACATACAGAATATTAAAACATTTTAAAAAACAGGGACAATATAATACAATTTTATGTGCAAATATAAAAAAAAGGAAAATAAAGTTGCAGATTGTATAAGGATAAATATTTCTAATAAAGGTTACAATGTATTTTGCTACTATTAAAATAATAATCCTAATAACCATATTAATTAAAAATGAATATAAATTATTATGAAACAATACAAAGAATTACAAAAAATGAAAAAGGTCAAATTCTGCATTTAAGCCATCTGGGGTTAGTGTCTTAAGATTAAAAACACATTCCATTTCGGCTTTTCCCAGAATATTTATTATATCACCGCCTCGCCAGGGAATGTTGCATATTTGAATAGGGGTGAATTTAAGAACGTTGGTTTTTTTTGGTGGTGTGTTAGAAAATGCTTGGACACTGTGTGATTTTCAAATCCATTTTTGATGTTCCGACACTATTTTGCCCTTCAATAATATGTCCGCCTTCTATTTACACTCCACTCTACTAAGATTGTCCCCACGCTATTCACGCAATTTTTAGCGTTCTAATCACGTCATTCGTTTTGGACGTGATCAGGACTATATTTCCCTCTATGCCCAGCAAATACACAGTGCATTATGTAGATCCTGCCCACCCACCCGCCTTATTGGTTTATAATGG